>NC_054372.1:158479841-159679841 GCF_017654675.1 Xenopus laevis | reverse complement strand
TCACAATCATTTGTGAAACTGTCTGGCTGGATTTCTACATTTAGAGGCACATTTATCGAAGGTTGAATTTCGAATTCATGTGAGTTTTTTTAAAACTCCCTTAAATTTAAATATACTCGAAATTCGACTGGATATTGAACTCGGACGAATCAAATTCAACCAAACTCGATTCACGTGTCTAGAAGGCTGCAAACAAACTCCAAATTGGTCACTGCACCTCTCCCATTGACGTATACAGTTATTCGACATGGTTTAGGTGGCAAATAGTTGAATTTGAATTCTTAAAGGGCCAGAGTATGATAAATCTCGAAAAACTAATTCAATGTTTTTTTAAAAACTCAAATCAAGTTTGGATAATTCCCTAGTCAAATTTGACAGTTATGACCATAAAAATTAGAAAATTCAAATTCAGATTTATAATTCGACCCTTTATAAATTTGCCACTTAATGTTACTGGTATTTAACTTTTGTGCACACTATTCCTGTGACTTCTGTTGTAAAGTGGCCATCTGCCTGTGAGAGCTAAAAGACTGGTTTTAAAAGCATTACACCGTGGCTGTGCTAGTATTCTTAGTGAGGCTCATTTATGGGCACTAGACAAATAATCCATGGCAATCAATCATATTTTATCCTTCGTTCTACATGCAGCTGAGAAAAGCTGTCCACTCTCTGGTTGCTATCGGTCACTGCCCAGATTCAAATATTTGCCGTCTTGACAAAGGAACCTCCACATGTCAGAAAAGTGCTGCCATCAAGCCAAATACTACATGTTCCATAATGCTGCAAAAAATATAGTTAAAGGAGAAACACCATACCAATCACCAGCTAATAAATTTATTGTAAATCTAGGAGTGTAGGTTGCAAAACTACTGCCTGACTTACAGTTGTATGTTCCTGCTGATGTTGCCGTTGTTGATGTTGCCGTGTCAGAGCATAGAGTACTTGTGATCTACACATACTCTATGCTCTGACACGGCAACATCAACACCCATATTGCATTGCAGGTGATTTTCTTTCTCATATAAAATAGGATTTTTGTTACCAAGAAAGAGAGTGTTTTTGTCGGGCGTAAACTTTCATACCATTGCTGGCAGGGAAAGAACATTATCTGATCTGTTCTTTTACTACTTTATTTGATCGGAATGGTTAGTGGCAGGTCGGGAGATGGGGAAGTCAGATCGTTCGAGGATTCGAGTGATCGGATCTTTGCATCTATGGCCAGCTTAATGCTAACCAACTACTGCTGCACAAACATGGCAGCCCCCTCATAGAGGAACATGGGGGTAAGACAGTTAATGTAAAAGCAGCAGGCATATACTTTTATGGCAAATTTATAAATAGCATTCAAAGATAATGGTATAATAGATATGAAAAAGGTTATTTTCTGGTGTCAGTATCTCTTTAACTTATTGCACCAGCTTAAAGGTTCAGCATCTCTAGTAGTAATGATCCAGGTCTTCAGGGTTGTGGCAGAAGCTCTGTAGACCAAAGATAGTAGAGCTCTCACTCACCCTCACCTTCCCAATTAAAAGAACTACCTGGTACACACTGATATAAGGATTGGCACCCTTAGTTACAAGTACAAAGATAAGGTATATTGCAGCAGGGAAGCCCCTTGCGTGATTTATTAGCGGATCAGTGCAACATTTGATCCACTAATAAATCACGCAAGGGGCTTTCCTATTGCAATATACCTTATGTGCCAGTGCATCTTTTTTGTACTTGTGACAGAAGCTCACCATCTTGGATTTTGTTAGGAGTGTCTGTGACACACACATGCTCAGTGAGCTTTGAGCAGCTGTTGAGAAGCTGAGCTTAGGGGTTGTCGCACAAAATGAGGTTTGCCTATCATATTAGCTGATACTGCAGGGCTTAGTATTAAGTTCTGATGCTAATTGCATTGCTTTTTGAGCTGCTATAACAATCTGATTTACAAATCAGCCTTGCACTGTGACTTTTGTATTCTGTATATACAATATATTGTGTGTCAGTTTTTAAGCTACAGTAAGTGACAGCAGCACAGAGCATGTGCAGTAAATCAGTAGAAAAGAAGATGGGGAGCTACTGGGGTATCTTTGGAGGCACAGATCTTTACTGCCTTGTGTTGGTGCAGAAGTTGGTACATAATGTATAACTTTCCTGCCCCACTTAAATTTTAGGTTTTAGTTGTTTGTCTGCCTTGAGCAGGAGGTAATTACAGGATTCCTGGTGTTTCTCAACCCCACAAGTGCTCCTTCTAGACCATATGCTGCACCTTACAAGGTTGCAGACAAATACAGAGGAGAAAGGTGCACTGTGGGTAAAAAAATATATTGCTGGCATGTATAGCTTTTAATATGAATGCTCACTATTATCAGTATGTGCACCATAAGAAACTGAAGGTTTCAGTTATACATTTACTCTTCCCATTCACTTAGCCCTTTTGAAAATCTGCCATCATTTTCAGCAGGATACTTTTATTATAATAATGCACCTTTACTTTCATTCTGGTTTCCATCAGCAAAAAATGTTCAAATGAACACAATAAATTGGCAGAATGTTTAGGCTATGTATACTTTCCAGAGCCAACACTCCAGCAACAAAGGGGACTTTAAAGAAAAGTTTCTACGAATACAGGCTAGAAATAGGTAGCATATTAGTTTAGATAAGCAACTGTCAAACTGTATTTGGTATCACTGTTCTAATAACTGAATGGAAACGCTCTGCATTTTTCCATCTGTCCTTTAGAAAAAGAAGTATTCTATGCATAACTGACATATTGGGAATATTAAACCTCTTCCCAGCACATACAAAATAAAAAGTGATTTAGGGAAATCTGAAATTACTATTGAAATCTTTTTCAGTAACGTGACCTCCAGGTCATCTTTTCCTCTTTATACACTCGGCTATGCAGTGACTCACTTTTCTAACAGCTGCAATCATAATGTCAGCAAACATTTGGGAAATTTAGCAAACCTAAAAAATATTTGAATAACCCTTGTGCTTAGACACCAAGAAAAAGGACGGCACTCCGGTACGAAGGAATATAGTTTTATTCCATACTCCTGTAAGGATCCAACGCCCTACGCTTTTCAGGAATCACTCCCTTAATCATAGGCATGCCTATGATTAAGGGAGTGATTCCCGAAACGCGTAGGGCGTTGGATCCTTACAGGAGTATGGAATAAAACTATATTCCTTAGTACCGGAGTGCCGTCCTTTTTCTTGGTGTCTAATTGGATTTCAGCAGTGGGGAAGCTGCGTACAGAGCACCCGACTGGAGCAGCAAAAAGGTGAACCTTGAGCGGTCCTTCTTTGTTGAGCCAAATAACCCTTGTGCTGCTTCACAGACAAGTGAAGGTACTGTTTAAAATGACCTGGACATGGCTGAACTTGCACAAAAGTCAATTCTGTCACTAACCACCAGTTAAGCCATGTCAGTGTGTAGGACCTTTAAAAAACATAGTGATGCCGTAACAAGTCTATCAGTTACAGGAATGTGTAATTGTAACATATAACTCCGCTTTAGGCATCCTAAAGCACAAAAATATATTTTCTATAGAAGGATTATAGGGGATTTAATTCCTTTGTAAACAATAGTTTTGCATTTTTTTTGTGATATATGTGTGTTTTACTGTGTTTTTCCTCAGGGAAAACAAACAGCAAACTGGCTTGTGCAGATGTTCCCTCCAAAGAAATGGCACCAAAAAGTGACCTTAATAATTAACCCCAAAAAAACAAAATTTACTGTGATCAGTGTGTAAAACCAAAGTTACATTATTACTATTATAAGAGGGAACAATAAAAATAAAATCTTCTTGCCCGACGTAAAGCCGACCTGGTATGGAGATGAGATACTAAGTCAGGAGAGCCAGTGCTTTTATTGTGTATAGAATTCTAGATCTATGATCAGTTACCGAACAAGGTGCCCAGTACATGAAAAAGTAGTAAGTTACATGGCCACAAACTGTGGGCTGGATGAAAAGGCAGATTCCAGTAGCTATATAATAATTATAGAAATAGTTTAGTAGTATAGTTATTATAGCAGTTATTTTAGTTTTTTGGTTTTTGTTTTGATTTACTGTCCTCTCAGTGTTCACAGTCATTGCTATTGATATTGAGGTCATTTTTGGCACTATTTTCCCAGGGGGATACTAAGACAATTGAACTAGCAGTTTTCATTTTGTTTATACATATATTTTAATTTCCAAAGAAATGTCAGCTTTTTATAGCTAATAATACCAAACTCATCTCTAGCATGTGTGTGAGCATTTAGGGAATAGTGATAATAACATGGTCTCCGTTGAGGTTATGTTGCAGAGACAACTCTAAAACTCCAAGGGGCCTATTTATGAAGCCTCAATATTTTTTCTGGTTGAAGCTCTAATTGTTTTAGATTTATTATGCTCCAAAGCTGCTAAAAATCCAGATCCAAAAATACTCCAGCTAAAACCTGTTAAAATTATATAGAAGTCAATGCCAAATGTCCCTTTAACAATTTGAAGATGTTAATTTCATTCATGAGGGGTTCGGGCTGGTTTTTGTTGCATTTTTCCAGTGTCTAATCGTAAAATCGAATTTTCCCTGTGTCAAATCGAAAAAGATACACAATTCGATTTGACGCACGATGACCTTTTCCCACACGTGCTTTTTTTCATTTCGATATATTGGTAAATCTAGGGCATTCAGGTTTATAATTAGTTGATTTGAGTTTTTTCTATAAAGTGAGAAAAAGTCGAGTTTTAGTAAGTACCACCCTAAATTTTAGACGTGCAGACTTTGTCAAGGCAAGAACATCTCTTCAATACTTTAACTGGGGAATGCTAAAACACAGAAGTAAAACACATGTCTTTAATGCTGCTTAATAAATAAACATGTCAATATGTTCCCCTTGTAAGCAAAGAAAGTCACCACAAAGCAAAACCTTTATAGTTTGATAAAAGTGTTGGTGTCAAGGTTGGTTTATCAAATGCAAGGAGGTCAATAAAGCTTGCAAACAAGTTATACTGAAATAGAGGTGGAAAAGGATATTGCAGCAAGGAGTAAATTCAACCCAACATTTTTTTATATACTCTATGTAAATAGTAAAAAATGAAGCAAGAAGGAGAGGTACCCTTATTACCAGTAGGTCGATGAGAATAGGAAAAAAGCAGAGATTCTGAACCGGTTTTTTTTGTCTGTCTACACAACGGAGGAACAAGCTACTCTGAATTCTAGTACAGGTATAGGATCTGTTATCCGGAAACTGTTATCCACAAAGCTTAAAATTACGGAAAGGCCATCTCCCATAGACTCCATTTTAACCAGATCATCAAAATTTTTCAAAATGATTACTTTTTTCTCTGTAATAATAAATCAGTACTGTGTACTTGATCAAGATATAATTAATCATTTGCCAAAATAATAGACACTCCATATTTACGCCCAAAGTCAATGCTAATATGTTTTACAGTTAGTTAAAAATACAGTAGTTTTTCTCTCCATATACTTGCAAAAAGAACAGTTCTATGGCAGTTAGGACAATTTGTATTGTTGAGGATATTATTGGATGTAGACCTGTTCAGAAAAAGCAATTTTTATCTAATGGAACACACTGAAAAGGCCAATTGATTAATAACATTTGATAGACAAATCAGCCTGCCAAGACAAACAAAAACAAAATAGTTATCTGTAATATAACCAGTATTGTTACTGAAGTAAATCAGTGAAGCTTTGAAGCTATCGAACCAACACTAAAAAGAAGAATATCAGAACAATAAATCCTCTAAAAGCCACACTTTGACTGAATTTTAAACTACACAACTAAAAGCAAATAAATCAATTAGTTGGGACTTTTGGTCAAAGCCCACAGTAATACATTTTTTTTAAAAAAAACAACTGACTGACTAAAAGAAATGGAACAAGGAGAAAAGAAAGATTAAAAAAATAATGATACACAAGGCTATTTCAAGCAATGTCACTTGTTAGGACTAGGCACTTGGTGATTTCATTTCCTTTTTCAGAGAATTAAATATTAAATAATTAAATATTAATTTAAAGCAATTTAATATAGGCCTAATACACTATTCGGATTATTCTCTAAACTGAACTAGCTGAACCCCCTAATCTTATGTTCCTTGTTATTTTCTACTCTTTATAAGGTAATGCACCAATTGAAATAAAAAAATATGTAAACATAAACCAACAAATAGGGATGTCGCGGACTGTTCACCGGCGAACTTGTTCGCGCCAACATCGGCTGTTCGCGTCCGCCGCAAGTTCGCGAACGTCGCGCGACGTTCGCCAATAGGCGTTCGCGTCAAAATCGTTCGACCATTCGACCATTCGATCGCTAAAATCGAAGGATTTTCGTTCGAATCGAACAATCGAAGCCATTGGATTGAATGAAATCATTCGATCGAATGGCTTCGATCGTTCGATTCGAACGAAAATCGTTCGATCGAACGATTAAAATCCTTCAATCGTTCGAATCCAACGATTTTCGGATGTTCGAAGTTCGCGAACTGTTCGCGAACTGTTCGCATTTTTTGCCGGTGTTCGCGAACGGCGTTCGCGAACACATTATCGGCGGTTCGCTACATCCCTACCAACAAATGAAAAATGGAAACAATGAGTTCATAAAAGGGAGAACGGGAACAAAAAGTAAAATATTATAGAAAATTGCTTTTTAAAACCTGGAATGATCAAGCTATAGAGGCTAAGCAAATGCTGAAAAATATATTTGAATATATATGGTTTACAATATCTGTGTAGAAATTATTAAAGATTCATATTATCAGTGTAGGGGACCAGATAAATCCTTCCCTGTTTTTCTGTCTGTGACATCATCCAGCCCAGTTACAGGCTCGAGAGCCATCCGATTGGCTGGGCAAACCAGTGCATCCTTGGGAGAGAGGGTGTGCTTGACTTTGGAGCCTTTTGTACAGGGTCTCCAACAGAGTTTAGCAGGGGTTGTATGCTAAAACATACAGCCAGAACCAGTTTGTGTGAAACTATCCAAGCTGTTGCATCTGTTGAAGTACAGAAAGAGCCCATCCTGCCAAACTGCTAGAGACTCAGGAGGAGAAAGGTGCCACTGGTGAGATTTATCCTGCTGCCGAGCTGCCTGTAATCTCCAGTGTGACTGCCTCTGAGAGCACCCTGGAGACAGGTCTTGTGCATTTACCTGCTACGTGGGAGCGGCTGCTACGTTCCAAAAGGAAAGGTACTTTTGGAAAAGGTAACGCTACTTGGGTTAAAAGAGCTCCGGGGAAGGGAAATTAACTGAACTGTGTGGTTATTAACCCCTTCCAGAGGATTGGGACTTTTATAAATAAAAGGACTGTGTTGGAGAAACAGTAAGGTACCTAATAGTGAGTTAGGTATGCCCCATGTGTCCCCAGTGCAGGAGTGTATTGTGTATTAGATTTCCCAAGTTCTTTCACTACTGTTTATATACAGTTTATATCTGTTTCAATTGCAAACTGTGTGTTTTATTTTTCCTAGTGGAATTTCCCTGAGGTGTGCTCCTTAGTGTTCACTAGGTGGAGGCACTGTGCTGTAAATCCCAGTTCCCAGTACTTTTCATATGCAAAAGGGACTCAGGGCCCGTGGATTGCCAAGGGTTATTTTTATTTAAAGAGACAGTAACCAAATTAGAGGTACATCAAATATCACTCCTCCTTCCAATATTTAGTAACATAAAAGTATTACCTAAGAAGATGTCAGGTATGTCATTAAACATATTAAAAGTTAATCAATTTCGCTACTTTTTTGCCACCTTTGCTAGGGCCAGAAAATAGGCAGGGGTGGGGCAAATAATGTCAGCGGTGGGGTGGAGCCTATGACATCAAGGGCTGGACTGGTGATGTTGGGGGGGGGACTGGTGACGTCGGGGTCGGGACTGATGACGCCCAGACAGGTGGCAACCTTACCAGTGGCCTATTACCCAAAAAATTTACAAAATATATCTACAGATCACTGGAGATCAATTAACTATTTAAACTAAATAATGTATCAAGAAAACTAGAGAGGTCAACATTATAGATTTGTGAACCTGGAATTTAGTGGGAATTCACAAAAGTGGAGGAAGCATTTTTTGGTGTAAAAGTGGTGTTAAAACTGGTGTAAATACAATCTCCATATTCACAATCCGCCAAAATACCGACTCAAACACCAATTTTTATTTTTTGGTGAAAGTGAGAACAATATGCAGACACTTTTGTGAATATGTCCTCAAAATTACAAAATTGGAGACAAAAACAACGTTTTTACTATCATTTTGTCCCAACATTTTGAAAATGGAGTAAAATTCAGTGCAGCTCTCCCCTCTGCTCTTCATTGTTTCACCCAATCTCCATTCACCCCAGTTGTAGGTACAGTATGGGTGACTAATTGGCATATTTATGGAGGGGGTTAGCAACCTTTTGTCAAGGTATATGAAGGTGAAGTAAAACCACCCTAGTTTTTGTACCAGTACACAGTTACCCCCCCCCCCCATCATGCTCAGAGTTGCTAAGCAGTGTTGGCCCCACAATTAGCTGTGTCCCTTCTGTTCCCAACATCCATATTGCTGATCAGTCAGCAGTACATGCACACTAGAAGCTTAACTGGGATCTTGGGTTGCTGGGCATGTTCTTAGCTGAGATAAATAATGGGAATGGATATGTGATAAAGTGTGTGTTTTGCCGTATTGGCCTTTTAAAGTTGCAGGGAATCTTTTCTCTGAAGGGCCCAACCATTAGCATGAGGCAAATGTACAGCTGAGAGTCACTTAATGACAGACTGACAGGTTTAGGAAGAGCTAAAGGAAAACTTTAAAAAAAAAATGTTGGTAAAATGCCATTTAAAATGTCATGTTGAGTAATTTTAAATGTTGTTCTTTGAAGAACAAGTACCAACAAAAAACTGAAGTGCCTTATATGCATTAAAATATTATATACTGTCACCTGAGTAAAAATGTAGCATCTGCATCAGAAAATATATATGTATATATATATATATATATATATATATATATATATATATATATATATATATATATATATATAAAGTTTAAAACGACCCGCACTCCAAAGTTGCTGAAACAACCGTGTTTTATTCTTCAAACTTGTGCATTAAGTTTGACTGGATTAGAAATATAGAATCTTATTAAGTACAAACAAGAATAAATTACTTTCAAAGAGAGAAAACTGCTGACTGTGAAAGAGGATTATAAGCAGAAGAAGGTGTATAGGTGGTTCCTTGGCCTCCCTGATAGGAAAACAAGGAGAGTGACCCATAGATATAAACCTCTTGCCCTGACTACGGTCGATAGTTCAGGAGACTCGACAGATTCAGACCCAGGTAACCAGACGCGTTTGACAACACCTTTTTTAGGGAGTATCCCTCATATCCTGACCACCCCAGAAGAGGGGGAGAAGGAACATTATGAGGGGAGGGAAGAAAAACCACAGAGAAACCCCCACGGAGAGGGAGGAGGAGAACATAGTTTTAATCTATCTAAACCAACATTGACTATAGGGGAATTAAGATTATTGAATAAAGGGTTAAAATTTGTCCCCACTAACTATTTTGAACCCTTTGAGGCATTCAAAGATGCACAGAGATTCAAACGACATTTGAAATTAAAAGATTATTATAAAGACAAAGCCCCAGGTGAGCCAAGTGTATTTAAAGCAAAAAGTACGTTTGACCCACAGAACATGGCCCCTTCCATCTCCACCTTTACTCAATTGTTGGGAAAATATATATCTAGAGTGAAGGGCAAGAGCAAAAAACCTTCCCCAATTTGACCACTATAGAAAGAGAAGTGATTACGACCTTGCAAGCGGATAAGGATATCATTATCCGGAAGGCAGACAAAGGGGGAGCTAGAGTGGTACTTGCTAAACCTTATTATATAGAAGAAATACAAGGACAACTGTCAGATACCAGAACATACAGAAGACTCAGAGGTAACCCCACTAGAGAGTACAAAATATTGCTAGACATGCAGGTCAGAACAGCCCTAGTAGCGGGGTGGATTGATGAAAATATCAGTCAATTTTTAATCACAGAATTCCCTAGGATACCTTTTCTGTATACATTACCCAAAATCCATAAATCTTTGACCACACCCCCCATGGCGAGCTATTATTTCAGCCATAGGTTCCAGCAAAATATATCGATTACTTCCTGCAACCTATAGTACAAAATATGGAGTCCTACATAAAAGACTCTAAACATTTGTTGTCATTACTGAAGGACATGGTGATTCCCACGGACAGTATACTAGTCACCATGGATGTGTCTAGGCTGTATACAGTAATTCCACATTAAATGGGCATACAGATTTGCAAGGAAGCTCTTATCAACATGCATAAAGGTAATCCCCCCACATAATTTTTGATATCTTTGCTTGATTTGATCCTTTATCATAATTATTTTGTTTTAAGTGGCAGGGACTGCCATGGGGTCAAATGTGGCCCCTTCATTTGCAAATTTATTCATGGAGCACTATGAAAGACGTTGGCTATTACCCATGGGGGCTGACAAGATCCACCTGTACAAACGCTACATTGATGACCTATTGCTAATATGGAGAGGGACAGAAAGTGAGTTAGTAGAGTTCTATCACGCTTTAAATCTGTTAGATTTCCCTTTTAAACTAACCATGTCCCATGACAGAGTGCAGATCCACTATCTTGATTTAACCATTTTAAAAAAGCATGATAAGTTGGGCACAATACTATATAAGAAACCAACAGATAAAATTATTCATGCACATTCACATCACCCTCCACATATGTCCCGGGGGGTCCTGTACTCACAGAGGGTAATTAGAAACAATTCTGAGAGAGTAACAGCTCTCCACTTTGGAGGAACAGTTCGCTAAAAGGGGATACCCCAAGGACTTAATAAATGACCATCTACAGAGATCAAAGGATACTACTGACCAGGATACTATTGACCAGAGAGCCCCACCAGATTTAATTTTTTCAACAGTGTGGATCTGAAGAAAGCACTTAGCAACAGATGGGAGATTATCAATGTGGATCATAACTTACCCTTCCTGGACAAAAAAAACACTTGTAGCTTTTAGGAGAGGATATGCTTGTGGTAAAAAAAACCTTACAGACTCACAGAAAAAGAGATCGACGTGGCTGGATAGGCCCTTAAAGAAAGCGTGCTTCAAATGTATGGGATGCCTGAAGTGTAGTGGGGTGTTACAAGGGACTTTCTTCACACACCCACGGACAGGGACAAAATTTCAAATTGATCATAGGGTCACCTGTACGAGTGAATATGTGGTGTACATGGCATGGTGCCCCTGTGGCTTACATTACGTTGGAAAGGCGACAACCATGTATAGGGAGAGAATTAATAACCACAGGAGTTCCATAAGGAGTGCTTTATCCACAGGAAAAATGGACCAGCCTGTAGCAAGACACTGGCTTACACTGAAACACACGTTTCCCCCAGTTCCGTCACATGATAATCGATCATGTACCAGCGCCTAGGAGAGGGGGGTACAGAGGTCTATTATTGTTACAAAGAGAATCCAGTTGGATTTACAAACTCGATACCTTGGCCCCTAAAGGGCAGAAAGAGACCTTACCAATGTCTCCTTTTTATTAAGAATGTGATGTTTACAGACTGACTACAGACTAATAGCATGTGTCATAATTTGAGCCAATATAGTCCATAATTGATTTTTCCTATATAGAGCCTAGAATTTTTTGTATGGGTATATGATGGGTTAAATCATGCCAGACCACTTCAGGACTGAAATTAGTATTTTGTTGCAACAGTATATTGTTTTGAATAATTGGCAACACATGTACAATAAGTAACTTTGTTATTAGGCAACTTTTCGGTAACACTGTGATTCATTGCTTGTTTCTAGGACGTATCAATATCCCAGGGGGAAAGGAGATTAGCTGAGTAAGGATAATGTCTCATGATAGGAACGCACACCGGTGCACTGGTTGACCCAAAAATTAGTAAAGGGTGAACTTGAGATGGCCTGACCCCATGAGAACCAATAAAGCTCATAAACTCCGGAATGGGACAAAAAGAGGGTGAAACCCTGTGAGATAGAGACTAAGTACAACACCGTGACCCACAGGTATGTGTAGAACTGCACTCCAAAAGACACAAGGAGCTGCCACAGGGTTAACCACTGGTGTGCACCCTATTGTCAGGATGTATAAGTTGCGATGGAAATGCACAGGAGAATGGGGTCGCGTGGTGGTAAAGTACACACTCACCGAGATCAGTGATAAGGAAGGCAAAACCCTTTCACAGGAAGCGTCCGGCTCACCATGGCAACAGGAGGCAGAGCCAACACTAGGCACTACCGGTAACCGGAGAGCTTGGTATTTTGGGGATCTGTAAGACCGTTGGGTGGCAAGGGAAAACCAGCACTCTACACCATGATGCGCTGCTTGCAAGTAGGACCACAAGGGAATCAGCAGCCTTGTCCTTAGATCCCTTGGGGTAAGTGCTTTTAATTCGCACCTTAGACATGATCGAAGTGTTAGCACCATTGAGAGACATGGCTTTTAATTTCACAATTGGACACATTAACTACAGATGCGACTGACACAACGAACAATAGACATTTGGTGATAAGCAACAGATGTTTTTTATTTAATTACACAGGATGGAAAATGAAAGATAATGATCATTATTTTTTGAAGGATGTTGACACCCACTAATGATGTCACACTTACTTGTTTGGCGCCACTTTTCACCTTTAAAAAAAACACACCACTGTTATGGAGTTTGCACTTCCTGAAGACGGACCGAGTAGAGGAGGCGAAACGTTGAATTAAATATTTTGTTTTTTCACGCAGAAAGTCCCTGGAGTGCAGTTTGTTATTAATTTGATGTCATTCTCTTTTAAACCTGCACCCAGGCATTTGTTGGCTAGTTTTGAGTGCACCCAACGAGGACTTTTTATACATATATATATATATATAGATAGCTGGATGCCGGCACAGCATGTATAAAGGTGCATGATGCCTGGGTGCATGAAGCCCAAAAGGGTAAGTGCAGGACAGACAATAGCAGGTTTTACGAAGAATATAGAGGTGTTTATTGATCAAAAAATAGGTAATGTTTCGGCTAGCACTCTAGCCTTTATCACTTAAGGAGAGAGTCACCTCCCCATAATACAGGAAGGGAAATCAAGTAACTTTTTGTCATAAAACAAGGAAGTAAAATATGTTTTTTCCACTTTTTACCTTCCTGTCACTAATTTGCATATGCAAAATAGGATTCGGATTCAGTTCGGCCAGGCACAAGGATTCGGCCGAATCTGAATCCTGCTGGAAAAGGAAGAATTCTGGCCAAATCCTGAACCAAATCCCGGATACACAAACAAATGCAAATGATAAATGTAATAAAAATATTTCAGTAATTGTATGAGTTCAATTCAGTATGCAAAAACTTGCAACCTACATCTTCATTATACGTTTAGTGGCTTTCACACTGATGGTGCAGATGCCCCCATTGCCGTCCCCTGACATAGGGGCGCACAGATGTGAAACAGCTTGATTCAGATGTAAAATGAATGCAGATATAAAGAGAACACAATAATTGCACCTTAGCTGGCAAAATCCTGAGAAACCGGCATGCTCTCTAAATGGGAAATCACCAGACTCCATTTTATGTTCTCGGAATGAATACTTAGGTG
Organism: Xenopus laevis; assembly: GCF_017654675.1. NCBI lineage: Eukaryota > Metazoa > Chordata > Amphibia > Anura > Pipidae > Xenopus > Xenopus laevis. Next base: position 159,666,202 of record NC_054372.1, on the reverse strand, counting down.
GAAATTGATTAAACCCCAAAGTACTGATTAGTGCATGAATCATCCTCTTAATGAATATGCAAGATGCCATTTTCTCATTGAATAGACAATTTCACACTTACACAATTTCATGCACCTCGTTAGTAATGGAGTCTAGGATGTTGCGAGAGTTAATTAGTGAGCACATAAAATAACATATTTTATGGAAAATAGAATGATTTCAAAACTAAATGCTGTATTTCAAATGAATAGTTTCCTATAAGAGAATACCGATATGGGATTTTGGGGTTGTGTACTAACTTTGGTTGAACTGTTTCACTGTGGGAGCACTGCTATTTCTAGTGAGTGATGCAGACTGTGGGGATGCTTGTGTCAAACATACAACCAGGGGCGATCGTGGCCCCTCCGCCACCTGAGGCAACAGTAGTTTCTGCTGCCCCCCCTCCCCCGTGCGCTTACCTTTTTGCGCCTGAGGGGGTCCAGGGGGGTCCACGAGGGCGACAGAGAGGGCCAGTACTCAAGCGCAGAGAGCCTAACTGCACTCTCTACGCTAGAAGAGCTGAATTTCCGGCTCTTAAAGTACCTGGAGCAGCATTTCTGCTGCCCCTGGTACCTAGTGGGGCGCTGCCGTCTGAGGCGACAGCCTCAACTCTCCTCATTGGGGAAGCGCCCCTGCATACAACCTTCTCCTTGCGACCAATAAAGATGAAAAATACCAGACTCAATTTTTTTGTGGAGGTCGGCCACAGCTTTAACCCATTCTTGCCATATTATGCTAAAACATGCCAGGCACTGCAAATGCCTGACCCAAATGGCAAGGACCAAAATCAATTACCCGCCAGCAGTTGGCTGTTAAATCCTTAAAGATTGGAAATAGTATTATTAAAACAATTTACCGCTCTACTATTTTGCTCTATTTAGGTCCTGTGCTGTCCTAAACACCGGACCTAAGTGTGAACTCCAGCTTGTGGAAGTTATGTCAAGCATATGGCCATGTGATGTCACTTAAGGGTTACATATGATCAGTGGCGTAACTAGATGTTGCTGGGCCCCACAGCAAATTAATTTTAGGGCCCCCAACATATCCAGTGTTTGTCCTGTTTTACCAATATATGTTCAAATTGCTCATCAATGAGAACCTCATGGGGCCCCCTTTACCTCCTGGGCCCCCCTGCAGCCGCAGGGTCTGCTTCCTCTGTAGTTACGCCCCTGCATATGATGTTGCTTCTGCCTGTGTTGCTCTATTATGCCCCCAATACCCTTCACCCTCTAAATCAAGCATATATGTATTCCCAAGGGGATATATATAAGAAGAGATCAGCGCCTGTGGCAACAGAAATTAAAAACAAGCATAGCGTAATACGTTCATAAAAAGGGATCTCACCCCGTGTATATAATAGCTTATTGATAGGTGTGCTCCCCCTTTCCTTCGGGTAACTGTTGATGGAAAAATAGGTTGAAGGTAAGTATAGAGAGAGAAGTGTTTTTCCTATAAAGCAAGATGTATTCCAGGAATAAAACGCCTCCACCCTCTGTGCAGATTGCCTACTTACAAACCACTGCTGTGGTGTTATGCATATAGCGGGAAGCCCTTTCTGATTCCTCCTCCAGGGTCGCCGCTCCTTCCAGGTTCCGGACCAAAAATAGGAACCAATAATAGAGTAATAACGTTTTTATTAAAATCTAGTTAAAATCAGTTAAAAAATTTTTGCACTCACATATACCCTCACGGGTTATACGCATTCAGTCCAACAAAAGTTCGTATAGGGTCCCAGGGGATAGTCCTGTCGGCTTGCTCCAGACTCCCTTGTGGTGCCTTTCTTGGGCCATTGTGTGCCCCAACTGTGCCTAACGTGTTTCGCTGTAATCGTCAGCTTCCTCAAAGGCGTAATTCCCGTTGGTTCCTATCTTTCTTTTTAAAGGCTCATTCCGGTACGATATCTTAACTTCCGTCTCTATTTCCGGTTGATGCGTTCCAGTTGGTGCGTTCCAGCGCACTCGCTTCCTCTTTGGCGCACCTGACATTGGATCCGCCTTCGTTCCACATGTTATAATGAAAGTCACACTTTCTTTTTTATACTAAAAAGTCTTGCCACTTTAACTATGTGAATTTACACCTTGTTCAATTGTTAGTTTGCAATAAGATATAACAATTTTTATATATACACAATGCATGGATTTTAACAACATATACACACACATCGATAAAAGGGGATCATGGGAAATGTAGTTTCTCCTGTTCCTTCTACTTTCAAATTTAAACTACCTTCTACTTAGCCTATTTCTTTCTAGTGTCTCCTCTGTGTTTCTCTATGTGCTATTTTTTCATTTTTCTAATTTCTCCTTTTATTATCTCCTTCTTATCCAGTGATAAAATTCCTTTCAGTGTTTTTCTTTTGATGTGCCCATAATAAATTCTTACTCAAATTGTGATTCTGTCTTTTTATTTATTTATTTATTTTGCTCTATTTAGGTCCTGTACTGTCCTAAACACCGGACCTAAGTGTGAACTCCAGCTTGTGGAAGTTATGTCAAGAATATGGCCATGTGATGTCACTTAAGGGTTACATATGATGTCACTTCTGCCTGTGTTGCTCTATTATGCCCCCAATACCCTTCACCCTCTAGCTACACTGCCAGATTTAATCAGCACGTTTCCTTTGGGGCTGGGGAGATATTTAATTTTTTTATAAAAAGTTTAATCCATTATAGAGGCACCCAAGGGCCGACCCCTTAAAGCTGCCGCCCTAGGCACAGGCCCTTTGGTTCCTATTTATAAATACGACCCAGTGTCTTATATCTTATGGCATAACAGTATGAGCTGTATTTCTTGAGTAACGTATCCTTGCTAAAGCAAAGCTCCCATCTCATTCTGCACTCACAACATGTCTTAAATCCATAGCACTGTACAGCTGTTAAATGATTAATCCCCTGTTTCTCCTGTGGGAGCAATGGTACCCTACACACTACTATAAAACAGAAATTGATATTACATTACTCAGAATGCAGAGAAACGTTTAGGAAAAAACATTAGTACCAGGGCCGGAACTATGGGTAGGCAGAGTAGACACGTGCCTAGGGTGCAAAGCTGGGGGGGCGCCAGGCACGTACCTGCTCTGTCGCCTTCCCCATGTCCAGTCCCATCTCTCCCCAGCTGCTGCTCTAATTTGTGAGTGTGAATGCGCCTCTGCGCATGTGCACAGGGGCGATCCTGCCCAATTTGCCGCCCGAGGCGGCCTATGTTTTTGCCGCCCCCGCCTCCCCCACGGCACTCACCTTCAGCGCCAGACGGGGGTCGGGGGGGGGTCACATCTCTAGTGCAGACGAGGACCCTTCTGCACCAGAAGACCCGGAAATTCAGCTCTTAGTTACCAGGAGCGGCATTTTTGCCACCCCTGGCAACCAGCGGGACGCTGCCGTCTGAGGCGAGTGCCTCAACTCGCCTCATTGGCAGAACGCCCCTGCATGTGCGCATGAGCACAGTTTCAGTCTCTCCCCAGCCGCTGCTGGAATAACTTTGTATAAATGCGCTTCTGCGCATGCGTGCCCGGTTGCAGTTTCGCGCATGCGCACTTGCGTGCAGTTTCACGCATATCAGCCGACGCGCTATCAGCCGGCGCCGTGGCCAGCCAGGTTGCCTAGGGCGTCTGGCCGGGTTGGCCCGGCTCTGATTAGTACTAAACCAGTAGTGAGATGAAAAAAGTATTGTTGTGGGGGTTTTTTTCGGAGGAAAATTCAATTAAAATTTTCGGGGTCATTCATATTCAGTTGAATATAAGACGTTTGAGTTTCTTCATAAATAACCTTCCATTCGAGTTGTCAGTACATGAATTTATTAGAGTTAAAAAAAAACGTATCTTCGAATTCGACCTTTGATAAATCTGCCCCTTAATACAGTATGTCATGCCGCGCCACAGGTGAGTGGCCAGCAGGTGGGAGCTGGTAACATGGTGACTCCATGTTTTGGTGGAAGAACGAAAATACAAAAAATGTGCTCAGAACTGTGTTTAAAGGGCCAGTAACATCAAAAAATTAAATTGTTTTAAAGTAATAAAAAATATAATGCAGTGTTGCCCTGCACTAGTAAAACTGCTGTGTTTGCTTCAGAAACACTACTATTGTTTATATAAATAAGCTGCTGTGTAGCCATGGGGGCAGCCATTCAAATAGGCTCAAGTTACACAGCAGATAAGCTCTGTAGTACATAATTGTGTTATTTGTTATCCATTAATTATCCTGTGCCATATAGCCGTTTTTCAATTTCCGCCATTGCTACACATCAGCTTGTTTATATGAACTATAGTAGTGTTTCTGAAGCAAACAGATCAGTTGTACCAGTGCAGGGCAACAGTACATGATCTTTTCATTACTTTAAAATACTTTCAGTTTTTGGTGTTACTGTTCCTTTAATAGGAACAGATGATGCTGATATGACAGAAGACAAATGAGGAATGAAGATATAATCTGAAGATAAGTCTGAATAACAAACCAGAGGTCAGGGGCAGGCTGCAGGCTGAAGCAAGCCCATTTAAACAGGTGAGAGGTCTTTGTCAGGCGGCAGGCAATACAAGTCCGTTGAACAGGCCAAGGGTCAAAACCAGGAGATCAGATTAAGGATGGGTAGCAGGAACAAAGTATTAACAGGACTGAGGAACGAGCAAGAACAAGGCAATCAGGAACACATGCAAAAGGGGGCTAAAACATGGACTTGAGTCAATGATCCAGCAATAGCGGGGATGCAGGCAATGGCTTATATAGGGTCTTGATGGCAAGATTGTTAGCACTTGGCCTTAACAAGAATAGAGGTGTAGAATGAGAAAACAATAGAGAGACAGTAAGGTTATTTGTACTATTATCAATATTAAGCACCAAAAGGCTATGGTGGCTCAATGGGAAAGTGCACTTTCCAAACACTGCAGACAAGGTTCTGAAACCCCACATCTCCTGATATAATGAATGACATCATTGTAGGCCACAAATTACATACCTTTAGTTTACAACAAAAAAAAACATTTAAACATTAATTAAACCCAAAAGGATTGGTTTGCCTCCAGAAAGGATTATTATATCTTACATAAGGTATTTTTTTAAAGAAAAAAATTAATTATTTGATTAAAATGAAGTCTATGGGAGATGGCCTTCCTGTAATTCAGGGTTTCTGAATAACAGATCCCATACTTGTATATAACTGGCTGGAACTCCCAATAAATCTATTGTAGGGCATCCCATCTGCAACTTATAATTATGAACAAAATAACTGAAAAAAATAGAGTGGTTGGGCCGGTTGCATTTGTTTCAGTATTTTAGATGAATGGCACACAGGGAATTACATTTCATTGCAATGTTGCATTATTCCAGACTATACTTTCTGCTTTGTAGAACTGTATATCAGTATTGTGTAGATGTCTGCCATAAATTATTGCAGACATTTTTTATTGGATCCTACAATACTAGATTGTAGAGCTGGGAATGTATGACTGATGTGTTCCATGTGTCAACTGGCCCTGTGCTGATGAATATACAGTGATATATTTCTGCTCAAGGCACAGTCCCAATTAATTTGGTGCTAGAGTCTCCTGCCCAGAGACTAGAAATACACGGCTCCTATCCTGAACATTTTTATTCTGTATGTGATTTGGTTCCTAAGAAAGCAAACAATAAAAATTGAAATGAGAAATATCTGTATGGAGTTGTTCTACAGACGTTAACATAAATTAGATACACGTACTTATGTTTTTGAAATTATTTTGAATTAAGCCTATTTTTCAACGAGGACACTCCCGTGTTATGTATTTTATGAGGTTGAATCATTTGTAATTTTTGATGTGAAATATTTTATCTCACCATTTTCTATCCTGTGGAATTTATTTGTATTTAGAAATTGCCTTTTAATGGCTGGAATTTAAGACATTTGTCCCCATAGCAAATGTATTAACAGCTTTCTGTTATAGTGTTCAATATGCATTGTACTATAGTAGACCTCCCAGTATTTTATTTCAGGGATATGATCTGGATAACTACACCTATTTCTGCAAATAACATGCTATGATCTCACCACAATAAAAGTGCCCCCCTCACATTTCCAGTTTTCTAAATAAGGAAGCAATTAAAGAATATTTCCTCTGACTTTTTGTTCAAAATAATTTGATGTACTCTGACAATACTATTGGCTTAGGCCAGTGATTTTCAAGATGAGGGGCTTGGGACTGTAGAAGAGGGGACTCAGCCTGAATTTCCCTTTGGCTAGTGGTCAGTTTCTCCGCTGACTAGGGATGGGCAAATTTGACCCGTTTTGTTTCGCCAAAAATTCTCTGCCGGTGAAATGTCGCCGACGGCCATTAAAGTCTATGGGCGTCAAAAATTTTTTGTCGTGCTGTGAAATTTTTTTGACGCAACAAAGCCATACAAGTCTATGGACGTCATTTTTTCGGCGAAACAAGGCGGAAAAATCTGCCCATCCCTACCGCTGACTTTTATACACTAGCAGCTGATGCATCTGCTAAGTATGCATTTTCACACCAGAAGCCACTCTGTGGAGGTTATTTATCAAAATCTGAATTTTTCTGATATTTTTTTCTGACATTTTACAAAAATTCAGACCAAACTAGAATCCACAATAAGGTCTTATTTCTTATTAAGAAATCAGGATTATATTATTACTGTAATGAATCTTTTATTGATATGACGGACTTTAAATTAAAACATTTATAAAAAAAAATCAAGATTTAACCGGATCGGGGACAAACTCGATAAAATCGAGCGAAAATCCATATAGTCCGATTTTATCAAGAGTTTTTTCCCAAATTGCTCCAATTTTTTAGCTTGGATCTTTTGCTATATCAATGCTAATTTAATTAGCTATGGTGCATCAAAAAACTTTGATTCAAAGTTCACCAAATGACTTTTTAAAGAGACAGTACATGATAAATTTCGATATTCTAAATTTTCAAATTTTTTTTTAAATTCGAATAGAATTTGGACTATTCTCTAGTCGAATTACACTAAAATTAGGTCAAAATTCAAATTTAAAAATCCGATTTTTCAATCGACCCTTGATAAAGCTGCCCCTATCTGTTAAGATTTATATTTTGTTTTTAGGTGAAGGAAGACAGACCCCCAAAACTTTGTAAAAGTTAAGTGAGAAAGATACAGAAGTCAGTGACCTTTTACATTTAACTCTTTTGCTAGGTAAGTTTTGGTGATTCACATTCTTAAATATTCAGGAAATGTTTTGCATGGTACTTAGGGTTGCCACCTTTATGTCTGGCTGAGACCGAGTGTGGGGGGGAGGGGTCAGTGACGTCAGCGGGCGTGTCTGTGATGTCAGTGGGTGGGGATATGGCGCGGTGATCAGCGATTGGCCGATCGCCGTGTCAATCAAGGGAATCCCGCCCCGGGCAGGAAGTATAGACCTGGGCAGCCCCTCAAAATATCAGGCTGTCCGGGTCAAAACCGGACAGGTGGCAACCCTAATGGTACTCTTTGTTTTTGCAAATTATGCAACTTTTTACTTTTTTGAAGTCCGAAAACTTGACTTTATCGAAGTGTTGCCTGAAAAACTCAAATTTATTGGATTATCGAACGAAAACCAGCACAAACAGCCCAAAACTATCAAGAATCCTGAAGGTATAAACATGTTCCAATTGTTAAGGGCCCCTCTGCCGTTGACTTCTAAGTGATTTTGACAGGTTTTAGCTGGAGCATTTTCAAATGTGGATTTTTAGCAGTTTTAGAGCATAATAAATCTCAAAAAGAAATTGAGTTTATTTTTTTCCTCTACAAATTTGAGTTTTTACCCTTTAAAAACTCAACCAGAAATTAGGCTCCATAATGTGATTGGCGAATACTGCATAAAATAACATTATGTTTTAGCCAGTCGACTCATCTCTCATGAATATACTGTAAGGACAAGGTCTTTCTTCATACAATTAAATTAAAAACAAGAGCAAAGTTACTAGAACCAAATCTCATCACCATGACTTTGGCACATCACGGCAGCAGTATTTTATTGATGCAAGTGTTACTCATGTTTTTTTACCTGACTATAAAAGTTTCTCAAGTGTGATCTGCTTAATCCCTTTTATCAGACAACTAATGAATTACTTTGTTATGCCTTTTTCTAGTGTTCTCTCTCTGGCAATGATTTATTTTGCTCAATTGCTGTTGCTCATTTATAGTAATCTGGGGGATTATAAATAGACACAAGCTGATCTTTTAAAATAATTTCAGAACGTCTGTTGTGCACATGCTTGAGTCAGTGGTGTTATTTTTGCCTCAGGTCTCACAATCCAGAGGAAAAACAAATAAATTATAAATTGAAATAGTTTAGCATATAATGATTCTTATTTGTCATTATTTATATTTAAATTACTTTTATCACAGAAAGAAATCATTTACACCACGTCACCATAGTCATTGCATTTATAGAACACAGATTTTGCAACTTGAATAGTGTTCTTCTATAATTTAAGGTTACTAGTGAAAATAATGGGGGCCTTTATACAAAATGCAGCCAGAAAAGACACAGTAGCTGTTGTTAGTTCAATATACAAAAGTACTAATATACAAAAGTCTGGCCTAAAAAGAAGGCAAACATATAATTTTCTTCAGTGTTTGCACTATTGTCCTATACAGTAGGTACCAATCACTAACGGCAAAGCACCTGCCTTGTTTGACATTGACCTTCTTAATCAGAGTACATACTGCATGCCTGATATAATATTCATAAGTAAGTTCATACTTTATATTTATCTGTATTGCATTTTTATACTTATGTGTACTTACTGCAATGACCTCCTGTTTCTTCTACTAATTTATTGTTTTGCTGTACAGTGCTTTGCCCTCAAGGAGCGCTATACAAATAAAAATATACATACATACATACAGTACATCTCACAGAATACATTTAGGGAAAATAGAAATTAAAAATGGAATAGGGAAAGCAAAGGATTGTTAGAATAAAGAAACAGGGCCGAAACTAGGGGTAGGTAAAGTAGGCACGCGTCTCCTTAGTCACCTACCCCATGTCTGGTCCCCTCTCTACAACTGTCGGTTCTAGTTGGCTGTGTATTTGCGCTGCCAGTGTCCGACTGGGATGCCAGTGGCCCACCAGAAAACCTTAGACTGTGGGCCCACCAGAAAACCTTAGACCAGGGGCCCACCAGAAAACCTTAGACCATGGAACAACTTTACAAAATATTATGCCTCCACTCGTCACTCCACCTCTTTATTCTCCTAGTCTTTAATATCTACTTACTGTATTTTTCCATTATTTCCCATTTTTTCTCATAAAGAGGTATGGAATGACCATGAAATTGGCCAAATGGTTAGAAGCAAGAGGCCCGCTGACCCCTGGGCCCACCGGGAGTTTTCCCGGTATCCTGGTGGGCCAGTCCAATACTGTGCGTTGCCGCGCCGTGCGAACAGAATTTCGTGTATGCACGCGACCGGCCAGGTTGCCTAGGGTGCCTGGCCAGCCTGGCCCAGCTCTGGAAAGAAATATTACTTACCATTTTGTCTGCAACGTCATATTAGTTTTTATTTGTTTTGAAGGAACTGATATTAAGGTTTGTTTTAAAATATCAATGGCATTAATGGATGCTTCCAGTACAGTATCAATCTCAGAATACACCAGCCACTTTCACGTCCATGATGCATTGCTATTTAAGTTGGTAATATCTATCTCTTTGACTTTGGAATGCTGGGTAGGTACATTATTATAGGAATGTAAAAAAAAAAGAGAGAGATAATTTATACTGCAGGCTCCTGTTAGTGAATGGAAAGTACAGCAATACAGTAAAATAAGCATATTTTAATGACCAAGAACACAAATGATATGGAAGTAGGGCTTTCATTTTAGAGGATGTGGTTATGGTAGGGATGGTACATAAAATGCAAATGTACTGCTTTCTGGTTCTGTATTCTTTGTATGAAACAATTTTAGAACTTGTGCCAATGGTAAAGACACAATGCTACATATTTTATTTTGAAAAATAAATAAATAAATATGTTGTGTTTCTCTTTTGATTACTTTTAAACAGGGAAAGGTACCCTTACAGATTTCCATCTGCATAAAAAAAAATAGCCTGTTTTTTCCTTCCAACAAACATATATATTCCTCCCGTGAGCTGCAGGTTGTAAGTGGAAAAGCTTTAAAGAGATAGCTTTTGCATTAATAGTACAGTATGCTCCATTGGATACTAATAGTATGCCATTTTGCAAAAGCCTTCTGTCTGTAAACTGCCGACTAGGGTACATCAAGCATGGAGCAATTTATCATAATAAGCTTAACCCTAAAGTAAAGCTCTCTAAAATGGCAAGTATAGCCAATTGTAAAGCCTAACATTTTTTATATTGCAGAATGACACATGAGACAGGGACAAATCACAACATACTTCTTTTTGCATTCTGTGGAGCACTAACCACTAGGAAAAGAAATCACAACATTATTTTTTGGCTAAAAAAGACAGCTGTTTATCAAGTTCAACCCTTCAGTGAATCTCCTGGCATAGTAACCTACATTGAAATCTGGTTCATCAGCTTTGCTCCACTTTCTCTGTATACACACACCGACATTGATTTATGCACATACTCATGTCCGTTACTCATTCCTGCCATTCTATCTCTGATATATTAGGGAGGATGTGAAATAAAGTAGTAGTCAGCATTCTTTTCAGGCTGCCTTTGGAATGTCCCACATGACCACTTATCACTGGACTGTGATTTGAAAATTACATTATAGGCAGCATTTCAGTTGTCTCCTGGGATATACTATAACAGGAGCTAGGCCATGACATTTTGGCCCTCATTCATAGGGTCCCTAAGCCTCAATTTCTGTAAGGCTGTGGTCACCTTAGGGCTAATGCTTTTCCAGTCCTGAGACTTTTCTCTGGCATACACAGGCCTTCTGTGTCAAGCTCTCCAGCGGCATTCACCCCCTCCTGAAGTGGAAGCCCATAGACACCGAACACATGTTGGATTGCCTGTAAAGACTAGGGCAGGGGTCAGCAACCTTTACTATCAAAAGAGCCATTTTGCCCCTTCTTCCACTAAAGAAAAATAGTCTGGAGCCGCAAAACACAACACAGTTTATAAACTTTTAAAAGTTTTAACCTTTTTTTAATTTTAACTGTTACAACAACAGAATACAACAAACAGAAGTACTGTACAGTGTGTATGTGTAGGCCTACTTTGAAATAAATTAAACACTATATAGCCGTATTAAATGCTAGTGTTCTCATCTGTTTAATGTGACTTCTGTTTCTGAAGCTCCATGCTGATCTTCCTTCTCTTGTCGTGAGTGTGTGACTGCGGTAAGGACCATGATGAATCAACTTGCTGTGGCTTAGTCTTGCCTATCACTCCTGGGACGTCTATACAGATGACGTGACGGGCAAAGCCACAAGACCGAGCCGCAGCAAGCAGGATGAAGAGCCGCATGAGGCTCCGGAGCTGCAGGTTGCCTACCCCTGGACTAGGGAAACCTGACATCCCTGGTCAATTACAGAACTATACAAAACAGAGGTTTGATAAATGCACATTGCTTTGTCCCATTTCACTAGTAATCTAATATCTATGCGAGTGTGTATACTTTCACAAACAGGGGTTTTCTAGTTACAAAGCTATGATCATAGATTTGAAAAGCCACCATACCATGTCTAGGTACAAACCCCATATGGTGGTCCTTAACTACAGTATTTACCTCTGGTTATTTTTCGTAGGCTGGCAGCTCCCTGCATAATAACATATCACAGGATAAGACCAAGGACCTGGCCTTACAGGGCTTAATCCTGTATATACAATTATTTTTTAAGGAGAGTGACTCCGAAGACCAAAACACTGGTTTCACAGACTTAAGGTCCCCATAGACGCGATGATTCTTCTTTGGTGAACGACCGATTTTAGCGAAGTCCGACCAATCGGTCAAATTATCGTGCAGTTAGTGGGATTTGAACGATCGTACATCTTACGATTTTTCGGCCGCCATCTGTCAGAAAATTGATCGGCCAGGTTTAGAAATCTTTATCAGTCCCAGTGCAATCTATCTATGTTTGCAGGGCCAAGCAGGCAGCTACTCATACATCGTACCTTTAAACGATCATTTCGAGATAATCGTGGTCTCACGATAATGATTGGATCTTTTAAAAATCTTAACATCTAAAAGTCCTCCCATGATTTCTGCTTTTAAGATTGAGATTGCCAGCCCACCAGCCACTTTTAAAGGCATAAGAAGTGTTACAGCCACATGGAAATTTGGACATTCATACTGCAGAGTAACTCTGCTAAAGTACAAAGGGGAGGGGGGATACAGAATTGCCAGGGAACACTTTGGCTTGGAAAGGAGAATTCCCAACTGTGAACAGGCCCAGCTCCTGGCTGATTAACCCTTCTAGGGACTTCTTAAAGTAAAAGGGTACAAAGCATTTACCCTTCTACATTCAGCACAAGATGCCCATAAACAGGACATTCTAGAGATTAGTTTATGTACAAAAGTATGGTACAAAAGTATAAGAAATAGAAAACTTTATTTTTTAAATATTAACATACAAGCATTGGGAACATAGTGTAGAGCAGTGGCCCCAACCAGTGGTTCATAAGTAACATGTTGCTCTCTGAACTCATTGATGTTGCTCCCAGTATCCTTTAGGGTTTAAGCACACAAGCAGATTTGGGGAGATTCGCGACTCTTTGATTTCCGAAGTTGCCTCTTGAGGAAACTTCGGCGAATTCGGAAATCGAAGGGCCGCGAGTGCATTGCCGCAGTCGTTTTTTCATTTTAGCAGGCGGAAGGCAATTTGCCCATGTGCTTAAACCCTCTTTTTGAATTCCTAGCTTGAAGGCAAGTTGTAGAAGCATCAAAACCAGTTGTACTGTGAAACACAGCCTCCTGTAGGCTGCACAGTCCACATAGGGCATTTTGCTTGCTTATGTTGCTCTTTTTTAACATTTGATTGTGGCTCATACCCCTGGTGTAGAGAGTATTTGGGTAGCAGATCAGATTGCTGTGGTTTTAAAAATACCCCCAATGGCTATTTGCGAATAAATGCTCAATAAACATACATTACCATTTATACCACAGAATGGAAATTTATATAGAAGGGTGCCAGAATCAGCTGATAAGTAAATATATTTAAATCAGGAATTCTATGAGTTAGTTAATTTTTCATGGATCATAATCTAATCTATTTTTAATGTGTACAAGAAGTATTGAGAGTGCTGGGGACAATCAGGATGCAGCAATTATGTAGCAGCAGTAAAGATAAACATGATTAGCTTTTACAGGTGTTTGGTTATACCCTCTACTGGCTTATTTAGCAGGGCTCAGATGGGTATTTTAATGTACTTATGTACTTCAGGTCTGGTATAAGTGATCATTTTTAAAAACATTCACATGAGTTCATCCCACTTGTTGGGATACCCATTTGTTATCTGTAAAAGGCAAAGATTTAAATCCAATATTAATGGGAGAATTTTGCGCCCTGTTAAAGCTTGTAAATGTGAGCATTTTATTCAGTTTTTTTAACTTAATATTGCATTTGAGGATATTGTTCTGCACCTTGGAGCCACACGGCTGTTATTTCAAGTACTGGGGCATTCCCGAACCCTGAATGCTCTGTGTTATATTCTAGCAGGTATGGTCTGGGAAATTTTAAGCCTGAAGCTTGGGCCTTTGATGCTTAGTGTTTCATTACTAAAAGCCTCCAGGTATTACTCTGGAACACCAGGTCTCGCTGTTAAACGCTAGTAATATTAAGGTAAATGTGTTACAGTGGAATCTAATTGGATGGAATCAGTCTCTATGGACATTAATAGAGAGAATGATGTGTAACATACACATTTGCTTTCTGTCTTTGCCAAGGCTCAAATCCAGGACTTGCCACCTTAATCACTGAGCTTTAAATGACAGTTTTACCTGTTGAATTGTGTCACTGTTAGACATTCATCAGCCAAATCTCTAACCATTTTCATAATATTTAGCATCAGGAGAAGCCAAATGAAAACCAATTGAAAAGTTAATACTCTAGTTTGCAAGCAGTATTATATTCCTTATTGCACCTTCTCCTCCAACAACCCTTTTTACAGTTAAAGATATTGCCAATGCTACCCATCTTCAGGACAAAATTAACTGCATAGAAAATCCTTACACATCCCTACACAAGCAATCTATTATTTCCCACTAAGACTTTCTTGGTTTCTCTTACCATCTATACTATCTCCCAATTTCTGATGGAACATTTCTCTTCTTGCTCAAAGAGGCATTTATAAACTTAAACTGTCAAAATATTTCCTTGACCCTTTCCTTAAAATCATAAACAAATACATTATCTTCGAGCTATTAAAGCTTGTTGTATATATTTTGTCTCTGAAAATTATCTGCTAGAACTCCTAAAATCTTTCACCCTCAAAACTTTACAGAAACTTAATGGCTCATCAATAACCTCATTGCTGCTGAACACAAAGCTGAATTCTGCTTATCAGAACTTTTTAATCTCTTCCCTGTGTCTCTTCTGCAACCCTCCTCCACTTTCTTCATTCTCATGACCTCAGTGGGTAACTCTGTATCTCAAATTGGTATACTTTGGCTATTACTGTTTATAATTTGTTACATCCTTTGGACAGTCCCTACTCCCATTCATTAGCATCAATGGGAATCTCACCTATCCCCTGATACCAATTAGGACCAGCACTAGGCGTACAAATCTGCAAAATAGTTGAAGGATCTGGTGATGATTATGTCCTGAGTGTTCTTACTGAAGGTGCTGTAAGTTTACAGTAAGACCAAGAGCTTATTGTGTATGTATGAGGGATAATTATGCAGAGTTAATCACAAGGTATGGAGAGTGGTTGCACATGGTAACCTCTAAAGGTAATTGGAGGCAACTACTAATTGGGCAAAAACTACCTCTGCATAAAATATAGTTGAAATCCACTTCTATTTTATTATAATCATGCACCCTGAGTTTAACCTACAGTATATGGTATAATGTACCTTCCTCTGTTAAGTCGCTGATGAGTTCTGTGGCTATAAAAATGAACAAGTAGGCCAAGTACTTTTATATAGGCAACTGAAGTCTAATATCCATATGTTTTAGGCGATACATGCAAAGCAAGGCTCTTTTACTATCATTATACACATGTAACCAGTAATCAGTAAAAGGCCTTGTCAGTCAGTCAGTTTGATTGGTTGCTGTGGGTTACTCTACTTGTGAAAGTCAGCCTCTATGTTATTAAATGAAGCCCAAGGTTAATTAGTACCTGTACATACACGTGTTATGTGAAGGAGCGGGGAGGACTGCATATGTGAAATGTTCACAATTGTATTTTATTCACAGCGATTGCTTAATGGCACAGTTTCTTCTAAAACAACAAAAGTAACAAGGTCACTGCTACTGACGACTAATTCTGTTTAGAATAAAAGTAGATAGGACATTGTAGCGTCACATTTATTTGGCAGCAGTATTCTTTTTCAAACCAAAGTTTCAAGATATTTGATGGTCCCAGTTGTTACAAAAACACCATGGAGGGAAAAACAATATCCAAGACTTTCTAAAGCTACTTAGCTTAACGATGATGCTGAATGGAGCTATGTCCAGTCAATCACTGCAGATGGTAATTGGATTTCTCTATGAAAGTACTTGTGCCCTCAGGACACCAATATACAGAATTAATCAAGGGAAGATGTTGTGCAAGCTCTAGTGAAGAACAAGCCGCAATAGCTCCACAAACCCAACACTTTCACAAATAAAGCAAAATTCACTTAACGGATCCAGAATCTGGGGACAGGGGAAGAATGCAAAAATGTGAATTAAAGCTTCTAAGAAAACAGGTTCTAGACTGTGGGCCACTAGCAGCCCCTATGTATTTAATAAAGTTATCTTTCCTTATTATACAACTCCATTATTTGACATGTTTCTATTCATTTAAAGGGGAAATCCAACTTAAAACAAGCTTTGATGTAGACAAGGGCTTTATAAGGCATTTTGGAATTGGTGCTAATTTTGTATTCTTCTTGCCTTTTAGATTCAATTTCAAATTCAATTTCAGTTTAGATACAGGTGTAAAATAAACATGTTACATTTAAAAAACCAAAGAGACAAAGAAGACTGACTGAGGTTAATTCTAACGTGAACTTCTCATATAATAGAGAAATGCAAGTGCTGCATAGAAAGTTCAATTTCAGGTGTGAGTAGCTTTGTTTTTTAACTATGATGCAGCCTTTTTTCATTATTCTAGGTCAACAGCTTCCACAGCAACTGCACCTAAAGGGGACCTGTAAAGGGGTCACCCGAAAAAATTATTCCAAATCCTGTTTTATCACGTTAGTCAAGCAAAATAAATGTTAATTACACTATAAATGAATTTATTTGAATTTTGTTTCCATCAGTCTGTGAACTAATTATAGCATGGAAAGTGAAAGTAATTGCTTGCCCCGCCTCTATGTCTATGGCATAGAGGAGGGGCAGGCAATATTTGATTGACAGCTGAGATTTTTAAATGAGTTTACAACAGCTATGAAAGCGGGTGAAAGTTCTTCTAGCATTATTAAAGTGGGGGTGCATCCTTTCTGAAATGTGGGTTGAAAACAGCATTTGCATGTAATTCAACTTGCTACTGCCAGTTCCAGAGATCCCCAACATCAATAGGTGTCGTTGGGCCCATTCATCAAAAGATATGGAAGTGGAGGTGGGGGTTTAGACTCATGTGCCAGATTGGATTGCGTCTTTATGCATTCTCCATTGTGCCCATTTAGCACATGTGGTGCATTTGTAGATGAACCCTAATTTATTTTTAACTGATGTCTTTTAGACATATACCTTTCACATGGATGGTTAGCAATGGTTTAACGAGAGACTTCCATATAGTGGTTCTCCATGCTGGAACACCACAGCAATTGTCCCATTTTGAGAACAATAAGTGAGAACAAAAAATCTCTGGCTGGATCCTGCCTGCTACGGTCCAGTAATTTTAGGATTGATAACTTAGAAACAAATCTGTCCTTGAACTCTGCCAAAGGAGGGACAAACCTTGATGAGCCGTATATTAGTTCTGTCTGCTTTCTGCTATATTACTTCAGACAAGAAAAATAGCTTTATACAAAATCAATTGTTATATCCACCCCCAAGTCTCTTTCTCACCTTACAGCAAAATATAATTAGGATTTGCCCTTAGTGACCTTACAAGGAGGGGGAAATGGCAAGTTGGTAATAACCAAGGACAAATGGAAATGTGCCAATATTTCTTTTATTTTATTGATAAGTGCTTTAATGCACGTGCCCTATTTATATTTCTCCACGGAGCCTAATGCTACAAGAAAGCACTAAGTCTCTAGACAGGTAGGTAAATGAAAATAAATGTCTCATTCAAGCATGTAATGCTAAAACATAATCTGTAGATTGTAATTAAGCTGCAAAAATAATGATTCCATGAACCCCCAGGGAAGCTACTCATTTTTTCATAGCACATATTAAACCCATCAAATGGGAGCTGTTTTTAAATGTGTGAACCTTGTAATGTTATAGGATAGAGTTTACAGGGAAGAATGGGAACTGGTTGGGCCTCCCTGCAAAAAAAAACCTTTGGAGGGGCATGGCACACACCCACCCCCTACCCACTCACACACGTGTGCAACCACTGGTGTTAGTTTACAGCAGGCACACACATTTTTTTGGAGCTAAACTGAGGCTATGGAGGAAGCAGGCCCCATTTCTCCCTGTCCTGCAGGGTCTGCTACCTCTATAGTTCTGCCACTGTAGGTGTATGCTTAGCCTGTAAAAATGCACCATAAAAAAATGCTATAAGCATTGTCCTCTGTCTGGCATAATCTAACAATTACAATTTTAGTGTGTCTTTAAAATAAAAGGTATTAAGACATTTATAAATGGTCGATAACACCTTAATGGGTTAATTTAATGTGCTGTGGGTACATGCACAAGTGCTATATACGTTCACTGTGCATTTAAAGGCTAGCCTTTTTCTAATAATTATATATTAATATATATTAATTCCTGTCTAGACATGCTCCTCTGTCTATAACAACTCCCTTAGGCTCTGGGCCTGGCCCTCATCTCCTTGGGTGCCGCCAGGATTTACCACACGACAATCCAGTGACTCCTACATGGTCAGGCAATGAAGCCAAACATGTACTCTGGGGAGATGCAAAATCAGGGTCAAAACCAGGAAATCACAAGGCTCAGGACCAGGGAAGCAGAAACCAGCAGGATTCAGAGCACCCAGGAACAAGCAAACTTGACCTATAACGGGCAATGTGTTATTTCGGAACTGGGGATATATAGGCATGCTATGACTATCACTGATCACCGACCTGCTGCTAACCATTCAGATTATTAAAGTAGTAAAAGAACAAATCATAAGATATTTTGCCAATGACAGCAATTGTATAAAAGTGATGTTGGACAAATAGTAGTGACAGTCATCCATTGATATCATCAGATACATGTAGATAAATAGTGAATAGCGAATTTGGGGTGTTTCGCTTCGCCTGAAATTCGCAAAACGACGAAAAATTCACGCCGGCATCTCCTTTTTGACGCAGGCCTCCGTTTTTGATGCTGGAGTCTGTTTTTTGGACGCCAGCATCCATTTTCGCTGGCGAAAATGCGCCGGCGTCCATTTTTTTTACGCTGGTGAATTTTCGCTAATTTATTTGCCGGCAGTGAATCGCAGGAAATCGCAGTGAATTCGCTCCTGCCGAATAAATTCGCCCATCACTACAGATAAATTATTGTTATAGCCTACAGAGATCTTCTAACCTGTCTGATCAACTAAAAAACTGATCGCCATGGATATGAAAAATGTCGGGACAATCCACACATGGCCCGAAAATCATACAACCCTACGATTCGTAAAACTTTATCTTTGCATCTATGGCCAGCTTAACATGGCCAACTGCTACAACTTAAATTTATTTGCATTCTTTTCTGGAACTGGCTACTGGACAGGTTAAAACATGGTTCTGCCTATGACAAACACTGACAGAGCTGAGGAAGAAACAGTTTCACATAAAAGGGACAAGGACGAAAACAAAATTGATCCCTCAAGCAAAAATTCTGAATTAACACTTGTGTTTGTCAAAACACAGTAAAACGGGACACTAAAATTCATGTTAAGGTATATAAAAATGCACAATATACTTCATCAAAGAATATTGCTATAACCAAGACAAAGCCCAGTTTGACAAGGACATGTTCCAAATGTTAAATATCTTCTACTGTGAATGGCTTGAGATCTGGTATCTCCCAATAAAATGTATAAGACTGAAGTTAATATCCACAAGGCACAAAAAAACAAAACCATTTACAATATAACAAAATGTTTTTTGCTGTAGCTTCCTGTATACAACTAGAAGTGACTATAAAACACAGCAAGTAAAACCCATATTAGTTATTTCTTCTGCAAACTCCTGGTGCCCTGCATAGCAAACCTGACTGCGGCAAAGTCACATATTTTCTATAAAAAGCGTTAGATTTCAGGCAAAACACTAATTTGTTTTCTAGAGAGCAATAAGAGTACAATATCATTAAAAATATATGGATGCATAAAATTGCACTTTGTTTGCTGACAAGTCTGGCCTGTCTGGCCTCTGTGTATTGAAGGCTTTTCAGAGATTGTGTTTATGAATTGAATTGTCCCTTCAGCTCAATACAATTGGAAGCACTATAATGTATATTTCATTTGTGTATTAGACTCTGCTACTGAACTGAATGCGTATTTATACAGTATAAGTAGGAGGGTAAAGGTTCCCTGGGCATAATTTAGTCAGCTAGATTGGGCCCTCAGATCTAGAAGGGAAGCTATTTCCTTTTTCCTATGTGAAAGGATTCTGCTGGCAGTTCAGTGACTGGCCAATAGATGTCACTATTCTATTTTATAAAAGGGGAAGGTTTTGCTATACCCCAGGGATTTAGCTGGCCAGCTAGGCTGTGTCCTTTTTCCCAGAGGGGAGAAGTGGTTAGTTCCCCAATGGTTATAAAATGGTATGCCCACATGTGCTCAGTCTCATTCTAGTGCACCCACTGGCTGAAGGAAGTGGGGTGTTGCTGCCAGGGCCTGAGGTGGAAGTAGACATCAGTATAGGAGCAGGCAAGTATCAGGTCAGAAACTGTAATAGGTCAATATAGGAGTGACAGTCAGGATTAGGAAAGTTAGTGAGCAGCCAAGGCTCCAACAAGGAATTTAATGAAGGGTAAGTACCCTGCAGTGACAAAGCCTCCAGGTTAGGGACTCAAGTGATCAGGTTTAAGGATAGAGAGATCCTTGAAGCATGGATCCAGCTGTGAGATTCGCCTTCAATGGGGATTGTGCCCCAGAGGCTGGCAAAACTACCCTATGTGAAAAGCTAACTAATTAGAAACAGAAAGAATATGTGAGTATCGTATCAATATAAATGACCTGCTGCCGTCTTGTTGCTCCTGGAGTGTAAGCCTCAGCACACATTGTGATAACTGAAGTGACTGGCATTTTAGGATTGTACCAAAGGCTGAATAAAGAGTTCCATTGTTTTAAAGAACCACTGGTGCCCAAAGTTATTTGCTAAAGAGTGATTGCTTTGTGTCCATACCAGAGTGGTATCCCTTCCACCATACCATAAGAAGGGGCCCCACCTAAAGATAAAGTGTCTAGTTATAGTGTGCCTACCGGAAGTTGCTGAGAGTTGGACCCATTTCCAGTTTCTGGAACCAGTATATAGTAACCCAAGGAAAGTTGAGGCAACCCCTAACCCATCCATATAGCTCTGTAGACAGTCAAAGTCTCAAGGGGTCATTTATTAGACTTGGGAAAGAAGTGCAAGAGCACTAAGGGTGCAATGACCACCACTTCCCCAGGTCTGGCTTTCTGTTACATCTTGATAAAATTCAGCACAAGCTTGCAGGTCAGCCAGGTCCTTATAAACTGCCATAGGGCCCCATTAAAGTCTGTATCCCCCTCCATTCCCTAACTTACATTAGGGGACAGATCGGGGCAGGAGGGGTGGGCTATTTGCCTCCCCTATACACTCCTTATGCTTATAGTGTTGATAAACAAAGTCCAAAATTCCAAAATTGTGAGTGAGTACAACGGGTGTGCATATGTGATCAAGGAAGATGTGCATATATGACCTCCTACAAGCTTATACGTTTCATACACTAAAAACCAAAGGACACATGCTCATTAGTTTAAAGGCAGATAGTTTGTCTCTCCTCTTGATTGTATATATGCTAGCATTACTATGCCAAATTTGTAAAATTGAGTTTAACTATAACTATAATGTTTTGTGCTCTACGTGGTGCTATTCCCAATAAACCAGATTCTTCTGGATCTCTGGATATATCTGTGTCCCAACATAGGAGATATTGTTTGCACAGTGACCCCCAGGAGTGGTACTTTTACCCTTCAGTGTCTCTACTTATCTATTTAGTCAACCAAACTCTTTCCAAAAACTGCTGGTGTTTGTATATGGTTTGGGTCACACTCTGACACCAATAAATGGGGATGGCATTAGGCTCCAGATGTATGTCCAGACAAAATAACTAGTGATTCTTAGTGTGAGACATAGGCTGACAGTATCCCTTATATAACTAACCGTAAGTCCTACAGTCTAAAACATTTCAGAAGCTTCAAATATGTTTTCCTTTCACTGTTTTTTTTCTCACTTCTCTCGGGCAGTCATTCAATAATGGACAATCGCTTCCAAAATTCATCAACTACAGAATAATTTTCAGTTTGATATAACAATTTATATCGTACAATATGCCTGCCAAGAGAAGTGTCTTCATGTTCTGCAATACCAAAAAACATGAAATATATGCCTTTTTATAAGTTATTTGCGAACTGACTATAGCATAAGAGTTTAAATGCATTTTTGAAAATTGGCATTTGCAAAACAATTTTAATAAAACAGAAATATTGCCAAATGTATAAGAACCGAGAAAATGCCTTTTGTTTTAGGGAGAAAATTAAGACAAATAGTTGGAAAGGCTCATGTGCAAATTTATTGCTGGGAAAAAACATTTTAACTATTTTCAAAATATGTGAAAAATAAAAAAAATAAAATTGAAATCTTTCAGCTTTCCCTAATTTGCTGTCCCTTCTAGAACAATAGGATGGATTGAGTTCTCTTCGAAATGCCGAGAAGCATCAATTGTTTTTTATTTTTATTCAGCAGATGTCATTTGGGAATTTAGTTCCCAGCATAGTTGGAAAAATGTAGCAAATATTTTTAGCATAGTCCTCAACCAATGAACTACCATGAAATGATTAAAAGCTAAATTTTAACTGCTTGTTGCCAGGATAGAACATCTCAGTGTGGGCAGTCAGGTAATATGTTTCTGTATATTACTCTGGCAACGTATGCTAAGCTTTATAATTGTGCTGGAATAAAAAGGCAACAAATACGTAGTAAGAACAGTACTCAGACTTCTGTCAGCTCTTCTGTCTTGCAGGACTTGGATTTGTGTCCAGCTTGGGCAAGGCGATTGTATGTTGTCCCCATGTAGGTTTTCTCCTACACACAAAAACTTACAGGCAGGTTCACTGACGCCTGATAAAAATGGCTCAAGGGCGTGTAAATATTATAGAGACCTTATACTGTAAGATCCTATGGGCCAGGGACTGATGCGAATGATGAACTATCTCTGTAAAACATTGTGTAAATGTGTTGGAGGAGATAGCAAACCAAAATAAGAAGGGGCTTACAATCTAAATGGAGCACTGAAAATCTCCAGGAACATCTACAATATTTTCACTAAACTTATGGCATACATTCATGGTGTTTAAAACCCTCACATTATGAAAAGAAGGGGCAATGGAGTAACCCTCTATATTACGTAAAAAAAATTCTGGCCCACAAATAGCTTTTCACTTTACAGGTGTAGAACATTGGCTGTAGAGCATTGGTTACACTGGACTCTCTATCTTTCAGCTGGGCCTTTGCATTAGCGTGTGGAGGAAGGGAGCGGTATTGCTGAACTACAGCACTCAGCTGCCCAATCAAGATTTGGGTTGCCAGCGATTCTTAACCATGAACTTGAGGTGTATTTTTTTATTTTTTTTATTTAAAATTCTCATTTTATTTTCTGTATAACTTTTACATACATCTTGCTTATATACGCATGATCATGACAGTTAGGAATTCTATTACATTAAAGTATCTTTTCAGAAAAGACTCAAGCTGAACCGTTTCCGGAACATTTTTTTCGTCTGGAGCGGTTCTTTAAGTTTTCTTGTGAATCTTGGAGTTCCTTTAGTTGCAACTGCAGATCTTGAATCTGTGATTCCGAGTTGGTTAGTCTTTCTCGAATGTCCCCTTGGTCCTGAAGTCTATGATCCAGTGAAGATAATTCAGAGGTGATCTCTGCCAATGAGTTCCTGAGTTCAGATTGGATGTCTTCATTGAAACCGCATAAAAACTGTTTTAGTTCCTGAATGTCTTTCTTGGTGCAAGGAGAATTTGATGATTCTTGATCCAATGAGTCTGCATCCTGGGATCACATATGCTGTTTTTCTGTTACATTTCTGCTTTTAAAGAAATCTGCCTTGTTCAGTAGAGCTTGCTTTGCCCTTGCCCCCCGTCATGTTATACAGAGATAAGTTTTCTAGCCTCTGGGGTTAATTAAGACTGTTTCCCTTTCCAATGGAATATTATGGGTGGCAGTGTGATCCTGTCCTGCCTTTGGGGACTGTTGGGAAGAGATTAGGTTTGTTGCCAAACCCCACCCATCTCAAACTGAGGGAAACTTAACTGCAAAGTAAAGTGGCTTCTGGCTCTCACCAGTCTGTTAACACAAGGGAACAGCTGTCCAAAATGGTGCTATTCCAAAAGCTCAAAAATCATTGTGTAAAGATGCAGCATTTTTGTCATTTAGATCATATAAATATTAAAATGGTCTTAAAATATAGGAGTCCTCGAGTTACATACAGTAAATCCAACTTACACGCAACTTATTGTGGTTTGCTTGGCCTTTATTAGCATTTAGCTTTAATAAACCACCTGCCCAATCCCCTCTGGCGTGTGTTGTCTACTGCAGAGCACCAAAAGGTAAAAATAGTTACCTTGTTCAGAGATCCATATATCTAAGTTGCATTTAATAATGTATATGTTTCAACTTACGTACAAACTTCAACTTAAGGGACAAGGAAAGTTAAACTAAAGAAGTAGGCTAGAAATGTTGTTATGTTTTAGGCTTCTGTACCAGACCAAGGCAACCACAGCCCTTTAGCAGGGAAGATCTGTGTCTCCAAAGATGCCCCAGTAGCTCCCCATCTTCTTTTCTGCTGATTCACTGCACATGCTCTGTGCTGCTGTCACTTACTGAGCTAAGGGACCAAATCTAAATATATAGTTAATATAGAATATAAATGTCACAGTATAAAGCTGATTATTAATTAAGATGGATAATTATTACATGGCAGCACAGAAACCAGTGTAACTAGGATAAGAATTTAATAATCAGCCCTGTAGCATCATCATTATCATCATCATTTATTTATATAGTGCTGTCAAGATACGCAGTGCTTAGCATCAGCTTATATTACAGACAAACCTAAGCAGAAGAAGAAGGAGCCCAGAAAGGATGTAATGCTTAACACAGTCTACTTTTTTCAGGCTAAGGTCTGTGGTCCAATTGATTGGGAATGTACAGGTTGACGGATGGGCGGCTAAGGCATTGTCCCAATCAATTTACAAGAGTTTAGTTGAGGGCCTGTCCCACTCTCCCTTGACTGTGGCAGACTGTGTCTGGCTCCTAACCAATGACCTTCTATTGGCAAAGTCTAAAGTTCTAATCCTTCTAGATCTCTCTGCAGCCTTTGACACAGTTGACCACACACTCCTCCTTGACATTCTACACTCATCTGGCATCTGGGACACTGCTCTTTCATGGTTTACATCTTATCTGTCTGACCGTTCCTTTAAAGTTTCCTTCTCTAACTCTACTTCTACTACTTTCCCACTCTCTGTCGGAGTTCCTCAAGGCTCTGTTCTTGGCCCCCTGCTGTTCTCGCTCTATACAACTTCACTAGGAAAACGTATTCAGTCATTTGGACTTCAGTATCACCTTTATGCTGATGACACCCAACTCTACTTGTCTACTCCCGATCTTTCTAATTCTGTCCTTTCCCAAGTCACAGACTGTCTATCTGCTGTCTCCTCCTGGATGTCACAGCGCCACCTGAAACTGAACCTTTCTAAAGCAGAACTCATTATATTTCCTCCAAGATCTTCCCCTGTCCCTCAGATATCACTCACCGTAAACAACACCACCTTTCATTCCACCACACAGGCACGCTGCCTAGGAGTCATCTTAGACTCTCATCTGTCTTTTTCACCACACATTCAAACACTTGCAAAATCTTGCCATATTCAACTGCGCAACATTGCTTGAATATGACCATATCTCAGTTCAGAATCAACACACTGATTCAGTCTCTCATCTCCCGCCTTGATTACTGCAACTTACTCCTCACAGGTATTCCAACAAGTCACCTTTCACAACTCCAATCTGTTCTAAATGCGGCCGCTAGACTCATTCATCTATCTCACCGCTCAACATCAGCTGCTCCCATATGTATGTCCCTTCACTGGCTCCCAATCTCTTCTAGAATCAAATTCAAATTACTTACACTCACATTCAAGGCCCTTAATAATGAAACCCCTCCCTATATTTCATCTCTAATCTCCAAATACACTCCTTCACGAAACCCACGTTCTGCTTCTGATCTTCGCCTCACTTCTCCTCTGGTCACTTCTGCCCATTCTCGTCTACAAGACTTCTCTCGGGCTTCTGCTTTTCTCTGGAACTCTCTGCCACAAGCTGTCAGACTTTCTCCTTCTTCCCAAACTTTCAAGCGCTCCTTAAAGACCCATCTGTTTAACGAGGCTTATTCGATGTACCTTAATTAATCATTGCTGTATCAAAAATGACAAAGTGTTTATATAATCCTAATGTCTCAATTGTACCCTAATCTTTTAGTTGTAAACTCTAATCTCTAGGTCCTTAACCCTATTGTACTCTGTAATCATTGTTTGTTATCCACCATTTATTCCTTGTTTGCTATAACTGCAGTAAAGCACTGCGTAGCTTGACAGCGCTATATAAATAAATGATGATGATGATGACTGTGGATTATGGATTACTTGTTAGTCCTTTGGATGTGGCTGGAAGTGGGCCAGGAGTGTTGGTATAATTGTGTACCTGGTCTAATGTCCAGCCAAGGTCATTTAAGTGTTAACTCATGTATCGTTAACTATTTTGCTATCACTAATAAAGTCTTTGCACATGATTTCTGGTTTATATGCAGATCATTTGCAAGTGCAGTGTGCTTAGGTTTTGTTTAGTAATAGTGTTGTCTAAATTCTACTTTTAAGCAATTAGAATTCAAATCAGAGGATGTGATTACCATACAGGAGAAATAGAATAAATTTCAATATATGCTCCACTTAGAAGCTGTGCTCATGTATTACTCTTTTAACAGAAATGATGGAAGGTATCTTTTGTCTTTCTCTTCTATAAAGCCCTAAGAAAAGTTCCTCAACTAGGGCAAAGATTGCCTCTTCTGCATGAGGTATGAAGTATTCTAATAAACAATTATTGCAGATTGATTGATGTACTGATCTTGCATCTCATGTATATAACAAGCACAGGACACACCACCATCTTTCTGTGCTGCTCCTCAGATACTTTTTGTCTTTTTTTCAGTACAATTGATATTAAGCTTGACAAATTGTATCCACAAACTAATCACAAAGCACTATAGAAGCTACATGTGTTTATGGCAGGTATCTAAAGCTGGCAGCCAACCCACCCATCTCTTTGTAAATGTGAAATCATAGACTTCCTAGTGTTCTAATAATTGTTTATTTGGTATGCATGACAAAGCACAGTTTAAAGCCAAGCCATTAAATGATATACTACTATGAGTGTCTTTATGTTTCTTGTATTATTCATTCCATCAAACAGTGACAATTGTCATCTAACAATTCTTCAGCTAGAATGATATTTTTTGTAACTATTTTGCTTGGGGAAAGGAGTGTGCACAGCTAATAATGGGAATTAAAAAGAAAATAATGTTCTGACACTGTTCTGGTTATTTCATAAACTGTTATTCATATGATGATAAACCATAAGGATTTGAAATTGGAACCATCAGATTTGTAGCATTATGAGATACATAAGTCTTATACATAAGCCATATGCCTTTAAGAATGGCTTGGATGATTTTTTGGACAGACATAATATTAAAGGCTATTGTGATACTAAGCTCTATAGTTAGTATAGGTATGGGTATATAGAATTTATGTGAAAGTAGGGAGGGGTGTGTGTATGGATGCTGGGTTTTCATTTGTAGGGGTTGGACTTGATGAACTTTGTCTTTTTTCAACCCAATTTAACTATGTAACAATAAGAGTAAAAAGTAAAAGTTTCCAAAGTCTGGTTTTGAGTTAATATTTGGCAGGCTCAACCAGGATTCAAGCTCCTTCTCTCCACTCACCTTATTATATCCATGTGTTCTTCATCCACTAATCAAGACCCTTTATAAACCTGTCCCGTCCCTGACCGTTGCTCCTGGCTTGGTCATTGTGCTTCATAGCCCAGATCTTGTCAGCCTGATGCCTGGTCTTGAGATTCCTGTTCCTGAGACCCTCACTTCATTCGAGATTCCCAGCCTTGATCCTGTGGCATTAAACTCTATAAAACAAACCTCTACTCAAACAAACCTTAAAAACTGGAAAAATGTATTTTCAGTCAAATTAAATGAAGGTAAATATTATGTCCTGGGCTTAAAGTCAATTACTTTAATTATACTACTCGTGCCAAAAAGATACATTTTAAAAATGTTAACTTTCAAACACCATTTGACACAGCTGAAACTAGGACTTTATCTGCCCTCAGGATTGTTAATGTCCTTCACCAGCATAAAACTGTCTGGTGATATTTCTAATGAGATGTCCTGTTGATGGCTGAAGGGGACAACGTCATGGCTTCATATCAGCGGCTTGTGACAAAGACTGCATTTATTTGCATACATCTAAATACGCTAATATACATAGGTCATGCCTGTTTGCATCTAAGTAGCTCTTCAAAAAAAGCTTGGAGGGAAAGCCAAAAGGATCTGAAAATAATTTAGAAAAATACTACTACTTTATATAGACCTGCAAGTGGTATAGATACTCACAAAGTAGTGATTAAGGCTTAAGAGAGAAAGAAATTAAGAAATTGCAGTAATCTCACCTACTGTCCTCTTATTGATATTAACCTAATCTTACACTTAATTCTCTCTTGTCTGTGTTAGAAAGTCATCTATTAAATCAGATAAAGTGGGGTCACTGCAATTCTCCATCTTTGAATCATGAAGAGTGCTTTATTGCTATAAAGTGTCTCTTTCCAAGCAAATTAGTGCATATGACTGAAAGCTAAGCTTAATCAAGGTTTTATTTGGTATTGTGTTGGCACAGAGCAGAACTAGAATTTCACTTAAAATCTACTAACATAAATGTGTATTAAAGTCATGAGAAGGAATTAGTATTGTTAAATTGCAGATATGGTATCCCTTGTCTGGAAACCAGTTATTTGGAAAGCTCTAATTTAAAGGGGACCAGTCACCCGAAAAAATAATTCCAAATCCTATTTTATCATGTTGGTCAAGCAAAATGAACTTTAATTACACTGTAAAAATGATTGGAATATTGTTTCCTTCCGTCTGGGAATAATTATAACAAGCAGACAGGAGCCATTTTGTGGACACTGTTATGAAGACAAGCCTTGCATCATCTCCAAATCTTGTTTGTGCATCAGAACGGGGGACCTGACATCCCCATGCACGGGTTACACAATTAAACGGTAAAGAGAGAGGGGGAATGTGGGGAGTGCAGTAACATCTAGTAAGTGCTGAATGGAAAGTGAAAGTAATTGCCTGCCCCGCCTCTATGCCTAAGGCATAGAGGAGGGGCAGGCAATATTTGATTAAGAGCTGACATTTTTAAATGCGTTAACAACAGCTATGAATGCTTAAATAAAAAAAAATTATTTGGGTTTCATGCTTAATTTGAAATGGACATTTATTATACAGCTTTTTATGTCTGGGTGACAGGTCCACTTTAAGGGAAGGCCATTAGTGATGGGCGAATTTATTCGCCAGGCGCGAATTCGCGGCGATTTTGCGCAATTCGCCGCCAGCGAATAAATTTGCGAAACGCCCACGAAAATTTGCGGCAAAAATTCGCTAGCGTCAAAATTTTTTTCCGAAAAAACGGATGCCGGCGTCAAAAACCGGACGACGGCGTTGTTTCGAAAATTTTTCGGCGTTTTGCGAATTTCGCGCAAAATTCGTGAATTTTCCAGCGAAGCGAAACGGCGCAAATTCGCCCATCACTAAGGACCAGTAACATCAAATTTTTTTTATTAAAAATTTTGTTAGTGGAGAACGAGAGGGAGGGAGGAGAAATCGAGCGACGCATGATGGATTGTCGCCGAATCGCCTTTTCTGAAGAGGAGTGGAGAATTGACAAAGGACATCATGGTAGCCCTCAGTATTCCGCAAAAAGTACTTCTGTAGTAATGTCGGAAATAAATGCTGATTCATTTTGTCAAAAGCAATAAAGGCAATTCATAAAAGATTTGATCTTGAAGAGTTAGGAAAAGAAGTGCATCACAAGTCATTTAATGATGGTGAAACAGGTACAAGCCATCGTGGTTTTTTTGCACTTTGCCCCATTCCCCTCCGTCAGTGCCTGTGGATGTTGCCATCCTAACTAATTTAAAACTCATTTTTCAACATTTATTGCATCACATGCAGCTTTCTGGAATTAGTAATGAGCGAATCTGCCCCATTTCACTTCACCTTAAAATTTGGCTATACTGCTGAAAATGTGCGAAACAGCAAAAAGTCAATAGTTAAGATTTGTGTTCACACACAACAATTTTCTTTTCTCACTCCAAATGCATTAAAGTCAATGGGTGTTTTTTTCTTGTGGCAACTTTTTTTGTCTCAGTGACTTTTTTGTCTCTTTTTCACAGTGAATTTTTGGCGCAGTTTGGAAAAAAAATATATAATACGGAATTTCACAGTGAATTCATGCCTGGCATAAAAATTTGCTCATCACTAGCTGGAATTCTAGAGATGAAATGCTACATTGAAGGTTAAAAAAAATGTAAATTGAAAGCAAAAAATTGAACTTGTCCTTTTATCTAATGGCCAAAAAAATAGAACACACTGCATATTCAGCATTAGCACTCTGCTTCACAATTGAACACAAATAGTCGTGTTTCAGCTAATTTCAGGGGATATGTAAATAAAACAAAATAATATCATTCAGTGTTATTTGGAATAAAGAATTTGCTTTGCTGTAAAATTGTCAGGCATTTTGTTTTTTTCTTTGCGATTTTGTGGTTTGAAAGACCTCCGACATTAATATTCTTCTTGAAAACACAGTTTTATACTGGTTCAGTCTCTGCAGAGAAAAGTCTTATGCTAAAAGGGAAAAACTGTACTCAGAGCCAAAATGGTTTTATTTCAAACCAAATCTATATCTCTTAAAGATAAAAGGCTTTGGTTTGGACTAAAATTGCATTTCTGAGAAAAATAATATAAAAAGCCATCTGTACACAATGCAAATTCTGCTGTGCAGTTTGGGAAATGCACAGATATCATTGTCATGGAAAACACAACAAAATTAAAATGTGGAAAGCTTAAAGGGACAGTATTCCACCTTGTTAAATATAAGTTTAGTGAATAGGGTTGTCCTGAATATACTTTTTGGCTTGTTGTTTTAATAATGAAAATCCATGGATTAAACAGGGCAAAAAGAAAAATTTAAGATACAGTACTCCATTTTTTACCTTGTAAAGTAAATGACTTTTTGCCTACATATAAGCAGAACTCCCTCACAATCTTAGTGACTTTTATTACATGGGGGGGGGGCATCTGTTGGAGTGGGTAAGAAAGAAGAGTGGTGGGTGATGGTAGAGGAAAGCAGGTCAGGGGTCGGTTGGTGAGAGGGTCGTTGGGGGCAAGTTATGCAGGAGTGTTGTCGGAGAATGGCTCGTAACCAGCCCATGGCTTGGGCACCTGCACCTTCTGTGCAAGCATTCAAGTGGTTAATTAAGGGGACAGGCACTTGCAGACTATTGGCTATTTAATGTGTTTGTAACATCGTTTGCTATCACAAGCGACTAGCAACCGAAACATGGAGTGATAAGCATAAATAAAAGGCGAATTGCAGTACTGCCATTTTCTGCTGCTTTTCTGTTTTGTTCTGGAAGCACCTGCACCGTCTGGCCTGATGTTGATTCCGTGATTATTAGTACTTTTTCTTTTACATAAAGTATGACTAGGGAAATATAGATTGCATGGTGACTCAGTACGCTCAGGGGTTTATTGGTGAGAGGGTCATGGCCTGCCTCCAATCCCTGGCTCTAGACTATCCCTATTCTCGTCTGCCCCTCTCTCCACATGCCAATTTTCAGCTTCATTTGACCTTATCTGTCCCGCTACGTTACCATCACTGTCACTCCCCCTTTTTTGGCCTGCTCCTTTATTCCATAGCCTCACCTCAACAGACTGGTATTTTGTTGCCAAAAGATGGCAACTTGGGCTGTAAGTTAAATCCAAGCCATGGCAATATCTTCAAGGTGTTCTCTTTGTGTCTGTGCGGGTTTACTCCAAGTATTCCTATTTCCACCCACATTCCAAAAAACATACAAGCAGGTTAATTGGCTTCCTACTAAATAGACCATACTGTGTGAATGTGATAGGGATCTTAGATTGTAAGCTCCACTGTGGCAGAGACTGATGTGAATGATGTAAAATCTCATAATAGACATGTGTAATAGCATTGGGGCTATATAAAGTAAATACCATTAAATAATAATAATATATGCCCCAAGCAAATCTTACTTTGGGGTCCTCAGGTGAAAGAGATGGAGCAACTTATTTGAATCATTTGGCACACAAGGTCACACCCCTTTCCTTACTGAAATAAATTGTGAGAAGTTTCATCACGTGCTACAGATGCTTTAGTAGAATGTGGGGCCAGAACTAGGGGTATGCAGAAGAGGCACCTGCAGGGCCGCCATTAGAAATCACAGGGCCCGTACAACAAAATTTTCAGGGCCCCTGGACCCCGCGCACACCAGCCCTCAAGCCCCACCCCATGTCCTGCCCACTCCACACCACAGTTAAAAGACCACACAGACATCAGTTAAAAATGGTAAACCCCCACCAAACACAAGTTGTAAAAAGCCATTGATGTCCAGGGCCCCCATATAAGTATAAAAAAAACAGTAGTACCAGAGCCCCCATAAAAGTTTTTTAAAAAAAATTGGTAGTAAGGGCCCCACTACAAGTTACAAAAAAAATTGGTGACCAGGCCCCCCCTGTAAGTTTAAAAAAAAAAAAAACATTGGCACCATGGCCTCCCATAAAAGTTTTTAAAAATCATTGGTGGTCAGGGCCCCCATAAGTTAAAAAAAATGTTGGCGCCAGAGCCCCCATTACAAGTTAAAAAAAAACATTGGTGCCCCAGAAAATATTTTTAACAAAAAAAAACATTGGTGGCAGGAGCCTAGAGTATTATAATAACACATTGGAGGCTAGGGGTTTAAAAAAAATTAAAAAAACACACATTGGTGTTCAGTAGAACTGAACTCCTGGCTTAAGGACTTCAACTTCGTCTCCATTCGTGACTTCGGGTCTTTTTGCGGCTTCAAGTTCGGGCTTTTCGTGACTTCAACTTTGACTCCTTTCGTGGCTTCGCGTCTTTTTCTTGGCTTCGGGACTTCGGCAGTTCAGGACATCGGTTTTTTTGGTTCTCCGGGACTTCGTTGGTTCAGGACTTCGGAAGAGGCAGCATGGCTTTGGCGCTGTCAAGGGGGACCCGGCTATTTCGGGCACAGCACAGCCGGGCCTTCTGTGCCCCCCTGATGGTGGCCCTGGACACCTTCCTAGGGCGCAATGATAAGGGGGTGCTGGGCAGGTACCTGTCTTCTGC
Source organism: Xenopus laevis (assembly GCF_017654675.1). Taxonomy (NCBI): domain Eukaryota; kingdom Metazoa; phylum Chordata; class Amphibia; order Anura; family Pipidae; genus Xenopus; species Xenopus laevis. Next base: position 159,633,240 of record NC_054372.1, on the reverse strand, counting down.
CTACCCATAGTCCATGTCTGCCTTGGGTGCCTGGAAGACTTGGCCTGGCACTGGTAGAATGTACTCCATTCTTATGGTCAGAAGTTATTTTCCAATGTTAAAAGACTTGTGCTTTTGTTTTGCAGTATTTGTATTGCATTTCTAACAGCCCTTGCTACTTTTTATTAACTTTGGTTCAAATAAGTGCACCAAATGTAGGACACAGACTGGGGCCTTAAATACCATGCTGTAATATTATTTGCTCCTGGCTAGAAACAGCTCCTGGCTAGAAACTTAATTAAATACATATAATAAGAACAAATTCTGCATATAAAGGAGAAAATGCTTTCTCTGCATGTGTTTACTTTCAGTATTAATAGTGGTTAGCCACCAGATGTTCAGAGGAGCAAATTGATTTCAAATGAATAATTTAAGTTATTAAGGAATCCTGCTGCGTACATTTTATTAAAATGTGAATTGACATGATTTAAATGTGCCCTTTGTACTAGTTAAACAGTGACTCTAATGGGCAAAGGGCATGGATAAAAATAACAGCAGCATATCTGCAAAAGTGAATAAGTAGGAATTAGCCGATATTGTTAAAAAACAACCATTATCACCCATTAGCCTTTGCCTCCCATTGGGTGTTTGGGATTTGCAGTTCACATATTGCTTATCCCTAGTATAAAATAATATTAAAAAGGTATCAGGTCAATGATTAGATCAGTCTGATTTGGCCCAGCATGTGGGTGGGGAAATCGGGCACAGATCCGTTTATTTGGTGACCTTACCAAAAGAGCAGATCTTCTTAAGCTTAAGTTTGCTGTGAAACTTATACTCTCACCCATGTGTGCAGTCATCAGGATTCCTGCAACTTTCTTTGTTAGCCGTTCCCCAGAAAAATCCAATCTCCAATCGGATGTGAATCACAAAGAAATTAAACAGTGTGAACCATCACTTCAAAATACTTGGGGATAAGAAAAGTCAAAAATATAGTGCAGTACCATTTAGACTATGGCACACCCCTTTTATAACACTCTATTAATAGGAAACGATTGCGTTTTCCACACCTTATTGAGTAAGGTTGTCCTTTACAAACGTTTAGACCATTGTTTCCAAGTCAGTGTTCCACTTTGAATGGATTTCCATGTATTTTTTGTTTCCAACTCTCAAATGACTCTACGGCAAATGTGCTGTATGTAGTGTAAAAACGTTATCACTATAAATATAATCATGAATTGCAATTAAAAGTTTAAAAAAGCTTATTAGTCAATCTGTTGTGGTGCCTTTAGATGGAGTTTCACTATGAGCAGCGTGAATTCTTTGGATGCACAAGTCCTGTCTATCCCCAAGCTCTTAAGAGCACTGGTTCATATTGTTGGATTCCATTGGTGGAGTTCGCCAAGTGAACAAATTGTGTCCAGAAAAAAAATCAGACTTTAATAAATAATAATGAGGTACAATTCAGCCATTCAGCCATTGACTATTGGATATGTTTGCCCCAAACAATCCAACAGATCTAATCAGTGTCATTTTAGGCCAGTTCCATTTGATAGGTGTCTGTATCTGGAAACTTGTACTCTTAAGGTAATCAGTTTGAAAGATAGTAAATCCCTATGTCTCTATAATATAAACCAAGAGTTTATATGAGACATTCATTGTTTTTTAAAGAAGCTATTAAATAGTAGTGATGGGCGAATTTGCACCGTTTCGCTGGAAAATTCGCAAATTTCCCATGAAATGGCAAAAAATTTGCAAAACAGCGAATTTTTTTTTGACGCCGGCAAATTTTCACCAGCGAATTTTCATGGCCGTTTAGCGAATCGCGAAAATTTGCAGCGAATTTAAATAGCAAAAACATGAGACCAAATTGAAATCAGATTGAAATTAATAATAAATTAAAAAATAACATACAGCAGCTGAGCTTTAAACAGGTGCCTGGATCAATCAACTGCAAATATACTGATAATTCTCCAAGTGGCCTGGGGGATGCAGCCCCAAGTCTGGAGCTATCGGCTCTAATGTGTTATAGGGATCACACTACCTGTGTAAGGGGTGCAGGTGCAAGTAAGTGTCCTCCTCTACTGCACTCTACCTTTACACTGACTGTTAAACTGCATCTGCTGAGGATTCTTTTGTGTATTATGTCTGAATAAGGACATTTGTAATGCACAGTCCCATACTGAGAGTAGTTGCTAGTGCCTTATTTAATTAGAGTTCCATAATAAGCAGAGGCTCGGGTCAAATGTTGCTAAATGGGCGCCATTTCACAACTACTGTGCATAAGTATTTACCACCAGGGTTACAGTGTCCTAACCTACAATGATGGAAACATTTATAGACATAATCAGGTTTACAACTAAATGCATTTTCTGGTAGTAAATCAATATAAACACCCGTAACCTTTTTCTGATATACTGTATATATAAAACACCTTACTAAACACATTCAGGATAGAAAGAAACAGAAAAAGCCTGCTTGAAAAAACATTGGGACTTACACTAAAGGTGGCCATACACGGGCCGATAAAAGCTGCCGACAGACCGTGTCGGCAGCTTATTGGCCCGTGTATGGGGCCCCCCGACGGGCTTCACCGATCGAGATCTGGCCAAAAGTCGACCAGATCTCGATTGGATAGGACGAAAAATCCCGTTGGATCGCGGCCGCATCTATTCGTTGATGCGGTCCTGCAATCCTACTGCCCATTACTATTCGTTAGGATCCGATCGTTGGGCCTTAGTGCCCACGATTGGATCAGCCCGATATTGCCCACCTCAAGGTGGGCATTGCCGGGAGAGATCCGCTCTTTTGGCGACATCGCCAAACGAGCAGATCTCTCAGTGTATGGCCACCTTTAGAAGGAGAATTTTCATCAAACTGGAGCTATGGAGAGATGCAGCATGGGAAAAACAGAATAACGAAACAAAGGTTCTTGGTGTGGATACATGAAATGAGAGCTAAATAAATGAATCAAACCTTCATTAATGACTTCATTTCATCAGCACACCCCAGGGAGGAGAAAAAGTTGTGAGAAATCAAGTATTTCGTACATTAGCCTCGTTGTGCTACTTCTACACACCTTTTATCAAAATAGATATATCTCTGTATCTCAGACAAGTAATACCGTTTTCACTATCATATGATCCAATTATATTCTCTAGTGAGGAGATAAGGCTACCAAGGCAAGCTGTGCTCACAGTACAACACCTACATCAGGAGGATGACAAGATAACTTTGCGACTGCTGGCAGAAAAATAACCCTTATCATTTCTGAAACAGATAAACAATCAAAGATGTGAACTCAGAAAATCAATCTGTTCTTCTCTGATGTTCATGGATCCTGGGCTCAGTGAATCAGTTCTAACAAGAACAAAATTAAGTGGAGATATAGGCTCTGGTAACCTATTGCAATACAATTGTTAAAGGGGTCTTCTACCCAAAAAACATTTTTCTGCGTGCAGTCAAAAAAGTACATTAATTACTTATTTACATTAATGACTTACACTTGTTTGGGCATGGAATTGTTATCTGCCTGGCTGTTACATTGTCTCTATTCCTAGCTCTGACTTCTGAAACAATGTAGCCGAGGCAGCTGATTAACAGAAAAACTGATTTTTTGAAATACCTTTAAAATTTACTCAGAAATCCATAATCTTTCCCCCTGCCGCGAGCTAGGTGCAATATGGTTGCCATCTGTCCGGTTTTGACCCGGACAGCCCAGTATTTCCAAATTAGGAAAACCGGGCAGGATTACCCACGACTGACGATTGACACGGCGATCAGCCAATCGCCAATCATCATGTCATAGCCCTGCCCCCAACATCATGACCTGCCTCTGACGCATCACAGCCGTTCCCCTCCACATCAATGCCCCATCCCCTGCCCGGTCTCTACCAAAAGAAAAGGTGGCAACCCTAAGGGGCAAGAAGAACAGGCACATGCCTAGGATGCAATGATGGGAGGCCCCAAGGTCAGACTGTCCCAGTGGACCCCGCCGACGCAGGTCTGCTCCCCATAGCACTGATAGCCCCTGCCAGGTATATTTTGAAAATAAGTGTATATGGGGAAGTTGCTTAAAATTGCATTTTCTTTAATTAGACAAAGCTTTATTTCATGGTTTATATCCTGTTATGTATTTCATAGTTCATTTAAACAAAAGAACATTCATCCATCAGAACCTCCAGATATATAGCTGGAAATCCTACCAAGGGCTCCTGTTCTGTGTTATATTTTCTTATTCCATAGGGAAAGAACAGAGTATGACCTAGATTCTGATGTGAGAACTGCATGTTAAATTACAGATAATTGCATCAGATTTACGCCTGTGCATAAAAAAATTATACTTGTTATCTGCTTTCTAGATGTCTTAATGATTTCAGTTTAAAGGGTTACCTTCATGTATAGGACGCTTGCTAGAATCTCTCTAAGGTTTCTGATGATGCACTAGGCATGCTGGGACTTTCAGTGTACGGTCAGTAGGGTTGTCAGTACTTGCAAACCTGATAATGGTAATAATTAAAATAACACCTGAAATTATGTTCTTCTTGACCTCTTAAGAGCTAGCTTAAAGACATTCGTTAAAAGACTAGAAGTTATAAAGTACTTATGCTAAAAACATCTAACTACCTTTTTTTATAGTGCCCTTTTCTCGTATTCACATTGTTGAAATCCCTTTACTTTGTATCCACATAAACTTTATTTGATGGTGTCTTCATTTCATGATACATGATGTGCTTTTGTACTTAAAGGAAAACTATACCCCCAAAATGAATACTTAAAGGGGATGTAAAGGCAAAAAAATAAAATCCCATTTTTACTTTCTTTATTGAAAAATAAATCTACCTCCAATATACTATAAAAAACCTGACTATATGCATTGAAATTCCCCTTTCGTTTTACTTGCTCTGGCTGTTGCAGACAGGCGGTCCCTTGCTGCTCTGCAGGGAAACAATAATACTTTCATCAGGGGGGAGCAGCTTTGTTTGTTTCCCTGGTTAGCAAAAGCTCCGATAGCACCAGGAACAAACTCCTATAACGGGCAGTGTGGAAATGAAAAATGTACCTTTAAGTACATTTAAATTTTGTGGCAATGCGCCCTGGCCTCATCACGCCAGCGTGCCTGCGCCTATAATTAAATAAGGGGCGCGCAGTGCACGTCCTAAAGAACTGACGCCATAGAAGATGTTCGGCGCGGTGGGAGTCCCTGCCGAGGGGGCAGCAGGCTTCCCTGTCATCCCCCCCACTAGACTACCAGGGTGAGTTATTACAGTACCTTGTGGCAGGTAGCACTACCTGGGAACATAAGAGCTCTTGGGGAATGGACATTGAACTGACCGGAGTGATTCTGTATTTATATACCCGGTGTGGGACTGTGGCATTGAGAGACTGTGCCAGTCCACACAGGTTCCCGAGAGTAAAGTGTGTGTGTTTTATTTTTCCTAGTGGAAATCCCCTGAGGTGTGCTCCTCAGTGTTCCCTAGGTGGAGACACTGCTCTGTAAGTCCCAGTTACCAGTACATTTCATACGCAAAAGGGACTCATGGCCCTGGATTGCCAATGGTTAATTGCTATTTAAAGAGACAGTAAAAATTAGGTTTATATATGTATGAGCTGATTATGCAATGTATTTTTATAGAGACCTACATTGTTTGGGTGATATAGTTTTCCTTTAAACAAATACCAATTTTCTAGGAGTAGCAACTAGAGGAAGTGGGTCATGCACTATACAGTATATGTAACATCATAATGTAGATTTTTCAAATAGAAATTAAGAATAAATGAGATAATGTAGCCTTTGGTATTAGAGTATTGTACCCAGTCATATAATAGATTTGACATTACTCTGTTACTCTTGTATGTTTGTACACGCTCTATTGCACAAAATGTGTGCTGTAAGCTCCCCTATTAGGGGAGTTTGAAATGTTGTGTGCAATGTATGTCAGCCATACAAATTGGAATGGACTGCTCATATATGGAGGTCTTTTTCTCAAAGTGGCAGATTAACTTGCATGCAAATTTTTGCTTCTGAAGACTGTGCCATACTTTGAGCAACTATTTCAGAAGTTATTTTGTGTTGAATATGCGTATTTATTAAATGTGAAACTTTGTCTTGCAATCTAACTATGACATTTTTGGTGTTCAGAATATGATGTCACTGACATAGTAATGTTGAGGATATGCTTCATCTTATCAATTTTCCAACCAGAATCTGGGGAAATAAACTTTTGCGAAAAGGGTAACATATAGAAAATTTGGCTGGTGAAACAAAGCAAAACTTCTCTTGTGCTGATCTTTTTAGCTAGTGAATTGTTTTACTCGCCTTTTAGTTGATTGATAATGTCCCTGTGAATTGCCATTTTGGCTAATATTTGTTGAAAAAGTGGTTTTCGCTCTTTAGTAAATTTGCCCCTATGTCAAATAGTTTCAGAGTCCTTTTCATATTGGGCATCAGATTATTCAAACGACCCATCACATTCATATTTTGGATCTTTTTACCTGTCAGAGATGACATAGGTATTGTGTTACCAATATCCTTCAGGGGCAGTCACTTCTAGTAACTTAAAAAGCCAAAATTATATTTTTTAAATTGCACTCCCTGCGCTAGTGATGTGGCCCCTTCTCGACCCATTCCCGTGCTCGGAAAGGTAAGTGCCAGGTGTGAGGGGGGACAGCATCTGAAAGGCTGCCACAGGCACCTGTGCCACACATTCAATGGTGCTAGCTTTCAGCCTTTACCCTTAGTGAAGTTAACTCTGACACTTAAGAGGCATATTTATTATGCTGTGTAAAAAACAGCAGGATAATACACCCCACATCGCTAAGCTTCCCCGTGTAAAAAACTGTTTTTTCTTATGTGACTTCTGCAGGAAGCAGTAAAATATGTATTCTACATCAAATGTAGCTTTTTACACCATTTTGTCTGTGAATTTCATTTTACACAACATAATATATATGCCCCTTAGTCCCTACTTCTGGGCTATTAGTACCCAGGATTCTAATCCCACTCAACACTCCTCGGTAGAGCTTCAACTGCTTGGCTAAATAGACTAACTATCTATCACTCCTAGAGTGACCTATTAAAGTGAGCTAGCCTATCCTTATTAGAACTGACCGGCCATGTCTAGGTTCCAAGTGCAACCATTCCTGCCTGCTAAGGTTAGGGGGCTGGCAAAATGGACCCTGAGCACATGTATTGCTAAACAGTAAATTAAAGGAGGGTAATAGAAGGAATGTGAATTAAAGAATAATAATGAAGTAGATTGGGCTTCATTCAGTCTTGCAGTGGTGCCATAACTTTATCATAAAATGCTTTGGGGGCCACAGTGTATCATGAAATACATGGGATAGCACAGTGTGTCATGAAATGCTCAAATTGATGCAGTTCATTAAGCTACTTGTGGCTAAACATGCTCCTGTGCTTTCAGATAGTTTCCAATGTGTCCCAGCTTTATTATCACTACTTTATATGTGCAAAATGTAATTTCACTACATTATGTAAAATATAGTCATTTTTCCTCTGTTTTAGATACCATGTATACAGTTGCCATCTATGCAGTTATGGAATTGCACACAAATTCAGACTTATAAGTTTATGTTTTATGCATTAACTAAAGTTTCCGCTCAGAAAATGCCCCCTAAATGTGAGAGCACAAAGTGAATAACTAGCTTGATGTATTATGCAAACATTTTAAGAAAATTGGCGTGCAGTAAAGCACCGCCACTTTTTGTTGTATATGGCATAGTGCTATTATGACTCCACTTAGTAATTTCTCCCAATTCACCAATTCATTGCTAGAGACTAGCATTAGCAATCATTAATATTTGAGCAGGTAACCAATACACACGGTGTCAGATATCAAGCAATATGATATTTGGAATGTGATTGAAATGCTTTGCAGATTGAGACACATATGTTAAGATTTTGGAGGATGATTTTAAAATGTCTTGCCCTTCAAAATACCATTTTATTAACTGATTAAATGAAAGATTTGAATAATTCAACCTTCAGGAATAATTCTGATTAGGGACAGAGTCAACAGATGGTTTCAGAATGATTCTGGAAGGATACCCTTTAACAGAATAAAACCGAATGTCTGCTAAGATGTTGTTCCAAGGCTGATTTTCTACTTGGTGCTGTGTATACCCCATGCAGCGTTATTTTCTGTGCAATAAAATGTTTGTTTTGGCGCATGTTTTTTTTCCTTTTACATGTATTCCCTTAGTCCTAACCAAAGTATCAAACTGTACAACAGTCCAGTGTTTCAAGGAATATGGATTACAGAACAATTAGAAAGCAGTGAACTTGTATTGGCATAGGCACTGTGTTATAAATTTACCCTAGAAGTCTAGATGATTTCTGTACCATATGGCATATTTCACTTGGATTAGTAATTAACTAGTTCATACACAGACACACAGGGGCAGATTTTAATGAAGGTTTAGGAAGGTGTGGAGGCCTATTTATTGAGGGTCAAATTTTAGGCTTTTGAAACCATGACTAATCTCTTTTTCTCTAAACCCACGAATGCCAGTAAAGTTATTAAGATTAAGATCCAAATATAAAAACTATGATTGAAAAACCCCTGTACCATACACTAAAAAAATATGACCACCTCTAAAACCTCTAAAACTGTGCGTTTTTTTTAAATTAATTACAAGCAAAATAATATGAAAACCATGAAAAGTCTGAATTAATTAAAAAAAAATGGTCCAATAGGATCAACTCAGATCCAATTTACTCATGTGGGACCTCAACTGCTTTTACTTGGTAAAGTTTTGTATTAGAGTTTTTCGTGGTTCTTACACATAATAAATATGAATTTTTTTGGAGTTTTTAATAAATACAGAATAACCTCACAATTATTGAGCTTATACACATAATGCCACTTATACCCTTAATGGGACTGCACTAGGCAAATCCATAATGGAAAAGGACCTTGGAGTCCTTGTAGATAATAAACTTGGCTGTAGCAAGCAATGCCAGTCAGCAGCATCAAGGGCAAATAAGGTCTTGAGCTGTATTAAAAGGGGCATAGAGTCACGGGAGGAGGGGGTCATTCTTCCACTGTATAGAGCACTTGTAAGGCCCCATCTAGAATATGCCGTACAGTTTTGGTCTCCAGTGCTCAAACAGGACATTATATGTTAGAATGAGTGATATCTGTTGGAATGAGAAATGTATATATTTGGTCATTATCTAACACAATGCATATAGGGCATGTGAGCAGGTTAATAATCTTAGTGGTATTATGCACTATATCCTGAAGGTTAATTTAAAGTTTCCAGAGTAAAATGATACAGTAATGATAATCCATTTTAGGTGGGTCTTCTGTTTAGCAAAATGAATTTCATGCACAGTCCAACAGATACAACATAATTTTATGGGAAGTGTATATATGTGTGTGTGTGTGTGTGTCTGCCAAAAAAGCACACAAAAATGTCAATGCAAATATTTAATCCAATGGGAAAGGAAGCATAAAACAATCCCACATTAACAATTCCACAATACTACATTTGGCAGTGTATTCAGAATATCTGTGCATTCTCCTACAATGAGGATAACATGCCTATAGGAACCAATAGCAGAGGTTACTGTTAGATTTAGCACTTGGAACTGCTAGACTGAGATATTTGAAGGACTTTTTGTTTGGGTTGTTTCCCTGGAACATTTCTGAACATCTGGTCAATGTGCTGTTTTGTGGTGAGGGAACATCTGTTTGTTCTTTTCATCTGTAAAAAATGCGATTATGAAATATTAACCTTTTCCTGCAGATATCCTGACAGTCACTTGTTCTTTTACTGGGTTTGTTTGTTCCACTGGTGCCATAGGAGAAAACCTCGACAAGGTACTCTTAGAGAAACTCAGCAGATAGTAGTTTCAGATTTCTCATTCATTTTAAACAACCATGTGAAAGTATTGGTTTCCTAAAATGAACGTGTTTTTCCTTAAGAAGAAAAACAATCAATAACATATGGCTTTGATTTTAGGAAACTATCACTTACTGAATGATGATAGAACAATAGCCCGTAACGTCACAATTTGCCTATGGCCCATCTGTCTCCTGGTGGCCTCTGTATACACAACATATATCAGAGATAAGCAAACTGGTTGTCAAGTGCTTCATTTGCAGGTTGGTTCAGGTTCAGGGAAAGGAAGCTGTAAAGAAAGCAAACAGCATTTTTAAGAAAATCACTCTATTTTCTATTCCTTGTCACTTAATGTCCCAAACATAAAGATGAGGGTTCTGGCAAGCATGCATTTTTAAAACAATGTCAGAGGAAGAAATTCTTGCTTAAATTCTTACATTTATCCTGGTATCCCACAATGAGACAATAGTCTTTCTATAAAGGAATAGGAAATACAAAAATTGGCCTCCCAGCTCACAATCCATATTCGGAGAGGCTGCGCAATCCTTAGGTGTTCCCTTAGTTGTAATCCACGAAAGTGGACAGCAGCACTTATACCATTTAAGTTAAAATGATAGCCTTTATTGGCTCTACAATAAAAACAAGCATGAGGATCAAGGCAGCATGTGCTGCTGTCTGTCTATATAACACTGTGCTTCTGGTCCCACAACAAATTTGTGTGATGGCTTCATGTAAACGAAAATTGGCAAAGCATTAATACTTACACATAATAGATGGTGTGAAACTCTGATGAATTTTGTAAAAAAAAAAAAAATTCCAATGACAAAATGACAGAATCCCTTTTAGGTAGTCAGAACTGTAATATTTGATTTCCCAGAAAACCAATTTATCACCGCCCCCATATATTATGCTAAAATGAACTTGTGCTGCCCCCCCCATTCTCTCGTAATGGGGGTATCATCATACTTTGACAACATCTGTTCTAAGGGCATTGTTTGCCAAAATGACTTGCAACCAGTTCCCATAATTCAAGTGGTTTGTACTCACAAAGACATACAAGACTGGGCTTCAACTAACTGCAACTAGGGCAAGATCAATCAAGATTGTGTATTTTTCAACTTCGGTATATGCTGCTCATTGTACTGATGGTCCCATCAAATGTCCACTTCCTCCTAATTCAGTTAGCACATCTGGTTTTCTGACTTGGGAAGCGATAGTTTCCCTGTAGTAAGAGTTAATTGGTGTGAGCCATGCCTCCAGATTATTTAAAATGACTTTCTTGTCTAAAATTGAGCCATAAACTCAGATAGTTTTTATAGATGTCAAATGTCTAAAGTTATAAGCAATGTGTCCTCTTTTCTCAAAATCTTCTGTGATGCCCAAGGAGAAAGGTTGAAAGTCATTCTCCAGTCTCAATAAACCGGGCTCTTTCATGCTCATATCTAGAGAATGATAGAAAGGTCTTTTTGTATGTCTCCCTACTACAAACACGCTGCCTGGTTTTTCAAATGTATGGTTTAACAAAGGTTACAATTTTCACATCTGAAGAGATTTTTTTTTTTTTTATAAACAATCAACTCTGAAACAAACCAGCTGTATGTGCAGAATAGTGAGCCTCTTACTAAGCTATGTCTGCTATTTTCATGAGTGTACATGTAGAGGTTCTTTGCGGATGGAAACAGAAAGTAACACTTCAAAAGGGAATGTTTGACACATTATCTGTGATGCCTCTATATTTTCCAGACAAGCACCGACTCTTAAAGGATGAGTCTTAAAAGAAAACAAATTGTATTTCACATAGTAGGAGGCCCAGACATGCTGATAAAAGCTGGCTATAATTGCCTTTCTCCTTATTACTATCACCTTCACTACACAGAGACAGCACACTGGACCCGTAACACAAATCTTCTAACTAAACATCATACACACCAGCTTTATTGTAATAAATGACTCCAGAAGTTAAACACAATACTGCATCTTTGTTCAGGCAAACTGATTATTTTAAATAGTATAATTTTCTCATAAACAATACTTCAAACACATTTGTTTATAGAACTTGTGCCTGTGCTGGTATTTTATATCTCAAAAACCTGTTGGTATATTTGCCAATCTATTTTCTGTCTCTGATTTTTAACAATTGGGGAGAGCTCCCCAAAAATCAACTGAAAATAATGACAGATTGAAGGCAAAACAGAAAGTCTACATACAGAACTATGGTTTTAAAATGGCATATACAGGCATATACAGGGAAACCTTGATTTTAAGTTTTCCCACATTTTACATATTTTATTTGTGGTCCCACCAATTTACAATACATTTCAATGGGTGCATTTCCCTGATTTTATGCAATGTTTTCCGGGAGTTTACATAAAAAATTTGTCCTGATGTTCCCAAAAATTGTTGTTTGACCTCTTTGAATGTTTTTTTTTAGTGAAATAAAGAGGTTTAAAACAATACCCAGATGTATATTTTGCCATGGTTCTGCCTGTAAATGGTCAATTCCAAATATTCTGCCCGTTATACAGCCCTGCACCAACTGACTGACAGAAAGGCCTTGCCTTGCCTCCCATAGTGTAACATTAATGCTGCAATGCTTAATCCTTGTTATTAATGCAGTAAATATTGCATCTTAAAGTCAAATTGACTCATATGTGACTCATGTTTAAGAGGAGAGGCTGATCTGGATTGAGCCAGCCAGGGCCCAAGAGGGGTGCCTGCTAACATGCGTCCCCCTGGCAGTGTTCTGTTACGGGCAATGTTCTGCAAAAGGCTGGGGATTGAGCCCTGTGAATGTGCTGCTGTTCTAATGAGGGCCGTGACAAATAAAGAGAACGAAATTGAACTACAACAACAGCATCTGTGATCTGATTTACTGGAGGTTATACCCCACATTGAAGGTCGATAATCACCATAAAATGTGCTTAGATCCTTAAAGAAAAGTAGCTTTAACAAATTTCCCTGATTTTACGTTTTCACGGATTCTACATAATTTTATGTGCCATAATGTGCAGGCCCAGATGCCAACGTGTAATAAGACTATTTGCATATTTGTCCTGACAATACTCTTATACACAGTAAAGACGTTTTAGATATTCTAGCAGTTCTGGATTCGTACCAAGAAACATATACCAATGGACAAAGAATCCTCCTCAAGGCTTAGTTGAGTTCTAATGGTACCTACTAATGGTAAAAACCGATTCTCTTTGATATTTATTATGACCAGGGTGTCAACTTCCATCTAGTTGGTGGAATAGCATGACACCCAAAATACAGTTTTTGTAGAATGATCATTATGCTTCTCCCTGGTCATTGCTATATGTTAATAATGAACTTTATTTTGGCATGTAGCATATTTAGCCACTAACATATCACTACCTACCTATCTTATTAATATGTAAAATATCAGAATAAGCAGTTGTTGGGTAGTTAATTAGATTCTACCTTCCCATTAAATGCTCTGTGCCTTGAACTTCTCATGATTTCTTGCACTGATGAGAAGCAGCTCATTAAATAGCACTTGCCTTGATGTTTGACACCCTAGATGACATAGAAACTCTGAGGATCACTGTAGAATGCATCCCATTGCTAAGAATGAAAGGCACCATAAGTAGCTCAGGAAGCTATGATTGTTACATAGGTTTAAGACTTGATCACACTATTCTTGAAAAACAGATTTGATCCATGATACTGAAGGTAAATAGCTGGAAGTACAAACCATAGGTGGAGATGAGAAAGAACAGATACACTTTATTGATTAATGACTTGCAAGTGCCAGGAGACATGATTATGGTTGCTCCTCTGCAAGACCATGGAGATCATCCCCAGTAGTGTACAGGAGGGAGGGTATACAGATGAGATTTCAGGATGGAAGATAACATGTTTCAGCATCAAAAGAAAAATTTCAATGTCTTGCTTCTTCCATAAATTCTCATCCTTAGCCCCCCTTCTGTCTTTGTAACATTCAGAGTCTTTTTCTCAGCACCTTGTAGCTGTCAGTGCTTGTCCCTCAACAAATCTGTCATTTTAACCTTAATGCCGGCAGGCAGAGACTCCCTTAGGTTATGCTTTTTCTTTGGACCTCCTCTGCATGTTGCTCTTGTATCGATACCGTATTGAGATTGTTCTCTCGTGGTGGTAGACCGTTGCACATGCTTCCAGACACCCAAAACTGAGACACAGACAGCTCAATGCAGTATAACTGGCTATGAGCCAGTTTATTAAAGACTTTTCCAAAAATTAAAGCAGAAAATAGAGCCATAAGCCTGTCCATTTATATACAATACACAAGTGATTTCCATGTCTACAATAGATTGAGGAACTTTCACAAAGTCCCTACAAAAATATTCACAAGGTCTTTTTCATAGTTCATTGATCCCCCCTTTTTATGCATTTTTTTCACAGTCAATTCCACTGAAATTCTATTGCTGCCTGAATTTTTCACAAACTCTGAGGTACTGTTAAGTAATAAAGTAAATAGAAAACCTTATGGATAAAATGACCATTTTATGGCCAGCATCATATTGCAGTTCAGAGTCTAATATGACAAGTTGGAATGACGCTGATGATTTTAGGTTAAAGTCTTGAGTTCTAGAGCTTAGTCAGCAGAATTGACAACCACACAAATGTTCCGAGCCTTTTACTAATGGACATTATTACATAGTCTAACACTGCTGTAGTTTTAGAGTAAAGATTACGGAAATGTAAAGTTTTCTACAGGTCTAGTTATCTTCAGCAACCTATCAGCAGGAAGCATTTATTGGTCACCTGTTTAAAAGCAAACATCTTATTGGTTGTGTAACAGAAATGCTGGGAAATTGGTTGAAGGGGTGTATGTATCATCCAGATTTCTGTCATACTGTTTTTAAGCAACCAAGTAAATGTAAATTTTTTCACGGGTCTGTGGCTAGCTGTAATAGCCGGAAAAAGGACCCGGTTTACAAGAGTGTTGAGTGTTGGGCGGGATCCGATTCCAGATGGACGGTCCGGGTTTGCCCAACACCTGAGAGAGGATCAGGTGTTCTCTCTCCTTAAGTAGGGAAGGGATTTTGTGTGTCTCTCTCTCAATCCTGGGGAAAAGAGCAGGCAGTGCAGGCCTGTGAGAGAGCCAGATTCATGTGAGTACGTGCTGTGCCACAAATACTGTTTTCTGTTAGGTGCTGGATGTTAGATCCTTACCTAGTTAGTTAGGAGCTGATTGTTTAGTTAGTGCCGGACAGGCAAGGTTTTATTTTCATTTTTTGTTTGTTTTGATTCCTGTCTTCCTGCCAACCAGACAAATAAAACTGGTTGCGGCCAGTTGTACATTACCAACCAGTTTTGTGTTGTTTTGCTTGGACTCCAATACTGCTGTGCACCCGTCTACCCCCAGGAGACGACGACCCTGTGACCTCAAACGGTTACAATTGGTGGAGGATGCTTTGGCACAAAAATTTCACAGCAGAAATTCTACACTGGAAAATTTAAAGGGCCAGACCCTAATTTTTTTTCACTTGTGTGAAAGACTGTTCCCAATACAATGGAGGAGATTATAAAGCAACTGGTGGTGGCAAATGCTACTCAGCAACAAACAAATGCCAGTTTGCAGCAGGGTACAACTGTCCAGCAGGAGGCAATCCGACACCAGCAGGAGGCAATCCGACAACAGCAGGAAGCGAACCGGTTGCTATCTGCACAGCTGACTGCGTTGACAGAGGCCACCAATGCAGACCGAAAAGCATTAACTGAAGTTGTGCAACAGTTGGCAATGAGGCGTTTTGACCAACCTACGGTAGCTGCTTCTGGGGTGACCTCTGTGCGAGCAAGTTACTTTCTGCAAAAATTGACCCCAAACGACGATGTGGAGGCATACTTGACTGCCTTTGAAAGAACTGCTGAGAGAGAGAGATGGCCAAAGGAACAATGGGCAGGACTAGTGGCCCCGTTTCTGTCTGGAGAGCCACAAAAAGCCTATTTCGATCTGGATTCCCCAGATGCTGGGGACTACGATAAGTTGAAGGCTGAAATCCTCGCCCAGTTGGGGGTGACCCCTTCCGTCCGGGCCCAACGCGTGCACCGCTGGACCTACCATGTGGAAAAGCCTCCACGCTCCCAAATGCATGATCTTATACACCTAACTAAGAAGTGGTTGCAGCCTGAGATCCTTACTGGACCCCAAATTGTGGAGCGGGTAGTGATGGATCGTTACCTAAAAGCTCTCCCTGTTACTTTGCGGAAGTGGGTGAGTCATGCGGATCCCAAAACGGCTGACCAACTCATTGAGATGGTGGAGAAGTATACTGCAGCAGAGGAGCTGATAAGTCCAGTACCTTGCCAGCGTCCCATAGCCCAGAAGGCCAGAATTGCATCTGCACCCGGTAAGACTGTTCCGGGGGAAAGAGGGGCTGGAAAATATCAAGGGACATATAAAGGAGGAGAGACTGTAAGCACTGGATCTAGAGACTGGCAAGCATTGTCAGGAAGGTCCCTGCCTAATAACAGACTGAACCAAGAGACTATAAGGTGTTTTCATTGTCAAATGTTGGGTCACATAGCTGCAAATTGTCCAGGGAGAGATGAACCCATGCAGTGTGGTTTAGTTTATGGGAACAGACGACAGTCTATGTTTGCACAAGCAGTTTGTGCTGCTGTGCCTCAAACTCAAACTGAAAAACAAATGTGCTCCCTTTCTGTTGAAGGCAAGCAAATAACCGCTTTGTTAGACTCAGGCAGTTTGGTCACTTTAGTAAAGTCGGACCTGGTTCAGCCCCAAAAAAGTCAGGGCAATATGATAGGGGTAATTTGTATTCATGGGGACACACGGGACTACTCTACAGCGAAAGTAAAATTTGGTACCCCTGTTGGTTCTCTGATTTATCCTGTGGGTTTGGTACCTAGCTTACTGCATGATGCGGTAGTTAGGAGGGATTTCCACATTTCTGGGAACTGTGGGAAAACAGGGACCCTGTCAGGCTTGTAAATGCTCCCAGTAATACTAATGTCGGTCCTGAGCCCTTTGATAGTTCTCTTGCTAGGATTAATGATGAGCTCCCGGAAGATGTTCAACCCTTCCCTTTCTCTGTGTTGTTGGGGAATGTAGATGAAACAGAGACTGGGTCAGAGGATACTTTAGAAATGCCTGAGTTAGAGGTCCAAAAAGATAACTTTGGCAGTGAACAAATGAAGGACCCTACCCTAGCCAGAGCAAGAGAAAATGTACAGGTTATAGATGGAAAACCCGTTGAGCCTAATCTTAGGCTATCTTTTCCTTACATGGCGTTAATTGGGGATATGCTGTATCAGGTGTCAAAGAAGGGGGAGGACATTGTGGAGCAGCTAGTTGTCCCCAAACCCTATAGGAGAATGGTACTAGACCTGGCCCATGGACACATAATGGGGGGACACTTAGGAGTTGAAAAGACTACTGAAAGAATTCTGAAAAGGTTTTTTTGGCCCGGTCTCTATGCTGAAATTAAAGAATATTGCAATTCTTGCCCAGAATGTCAAATTTCATCTCCCAGGCCACATTACCGTAGTCCACTTGTTCCCCTACCCATCATCGAGGTGCCATTTGAAAGATGCCATGGACCTGGTGGGGCCATTAGTAAAGTCTGCCAGGGGTAATCAGCACATATTGGTTATTCTAGATTATGCCACCCGCTATCCGGAAGCTATACCACTACGCAATACCTCAGCTAAAAATATTGCAAAAGAGTTGGTTCAGGTCTTTAGTCGGGTCGGCATTCCAAAAGAAATCCTTACGGACCAAGGTACCCCATTCATGTCTAGAGTCACTAAAGAGTTGTGCAGGTTGTTCAAAGTCACACAGTTGCGTACTTCTGTTTACCACCCACAGACAGACGGACTAGTTGAGAGGTTTAATAAAACTTTAAAAGGTATGTTGCGGAAAGTGATAGACAAAGATGGGAGGAATTGGGGCTACCTGCTCCCATACCTTATGTTTGTAATAAGAGAGGTTCCACAGTCATCGACTGGTTACTCGCCTTTTGAATTATTGTATGGGCGACACCCGCGAGGTCTTCTCGATATAGCTAAGGAAACCTGGGAAGGGCAGGTCACACCCTATAAAAGTGTCATTGAGCATATCTCAGAGATGCAAGATCGGATTGCGACAGTGATGCCAATTGTAAAGGAGCACATGCTTCAAGCCCAAGGGGCACAACAAAGAGCTTATAACCGTAGCGCCAAACTGCGTACTTTTGTACCTGGTGACAGAGTCCTAGTACTAGTCCCAACAGTGGAAAGTAAGTTCCTAGCTAAATGGCAAGGGCCCTACGAAGTAATTCAAAGAGTAAGTGATGTAAATTATAAAATTCGGCAGCCAGGTAAAAGAAAGCTCGAACAAATTTATCACGTAAACCTTATTAAGCCTTGGAAAGAGAGGGAGTCCCTCGCTGCAGAACCCTCTTCGAGGCAGCATACGGTAACCCAAAATATAGCCTTAATACCAGAAGTCAGGGTAGCTGAGACGTTATCAGTCACCCAAAAGAACGAAGTACAGGATTTTCTTGTTAGGAACCGGGGTGTTTTTTCAGAGACTCCAGGGCGCACCTCAGTTATCAAACACGACATAGTAACAGAGCCTGGTGTGCGGGTTAAACTGAGACCTTATAGGGTTCCAGAGGCAAGACGGGAGGCTATTGCAAAAGAAGTCAAACATATGCTTGAGTTAGGGGTAATCGAAGAATCTCAAAGTGAATGGTCAAGTCCTATAGTACTCAGCCAGATGGTAGTTTGCGCTTCTGTAACGATTTCCGAAAGCTCAATAATGTGTCTAAGTTTGATGCTTATCCAATGCCTCGTGTCGATGAATTGATTGACAGACTGGGTACAGCTAGGTATCTAACAACCCTTGACCTAACGAAAGGTTACTGGCAAGTACCACTTACAGAGAGGGCAAAAGAAAAGACAGCATTTTCTACCCCAGAGGGTTTATTTCAATATAAAGTTTTGCCTTTTGGTTTACACGGTGCCCCCCGCAACGTTTCAAAGGATGATGGATAAAATTTTAAGACCCCACAACCAATATGCAGCAGCTTATTTGGATAATGTGGTTATACAAAGTACAAGTTGGGAGACTCATCTTCCTAGAGTCCAAGCAGTCTTGAATTCTATTAGAGATGCAGGACTTACTGCCAATCCAAAAAAATGTTCCATCGGACTGGAGGAAGCCAAGTATCTAGGCTACACCATTGGGCGTGGGTTAATAAAACCCCAAATATGCAAACTAGGAGCCATACAAGATTGGCCCCACCCAGTGAACAAAAAGCAAGTTAGGGCTTTTTTAGGTATGACAGGGTACTATAGACGTTTTATAGCAAATGTTGCCACCCTTGCGGGCCCTCTGCCTGACCTCACTAAGGGAAAAGAGTCCGTTATGATTAAATGGACGGCAGAAGCTGAAAAAGCATTTCAGACTTTAAAGGAAGCCTTATGTGAACAGCCAGTATTAGTAACTCCTGACTTTAAGAAACTGTTCATTGTACAGACGGATGCATCTGATGTAGGAGTAGGAGCAGTGCTTTCACAAGTGCGAGATGGAGAGGAACACCCCATAATCTACTTAAAGGAAAACTATACCCCCCAAACAATGTAGGTCTCTATTAAAAGATACTGAGTAAAACAGCTCATGTGTAAAACCCTGCTTCATGTAAATGAACCATTATCATAATAATATACTTTTTTAGTAGTATGTGCCATTGGGTAATCATAAATAGAAAATTGCCATTTTAAAAAATAAGGGCCGCCCCCTGGGATCGTAAGATTCACTGTGCACACATACAAACCACATGTAAGGTCACATGAGCCAATTAACAGACAGAGTTCTGCCTTTTGCTTCCTCACTTCTTCCTGTTACAGTTAGTGTTGTAGTATTTCTGGTCAGGTGATCTCTGAGGCAGCACAGATAGAGTCACGAAATGGTGGTTCAAGGCAAGAGATGTAAAAGGGCAATATTTATGTAAATATATATTCCAGTTTGGTAAGATTCTTTAATATGTCATTCAATTTGATATAAACTATCTGTTGCTTAAGTATTCATTTTGGGGGTATAGTTTTCCTTTAAGTAAAAAATTTAACAGTCATGAGAGAAATTATGCTATTGTAGAGAAAGAGTGTCTCGCCATTAAGTGGGCATTAGAGTCTCTCCGATATTATCTGCTTGGGCGACAGTTTAAATTGGTTACTGACCATGCACCCCTAAAATGGATATGTGAAAACAGAGAGAAGAATAGAAGGGTCGCTAGATGGTTCCTCGCACTGCAAGATTATAGTTTTACAGTGGAACATAGGCCAGGTGCCCAGCTAGGAAATGCTGATGCCTTGTCCCGAGTATACTGTCAGTTAGCAAACTGTGTTGCGACCCCAAGGTCGAAACAGGAGGGGAGGATATGTAACAGAAATGCTGGGAAATTGGGTGAAGGGATGTATGTATCATCCAGATTTCTGTCATACTGTTTTTAAGCAACCAAGTAAATGTACATTTTTTCACGGGTCTGTGGCTAGCTATAATAGCCGGAAAAAGGACCCGGTTTGCAAGAGTGTTGAGTGTTGGGCGGGATCCGATTCCAGATGGACGGTCCGGGTTTGCCCAACACCTGAGAGAGGATCAGGTGTTCTCTCTTCTTAAGTAGGGAAGGGATTGTGTGTGTCTCTCTCTCAATCCTGGGGAAAAGAGCAGGCAGTGCAGGCCTGTGAGAGAGCCTGATTCATGTGAGTACGTGCTGTGCCACAAATACTGTTTTCTGTTAGGTGCTGGATGTTAGATCCTCACCTAGTTAGTTAGGAGCTGATTGTTTAGTTAGTGCCGGACAGGCAAGGTTTTATTTTCATTTTTTGTTTGTTTTGATTCCTGTCTTCCTGCCAACCAGACAAATAAAACTGGTTGCGGCCAGTTGCACATTACCAACCAGTTTTGTGTTGTTTTGCTTGGACTCCAATACTGCTGTGCACCCGTCTACCCCCAGGAGACGACGACCCTGTGACCTCAAACAGTTACAGTTGCTATGAGTTCCTGCATTTGGGTGCCTTTTATTACATTTGGGGATTATAATTGTACATTTTTCAGTGAAGTAGCTTTTCTCAAGGCTGATGATGGACAACACTGGAAATGACAGATTTGCAACTAAGCAAAAGGTTCTGTAACAAAAACCTGAAAGATCTGTAATTTCTTTTTTAAAATGTGAATATAATGTCTTGCATACCTGTCAACGGGACATCAAAGCTTGCCTTTCACTTGTTTCTTAACAGGCTTCTCCCTGAGTTGTGAAGATGCTCATTAAATACAGATCCAATACAAAAGGTGCCTTGAAGTACATCTGTTGGATTATTTCATTTTCTTGCAGGTAATAGAAGTGTAATGGTAAAAAGGAGGGGAGGGGGCTCACATTAAATGAATTTAATACAATTGTGTTTGAGGAAGGTTGATGAAATCAGAAATGTAACTCTCAACATACAAATGCTTTACACAAGGAAAAGGTGCATGAATACTTAAAGGGCATGTAAAGCCAAAAAAAATAAAATCCCATTTTTACTTTCTTTAATGAAAAAGAAACCTATCTCCAATATACTTTAATTAAAAAATGTGCACCATTTTTTATAAGAAACCTGACTGTATGCAGTGAAATTCCCCCTTCATTTACTGCTGTGGATAGGAATTGTCAGACGGTCCCTAACTGCTGAGCAGGGAAACAATCATACTTATGAACAGCAGGCGGAGCCCCCGCCTTACTTACCAGCCATGCAGAACTCAAGCAGCTTTGTTTATGACGATCCCTAAGCAGCCCAGACCACAATGAGCATGTGCACTTAGTCTTGCAAAGATGTTTAACAAAGTTATAATATGGTGACCCCCTTCAGCCAACTTTGAAAGCATAAATTATTTGTTTGATTAGGCTTGTGGTGCAGTAAGTTGATGTTTATATTTAGTATACAAAATACAGCATTTCTAGCCTTTTCCATTTTAGACTTTACATGCCCTTTAAGCAACAACTTAAGCATTAAGCAACAGATAATTTACATCATGTTAAGTGGCATATTAAAGAATCTTACCAAATTGCCCGGTTGTCCTTTTACATCTTTACTCTTGAGCCACATTATGATATTCTCTGTGCTGCCTCAGAGATCACCTGATCAGAAATGCTGTAACTGTAAGAAAGATATGTGGAAGCAAAAGACAGAACATTGCCAACCACATTAAGCTGTTCGGCCATTGATCATAAAGCTGAAGCATAAATCATCTCTGTACATTACAGTCTTATCTTGCTAGCTCCATTTGGCCCCACAAATCTTAACCTTCGGCAGGCAACTAATCTGGAGGTTTGGCCTGCCATGTATGCTGGTATTTTAATACTAAAAAATAGACAGATAAGACCCTAGCAACCAGATAGATGCTAAAATACTGAACTGAAGCGCTGCTGGAAAAAATCCAAGATAACTGGAAAAATATAAAAGAATACTAATCGCAAAATTAATCTGAGGGTGAACAGCCCCTTTAATTCATTTTCTGACTACTAATAAACCAGTATCAATATTTTTTAAAAAGTAATAAATGTGTTCTTTCGACCATGCAGCCCTTCTGTCCCATAAGTTCCTCATGAATCCCAGTTGTTTTTCTTATGAAAACCTTCCATAGCCCATATACAGTATTTCCATTGCCCCAGCAAGGAAGCCTCTTACCTTTTCATTGTTCCCTGAATCTTTACTACTTCCTCTTACAGCTCTTCTATATATGTTTTCTGCAACTGTGCTGACTCTGTTTACTCTGTCTGCATAAGCCCTTCAGCTTGTACCCAGAAGCCATCTATAAATGCTGCTGTCTCAATGACAAACCAGGAAGGAATTTTTAAATGTTTCTATGCTGCTTCTAACCCAGGGCAATCCTATTTACTCTTCTGCCTGTGACAATTCTGTAGCTAGGTGTATTGACACCCAAAGGCACCCTATTCTTTATCCTTAGGTCTTCAATGACAGATTGAAAGTTGTGACGGTTGAAAAGTGCAGCACATTTTCATTATCCTCCTGAAAAACAAAGCAGTGTCAGTTTGCTACTGAGGGAGAACAGAATATAACGCAGTATAAATATATCAACTAAGAATATACAGTATGGTGGAAGGTAGTTGAGAACACAGGTGATGTTAGCATATTGTAAGTTGTGCTTAAAATAACCGAAAATTTGTTATCATCAAAACTGAATTGACTATAACTTTAGTGTGCTCAAGGCTTTGACTCTATTTAATAAATTGTGCAAAGTTTGTTACTGTTTTAGTAACCAGCAGGTAGTATTTACTGGTCAACTGTTTGAAAACAATGTACCTACTGTCACAAGGGAATCCTGGAGCTACTACCACCTTGATTAGGCCTGAAGTACATACACACAACTTTGTGAGTTTTAAAGCATCCCCTGCAATTCTGTCAGACACATCACCACTTGGTGGTTGCAATAACACTGTAATTTTTGTAAAAAGCTGTATTTTTGGAAAAACAGGGTGAGTACCCTTAAATGGTTTAAAAAGTGTACACACACACACTTAAAAATCTAACCACTGTAATGCATTCTTGCATGAATCAAGGATAAAGTAAATTGGGTTCATTAACTTTAATGTGATGAGTTATTCTACAACATCATATACAGGCCAGCAAAGCAAAGCTGCACATCATAATTGCCCCTGGGGGATGTGGAAGTGTTCTAGTTCTATGCTTCTAGGACACTTGAGCCATGGAAACTGGTGGCGTCAGTTCCACCACCCGATAATAAATATCTTAAATTCATCTTTAAATTGATTGATGAATATCCTGTAAATTATATCCTTATAAACGGCTCTTAGTGATTCATCAGTTATAAACGGAGCTTACTGATGCCATTTTTGTCACACGATTCACTAAAAACTTGTGGTATTATAATAAATAAAGTACCCCTTGTTGGAAAATATAAGGATGTCAGAAGAAACCTCGGAGTTCCATGACCTGGATAAAAGCGCTTGGCCTTCAACCTCATGCTTTTATATAGTAACATAGTAAGTTAGGTTGAAAAAAGACACTCGTCCATCAAGTTCAACCTTTTAACTTTTTTTAAGTCCTCTGTGACTTATAATATACTTATATTTTTAAACAAGGGGTACTTTGACTATGAAGATTTTCATTCATCCAGGTCATGGTATATCTAGTATAGGTAAATCTAAAAACAACTGGACTTGCTGAGTAATCAATGAAGACGTTTCACTACTCATCCGAGCTGCTTCTTCAGTTCAACTGACTGGTGTGGGAAGTTCTCGGCATATAAACTCTCGGCATATAAACCCCTAAAGAAAAACAAAGCAATGTGGTGTATATGGAGTCCAGTGTAGAGAGTAGTGCACAGATCTATACATTGGGGAGACAAAACAACTGCTCACCAAGCGAATGTCTCAGCATAGGAGGGAGAACTCTACAGGGCAAAACTCAGCTGTCTTTCTACACTTAAAAGACAAGGGACAATCCTTTGAAGATAGCAAGGTCCAAATATTGGATAAAGAAGACCGCTGGTTTGAACGAGGCGTAAAAGAGGCGATTCATGTCAAGGTGGAGAAACCATCCCTGAACAGAGGTGGGGGCCTTCAACGCCTCCTGTCTGCTACATACAATGCTGTTCTAACATCTGTACCCCGGCGGATTCAGAACACTTCACACATCCATTCATGCAACTCTCACAAATAACACCTGTGTCTAGGAGTTGCATGACACATTGGATAATCCTATCACAGTAACTACACAGAATCTACACCTCTGTGAATTTCTTCAGATGTCACCTCTTTGAAGAGTTACAATGGGCCATTGTGATTGGATTAGTGGAAGAGTTTATATGCCGAGAACTTCCCACACAAAAAGCCATGAATATCTTGTAAATTATATCTAGTAAATTCTGATGTCATTTCTGTCACATGACTCACTGAAACTTGTGTATTAATAAATAAAGTACCCCCAGTTGCAAAATATGAGGATATTACAAGTTACCTCGGAGTTCCATGGCCTGTATAAAAGCCCTTTGGCCTTGTGTTTTTATATGGTCATTAGACTCCTCGGTAATTTATAATATCCTTATATTTTACAAGAGGGGGAACTTTATTCACTATATATATATATATATATACTTCTTTGATGAGTATCCGCACTCCAAGGCAATGGATAAATAGGGGTGCACGGTAATATTGACATACAGCAAAATTTTCCAGACCAGCACTCCCTTTTGGTGAAAAATCAACAATCTTTTATTGTGACATGGTATCTTATTCCAACGTTTCGATCCCGATAGGGATCTTTTTCAAGGAACCTATTGTTGATTTTTCACCAAAAGGGAGTGCTGGTCTGGAAAATTTTGCTATATATATATATATATATATATATATATATATATATATATATATATATATATATATATATATACATACTCCTTCACAAAACCTTTGCTCTGCTTCTGAATTTTGCCTCGCTTCTCCTTATCACTTCTGCCCATTCTCGTCTACAAGAATTCTTTTGGGCTTCTGCTTTTCTCTGGAACACTCTGCCTCGAGCTGTCTGACTTTCTCCTTCTTTCCAAACTTTCAAATGCTCCTTAAAGACCCAATTAATCATTTCTGTATCATAAATCACAATTTTTTTTCTAAAATCCTAATGTCTCAATTGTACCCTAACCTTTAGTCTGTAAACTCTAATTTGTAGGGCCCTCTAGTCCGATTGTACTTTGTAAACCCTTGTTTGTTTTGTTGAATGAATGCTATGAGATGTTTTTGAACTGGCACAGAGGTATTATCTAGAATGTTTTTCGTTGTGCACCAGTCATGATTGTTTATACAGTGTGTATATATATATATATATATATATATATATATATATCTATATATGTTTATATATATATCTCTATATATATATATACATATATATATATATATATATATATATATATATATATATATATATATATATATATATAACAAACAAGGGAAAGTTGTGCTCACCACTATTTTTTAAAACCATAAGGCGGGGGTGCAATGAGGCTGTGACCACAAAATACATATAGTCAAACACAAGAGTCCTCTGCACTCAACCCATTATCAATATATTTAAGACAGCGACATTTTGTGCATACTGCTACTAAAAAATGCCTTACCCTTTAAACAAAACAGGTATTGTTTGTCCATATATTGCAATATATTTAAGCTGGCCAACTACGTCAAAGTCATCCCATATCTGGCCAGTCCTACGCTCAATTTTATCTGATTCATTAAGAATTCTATTGCTTCATTATACATTTTACAAAGGGACTAGGTTTTACCTGCAACTTACTTGCTGCTTTCAAAGTAAACCTCCATACTTGGCTGCCCTTTTATTAGACACCAGTGGGATCACCTGACTATATAGCACACCCGTGAGTGTGTTATTAAATCATGCTAATGGGTAAGATCTTGCATACAATTATACTGGTGACACCCCAGATCCAGTGAACAGGCAAACTGCAGATTAGTGACAGTTTATCTTTCTGGCTAATCACTAAACTGGCTGCAACATAACAATCCCAGTCATTTTCCAGCACAACACAGTCCTCCTTGCTGGTTAATCCCCCCTCCTTCCTTCCGGTTCCCTGGGCCAGGCTCCTATTGGCTGTCTCCATGTACTTCCTGTAGCAAGGGCTTGTTGGAAATGTAGTTCTTAACCCCAAGCAACATCAAATGTTTGCAGTCTCTCTTTTATCAAATCAGGTGAGCAATTTAGTAATCCATTGTCCATTTATACTAATAATTGTCCCACAATATAATGTTCAGACAGTCTGCACATATAATAGGGTGCTACATATATATATATACACACAAAATAAATATATATATATTATCTTTTTAACAGGTTAAGCTTTCTTCTGAAGAAGATATTTTAAAATTGTGTGATTATTTTTTGCAGGCATAGCAGTTTGAAGCTAACACTTAGAAGGCAGTGAAATAATTGACTTAGATTAGACTCAGCTGTGCAAATTACTCATTTAGCCTTTGGCCTAAAATTGATTGTTAGTTGGATTCCAACACAGAAACAGAAAATTTTGTCTCGTTAGAGAAACCTTCTGTAAAATTGAAATGCTGACTATTTTGATAGATAAAAGATAAAACAAAAAATATATCTCTATATAAAATGTGTCTAATATAGAAAAGGAACAATAAATGCTGTTTGGTTGCATCGGATCATCTAGTAAACCATGTTTGTTAATACAAATTTCTCCTTCACGCAGTTTATGTTCATATCGGGGGACAACGATAAACAAATTGGTTGTACTTTATGTATTATTTACTATGGATTGACAAGTCTATGAGTCAGGGTTGGACTGGGCCGGGCGGTCGTCTGAGAAAAACGCAATGGCCCCTGCTGACCAAGGCTACCAAAAACTGTGGACATTCGCTGTGATCTTTCTGATCTCTCACCACCACAAAGGACAGAAGTGAAAAGGTACGGACAGAAGGGGAGGGTTGTGACCTCTGGATGATTTTAAGATTTTGGCGGGGCCCTTTAGGGAGTGTGAGAGCCCCTGGGTAGCAGCCCCCCGTGGGTCCTGGATCCACCAGTCGAACCCTGTATACCATACAAACGTTATGCTATATTGATTAATTAATTGAATGTATCTCTAATAAATGAATTAAGCATTTATATGTGTATGAATAGAATATACAGAAAATGATCTATACCCTCAAAATGCTATACTAATGGGGAGGTAATGTAATAACAGGTACAGTGTTTGGGGTAGTTCTAGAAACTCATGGAAAGCAATCAAAATAAATGATAAGTGAGTGTAAAATTCAATGGAATCTATGGGCATTTTCCACAGTGACTTTTCCTCTGTAACTCTTTTTTTTGGCTTCAAAGTTTTTTTCATGGTGACTTTTTTCAGAACAGCCTTTGTATATGTTTTACTCAACATTTACATTTAATGTAAACCCTTCCTACAAATAGGGATGCACTGTCCCTTAAAAAGGGACTATGAAATGGACTAAAGAATGGACTAAAGAATTACCACATATACAGTCTTTTGAGGTTAGTCACCAAATGTTATTTTGGCAACACCATCATATCAAATTAAACAAAATCACCAGTATAGTGACATTATGTATAATTAAAGACCTTTAAAATGTTCTTATGCCACCAACTAGAAGAAAGCTGGTGTGAAAAAGCACCATCATAGTTACTCAATCTGGAGAGAGGAAAATATGTTAATATAATATATGTTAGAATGGTCTAGTACAGAGGTCCCCAACCTTTTATAACCGTGAGCAACCTTCAAATGTAAAAAGAGTTGGGGAGCAATACACGCTTGTTCCTGGATATGCCAAATAAGAGCTGTGTGGACTGGCAGCATATAGGAGGCTCTGTTTTTAAACAACCAAAACTTGCCTCCAAGCCAAAAATCTAAAAAATAAGCACCTGTTCTGAGACCACTGGGAGAAACATCCAAGGGGATTGGTGAGCAATATGTTGCTTATGAGCCACTGGTTGGGTATCACTGGTCTAGTAATTACGAAGTATTTGGGTTCCTATAATTTATTAGAACAATGAGCTAAAGAAAACTTGCTGCTCCAAAATAATAGGAGGTCCTCTCAAGTCCATTCCTACTATTACTGTGTTTATCAGGACTCCTTTGGATCACTTTATAACCAAGAGTTATGTGCCACCCTTTGAATAGGCAGCTAATTATTCTACATAAGCAATAACAATTGTATTGTCTATTTTATTCTATTTTTTGTGCTCTATTTTTAACATTGAATGCATTAATGGGAATGTCATATGGAGGATGAGTGCGCTAATTTCTTCCTATCCTGACAGCATGATTACAGCGCATTAATTCTGTTGTTTTTGCAGTTCTATAGCTGAAACATTTTCTTGACAATTGATACAGAGAACATAGGAAATCAAGATGTCCCACATTTTAAATGATAATGTTATTTCATCTTTGCTGTTCATAAAATATGTGCTTCATTAATGACTATGCTTAGTGAAAACAGAAAACATGATTCTTACAATCTGTTCAGTTAACTGTGGTAGCACATAAGCCATATTATGTCACATAGCCAAATTATTAGAATAGATAGAAGTATGTGAAGACTATCAAAAAAGTGAAAAATAGTGGCAATAAACTTAAATTTTAAAATTAAAAAATATTTTTATATATGCGTTTTGTACCTGATGTGACCCTGACTTGTAGGCTCTTTTTTCAGGGCCTATCAAACATTAAAGGGATACTGTCATGGGAAAAAATTTTTTTCAAAATGAATCAGTTAATAGTGCTGCTCCAGCAGAATTCTGCACTGAAATCCATTTCTCAAAAGAGCAAACAGATTTTTTTATATTTAATTTTGAAATCTGACATGGGGCTAGACATTTTGTTAATTTCCCAGCTGCCCCTGGCCATGTTATTTAAAATTTATTCGGATGACAGTATCCCTTTAAATAGACTGTGTCAGAATCTGTTGAATATCTGGCATAGGTCTATGGTTCAGTTAAAAATATTCACAAAGGGGATCAATGGAAAATGACATTTTATATTACACAGTAAATGAAAGAAGAAATGGAACTACAGTATCCACAAAGGTGATTTTCAACCCAGAGCTATGTGTGATTTTAAAAGGCACAAACAAGGGCAATGGCACTGATTTGCTTTCACTGCAAGAGTGTGACTCAAGACCTATCCAGGTTGGGAGGAGACCCCAATGATTTGTAACAATCTCACAATTAAATACAATTTTTTTCATACTGGAGAACTGAGATTTAGACAATACTCATGTCTATTAGTTCCATATTATTTGACTCATTTACCAAAATCTCAATCATCTTTTTTTATGTAGTTACATCGGGTAACACAAATTAGGGAGTACGATCCTGGTGGGTAAAACCTGCACCAGCCTGGATATTTGAATTGCAACACTGCAGTGCCATCTTGCTTTGCTTAACTTGCTTACACATTAGATTTAGGGGGTTATTTACTAACTTTTTAATAAAATCTGACTTTTAAAAAATCACCGATTTTTTGGGAATTTATTAAACCCTTGAGCATGGGAAAGTCGGAATTGAAAACCTGTCAAGGTTGCATATAAGTCAGTGGGAGAAGTCCCAATGATTTTTTGATGTGCGCTGGGTTTCGGGCAATACCCTGAAGTTTTCTGAGTTTTCGGGTGAAAATTACGAAGAAAATCATGAAAATCCCTTCAAAGCAAATTTTCTGGAAAATTTAATAATAAATAAGTGTAAAAAACCTGTGCGGATTTGATCGGAGTTTGTAGCAGAAAATATTTAGGTAAATTCAGACTTTGATAAATGACCCCCTTAGACTTGTCTGTAGATTCTTGCAAATTTTACACTACTGAGCATGTGCAAATTTAAATCTGATGAAGTGAGTAGTGAGTAGTTTGACAGACACGAATTTGCAGCCAATTTCTGCTTTTTGCCGGATGCAAATTAATTTGTGAAACTGTGGCAAATTCGCCAGCGAACGTTAAAAAAAATTGGCATACGTCAAAATTGGCACGCACATAAAAATTGTTGCACGTCTAAATTATTCGGATATCCATTGACTTTAATGCAATTGGACCAAATAGCCACTCGTATAAAATATGGCTGACACTTATAAATAGTTAACTGTAATAATGTCCTTTTTTTACCTTTATCACTAGGGCTTTGGCTGAAAAAGACACTTTTTGTCAAACTTATAAAAGTGTGTAGGAAGGCTTTAGATCCTTTTCTTTCTTTTCATGCCACAAGGCATTAAAGGATTTTACATGTGAATTAATAAATGGTGTTGTTTCCAAACTTTTTAAGCATAAAGCAAATTCAAATTTGTGAAATCACTCACCAAAATAGAGACGTGGCCCAGGTGCTCCAGCCCCAGGCCCTCAGCACAGGGTAGCGGACAATCCGTATACAAAGCATAAATGTTGGTGCAGGGCACACTGGTAACTCCCGTATTGATCAGACCGAAGTTTATGGATAAAAAATGAATACTTTATTTATATAATCATCTCTCGCCTGACGCGTTTCGTGTCACTGGGACACTTAATCATAGGCTTGAGCATTTACAAAGATGGATCAGTATTTAAAGGCTGAGCCACCAATCAAAAAGGAGGGGGAGGTTGACATCACATAGCATTTCTAGACCAAATTTAAATCAAACCAAATTTGATCAATACGTGAGTTACCAGTGTGCCAACATTTACGCTTTGTTGTTTCCAAACTGCCATCTTGTTAATACTGTTACTGGCTGAAATCCCTGAAATACTATACACATAATACATGTAAACATTAGTATAGTACAGGTATTGGATCCCTTATCCGGAAACCCGATATCCAGAAAGCCTCCCATAGACTATTTTATCCAAATAATCCAAATTTTTAAAAATTATTTCCTTTTTCTCTGTAATAATAAAACAGTAGCTTGTACTTGATCCTAACTAAGATATAATTGATCCTTATTGGAAGCAAAACCAGCCTATTGGGTTTATTTATTGTTTAAATTAATTTCTAGTAGATTTAAGGCATGAAGACCCAAATTACAGAAAGATCCATTATCCAGAAAACTCCAGGCCCCAGCATTCTGGATAACAGGTCCAATACCTGTATTATAGAAATAATTTTCTCTTACATTTATTCTTATACAATATACAAAAAAACTATTACAGCTGTAGAGATAATAAGAGGAGAAAGCCTACCCACAGAGCAGCTGATTCCCTAGTGTGAACCTAGGACAGACAGGGCCATCTTATCCCCCTCCCATCAAGAGCTTATATAAAGAATTATAGAAATCTATATAATTCGAGTAGATATTGGTTCAAAGCCTGGCCTCTGAGAAGCCCATGCTGATGAAAGGAACTCCCTAAACAAGGGCTAGTGAGTGAAGGTTTATCCATTGTTGATTTATTCCATGAACACAAGATAGATTGAACTAGTTAGGCAAGCAGCCCTAACCTTCACCATGCATTAATTGTGAAGCTTGTGGGTTTACTAACAGGAGCACAGATAATTCCCCTCTGCGGATACCCTTGAGTGCTTAGAGAGAGAGGAAAGGCTACCTACAGGGTGTGAGTACTATGCTACTGCTTTTTAAAGTTTTGGTATTAATCTGTTATATTTTTTTTTTTGCCTAGTTTTTTGGCAACTGTTTAAGAGTCAATCTGTTGTACCTATAAAATGTACGAATCATACCACTTAATAATATTGTACCTTCCTGAAGCTTCAAATAAATATATGGGATGACTCAAGCTAGATGTAAGTGATTTAGTTGGCCAGTGGGAAACAAGGAGACCCCTGTTAGTGATGGAATTGATGCAATATATATACATATTTAAAATCACTGCTAAATGGAAATACTTAGAGAGGCACCAAAACTGATTTGATGCATATACAGTATACTATATATTTAGCTAGGATCTAAAAGAAACACCATTCACTGAAAGGATCCATATCTGTCAACAGTGGTATAGTCATTTGCATTAATGGGATGTGCTTTAGATATCTTACCATCTGTGAGTAGGAGTTAGTATTTTATGGAATTTTAAATGTTAATTAAATGCAATCACCCTATTATTGTTTCCTTTTATGTGGATACATACATGAATGACAGCTAGTGATGGGCGAATCTGGGCCATTTTGTTTTTCAAAATAATTCACAAAACGGCAAAGAAGTTTGCGAAATGGTGAAAATTGACGTGCAACAATTTTTTCCAAATGCATTAAAGTCAATGGGCGTCCAAATAATTTTGACATGCAAATTTTTTTTTTGTCACCAAATTTTCGACGCAGTTTCACAATGCGGACGGGGAAACATGCAAATTTATTTTCCCATCACCAATGGCAGCATTCAAGATACACATATAATACACACATAGAATACTTGCTATAAAGGTGGCTATACACTATAAGATCCGCTCGATTGGCAAGGTCGCCAAAACGAGTGGATCTTAACCCAACATGCCCACTAACGGATGGATCCGAACGTTCGGCCCTGGGGCCAAACGATCGGATTCCAATACTACGAATAGGCTTCGACGGGTTGCAGGACCACATCAACTAGCAGATGCGGTCCGGGATCGTACGAAAAATCAAACTTGACTGATCGATATCTGGCCGATTTTTGGCCTGAATATTGTTCGGGAGGACGCGTCTGGAGCCCCCACACATGGGCAAATAAGCTGATGAATCGGTCTAAAGGACCGATATCGGCAGCTTTAATCTGCCCGTGTATGGCCACCTTTAGTTAGTATACTCCCGATAGAGGATCTGTGCGCATACCATGGGTGAACCTAATTGAACAGACATCAGAGCAGTTATCTATTGGATTAGCGGGGCTCTTCTAGCAACAATTTATCCCCCTATGTGATAATAAATTACATAAATGTCCTTTTATGTAGTTTAGATCCTTTCAAGGGCCTATCGTCTCCTATCGGAGAAGTCAGGACTAAGAAAGAAGCTTCAGGACAAAGTTCAAGTTTGCGTTAACCCGAAAGTGATCAGGAGTAAACATAGTCAATTCCAGGCTATAGTTCAATAGGCAGGCAGAAAAGGAGGAAAGTCAAGGTTCAGGTAGAGTCAAGAAATCCAGAAATCAGGATACAAGGAAAATAGGAACACCCAGGAATGCAAAAAACAAATCCTATAATGGGGGATTGAACATGTGACCTCAGCGTGCTCTTATTTCAAATTTTCACGCCAAGTGTTTGATGTCATCATCATGTTTATGTTTTCCTCAGGAGTCGCTCCTCTTGTCATTCTTGAGCAGCTTTGAGGAAGGGCTCTGTGCGTGAGAAATTCCTGTTGATGATAAGTTCTCTGTGTGAACAAGAGTAGTTGTGTTCTTTGTGTGTGAGTTGTAAATGAGCAATAAAGTAGAAATTCATGGTCAACAGGGTTTCAGAGTCTTTTTACACAGAGGAATGGAGTATCAAAGTGCCTTGTGGAAAGAGGTCAAGTGAACTTCATGTTTACTAATATCTAAATGTTGTTTATACAATGCCAAATGTGTGACTATTTCTTAAGAAGGAAAGGAAATGTGACTATTTTCCTTCCATTTGCATTGTTACTGAATCTATTTGACCTTAAGGAATATTTACCAGAAACAAGATATCTCAGTTCATTATTGTATTTGTTAACAGAGTTATAGGGCGGTAGTAGTTCTCCTTGCTTAACAGGTGTCACCTGCATAAGGCCAACACTGCTTTATATTTTGATTTTATAGCTACATACATTTCTTCTTTTTGTATTCATATCATGTTCTGGTCTTGCATTGTTTCCTATCGAGGTACTAAGCCTGTGTAGGGATTTAAGGGCTCATTTATGGCTGAAAACGCAGTGGGCAACTTGTGCTTTTTCCTGCAGTGAGTTGTGTGTGTGAAACTATTTTCATGAAAAAAACTTGTGTATTTTCATTAAAGGTACTTACTTTGCACTTCCATATAGTTGTACTCAACACCACTTGCCTTCTGTTCTGAATCAGGCACTGCTTCGCCTTTTGACGCAGATGAACCCTGGAGCTGCTGCCACCTCCTGAACAGGTGGTATATCCAAGGTTCCCGCTGTGTTCTGCATCATTTGCCTCAATACAGTTGCACCAAAAGAAGGGCACGCATGTCACTCGCATACCGAACACCAAAAATGACACCAGACAAACTAATTTGGTTCAAGTACACCCAATTTACAAAGAAGTCTACATGCAACTGTGTTTATTTTGGCAAATCTGCTAAGTACAGTGCAACTGTATCATATTCAACATCCTCTTCTGGGGGAAAACACTGCATTGTGGGGGAAAAAACATCCTCACAATAGTTCAAAGTGGACACAATAAACTTTCTTCACTTTGAACTATTGCCTGGTGGAAGTTTGCCTTCACTGAGTGCCTGTTCCCAATTGGTTTTTCGTTTTTTGTCTGCTCCCCATGCTGAGGGCTCAGAGCAGTGCACCTGGGCCACTTCCCCGTTGTGGTGTGTAATCAATATTAGTGATGGGCGAATTTGCGCCGTTTCGCCGGAAAATTTGCAAATTTCGTGCGAAATTCGCAAAATGGCTAAAAATTTGCGAAACAGCGTAAAAAAAAATGGGCGCCGGCATCAAAAAAAATTTGCGAAACAGCGTCAAAAAAAAATGGGCGCCGGCGTCAAAAACAAGACGCTGGCGTCCGTTTTTTTTGACACCGGCGAATTTTCGCGGGCATTTCGTGAATTTATTCGCTGGCAGCGAATCGTGCAAATTCGCCGCGAAATCGCACCTGGCGAATAAATTCGCCCATCACTTATCAATATACTTTTGGAGACCCCGATATCACAGATTCTTACTCACTGGCCTCAACAGGTGACGTCTCCAAGACTATCCCAACTGCTCTGACTGACAGTTGTGTAATCCCAATAAGCACCAATGCAGTCCATTGCCAACAGGAAAAAGCTCATATAAGGGCTCATTTATGGACCTGGCTGCTAAAGTGCACAAGTGCAATTGCCATTAACAAACAATCTGGCTCCCCTTCCCAAGTTGTAGGAGCAAAAGGAATAGCTGATTTGATGCTATTGGCAAACGGTTTAATTCAGCACCTATGCTTGTAAATTAATCATATAGTGTTGGGCTGCAGAGTTAATTGCAATTGTTTACTAAAAGAAATGATTAATCTTACTTAAAGCATGATGTAAATGAAATCCCTAGGCATTTTAAGAAAAACAGATTGGATAATTATTTTATTTATTGCATCTCCTGTAAAACTATTTGTGTTTGCTATGCTCACAGCCCCTAGTGATAATGCATTTTCCTGATGTATAAATAAATAAGGGACTGAAAGAAACATATACAGTCACCATAAAAAACAATAAAAATCTAGCCTCACACTCAGAGTTAAGAAAGTTAATGATATGAGTAAATGAAGTGTTTCGAATAATGCAATGCTTGTTCTGATGGAACAAGCAATTAATTTCCTTGAGGAGTCATTACGAGCTAAAGATGTAGTTGAGTGGAGCACTTTGCAACTCTTAAATACTACTACAGAAACACATTTTGTATGCTCTATATAATTGTGTTCCAAAATAATGTACAATTTATAGTCCAAATAAATAAAATAATACCTTATTTTGGTTAAGTAAAAAGTAAATGCTTGGTGTGCGTGCCTAAGTCTATTTTAGAATTCATTGGGGATCTGCTTAGTAAATCAATAACTGCTACCTTTTCTGCAATCTTTGGAATAAAAAGTAAATGTGTGAAATATGTGTTAATAGTCTTTCGATTTCAAAATATTAGCTCAGGCCAGCAGAAACTCAGTGTAAAATCTTACAGAGAAGGTTGGTTCTTTTATATTCTTCTGATGTTGCTGTGTTTCTGCACTGATACAGCTTTTAGGCAGGTTCTGAATGATAACAAGGTAGTCAGCTGAACCGTGCCTCTGAAAGCAAGGCTTCATTTCTGTTCCATATGGTTATTGTGTATTTTACAATAAGATAAGTATACATTCCTCAGTAGAATAGCTATTTGTTTTTGCTAATACTCTCAGCTGTGGGCAGACTTTGAACAAAGAATACTTTAGCGTCTAAATGTATTTTTTAATTGGTATTATTATTAATATAGATATTAGTTGTATAATTCATGAAATACATTCATATAACAGACCTGTTGGCAGGGCAGTCCGAGGGCAAACTGCCTATCTGGATTTCCAAATTAGGAAATCCAGGAAGAATGCTGAAGTGAGGTCAGAAAACCCAGATCAGTATAGAAATCCAGCGATGGGAAGCCAACAAGATTTTGCATTTTACTCCAGACTATTTTTCTAGGGACCTGTATGAACGGATGTTCCCCCTACAACCCAAAAACTGCCAAACTACATCTGATCATCCAACCACCAAACTGGGCAGTATGTGTCCCAGGGGTGTAACTACAGAGGGAGTAGATCCTATGACTGCAGGGGGTCCAAGAGGTATCAGGGCCCCATAAGGCTCTAATTCACATACAATTTCAATGAATATTGGTAAAACAGGTCAACCTCTAGACATTTTGGGAGCCTGAAAAATAATTTTCTGTGGGTCCCAGTAACATCTAGTTATGCCACTGATGTGTCCTGCAATTTACACACAACATAACTAGATTAGTTTAGTGTAGAGTCAGGCAAAAAGGCAAAACATACTGCAAATACGGTACTGCACAATTCAACTGACATTATCACAACTTCTGCTGCAGATAGCACAACCCCCCCAACTATAAATTCTCAAAGCAAAGCAAACTGCACATCTTGTTTCAGTTTATGATGAAGTTATGTGAAATTGCTTGTAGTCCCTTTGTGTTGTGCACAATATCTCGTCAGCATTTCATAAATAAATGATTGTAATAATCTGTGTTTGGGATATTCCTTTTAGTGAGGCAAATATAAAACAGAAAAATCATAATGAGAAAAGCCTTCTTCTTGCAATAGCAAAATTCAGTATTGATCCTTCCAGAAGTATGTGAGGTACATATTTTTAGGGATGCACTGAATCCAGGATTCAAATTCAGGATTCAGGAGTCAGGACAAGATTTAGCCTTTTTCAGCAGGATTTGGATTCAGCTGAATCAAAATGTATGGTCGAACTGAATCTGAAAAATCATGTGACTTTTCATGCTCGCTGCATGCTCAGTTTTTTTCTCCCTTGTTTTCCTAATTTACATATGCAAATTAGGATTTGGATTCAGTTCAATATTCGAATCCTAAAATAGGGAAATTGTGCATCCCTAATATTTTTAGTGTAATGACTGCAGCATAATCTCCAGTATAGAAACACCACCCAGGAGGGCAAGATATGTAGTGAGGCCTATGTGTAACACTAAATTTAAGCTTGCCATTAATTAGATTAATTATCTTAGAATATTATTTGTAAACGACATACCTCTCAACTATCCTGTTTTTCGTGGGACAGTCCCGATCTTGACAGCTCAACCTGCAGTCAGGGTTTGTTACTGAAATGTACCAACGTTACGTTTGCCCTAAAATACCCAGTGATAATTAGTGATGAGCACATTTTTTCATCAGGCCATCACCATCTCAAAACCACATAAAAAACACCCATAAGGGCAAATTCACTAAGATTCGAAGTTGCGCCAGGCGCAACTTCGCCGCACTTCGCCAGGCGTAGTTTCGCCAGCGCTCCGCAAATTCACTAAAATCCGAAGTTGCGCTCAGGGGTAGCGTAAGGTTGCGAAGTTGCGCTAGCGTTGATTCGCTATGTAAAGCGAAGTTACGCTAGCGAAGGCTAATTTGCATACGGCGCCAAATTCAAATTTCAATGGAGGAATACGTATCAGCACTACAAATGCCTAGAAAACCTTCAAATCATAAAATAAAATTTTTATTTTGCCCTACACATGTGCCCACTGTCTAGGTAAGTTGCCATGAGTCAGGAAATGTAGGGGGGAAGGAGGGGAGCCCCAAAATTTTTTTAGATCTTTCTCAGCCTATCACCCATAATGTAGAAAACACGCCAGCGTTTTTTGGGACTTAGAACAATTTTTGACTTTTTTTGAAACAATCCCTATCTACTCTATTGCGCTTCGCCAGGTCTGAGGTGGCGAAGGAAGTCTAGCGTAACAGGTAGCGTTCAGTACACTGCGCAAGTTAGTGAATTTGCGTAGTTACGTCGCTAGCGAAAATTCGCCGGGCGTAAGGGTGCGAAGTAACACTAGCGAAACTACGCCAGCGTTCGTTAGTGAATTTGCGCAGTAACGAAAATGCTAAACGCTAGCGAATTAACGCTAGCGTTCGGCGCTTCGGCGCTTAGTGAATTTGCCCCATTGACTTTAATGCATTTAGTATGAGGAAAACGTCAGAAATATAACACCCTCTGACTTTCACTTTTGCAAACAAATTCTCTGGTGAAGCGAAATTGGACTGATTTACTCATTACGACCGCTGATTGCTTGCAGTTATACCCACCAATACTTTCTGGTTTCACCCACTTTAAAAGCAAAGCCATTTTGCTATTTCCATTTTGCTGCTCCCTTCTAATGTTCGGTTTGATGCCCGTATGCTTATGCATACCTAGTGTGTGACCTGTAGGGACCCCAAAATTAAAATTGTGCATATGACTTTTCTTGACTGTCAAATCAGCTTCTGCAAACACAGTACCTTGCCTGTTTATTGTGTGTCATAAAACAGCACAACCCCAGCATATTTTATATCACCCTATTAATTTACTATATCGTTTATCATTCTCTCACCATTCCTCATCTTCTACTGTTCTCTACCTACATTTTTTCTTTTGTTTCCTCTTTTTTCTTCTTCTCTCCTAATCTCTATAAACCTCTCTGATGCCTCCACCTTCTTCATCTGTATAACACTTCTCTACTTCTCTACCTGCAATTCTATGTGCTTTTTATCCTCTCCATTTTATCTGAATGCAGAAGTAGGAAGGGGCAAGAACGTTCTGGGATTCAAAACTCTTGCTTCCCTACTGAAGGAATGCTGTTTCACAGAGAAAAAGAAGTGGAAGCATGGCATCCCTGCACATCCTTCCCCAATGCCAACACTGGGTGTGTCCCAAATGAATAGTATTGAAGATCTCCCATTGAACACTGCTTGGGAGCGTGGAAGAGCTGTGGTTAAGAACATCAGATATCATCCCAAGCTTTTCATTATTCACTGAATATCCAAATCGTTTTGTTCCTTTAATAGTGTTGTCACATTAAAACAGAAATCCTTAAGCTTTAGTACAGCAATAATTTACATGCAGAACTCACCATGTGTATAATGCCCAAAACACGATACACAAAATGGTTGCCCCATGGCTACACAGTAGCTTGTTTATATCAAATATAGTTGTGCTTCAGAAGCAAACACACCATTTTAACCAGTGCAGGGCAACAATACATTATATTGTCATTCCTTTAACACACTTTAATTTTTTGGTGTCACTGTTCCTTTAATGAGCTTCCTATCAATTTGCCACATTTGTGCACCCATTGATTGATGCAATGTCTTTACTAAATAATTCCAGCACTTATCACTTTAAGTTAAGCTTTATTTACAATTAACAGGTTTTATTATTTTCTGTAAACCAAAAAAATGTAAGCAATCTTACAAAAGCCTTTATAGCAAATGAATTCCCTCGTGGATGGAGTTGGGCAATTAACAGGGGACACCTGTTGTGGATGTCACACTGATTTTTATATTACCAACTGAGGAATACTTTATCTACCTACTGAAAGATGTCGGTGGCCAATCCATTTATTCCTGAAGCACCCAAGGAAGAGCATTTCTCGATAGAACCATACATTTTCTGAGTCCATTAGCTTTCTAATTTGTCCAGAAATCAAATCAAATGTGTAATTGGGCATGTTACAAGTGTTCTAATTATGTAACTGAAAAGTGCATCTTGGGATTAGAAGAATAAGATGAAATCAGTTTATTTATTTGATTAACTAAAGCAAAATTTGACCAAAGGAAAAATATGGTTGCCCAATATCCATGTGTACCCTAAGCCTAGGTGGGATTTTTTTTTATTTCTGTGATTTATAATTTGTGTCCATTTTCGTAAAAATACTGTAGATACGTTAAATTTAGACTAATTAATATCCTATCAAAGAATTACCAAGAGCCAGCTCCACCAGCCATTAATAATAATAATACTCTATATATATATATATATATATATATATATATATATATATATATATATATATATATATATATATATATATATATATATATATATATATATATATAGTATGTAATACTTTATAATAAATAAGACTTTAGCTACTCCTTAATGGGAAGTTCATGAGCATTTGGTACAGTTTTTAATTTGCAGATATAAAAACCTGGAGTGTTGTTTCCCAAAGGAGACACTGACAAGCACATCATACTGAAATGTAAACATACAGATTAATCAACAGAGTTTGTTCACTTTAAGTTCGTACTAAATGCTAATCAGCACATATTCTCACAGTTTCATGATGCTTCAAAGAGAATGTAAAGCAAGCATCAACTTTAACATGCTTTGAAGTTTTTTTTTCCAGAGACTGGTGACAAGAATTTTTTTTTTTCTGGCAATATGCCTAATTTTTAAAACTGACCAAAGAAGAATATAAAACTCTGAAATCATAAGTGCAAATGTGCAAGGCATCTACAGCCAAGGTATTTTTGCAAGTGCCTGACAGGCTCCAAAAGAAGTCTTATATATTTTAATTTTACATATGTACAATACCATTAAAGATGCATAAAAGTATTTGACAAGCTTGCAATTGTATTACTTAATGGAGGTTATTTTTTGAAAAGCTGAAGTAGACTCCATTTTGTTATATAAGCCATGTTATAATCACATGCTCTCAGAAGGAAAGGCATATTTAATTGGGGGTGGCAAAAGTTAGGCACCCCCAAATGATTATTTATACTTACCTGACACCCTGGGCCGGTGCTCCCGTCAGGAGAAAACTGCATCGGTCCAGGGGTTCCTCCACCGAGCACCACGGAGCAATCGGCCCCCAAGGAAGAGCGCATTTCCTTCTCATTAAAAACTGTATTTTACTTACCCACTGCATTTGAACTTTTTTTTGAGGAACACTAGGGATTTGCTGGCATTCCCATGCCAATGCCAGTTAGCCGCTGCAAGGGCAATCAAGTAGTGATGTGCGGGCTGACCCGAGGCCCGCGGGTTCGGGCCGACCCCTGGACAAAATGCACGGGTCCTGGGCGGGTGCGGGTTGAGCTCTTCTCCTGCACTCCCCGCCTGCAACCTAGTACTGCTGGCTTCCGGCGCCGGAATTTATAGACTTCCGCCTGCCCCTTTTGTGACATCACTTTGGGCAGTCGGGCGCTGGTCTATAAATAAAGGGGAGCAGCGGGCCCGGGTCAGATGCGGGTAGGGAGCAGGTAGGTTAGGGTCGGGTGCAGGTCAAGAAATTCTCGACCCGCACATCACTACAATCAAGGCCTTGAGCTGTATATAAAGGGGGGGGGGTAATTCTTCCATTGCACAGAGAGCTTCTAAGACCCATTTAAAATATGCCATACAGTTTTGGTCCTCAACACTCAAATGGGACATTTAAACGGGAGTTTAAGGGGCGATATGATAACTAAGTGAGGGAATACATGATTATGGAAGGTAGCTCAAGTTGACTCGTGCGATTGCCATCTTGGGAGTCAAGAAGGTACTTTTTTTTCCCTCTGAGGCAAATTGGAGAGGCTTCAGAAGCTATTTTTGCCT
The DNA here is from genome assembly GCF_017654675.1 of Xenopus laevis. Taxonomy (NCBI): domain Eukaryota; kingdom Metazoa; phylum Chordata; class Amphibia; order Anura; family Pipidae; genus Xenopus; species Xenopus laevis. Next base: position 159,591,205 of record NC_054372.1, on the reverse strand, counting down.
TCCTCTGGATCAACTAACAGTAATTAGGCAGGATATATATATATATATATATATATATAAATACTGTAGACATAATAGGTTGCAAGTCCCAGATTGGAGTGCTTCTACCAGTACCAGTATACAAAACCTGTTTGATGTCAGGTGCTGACAGGTGTACGACCCAAAACTGCCAAGGGCCAAAAACAATATCTTCACAAAACAAAAACATAAATGGCACTACTGATGCAGTTAACCAGTGAAAGATATTTATTTTCTCAGGAAGAAGTGGCAACATGTTGGGCCTATTGACAAAGGACCCTGTATAAGCCGATAGGGAACTGCATTCTACGTGAAGAAACAGGTGCTGCACCAGAGCAGGAGTAGTCCCTGTGCAGCTCCCTATTTCTGTGGAAAGTGGGCAGTATACCACTCCAGGCCCGGCCTTTGTTCCCACATATTAGAACTAGTGGCCTGGGATCCCATTGTCCTTTAATTCACTGCATTATTAAAACTTTAATGTGACTATAAACTACATACTAATTATAGTTAAGAATCCTTATACCTAATACTCTGTGTAGAAAATATCCTGCGAGTTGTGGTAATTTGTAACTAAGAAATATACATCGCAGGAGTAGGGACGCAAACACACATTATGATTCCAATAAGCTTATGAAATTGATCTTCCTCTAGACTCCAGAGCTATTTTGACCATAAGAAAATGGTACTTTGAGTGGAAGTGTACACTTGTGATTGCAAACCTCATCTCTAGGTTTATGGACGTAATAACATTTCTTTTCCAGAGAAACCAAGGGGCTACTAAAATCCACCGTTGCTATGTGAGAGATTCATGTTAAAATAGCTCTGCATAGCAAGTATCTCTATATCACTGAAAGTTCATAATCTTCTGGTGCCATTTAAATTCTCCTTTGGTAGATGAAAAGGCATAAAGGAAACATAGCCAGGAAATTTTAGCTCTTATGTTCAACCATGTATTTATCCATCACCCTGAATATCAATTTACAAGGCACTGTGTACTGTATTTGAAGTTTATATGGCAATGCTCATGACCGTATTATAAAATGCTTGCTGTTTCCAGTAGCTGATTTAGAGGCCTTCAAGTGCATCTTGTTTAGAGAATCACAAGGTCTGCACAAAGCATCCCATGGTTACAAGGGGTATATAAATATATTCTAAGCTAACTAATATGGAAGTGCTACCGGAGAAGCAAAGATACAGTAGCATTTGCTCACCCAATAAGATGGAATCTTCCCCTATGAATGTTATATTGGGGATTATATTGTCATTCCTCCTCATCCTGCCCTATCCTAAGCACCTATCACTTGTTGTTTATATATAGTGAATAAAGTACCCCCTCTTGTAAATTATAAGGATATTATACATTACCGAGGAGTTTCATGACCATATAAAAACTTGGAACTCCAAGGTAACATCTAATATTCTCATATTTTGCAACTGGGGGTACTTCATTTATTATAATACACAAGTTTCAGTGAGTTATGTGACAGAAATGACATCAGAACTCACCGTTTATAACTGATGACATCAGAACTCACCGTTTATAAGGATATCATTTACAAGATATGCATGGCTTTTGTGTTTTCTAACAACATACTCTATTTATACAGAATAATCAAACAGTCCAACACACAGTCCAACTTGCCATCTGATTCAGAATGTATATATAAAAGAAACCATATATATTATGATAGAACTCTTGCCAGTTAGTCTGTAACACTGAATCAGTTATTTCATAGAGTTACTGAACACAGTTTGATATTTCGTTATCACTAATAGTTTGCCGCTTGCTGAGAGCTGAGTTTCAAACAGCGCTATAAGTAAAATTGCTGAACTAGCCTGGTTCCAGGTCATTATGGGAATGACCTGCTGTTCCTTCAGTGGTGGTGGCCCCCTGCTTATTAATTGTTATAATGTGCTCACTGCACAGTGTGGCGGCTACATTTTCCCTTTGCAGTACTATATAAACTGTGATACATATATATATTAATATAAAAGAACTATGATCAGAATTGTGGCTCTAGACTCAAAACAATTTATGAAACGTGGTTTGTTCTCCTTCTTGTGACTACAAGGAAGAGGAGAAAAAATCAGACTAAAATAAACAGTTGTAAATTAGTGTTACAATATTTCTTAGCAGCAGCGAGTGCAACATAACCCAGCTGTCACTTTGGATCTATCACAGTGTAGATTTCTACTCCCTTTTCATCCCTATAAGGCTTTTAAAACATAATTACTATGTTCTGTTAAATATAGAAACTGAGCTGTCTTCAAAAGGGTCCAAGAAGCTGTGGCTGCCCCGGGCCCCCTACATTCCTGGGGCTCCATAAAGCAGCAATTATAATTAGCAGTCTGAGGTAAAGCTAAATAATGAACTCCTAAATCATCTCTGTGCAGACAGCACCTGCAGGTAGCAGCTATGGTAGGGCAGCAGGAAAACATTAATAGTAATTCTGTATCTTATAATGAGTGCCTTGTTATGTCTTTGGTTATAATCAGTGCTTGGTTATGTCACTTCTATCGCATCTTTTCAGGTATGGGATATGATATGAAGAATGCTTGGGACCTGGAGTTTTCCCGGATAAGGGTTCTTTCCGTAATTTGGGTCTCCATACCTTAAGTCTACTAAAAAATTATTTAAACATTAAGGGGCAGATTTATCAAGGGTCAAATTGAAAAATCGAATTTTTAAATTCGAATTTCGAGCCAATTTTATTGTACTTCGACTAGGAAATAGTCCAAATTCGTTTCAAATTTTCAAATTTGAATATTGTACGTCTCTTGCACTGGGACCTCCTAGAACCTCCTAGAACCTGTTTGGAGTCATTTGGTGGACTTTGTAAAAATCAAAGTTTTATTTTTAAAATACTTCGAATCTAATTCGATCGAATACGATCCAAATTTGATTAGAATGATCGAATACAGCCTATTCACTTGAAGTTAAAAAATTTGATTTTTTTAAATACAATTCAGTTGGACTTTTTTTTACTCAAAATTCAACCCTTGATAAATCTACCCCTAAATAAACCCAATAGAATTGTTTTGCCTCCAATAAAGATTCGTTATTTCTTAGTTGGGATCAAGTACTGTTTCATCATTACGGAAAAAAAGGAAACTGTTTTTAAGAATTGTAACTATTTGATTAAAATGGGAGTCTATGAGAGATGGCCTTCCCCTATTTCGAAGTTTTCTGGATTATGGGTTTCCAGATAACGGATCTTTAGCAGAGTATGGTGGTACAGGCTGACCAGCTGGGTTTTATTAACTTCAGGTGGCTAATCAGTAGTCCTTGAAAACCAGGCTGGTCAGTCTCTCATGGAGCTCTGATTGAAAGAGACACAAAGAGCAACTGATTGTATAGAAGTCTATGTATACATACACTTGGGTTATTTATCAAACTCCAGAAAGATCACACTGACTATTTCCCCCCTATTTATCAATACCTTTTTCCGGAAATTTCTTGTGTGGGAAAAAAAATCAATAAAATCGTGAAAAAAAGCCAAATCGTACCATGTTTTTGGCTTTGTCCCCAAAAACCTGTGGAACCCTGCCATAGGATCCCATACCTGATTTATTACAAATACTAATAAACTAAAATTAATATATTTTATAACGTTAAAATATAAGAATATTGGAAGTTTCCTTGGAGTGCCATGATCTGTATAAAAGTGTATAATCTTAAACCTTGTGCCTTTACATGGTTATGGAACATGAATAGCCTTGTTTTTATTCTAGGAACAACTGCTGCTCATGTCAAAATGTCTTCTCGTGTGATCTTAAAAGTGTAGGGGTAGAACTACATGGGCGATTTAGGTCCGATCCGACGCCACGCAATGAAATACTGGTGTCAAGTCGGATGCGCCGGAAATAAGGTAAGAAATAGAAATGTCGGCTGAAGTCGCAGCGTGCATCCGACAGTCATGTCGTGTCAGATACATGCTGCACCTACATCCGACATTCCTAACCTTATCTTCATCACATCCGACTTGACACCAGCATTTCGGGTCAGACCTAAATCACCCATGTATTTCTACCCCAAGTGTGCTGTGTCTAATGATGCAGGCCACTATGTAAACCCTGGAGTTAGGGGCATATTTATCAAGGGTCGAATTTCGAATTGAAAAAACTTCGAAATTCGAATTCAAAAAGACCAACCGAAATTAAGTCTAAGGTTTTTTTTTGGTTGAATAGGTCAGTTTTCGATCAAATAGGTCCGTATTCGGCCAAATTCGAATTGTACAAATCGATTCGAAGTTTTTCCCCAATTGACTCCAAGTAGTTTCTAGGAGGTCCCCCATAGGCTTAAACAGCAATTCAGCAGGTTTTAAATGGCGAATGGTCTAAGTCGAATTTTTAAAGAGACAATACATGCTACATTTTGATATTTGAATTTTCTAATTTTTTTCAAATTCAAATCGAATTTGGACTATTCCCTAGTAAACAAAAAATAGCTTGAAATTCAAATTTTTTTCATTCGAAAATTCACCTCGACCCTTGATAAATCTGCCCCTAAGTGTCAACTTTGAGAATAGGAAGTGGGCCAGATGCAAAAGCACCAAGCCCAACTGTGTGGAACCGCAAGGAGTGTCTTCAAATGTTAGTACCTTTAATGCATGCCATTCATTTGAGTCTGAGGCCAATTTTGTGTGGCCTCAATTGTGGGTCATAAATGAGCTCAATTGTTTAACACTGTACTGTTCTGTGGGTTGTTAGAGCACACTTGTGCTGAGTTCTAACGCCCTTTTGAATGTTTAACCCCAAAGCCAGTTGCAAAGGGAAAAAATTATTTTCAACTCAAGTTGTTAGCTCTGAAAGAGACTGTTAGATCTAAAATGTGTATACTGGTAACTATTGTTGATGATTCTGTCTAAACTGATCCTTGGTTGTAATTTGTGTTATAGGTTAGTGGAACAAATTTACAACAATATATAAATAATGAGGCCTTACCGCTATGAAAGGCAGTGTTAGCTAAAGAATGTCATCCCACTAGTGAGAAGAGAAGCTTCCAGCTATTCCACAGTCTATACGTGAGTGAATAAGCTCTTTCTTTTGGTAAGAACATATTATAAAGGTAAAGATTATATTTTTTCAATATGAAAAAGATTTCTTCGATGTTTTTTGTGCAGGCTGTAATGCATGGGTTCAGCTGTCACTGTTCCTCTGTTATTTATTTTAAAGTGTCAGCAATTCCTTATCCATAAGTTAACTTTTATGCGGTCTCAAAAATGTAATAAAATTGCCAGCAATTTATCTCCAGTATGCTTGTGAGATTTACGTCGAACCTAGGACAATCGAGCAGAATACAGGATTACGCTTGGCAAGGAGCCCAGATAAGTGCTTGTCTGTGCAACAGAGGCATTGCTGGATTCCTGCACGGCCTGACTGTTCTGGGATACATCTGTAGTTCATATGCATCAGGTTACTCCAGGATAGTCTAGAGACACGTGGAACAGAAACTAGAAACCCAAACCTATTACAGAGAAATATTTACAATAGCATGAATGCTGACGTGCCAGGATAAACGACAGGCACCTTATTTATGCCACCTATTCAGAACTCACGGACAATAGAATGGTTTATGGTTCTTGGGTTTGTCCGAATTATGTTTATTGACTGTTGTATGTTAGCAATGTGCACGTGGATCTCAGCTTCCAGTTAGGGCTCAGTCTGCTGCAAGGAGTTTCTATATTCTCCTGGTATTTGGGGGTTTTCCCACACTCTCTGTTTTCTTCCAAACCTTAAAATCATACAGGCAGGTTAACTGGTTTATGATCAAATTGAACATAGAAAAGGCAATGGAGTCCTTAGATTGTAACTTTGACTGGGACAGGGCCTAAATAAATTGTGTACGGAATATGTTCACAATATAGAACTAACCATAATCCCTGGTGCAAATTTTAAAAAAAACTACAGTTTTTGCTGCAATTTGAGAAAATTGGGGCTATAAATGAATCAGAATATTTTTTAATTCTCACTTGAATTTTCAATATTTGCCAATTTCCAAATCTCAGAAACTCAAATGAAAAAAAAATCAGCAACTAAAACTTGAGCGAGCTCAAAAAGGAGGTGTATTTTCAGGATTCAAATTATTGTATGAGTTAAAGTTTTTAAAAAAATCAAAGATGAAATTTTAAAAATGAATGTACAATGGGGTTTTATTGGCAACCTTGTTTTTTTTTGTAGCTATGCCAACAGTCAAGTAAAAAAGAAGATTTGTTTTGCAATCAAGTTTGGGAATTCAAAAATCTGCCTTTTAAGGTGGCTAATTATATTCAAATGAAAGGTTTTTAGGCACACTTTGCGGCACATTTATCAAGGGTGGTATTTCGAATTCATGCAAGTTTTTTTTTTAAAACTTCCATAAACTCCCATAAATTCAAAATTTGACCAATCGAAATTTATTAATAGAAACAAAAATGTTTTAACTCGGACAAATTGAAACGACCCGAAAACTTGAATTAAATTCGATTAGAATTATAAAAACTCGATTCAAGTTTTTTTTCTCTGAAAAAAACTCGAATGTCAGGAAGGCTGCAAAAATCACCAAATTGATCCCTGGACATCTCCCATTGACTTATATAGTAATTTGGCAGGATTTAGGTGATTAGTCAAATTAGAGTTCTTAAAGGGCCAGAGTATGATAAATATCTAAATTTAAATTTGAATTAAAACTCTAATCGAGTCTGGATAATTCACAATTCGAATTTGAGAGTTTTGACCAAAAAAAATGTGACGTCGAATTTTCACTTTGACCCTTAATAAATCTGCCCCTTTCTGTTACACTTTTGTGACTTTGATAAATAAATCCAATTGTTGTTGCCGGTTATAAGTATTTTCCCACCCAGTAGGATATCCAGCTCTGTTTATTATTATTTTCAGGTTTATTATTATATTATATCATTATAATTTAATGCTGGAATTCCACCTCTCTCACAGTCTTGCAGTGTGTTTTTGAAAGTCAGGCTTATTACTGGCGAGAAATATTCAGATATTGCAGCTTTCCTGCAAATCAAAGTATCACATTGCCTCTGACAAAAAAAAAAAAAGGAATGAAAATACTGATTTGAATCATGGCTGTGAGGAACCTGGGCCTGCAACATCTCGCAGACACTTTATGTGATTGTTATGTCTGTGTGCCAGTCTATAATTTGGGCAGTGCCAAGCTGTGAAGTAAATAATGCACATATAATTATGTGATAGATTTGTTTCAGCTTCTCTCTACATCATTTTCCCCCTTCTCTCTCTTTTTTCCTGTAGAATCATAAAAAACAGAAGTTCTAAGGTGGAATAAATCTCCACCAGCTAACAATCTGTGTCAAATGTAGGAAATTTCATTAAGGAGCGGCTCTAGTTTGATACAGCCACAAGCAGAAAATGTAGAAAGTCGCTATGCTTAAAGCGCAGCTTCCAGTGTGTAGTTCAATCCATAGAAATATTGCATGCACTCCATTTATTCTTTTCTTCTCATGATGTTTTAAAAGTGAATATACAAGGAACTGAAGCATTTAATTAGGATAATGTGTCCTTGAGTCCTTTCTTTTTTTGAAAAGAGATGAGAGATGCCCTTAGGTTTTGGAACTCAGAAGGTGCCACATGACAACGATAGAGGAGTAAAGTTTCCGCATCACACAGAATGCTCATGGTTTACCACATGTAGTCCATGCTGCCATTATGTAGCACATGCAATTATGGAAGTCATTCTACTGCTTTTTCTTTGAGTTCCTTTGCAGAAACAATTGTACCCTAATGATTCTAAGTGGAACAGTGCCGTTAATTGTGGTATTTGCTGCTAAGGGGCTCTAAGAAACAGCAGTAAATGTCATGTATAATGACAGAATGCCTTGTACTGTGTATAGTAGGGTTCCGTTGCTAGGAGAAGTTGAATGGTTCACAAAGTCCTAAGGGACTACTCAAAGGAGAACTAAACCCTAAAAATGTATAAAGCCAGAAATACTGTATTTTATAGAATTAACTGTGCCAGCCCAAATGTTCAGCATCTCTATAACAGTAATGATATAGGCCTTCATAGTTGTCACAGAAGCTATTATGGATTTTGTTAGAAGAGTCAGTGAGAATGCTCATGCTCAGTATGCTCTTGGGCAGATTTTGAGAAGTTAAGGGGTTGTTACAAATCATCAAGCTGATGCTACAGGGCTGATTGTTACATTCTGATGCTAATTGCACTGGAGAGAATCTGGATTCATTACTACTCAGCCTTGTATTGTGACATTTATAGTTTAAATACACAGTATATTGTGGGTCAGTCCCTAACATAATTAACTGACAGTAGAACAGACCATGTGCAGTGAATCAGCAGAAAAGAAGATGGGGAGCTACTGGGGCATCTTTGGAGACACAGATCTTCCCTGCTAAAGGGCTGTGATTGCCTTGGGCTGGTACAGAAGACCAAAACATAACGTGAAACATTTCTACCCTATTTCTTTGTTAAGCCTTAGTTATCCTTTAAGTGGTACTCTTTGGGGCATATTTATCAAGGGTCGAATTTCGAATTCAAAAAACTTTGAAATTTCGAATTCAAAAAGCCCAACCGAAATTAAGTCGAAAGGTTTTTTTTTGTCGAATAGGTCAGTTTTCTATTGAATAGGTCAGAATCGGGCGAATTTGAATCATTCGAATCGAAGTAATATCGCATTCGATCGAATTCGATTCGAAGTTTTTCCCAAAAAAACTTAGATTTTTTAAAGTCCATCAATTGACTCCAAATAGGTTCTAGGAGGTCCCCCACAGGCTAAAACAGAAATTAGACAGGTTTTAGATGGCGAATGGTCGAAGTCGAATTTTTAAAGGGACAGTACGAATTTGGACTATTCCCTAGTCATTCGAAAAATCACCTGACCTTTCATAAATCAGCCCCTTAGAATTTTGCCTAGGAGTGCTCCCACAAACCACTTTGTAGACTATAGACCCATACTGATGTATGAAGTCTGAATTTGCCATTCCATTATCTGGCAATTCAGTATGAAGCCTAATCACACAGATTACATGGAATAGTCTATATAAACTAGTGATTTGAGAATTTATCTTCCAATGAGATTTCATACTATATACTATCTGGCTGTTTATACTGCACATATTGTGTAAGGCTCAGTATAATCAGAAAGAGAATCCAATATTAAGCTTCATTTTCTTCTAGGACTCAAATCTTAATAATATTGAGCAGTTTTCCCTGTCTCATATTAAACATATTATTACAGGGTTTGACATAGTCATTTCTACTAAGCAATACTACAAAGCGATGCTATAAAGTACTTATTGCTTTGTGCATTAACCCAGAACAAGGAGCTCATATTACTCAATGGCTGGCTGGAGAGAGAAAACATTTATGATTTAGTCCAGACACCTGACTTCTTTTACTGTGCCTTATTGACCCTTTTAGTATTGCTTTGTTTTTACCTTCTGACTACTAAAGGTTTTATCAGGACACCTTAACAATGCGGCACTCAGCCTCAGCCACAATATGTCGTTTGTCATTGTACATGCAATAGACTTCATATTTTTAAAGGCAAACACCACTCAAAAACAGTTTTTGCACAATGAAGCAACTTATATATATCCAATATATATTAAATAACATTTTTCAGTGGTTTTACAATTAAATGTAATTGCAATTGAAAGCAATATTTGTTTATTGCTTAGGGGATATTTATCAAGGGTCGAATTTCGAAGTAATGGGAGTTTTTTTGAACTTCCAAATTCAAATAAAAAAAAGACCAATCGAAATTTATAAAAAAAAATCGTAGTTTTTAACTTTGGGTGAATAGGTTGTATCACAATCATTAGAATCGACGTTTTAGCACATTCGATTGAATTAGAATCAAAGTATTTGCCCCATAAAACTTTGATTTTTCAAAGTACACCAAAAGACTCCACATGGGTTCTAGGAGGTCCCCTATAGGCTAAAACAGCTATTGGGCTGGTTTTAGATGGTGATTGGTTGAAGTCGAAGTTTTAAAGAAACGGTACATGATAAATTTTGATATTCGAATAGTTGAATTTTTTTCAAGTTCGAATCTAATACTGGCCTATTCGATAGTCGAAGTACACAAAAATAGCTTGAAATTCAAATTTTTTTACTTCGAATTTTCACTTCGACCCTTGATAAATCTGACCCTTAATGATGCCTGGTTTGGACTCTCAATGTAGCAGAAAACAGCTCTGCAGAGAATACAAAAATCTAGTCAGATAATACAAAAATCTAGACAGCAAATATATTTAGAAATATCTTTAACACCACTGAACAATTTTAATTAATGTATATAGGAAAGTTGCTTAGAATTACATCTTCTTTCGTGATGCAAAATGGGAGATCGCCATTAAAGGAGAAGAAAAGCTTCTGAAGCAGTTTATTGCCAATAGATTAGCCACAATAGTGCAAGCTATAACACTATATTTATTCTGCAGAATGCTTTACCATACTTGAATAAACAGCGCTTAAAGTGTTATCTGTTTGTTTAGTATAGCAACTGCCATATTGGCTTGGTGTGACATCACTTCCTGCCTAAATCTCTCCCTGCTCACTCATAGCTCTGGGCTCAGATTACAGCAGGGAGGGAAGGAGGGAGGAGCAAACTGAGCATGCTTGAAGAAGTGCCCTGGAGGTTTAAGCTGAAAACAGGAAGTCTGATACAGAAGCCCATGTGTACACAATAGAAGGAAAGAAATGTGGTGTTTCTTTTAAAAGAGGACTCAGAGCAGCATTTTTTGAGGGTTTACTGATGTATTTATATAGACCTTTCTGATAAAGCTTACTTAGTTTTAACCTTTCCTTTGCCTTTAATATTGCCTTTTATCTTAAAATCTCCAAATATTGTACTGTGTAAAAGGGAGACACAAATCAACATATAGGTAAAGGCTACCTATACTGATACAGAAAGCACTTTAGGACTATGGCCAACAAGGCATTTTGCTCTTTAACAGCAAGTTGCCCTGGATTATCAGAATGTGCAGCTGTATATGTTGGGATTAGGGTTACCATACTGGTCTGGATAATTTACACAGTGGGGGGTGGGCACAAAAGGAAATGTGCTGTGATTTAAAAGGGACAGAAACACAATGCAGCTGGGGGGTTATGGACCGGATCCAGGAAGAAAAAGGTTTTAGCAGATTGGGGCAGATCAGGAGTGGGCCAGGGGCCCATCATACACTACAGCTAGTAGTAAATCTGTTATTCCAGCCTGAGCCTTAAGTCTATTGTGCTGTATGTGTAATATACTTTCAACTTCAATTTTCTTTTTTTGAAGTAAGTCCATGGCTCAATAGGCTTCATTCTTACAGATCCAAGTTAACATTTATGTCCACCAATAAGGTCTCCAACAAAAGCAACGGCCAGCTGAGGCCCTCCCTTGAGAATTTGATTGAAATGTTGTTGAGAAATTCATAGCCCTTATTTTGCCTTCCGACTACAGCCCATTTTGCTGTCTGTTAAGCAGGTCCACCCTCTGCCTGCCAACAGCCTAAACCAGAATTACATAGGGTCACAGTAACTTTAAAGTGGAGACTTTATATGTTTTTAAATATCATAGGATTACCCCTCACATTCCATCTAACAGAAATGAGCCATGGGACTGCTAATTAGTTTCGTGGGGAGAGCGCTCATTACTCTGATCTCTCTTTAGTAGATTCAGTAAATGGGTTTTGGATTACGCTGTAGTAATGTGAATATAAAAATATATTATCATGACAGTGCAGATATGTTGTGACGCACTATTTTGGTCTTCAAAAAGCATGTTACATTGTGAATAAAGAGCAATAGAAGAATGCTGTACTTATGATCATGATTGGGTAGGATATTATCTTATCTGAATGCCTGACTCAGCACTCAGCAGTGAATCTTGTCTGTCTTCAAGGATCCTACCTAGCTGTGAACCTGATAATATACAATCCCATGCCCCTGGCACACTGTTAAATTGCTGTACCACTCAAACATCATCCAAAACCTGACCTGATTGTCCCATCTCAGTCTGTCAGTTAAAGTTTCTAATGCTAACGGACTCCTGCTGCACAAATATGGCAGCCCCCTCATACAGGAACATTGGTGGATCAGATAGGTAATGTAAAAGCATCAGGCAAATGCTTTTATGGCAACATTGTTTTTCATTTTTTATTGTAAGTGGTTTTTGAGTAATTAAGCTTTTTATTCAGCAAATCTCCTGTTTGCAGTTTTAGCAATCTGATTGCTAGGGTTCAAGTGATCACAGCAATAATGCACTAGGGATGTAGCGAACTGCCGATTTGGTGTTCGCGAACGCCGTTCGCGAACACCGGCAAAAATTGCAAACGTTCGCGAACAGTTCGCGAACTTCGAACACTGCTAAAATCGTTCGATTCGAACGATCGAAGGATTTTAATCGTTCGATCGAAGGATTTTCATTCGAATCGAACGATCGAAGCCATTCGATCGAATGCTTTTCATTGGATCGAATGCTTACAATCGTTCGAACGAATGGAAATCGTTCGATTTTTAGCGGTCGAAGGAATTCGAATGGTCGAATGATCGAACGCGAACTCAAACTGCGAACGTTCCCAAACGTTCGCGAACATTCGGCGGACGCGAACGGTCGAAGTTCGCTACATCCCTATAATGCACTGGTTTGAATAATAAACTGGAATATGCATAGGAGAGGCCCTGAATAGAAAGAAGAGTAATAAAAAGAAGCAATAACTTATTTGGCAGCACTGTACAACAGAAGGGTGAATGTATGAGTAACATTTGCAAAGATACAGGAATAGAATCCATTATGTGGAAACCTGTTATTCAGAAAACTTTAATTACAAAATGGATGTCTCATATAGATTCCATTTCATTCAAATAATCCGAAAAGTTTTAAATGATTTCCTTTAACTCTGTAGTAATATGACAGTACGTTGTACTTGATCCAAACTAAGATATAATTAATCCTTATTGGAAGCAAAACCAGACTATTGGGTTTAGTTAATGTTTACATGATTTTCTAGTAGACTTAAGGTATGAAAATCCAAATTACAGAAAGATTGGTTATTCAAAAAGCCCCAGATCCCGAGCATTCTAGATAATAGGTCCCATACTTTGTTGCTATAAGGCTACTTTACAAAAACAAGTGCACGGTATTAAAATGATATGTATTGCATATTTGAACACTATCACGAAAATACTTTGCAACATGTTAGTAGCTCCATTGTATTGGTTCAACCAGCTCTTATGAATTTCGAGTGCAACGTGTATGGTGCATAAACACGAGGAAGCACTGGGAGTTACACCTACTTCCCAGTTTCCCTTACTGTCTTGTGCTTTTATATGCCACTGACATGTACCAAGTGAACCGCACACTAACACGATTACTAATGTCTTTGTAAGGGTACCTGGTGGTCCAGTGGGCCAGCGGGGACACACCCCACTCTCCCTGAGGGGACTCCCTCAGAGCTAACTTTTTTTCGCACAGATGTGCATCGCTTCCGGGTTTGACGTGTGTGCCTATACGCAGGCGTCTTTTTACTGTGTCGCGCCTCGTGATGTCATAGCGGTTTAGCTCAAGATTAGAATATTTCAGGGGGCCTCAACCAAACATTCACTGCTCAACGCAAGGTCTATTTTCATAGTTCCTGTGTGCGCTTAATCTGTTCTTGATCCTTGACCCTTGCCTGTTCCTAAATACTGCTACCTTGCTGCCTGGACAGACCTTTGCCTGTTTACTGACAACTGTGTGGATTATGATTTTGTACTTTGTATTGTTGGTTCTGACCCCGGCTACGCCTCTGCCTACCAATCTTGTACTGTCTTGCCGTTTGGTTTCTGACCCAGCCTGACCATCGACCACGTTCTTCTACTATACATTCCGTTCCCTAGCCTGCCCAGAACTCTCTCCTTGGTCCTATCACATTAAGACCTGGTGGCATCTGAGTAGCTCATGGCTCCTCCCAAAGCCAAAGGCGGCTGCTATAGGCTGAAGCATGAGCTGAGACCAGGTCCTTGGGGTTAGTTCTGGGTTTGGTATACCCTACATTACAGCCTTGCAGTGGAAGTGACATGATTTGAACACATTCATGAGGAAAAACTTGGCCTTCTTAGTCGACTGCATTGCAACACAGCAGGAGCTTCTTTTGGTCCACACTGGTAAATCAAAACAAAGGGATTCAGGCTATTTGGCAGCTGTCTACTATTACTTGAATTTTGGTGATTCCTTTGCACGTTGATTTGTAGATGAGCCTTTCATTTGTTACCATACAGTTGGTACATTTGTTAAACAGCTAGTAGGATTGTTTGCATTGCACACTCCCAATAAATAATTCCATGTAGAGATCCTATTTTTTTGGGAGTTGTGCACTGCTACATTTACAATATAGATTCTTTAAATGCATAGGACTGTGTTCAAACTTCAGCAATGACTGCTTGATGGAATGTTGCACTTAATGGCTTGGCATATGGTATGCTGAGCATGTTTGTAACATAAGAGTTGTGACTGTTTCATATACAAGTTTAAATATTCATCTTCATGTTTCAGCTATAGAAATACTTGGGATATGTATGCCAGACTAACAAAATAAATACACACAGACTCAAGTCAGAGCTGAAGTAAAGGCCACAGCTATTATATTATTTAATTTGTTTCTAAATTATATCTCCAAGAAAGAATAGGGTATGTAATAGACTAAACCAAAATGTTTCCAATACATCTATATCTCCTGCCTTAAGCTGCCAGGAGTCCAATTTGACCGTAACAAAGAAAAACAATTACCAATCCATACATTTATTCCTCAAAAACTGTAATAGTATTTTTTTTAAAAAATATATAAACAGGAATAGGACCTGTTAACCAGAATGCTCGAGACCTGGGGATAACTGATCTTTCTGTAATTTGGATCTTCATACTTTAAGTCTGCTAAAAAATCATGTAAATAAACCCAATAGGCTGGTTTTGTTTCCAATAAGGATTAATTATATCTTGGATCAAATACAAGGTACTGTTTTATTATTACAGAGAAAAGGGAAATCATTTTTAGAAATTTGGATTATTTGGATGAAATGAAGTCTATGGGAGAAGGCCTTTCCGTAATACGGTGCTTTCTGGATATCGGGTTTCCAGGTAATGGGTCCAAAACCTTTAAAATATATATATATATATATATATAGTGGGTGGAATGGATTGAGCGCTCCCTTCCTGTGCTGACTTCCCCACGCTGCACCATCCTGCTTCTGAACGGCTCAAGGTCCGCTCTTCAGAAAGTTAAGTACACCTGGGGCAGGAATATACTCAGCCAACTGTCACCTGACTTCAGCCAGCAAAAAAAAGTACCACTTTACATGTACTATTGCTCTATACTGAAATCCCCACCAATAGAAACCATATCTTAATTAATTACTAGTGATGGGTGAATATTACTACCCAGCTATAGTCAGGTGATCCCACTGGTGTCTAATAAAAGGGCAGCCAAGTTTGGGAGTTTTACTTTGAAAGCAGCTAGTAAGTTGCAGGTAAAACCTAGTCCCTTTGTAAAATGTATAATGAAGCAATAGAATTCTTAGTGAATCAGATGAAAATTGAGCATAGGACTGGCCAGATATGGGATGACTTTGACGTACAGTAGTTGGCCAGCTTAAATATATTGCAATATATGGACAAACAATCCCTGTTGTTTTAAGGGTAAGGCATTTATCAGTAGCAGTATGCACAAAATGTCTCAATGTCTTAAATATATTGATAATGGGTTGAATTCAGAGGACTCTTGTATTTGTCAATGGGCGTCTGAATAATTTTGGTGCACAACAGTTTTATTTAACGATGGCAAAACGCGGAAATTTGCCACAAATTTGCACCTGCCGGATGTATTCGCCCATCACTATTAATTACAGCTGAGCATTTTGCACAAAACTATCAATCATTTGTCCACTGGCACCAAGTGTCATGAATCTTGGCAGCAGAAAAACTCTGATACCGAACCACGTAAATCAGTTACCAGACACGCAATTCTTTTAGAACTTCCACTGTTCACTAGCACCTTAAATACAAAAATACGTTTGGCCTATTATTTGCCCTGTTAATGTTTGTGAACTACAACTCGCCAAATTCCCCTCACAGCAGAAGTCTGTGAAAGGGCACAGATAACTGATGTAAATATTTAATCAGAACACATTAAACACACACGTTTATTTCTGTGTGATGGTTGGTGTAATGATACTAATTAGGCACTGCAGTCTAACTAAAGAAAATTCCTAGATTTTTTGGTATTTCTAGCAGGGAATTTATAAGTGTTTTTAAAAGCATACCGCCTTAGGGAATGTGCAAGTTTGCACTTAGCATGTGTAATGCAAGCCAGAACATGTAAGCAATGGGAGACTGGGATCTAAGAGGGTCCTTGAAGAATGCTTTTCTGTTGCTTCCATGAATAATGTTTAGGGTTGGGAGAACAGATGTGGAATATCTGAGATTCCTTCTGGAATAACTAAGTGTTGGAATAAAAAAAATCCCCACTTTTAGTGATGAGAAGCTGAAAGGAAAAGTGTTACCATTGCAAGCTTGGACGGTTTCTTTTGTAAATGCAAATATTGAAAAAAAAGTTATGCAAAATATTCAGGAAATAGCTTGTAGGGACATGATCCCAAAGTAAAACAATATTTTTTGGCAACCTGTTAGACAAATATGTATTACATCCCAGTTACATTGTGTAAAGAAATACAGGCAAATGAAGGAATAATGTGATCCACAATGACACAATGACATTGTGTATGGGACCTGTTATTCAGAATGCTAGGGACCTGGGGTTTTCCAGATAAGCAGTCTTAAATCTACTAAAACAGTTAAACATTACATTAACCCAATAGGATTATTTTGCCTCCATTAAGAATGTATTAAATCTTAACTGCGATCAAACAAAATGTATTGTTTTATTATTACAGGCATAAAGGAAATCTTTTTAAAAAAATTTGAATTACCGTATGTAATTAAAATGGAGTATATAGGAGATGACCTTCCAATAATTGGGAGCTTTCTGGATAGTGGGTTTCAGGATATGGGATCCCCATACCTGCAGTATTATTATCCTTTATTTATATAGCGCTGGAATATTCAACACTGTTTCACTGGCTCCAAAGATGAAATGTTATGGGCTTCTGCTTATGTCTACAAATAGATGCAAATGTTCTTCTCTGTTTGTTTATCTTCAATTGTACTCGATAGCACAAGTCACTGGGTTCATTGTATCAAACTGCCTAGTAAAATGAAACTTACTCTATTCTGACTCCTTCATTGCTCCTATTTATTCATTTCTACCTTCGACAAACTCCAAAATATATAGCACTGGAGAATACATGTAGTCCGCATAGTTTTATAGGCTCAATTATAGAAGGCCCAAACCTTTTAAATCCCTCTATATGTACCTGTGTTTTGGGGATCTCTTCATTTAATAATCTCTCAAACAAAATACATTCGCGGAGCTCTCCGAAATCTTGGCACAGATAGATGTCACCATGAAACTCCGCCCTATGAGAAATCGATTCTCACCCTCCCCGTCTGTTGTGCACAGGCGGGACAAGGACAATCGTCAGGTTGCTCCGAGGAAGTGCCGCAACAATAGGCATGAAATGTGTAAGCGTTATTGAACTTTCCGTATCACGTGTGAAACAGGCGGGGAAGCAGTGAGCTCTTAATTTAGTATTTATTATTTCTAAAATGTTTTCCCTGTGGTTATAGCTAGAAACTGAGCAGCAATGCAAACAATTGCAGTAATCTAAATTACAAATGCAGTCATTAAAGGGGTTGGTCACCTTCAAACAACTAGTTGTTTTCAGATAGATGACCAGACTTTTTTCAAATATTTTCTTTTTTCTATGTGTCACCGTTTTTCTAAGATTGAAGTGTAAAGTATCATTTTTCACCTTCTAAAGCAGCTCTGGGAGGGGGGTCGCCGACCCTGTAAACTGTTCTAAATTGTTACATTTAGTTGATACATTTCTTATCTTTGTCCCTGCCAAATTGTAACAGTTCAGAGTCTGCACCTGAATTACTGAGCTGCCAGACTGAAACACCAGAGACACGAACATTCAACTTTACACTTAATGTCCCCATAAACTCAAAGATTTTTCTTGCCGAACGACCGATTTTAGCGAAGTCCGACCAATCCTTCGAAATGATTCGAATGATCGTACATCTTACGATTTTTCGGCCGACATGTGTCAGAAAATCGATCGGCCAGGTTAAAAAATCTTTATCGGTCCCAGTGCAATCTATCTATGTCTGCAGGGACAAGCAGGCAACTCCCCTTCAGTTTTCCTGGCAATATCGCCTGAAATGGTCTTTTTAGTTGATGGACAATTCGTACGATCGTTTCGAGATAATCGTGGTCTCACGATGACAATTGGATCTTTTAAAAATCTTTACATCTATGGCCAGCTTAAGATTGTGAAAAAATGGTAAAAAAAATAAATAATGGAAATAATTGAAAAAAGTATTTATTTCCGGGGAACAGACTGAAAATAACTGAACTGAAAAAAGTGTTTTGAAGGTGAACAACCCCTTTAATATATCATTTTCTTCTATAGTAAACATGAGAAATATATATATTTTTTAAACTCCCTAAAGTCATGTAGTAGTACCCTCTGTGTGTCACTGTGTCATACCTTGTCTCAACAAATAAAGAAGTGCGGCAGCTAAGCCATAAATGATCCACCAAGTCTTCTACTTAACATAGGTCACATACAAGATGAATATGAGATGAAATGAAACATTAATCATTCTGATGCTATAAATAAAATTAAAGAGTTATGCATCAAAGAGTATCATTTACCAGTGTGCCCCATGCTTCTCTGCATAGCTCTCATGCCTTTTTGCCTGCCATTCCCTTACTAGCTTCCATTAACTGATCTCCATTACCTGCATATCTGCACCCAAATACTCTCCAGCCCCAATAGTAAATAGTTGTCCCTCCAGTTTTTTAGAAACTATTTTTTGGACTATTAATGATACTTGGAGCTATCAATAGATCAAATGTGCCCCAGATTTCCAAAAAAAAAAAACCATTCTTTAAATAATTCTAGTTCTGATCTTTGAATTATTACTTTTGATAATTTATTTTCTATTTTTTTTTCTAAAAACAAAAACAGTGAGAATTGTGTTTTTTTTCCCCCTCAAGGCCAGCCCTTATGATATGGATTTCAAAACCGTATTAATCACTTTTTATTTAGCAGCCACCTTTGACTTCTCATGAGCTCTTTGCTGTTTGGGTACTTTAAGGATAATTGAGTCCAGCGCTGAGGTAATGAGATTCAGTTATAGTCCAATGGGGTATTTATCAGTGGATAAAAGAACAGTTTACTATTGCAAAACTATTTTAGCATTGGGCATTGACTTAAGTGTCTCTGCTATCGCTTAAACTTAATTACATTTTGGTAAGTTTGTTTCTGTTAAAAAGTTTGCAAGAGCATTTGGCTCTGACTCTTTGTGGGTTGGCAATAGCAAGTCAAGATTATAGAGCTTGTGATAAAAGTTATGAAATATTTACCCTATTTGATAGGGGTTATAGATTAGCTGACCTGTTGGAGTTTTGATAGCAGCTATTCTAGAAGCTTGTCGCTCCCTCAGCTTTCTTGCTAAAAGTGTATGTTGTTTGTCTCCTTTCTTATAGCATTTTTCTTTTGTCCATATCATAGCTTTCTCAATCTCCTTATATTTTGTGGCCTTCAACTTGCTCCTCAATTGTAAAATTTGAGTCAGTAGAGCATCCGAGAGCTAAATGCTGTAGGACAGTGGCGCCCATACCAGTAGACCACTTCAAAGTTTCTGGTAGAGCACGACCTGCACACAGGTGTTTACAATAAAAATAAATGTTTATGGCATTTTGTTACCTACATCTGTGTCTGTGGTATAGACATAAGCTCAGTCATTTACTGGCGCACCTGAGCTTGCATTTGATATTTTTAATAATGGTCTTGATTATTATTATTGCACCGTACGTTAGATGGCCCACTTTTTCTTATAATGGAGGCCAGGTGGTGAGAGTAGATCACAGTGTGACAAAGTCAGGGCATCCCTGTTGTAGGAGCTCTCTAGTGTGCAGAGTTGAGTTTGTATGTCATTGTAGGTTTGGCTCTTTTGTTGAGCTGTCAGTGCTATAAATTGGTTCTCTCGATTTGTGTCAGCACAATACTCCCCTGGTATGTAGATGTAGAGAGGGGGTGTAGGTCTGCGCTTGCTGGGTGTCTGAGGGGTTAAGCTGCACCAGAAAAAAGTGGATCCACGTATCCACAAGAGAATAATTTATAAAGCAGAGGTAGGTGCGCTTTGCTGGATTAACTAGTAATTGCCTAGAAAAGAGAAGAGAGGGACCCGATGGTGTATTATCCTCTTTTATAAAAGGGGTAGCGTGTGATACGGAACTACTCACGGGGGGATCGGTGGATTTGATTCGCAAAGGAGACTGCTCTTGGCTTCAGTCAGGCTGATCGTCGTGGTAGCCTATCGGAAGAGAAACTTACATAGCGCAGAAAAGCCGGTTTGCGGGTGCGGAGGAACAATTTATGTACGCTTACCGGACATTGATGTTATTTTCAGCACTATGAAACTGTGCTGGAGGCTGTCTTATAACGCCTTCCTCCTAGGTTTTTTCGATCCGTTCGGCAGTGGGAGATCGATGGGTTGTTGTGCCAGTTGCCTGCTTGTAGCTGCAGTCTTCTATTGAAATCGGTCTGTTCAGCATGACACCTGTTTGAAAAAAAAACTCACATAGCGCAGAGGAGCCGGCTTCAGAGTAGGGGAAGGCGGTGAGTATATGCAGTCTCCTTGGCGAATCAAATCCACCGATCCCCCGTGAGTAGTTCCGTAGCACACGATACCCCTTTTATAAAAGAGGATAATACACCATCGGGTCCCTCTCTTCTAGGCAATTACTAGTTAATCAAGCAAAGCGCACCTACCTCTGCTTTATAAATTATCCCCTGGTATGTAGGTGCATATTCTATTGTGGCCACCAGTCACTGCAGAATATCCATAATATAGTACTGAGTTTTTGTTTAATTGAAAGTATTCTTTTAGTGCTGATTCTATTTGTTTAACTGTGTCTAGGTCATGAAGGATTGTCTCATTTAGCCGCCATTGCGGTTCTTGGCAAAGAAGTATAGTAAAATGGAGTTGTAGAGTGATAGCTGAGTGATCTGACCATGTGATGGGAAGTATATCTGTAGCTTACTGGAGTTTCAAACGTGGGTGCGAGATGAAAAAATAGTCTATGCGGTTGTTGAGTTATGAGGACTAGAGTAAAATGTATATTGCTTCTCGTTAGGATGATTAATTCGCCAAGCAACAAATAGGGGGTATTGTCTTGTTAGCTGTCTGAATTTTTGTGAGATATTGTGAGACATATGATTCAGAGTTTGTTTTAAGCAATCCATATTTTGCGAATAGGCCATATTGAAGTCACCTCCAATGATTAGATAAAGGTGGAAAATATCAAAGTGTCTCTGTAGTGTTTTTTGCAGAAATGCATTTTGCCTTTTGTTGGGGGAATATATGTTAAGCAAACTGACTGGTATCCCTGTATATGTAGTTAATAATAGTAAGCAATGGCCTTCGGGGTCACTAATTACCTGACTCACAATAAGAGGGTAATCTTTATGAATTAGTATAGCCACTCCAGCTTTTTTCTGTGTTGGAAGCGCAATAGCCAGTTGGGTAGTATTTGGAGCTTAATTTATAAGGTTTATTTGCACCAAAATGTGTTTCTTGTATAAAAGCTATATCCGCCCTTGAGAGCTTCAATTCCTTTAAGGTCAGATATCTTTTGGCTATGCTGTTTAACGTTCATCGATACTAGCTTAATCATTTAGAATGAAATGGTATACCACTATTCTGATAAAAAAAATAAACTCTTGTAGGGCAGATCTGTTGTCACCCATGAGTAACATCATATTGTTTACCAACAGAGTGTAAAAATAGAATTGCATTACAAGGGACTGTCTACCAAACAAAGCACCGTCCTTTAACTCAGGTATATTGCACGAAATGTTTACAAAATTGAACTTAGATAGGTATACGTGAAAGTAAGTAAATTTCAAGGCTGAAAAGAGTATAGTCAAAAACGTATTAACCGTGTATGACGTCCAGTAAAAGTCTGGAAAATTATATTCTTGGCTCGTATAGTCCAGTCATTTATGAGCCGATAAGTGATCTGTGTATGGGGAGCTGTCAGTTGGGGTAACACAGACCTGGTGAACAACATGCCAAATGACCTTTGTTTACCTATTGGATCAGAGGTTGAGTGATCTGTTAAACTCTTTTTAGCCCTTTCTGGAGGGGCTTAATGTAAGCCTGGGTTCTTGTGGGGAGATGGGGATTCTTCTCCACTGAGGGGTTAATGCTGAATATGAGGACGTGGGGCTTTTGGACTGAAGCCCTAGAGCTACAAGTAGTTTACCTCCCTTTGCTGGATTCAGAAGTGTGTGCGATGTGCCCTGGTAGTTAAAGACCAACTTAAGGGAGAAACCCCAGTGATAAGTCAGTTTGCTCTCTCTCAGTTTTTGTGTGATTAATTTGAACTCCCTTCTTTTGGCTAGGGTGACTGGTGATAAGTTATCGAATATCTGCACTTTATCATTACAAAAGTCGACTGACTGCATGGAGTGAGATGCGTCATTTTTATGCCTTCATAGTAGTAAAACATGCAATTATATCTTGTGGGGGGGGGGTATTATCTGGGGTGTCTTTGAGATGTGTTATTTCTTCTCTTAGTGCAGTGATCCCCAACCAGTAGCTCGTGAGCGACATGTTGCTCTCCAACCCCTTGGATGTTGCTCCCAGTGGTCTTAAAGCAGGTGCTTATTTATGAATTTCAGGCTTGGAGGCAAGTTTTGGTTGTATAAAAACCAGGTGCACTGCCAAATAGAGCCTCAATGTAGGTTGACAATCCACATAGGGGCTACCAAACGACCAATCACAGCACTTATATGGCAGCCCAAGAATATTTTTCATGCTAGTGTTGCTCCCCAACTCCTTTTACTTCTCAATGTTGCTCACGGGGTTGAAAAGGTTGGGGATCCCTGTCTTAGTGTATAGTTTTCATCTTCTAAAAGCCCCAGTTTTTGAGCTATGTCATCAGTGTATGTTTCAAGTTTATCCATTCACTCACCCAAGTCAGTCAGGTCCCTCTTTACCTCTTTAATTGCTGCTGTGACTGCCAATAAGACTGTCTGTGAAATGGTGGCCTGTAGTGCGTCTTTAAACTGCCCCAGGTTTCTTGCTAGAATTTGGGCCGTTACTGACTGCAATTGATCTAAGACGCTTCCTGGTTATAGGACTGACCTTTGCGTTGTGACTGCGGATTTTCAGGATCCGGCGGTAAAGAAGCAGGAGATGCACTTGGTGAGTCACTTTCCCGGTGCGTTGGATCTTTTGGCACCATTTTGTAGTGCGACCTGTTTCACCTGCGTCTGTGATCTTTGAAGGTACAGAGACATCGTAGCGGATTGTTCATGGAGCTTTTTCTTGCCCATCGTGTGCAGCGGAGTATCTCTACCATAGTTTGACCCGATCCAGTGAGATAAGTTAGGTTAATTGCTAATGTTCTTGTGTAAAAGGTCTCTTATGGCAAAGGGCTCTTACTCGGCGCGTGCACTCTCCATCAAGGCCAGCAACGCCCCTCCTTGTAAATGAGTTTGTGTGAAGTGTGGGGAAATGTTCTTTCAGCTTTAGAAAATTATCCTCCCCCCTCCCGCAAAAGTCAGGACAGCAACAGACCAGATTCAGCAAAAAGGTAAATGGCAGGTAAAACTTAAATTTTTAAGGATTTATTAAACCCTGAGGCGGCAAAAAGTCAGAATCTGAAAATCCGGCATCTCAGACCTGCCGAGTTTCTAAACAAGCCAAAGGGAGAGGTCCCTATCCTATTGGAAAGTTTCTGTGGTCTGCACTGGAATTAGCCCAAAAATCGGACTATTTTTTTTTAATAATAAATAAGGTTACACCATTGATTCTGGTTTGGTCTGACTTTTGTATTTAAAAAAAAATCAGAAAAATAACACCCTTAAAGTCAGTTAGAAGTAAATACAGTACATAAGGTTAATATTGAAAAATAATAACTGTGAAGCAAAGCATGGGGAAAATTCCAATGGTAAGTAAAGACATTGTTTCTCAAATTTGTCCTCAGTCCACTTCTCCCAAAAACACTTAGTTTCAGCCGATTCTCGCAGGAGCGCAGATGAGTCATTAAGTGAATGAGTAATTCTGACAGATCCACTTGTGCTCCGCTTGGATATCCCGACAGCAAAAGCATCGCTGAGGGCTTCTCTAAACTGCCCGGGAACACCTGAGCTTATTTCTCATTTCCAGAATGTCTCATATGGTAAATATGAGACATTCTGGAAATGAGAAATAAAAAATACTGCTATTTGTTTGCACTAGAGACTTTGTAGCTGCAGTCTAGCCCAGCAAAGAAGTTATTTTATGCTAACAAGACACACCTGCCAGTGCGTGTAAGTATAAGCAGCACAATGTGAAAAATAGAAGATAGGATTTCAGTATGGATTTCTTAAGCAAAATGCTTTAAAAACTATGCAGCAATAACAATAATAAAGTTAATAACAATAACTAGAAACGGCAGCCCTTATAATTGTTTTAACAACTTTGGGGCAAATTTAGCATTGGGTGGGTAAACAATTCCTTTCTTTTTTAACATTACAATATAAAGCAATGTTCCCTTTCAATTTTTTTCAAGGAGATTCATCAATCTTGTCCATATTTTATCACCAGTGGAAAAATATAATTTCTCAGTATTTAACAATGAAAATAAGTAAAAACAATTACTGGGTGGCAGCCATACAAAATTCCCAAAACGGCAAAAAATTCACAAAATGGGTGACAACATTTTTTGACAGGCAACAAATCACGCAACAGCCTTTTCAGCTATTGGAGCCTATGGGAGTTTTTTTTACCTGGTGAAACCTGGCGAGAAATTTCACTTATTACTAGTGAAAAACCAGCTGCAAATGATAATAAGGTCAGCCAGTGTATTAAAGGGCATGTAAAGTCTAAAATAGAATAAGGCTAGAAATGCTGTATTTTGTATACTAAATATAAACATGAACTTACTGCACCACAAGCCTGATCAAACAAATAATTGATGCTTTCAAAGTTGGCTACAGGAGGTCACCATCTTGTAACTTTGTTAAACATCTTTGCAAGACTAAGACTAAGTGCACATGCTCAGTGTGGTCTGGGCTGCCTAGGGATCGTCATAAACAAAGCTGCTTGAGTTCTGCATGGCTGGGAAGTAAGACGGGGCTCCCCCTGCTGTTCATAAGTATGATTGTTTCCCTGCTCAGCAGTTAGGGACCGTCTGACAATTCCTATCCACAGCAGTAAATGAAGGGAGAATTTCACTGCATACAATCAGGTTTCTTATAAAAACGGTACACATTTTTTAATTAAAGTATAATGGAGATAGGTTTCTTTTTCACTAAAGAAAGTAAAAATGGGATTTTATGTTTTTGGCTTTATACGCCCTTTAAGGCCAATAAATGTTTGCTGAATTGTTAAAAAGAATCATCAAACTTTTTCCTTTAAACTACTGTTTCAGGGAAGTAATGAAGTTATTCGCTCAATATGTCTTGCAGGTTTAGTAACGTATAACCTTCCATCTTAAAGCACTAGTTAACCTTTAGATGGATTCTAGCATGGGAAAGTATGCACCAAGGAACAGTAAAAACCTAAGCTTAGTACAGTTATATGTTATATCAAAGAGAAAAGAACAATGAAAAACGTTCAGGACACTTTCAGTTTACATTAGATACCGGTTCCTTGGTCCTTTAGGGTGATGGCAGACAGAGTGATTTGTCATTTGTGGGAAATCACCTCCTCCACAGGCATCAAAGCACCCGAAAAAACCTCTCCATCCATTAAAACTGAAGTGTTATCGAGCACAGCAGCTCATGGGTATGTACATGTGTGTATAGACTAAAAACTCAAGTCTTCACCAAGGCAATTATGATCTTTATTTATTCTAATTTATTTTTCTTGGATCTTTCCTACATGAAAAGGATTTAGAGAAACTATCTGCCCCATTTATCATGACCGTATAATATTGTTTGTCACATAATTCAACAGGCAGTCTTATAAAAGTCCCTGAGTTTATTTGGGATCTACCAATGTTTGTGTTTCATTTAAAGTCTTCTGTAGCCAGTGGTGTGGACTGATGTGAATGATGAACGGCCTCTCTGTAAAGTGCTGTGTAACATGTCAGAGCTGTATAAATAAAAGCTTAGAACAATAATTATACAGATGCACATTTTGTGAGGCAATAGAATAGATAGTATTGAGCATGGTATGGAATGGAATGAGCATTGAGGTTCAATGGACAGAACAATAACTGTGCAGCTGCCAATGTGAGACACCTCATGGTGTATACAGGGTTTCCTGATTGGGGCAGCATGGCTGATCCCAAAAGCAGCCACAAGGTGGCGCTGCTTTGTTATATAAAAGGAGATTGCCATGTGCTCACAGCCATTACTGCTGGAGGATTCCTACTTTCACTTTCATGGAGGAAGGTGACCAGAACTCATGAAAAGATGTAAGGGGCTAAAAGGGAGTTTGATAGCCCTGTGGGCTGATGCAAGGTACATCAAAAGCCTGGAA
This sequence comes from Xenopus laevis, assembly GCF_017654675.1. Taxonomy (NCBI): domain Eukaryota; kingdom Metazoa; phylum Chordata; class Amphibia; order Anura; family Pipidae; genus Xenopus; species Xenopus laevis. The sequence continues at coordinate 159,564,581 of NC_054372.1, read as the reverse complement.
AGCTCATCCATGCAGGTTTGAAGTTTTGCTGGACATCTTTTGTGCTCGCACTATAGTGCTGGGAGCTGTAGTTCTTCAGAGGAAGATATCTGAGTGCTAATATAGTTTAAGAAAAAAAGAAACCCCACCAAATAGAAGTTTCTATACCTATACCAAGTCAAATTGAACCATAAATTGCAAAATCAGGCTGATTAATGATAATAATAATTCATTAATAAAAGTGCTGGTTATTAAGTTAAATAAAGTGCTGGTGCAAATAAATAAAGTAAAATTAATCAGTACCGAAGAAACAACTATAGAAGAAACAACACGAATTGGTATCCCTGTGTGTATATATAGATATATTCGATCCTATATCTATATATACACAATTTGACTTGGTATAGGTATAGAAACTTCTATTTGGTGGGGTTTCTTTTTTTCTTAAACTATATTAATACTTTTTCATCTGACCTGGTCAGACCTCCACCTATAGCTTGGGTTAAATAAGGATCGAATATATCTATATATACACACAGGGATACCAATTCGTGTTGATATCTGAGTGCTCCCACTATAGACAGTGCTGGGAGCTGTGTTATGAGGAATAAAGAGGGTTATCATGCTCGCGCTATAGACAGTGCTGCGAGCAATACCCTGAAGATAAAGCAAGCTGCTGTCCTTGGATAAAAGGATTTATTGATTTGGATGCCTGTTCCAGCTCGGGAGGAGCCTACCCATCTGTGTGAATCCCAAGGATGAGTTGTGCCTAAGGGAGGGTAGAAAAAGAATAAGGATCCAGCGTATCTCCTGTTTGTGTGCCTGCCACGTGGGAGCCAATATCTTGTCCAGTGGGAAAGGTATTTGGGGCAGGTAACGCTACCTGGGGACAAATGTACTCATTTGGGATAAGTGTCTGCGACTTTAATCTGCAAATGAGTAGTGCAGGACTTTGCCTGGCATGAAGGGCCAGGAAATGGACTGCCACAGGTTCCCATGGCAGTGGGTTATATTTGATATGATGTAAATGTGTTTTACTTCCCCTTTAAATTACACTTTCCTTATATAAAGTTGTTGTTTTGTATAATAAAGTGTGTGTTTCATGTTATTCCTAATGGGGCCATCCGCAGGTGTATTCCCGGATCCCATTAGGTGGAGGCACTGCCAGAGAGAAGAATTCACAGTACCCTTTCATCTAGCAGAGGGGACTCAGGACCTGTAAGTCAGTAAATATTGTGATGTACCACTTTGGCACCAGGGGTGTGGCCAAAAATGGGTTACACTATATTTTAAGGCTGTGATTGGAAGATGAAAATGAAACCATTGTCAATTTAAAATTGCTATGATAATGGAAAAACATATATTGTTAAATATTTGCATTCAAGAAAATCCTCTGCTAGTTATTTTGTACAGGTATAGGACCTGTTATCCAGAATGCTCGGGACCTGGGGTTTTCTGGATAACTGATCTTTCCTTAATTTGGATCGTCATACCTTAATTTTACTAAAAAATAATTTAAACAATAAATAAACCCAATAGGCTTGTTCTGCCTTCAATAAAGATGAATTATTTTTAAGTTCGAATCAAGTACAAAGTACCATTTCATTATTACAAAGAAAAAGAAAATAGTTTTTTAAAAAAAATTTGGATTATTTAATTGTAATGGAGTCTATGGGAAACAGCTTTCAGTAATTAAGTAAGTAACTAGGACAGAACACAGTTTTGGATTAATATAGTGTTAATTAAAGGTAGAAGTAATAATTTTCACTAGGGATGCAAACAATCCACTATTTTGGTTTCGGCTGGACTCCCGAACCAAATACCGAATACTGAACCAAAGCCTAATTTGAATATGCAAATTAGGAAGGGGAAAACATTTTTTACTTCCTTGTTTTGTGACAAAAAAAAGTCTTGGGATTTCCCTCCCTGCCCCAAATTTGCATATGCAAATTAAGATTCGGATTCGGTTCAGCCGTGTAGAAGGATTCAGCCGAATTCTGAATAATGCTGAAAAAGGCCAAATCCTGGTCAAATCCCAAACCGAATCCTGGATTCAGTGAATCCCTAATTTTCACACCATTTCTCACATATAAATAACAACTTTTAAAATAATTAACTTTTTTTTCTTTACTTTTCTTTTTTGGCTATTACTTCTTCAAAAGTGTGGCTTAATTCCTTGCTCATTTCAGCATAGAGTTCCTTCATCTAGATAAAACTATTAATAACCAAAGGACTGTTTTCCCTTTGATCCAGGTTGTGGAACAGAGTCTGCTTATATCAAAGTGGTTTGTCATAGCCTTTAATAATATGAAATACCTTAATGCAGCTTTTCATCATTTTAATATTGATGAAAGTTGAACGCAAGAAAAAAATGCTACTGGGCAATAAAGTGCTACACTTTTGTTTATAGGCAGGCAGTATATGTAACATTCCTGCATATTATCAGTACCGAACAATATTATGAGGCCCACTCATCACTCATACAACATTTTAAAAAAATCTTTATCATATTCAATCATATTGATTAATGATCCCTTCAAATACCTTCTGCAATAATCTTCTCCATTCGAGGGAATGTTTGCTTGAAGTATGTTTCATCAGTTGTTTTCAAAAGCTGAAAAATGGCCAGAATTCAGTTCATAAAGGGCTGTTGCATAGCAGTGAAAAAGCACTGGCCCATATAGACTAGCCAACATAATATAAAGGTTGCTGATATCTGCAACACAATATCTAACCTCTACAGATATTTGCTCTTCAGCATAACTGCCAATTAAACAACTTGCTTCTACTTCCTTAAAGGAGATGGAAACCCTTTTGCAAAAAATCCCGTACCCCCCACCCCACATAGACCCCACTTCCCCCCCAGGCTAACTACCCCATACTCCATACTTAAATGCCCCATACTCCATACTTAACCCTCGGCGCAGATTCTTCCAGCGGAGTTCCACGCATCCATCTTCCGCGTCCTCTGTAAGCTGATTGGGAGATCGCCAATTTCCGTGTAATTTCGCCCATGCGCAGTTGTCGCAAACCGGCAAACTGCTCCAACAGCTCATGCGCAGAAATACAGATCTCCCAGTCAGCTTAGAGAGGACGCGGAAGATGGATGTGTGCAACTCCGCCGGAAGAATCGGCGATGAGGGTTAAGTATGGAGTATGGGGCATTAGTTAGCCTGAGAGGAGGAGGGAGGGGGGTCTACCTGGGGGGGGTAGGGTGTTTTTTGCAAAAGGGTTTCCTTCTCCTTTTAAGCGGACCTGTCACTTACACATAAAAAGCTGTATAACGATATTCCGTTGTAAATGCTAATGCAAATGCTAATTTGCTAAGGCATATGGGTGGGACAGTCAATTACTTTGCCCCTTTGCTCGTCTAGACCTCTTGCTTGGCTCCTCTCTTATTAAGACCTGTCGGCATCTGAGGGCTCCTCCCAAGGCCCAAGGCGGCTGCTACAGGCGGAAGCAGAGCCGCGACCAGGGAGCCTAGCACTTGTTCTGGATTTAGGGAGCCGTTTGTAACAAATTCCTACATGTCACTGCACTTCTCACATTCCCCCTTCTCTCCTCAGGCTCTATAATTGTGAAGGGCACAGGGCATGGGCATTAGGTCCCCCATTCTGGTGCATACACAGGATTTTGGGGTGATACACAACTTGTCTTAATAACAGTGTCCACAAAATGGCACCTGCCTGCTTGCTGTGACTGTGTAATATAGTGTAAGTAAAGTTTATTTTGCTCAACTAATATGAAAGAAGAAAGAGTGACAGGTTCCCCTTAATGCAACTTTCTCACTCATGTCTAAATGAAATCATCAGTGGAACTGTCTCTATCTCTACTTAAAGGTTTTCAATTTTTCAATTAACATTGAAAGATACACCATTGGCATAACCAGTAGTTACAGTCCCCCACTTTCAAAACCTTACACTTTTGCTCGCATGTATTGAAATAGCTCAGCAGTCTCGACCATCTACTGGCATTCTATGCTACTATATATTCTATTCTATAATTGCAATACACTGTGACAAATCATGACAAAAGTTAATGCTGTTTCTGAGGCAAAACCAAGAAATGCAGAAGAATTGTGGAATGTAACAGGAGCCAGAAGTTGGTGGACTCCGTGTAACACAGATGTGCAGCAGTTCTCAGAAACAATCCTTATACAACTAAGTATTAGTTCAGTGATTCAAAGGAAAGCAAAATTTTGAAACATTTTTCAGTTTATACAGTTTGTATAGAAGAACGCAGACACTTAATCAGTCTAATATTCCCTTTTCTCCACTTTCTGTAAAGAAATAGAAATAGCAACACAGTGAAATAGAAACACAGTGTGGAGTGCTCACCTCTAAAAAGAAACACTTTTCTAGTGTCAGGTGCTGTACTGTACCTGTGTTACACACAGGTGGGAAATTCACTAAAGGGCAAAGTGACTAACGTAAGTGAAACTTCGCCATCGTTCGGCACCCTGGATATAACTTCGTATTTTAGTGAATTAGCGTTGTCCTGGCGAATGTGACAATGTGAGCAAAGCCGTCGCTGGCGAATTTCCACAGGTTAGTGAATTTGGCCCACAGAGTACTGTTGGTATTTTCTTCGATTTCCGTAAATGTTTTGATCTGGAATAGAATGTGCAATGTTCCCAATGCATTTGCTTGTATGGAAATAAAAGCTATTATGAGGATCTTGAGCTTTTTCACTTTTTAAACACACTGCTATTATTCTGAACACAACTGTACATATACACACATACACATAGGGGCCGATTCACTAACCTCGAGTGAAGGATTCAAAGTTAAAAAACTTCGAATTTCGAAGTTTTTTTTGGGCTACTTCGACCATCGAATCGGCTACTTTGACCTTCGACTACGACTATCGAAGGATTCGAAGTAAAAATCGTTCGACTATTCGAAAAAAAACTTCGACCCCCTAGTTCGGCAGCTAAAAGCTACCAAAGTCAATGTTAGCCTATGGGGAAGGTCCCCATAGCCTTGGCTAACTTTTTTTGATCGAAGGATATTCCTTTGATCGTTGGATTTAAATCCTTCGAATCGTTCGATTCGAAGGATTTAATCGTTCGATTCGAAGGATTTAATCGTTCGATCGAAGGAATTATCCTTCGATCGTTCGATCGAACTATCTGCACTAAATCCTTCGACTTCGATATTCGAAGTTGAAGGATTATAGTTCCTAGTCGAATATCGAGGGTTAATTAACCCTCGATATTCGACCCTTAGTGAATCGGCCCCATAGTTCTTGGGCTGTTATGAAAGTATCTGAATTGACCAAATCACCATGACTAGGTTAGTACACTGTTTTACACCATAACATTTTCCAAGTATACTTCTTGCCCACCCACGTTATAAGGTACAAGTCAAGTTCTAGGAAACTTTGTGTAGTAGAGCAGTGTGCATGGAGTCTATATTACTGTACCATTGTGTAGGGGTACCAATCACTGGAAACATGTCAATGACTTACTGGTCTTGTTGACATGGCTATAGATCATAAAATAGTACCCAGTTATTAGCATCTAGAGTACAGCGGTGCTTCCTGACTTTGTTCCTTCTATTGAATCCCATATAGTGATGGGTGATAAATTTGCCAGGTGTGAATTTGCGGTGAATTTCTGCGCCACCGGTGAATAAATTCAGGAAACTGCAGCAAACATTCACCATGTCAAACAAAATTTGGACGCGCGTCAGAATAGGGATGCGCATAAAAACTGTTGTCAAAATGATTCGTACACTTATTGACTTTAATGCGGGCTCCAAAATTCATTTTGTGAATTTCGCAGGAAATTCGCTAATTTTGCGGCGAAACGAAACAGGACAAATTAGCCCATCGCTACTCACATAGACATAGGGCCCAGGATTTTTTTTGTTAAATGGGTAGAAAACAGGCAGAACATGTAGCCTTAATGTGGTGGGATGGCTCACAGTTTTGTGTGCAAGCAGTTTGTTTTCTATAACTGAATATTTGACTGAACAAACAAGGCCATGAGACAGCTTTGTTAATAAATGTTATCACTAACCCTGCACATTTTCTGCCTGCTCTGGACTGGATTCAAACTCCTACAGACATGAACAGTCATCAATTCATTACAAAGTAGTAAAAATAAAAGTGTCTGGAAAGGGTGGAAAGCCCTCGTTTCAATAGGGATAAGATCATTTTTCTTTCACAAACATGTTTGATACAGTATGTGCCAGTGTCTTTCTGATGATACAATTTACAACAAGTCTGATACTGCTTTATTTCAACTAGGAGATATTAAAGTGTCTCTGCAGTCTGCAATGTCTCTCTATAATGAAACGTAACATCATAAAATCCATGGAACATATCCCGGCACACAAACTGCTCCATCTACTGAGCTATATATTGATGTGTCTAAATAATGGAGTTTATACTAATACTGTCACAACTAAAAGAGCTATTTTACTGCTTCTCTCGTGACATTTCTATTTTTAGGGAAACATAACTGTGTCTGAGTTCGTGCACAAGGAACATCAATTCTCCCATTCAGTGATATAGACAGAAGCGCCATGACCTTAAGTCTGCAAATGTCCACGCTGGCTAGTATTTGTTCATTTATTTCAAATATTCTCTTCGTATGCCATTTATTTGTAGAAAAATAGATAATTTGCTGTTATTTATAGGAGTGTGTAAAATGAACTGTTTGTAGTATGTGGTGCAGATACAGATATGTGCTGAAAGGCATAGAAATACAGTTATGTGTTTTCATATTATCACTGCATATTAAGTTCTCTTTGCCACTATAAACAAATAAGCACATGGTATCTAATCTTTCTATATTTATGTTCAGAAATATAATTCCTATGTGCTGTTTACTCCTATTGTTTAATCAGACTGTCCTTGTCTAGAAAGAGAACACAGTCAAGCTTAGCAACGCTATCACTTTTGTTACTGTTGAATGCAGTGTGGATCAGCAAGCAGCATCAAGGTTTGCTCTTGCCTCTAGCTTTTCTTTACGGGACAGACTGGAGCATATACTTAACAAAAAAATACATATATATTTAGTCCTTGAACTTGGAAATAACAGAAATGCTACTTATTTACTGTTTCCTAGGAAACACACGTCCGTTTTTATTGAAATATAAGGGTTGAATGGCCAACAGATGTCACAAAAAATGATTCTTGATAAAAGATTGTAAAGAAAGGAATATTTAAATAATATAAAGCAAGAGATTAAAGTAATGATAATTTGTTGCAAAAGTGTCCATGAAACAGCTGCCACAGCAAGCTGAACACTCATAGGGGCCCATTTATTAACATTTGAATTTTTACCACAATTCAATTTTGTATGCGCCAAAACTTGTGAATTTGAGTGTGAGCTTTTGCAACTCAAATGTTTGAGACTTATTAACTTAAAGAACACAATTCCAAAAGCTGGTGAATTCATGTGAAAGTCAATGGGATTTTCACAGCAAAAGTCAAGTGATTTTTTTTTTCTGTAATTCAAAATGAGAACAAAAACACATGTAAAATAAAACATAATAACTGTAGAGTTTAAATAAAGATTTTTAGGTATAAGCAAACTTTTTTGGCAGGTACAGTTTTCGCCAGAAATTAATGTTTTTCAAATCTGTTCTAGAATTTTACTATGTGTTTTTCCCAAAAAATGAGAAAGTTAAAAAAAAAAAAAAAGTGGTGAAAAACACCAATAGCATTATTATAATTTCTCTCTGCATTTTGCCATAAAAAAAATGTGTGTTTTTTTTGTGCTGGGAAAAAACACTGAAAAAATGCCCACTGACTGCAATGCATTTGGACAAATTTGCCCATTTTGCAGATTTTTCAAAGGTTTTGCGGTGTTCAGAGAAGTGATATGGGTCAGTTTAGCTCATTACTAGTAATTATCATACCCAAAGAAATGAACAAAACCCCCAGTAAATGATTTCCAAAATACATTGATTTCATGCACTAAACTCTTGCACCCAACACAAACTCTGCACCAGATTAAAATTCCATGGCAAAGTACTGTATATCATCATCATCATCATCATCATCATCATTTATTTATTTATATAGCGCTGTCAAGAATATCCTGTAAATCAGTGTCAGTACACCCCTTCCAGGCACCTTCATTTCCCAAGAGTTCATTATTTACCCATCTGGAACAATGCCTAAACTAGGGGCATACCATGGGGGCAGATTTATTAAGGGTCGAATTGAAAATTCGAATTTTAATTTTCAATATTTTTATGGTCAAAACTGTCACTAGGGAATAATCCAAACTCGATTCGAGTTTTTTTAAAAAAATGTAAATTTGATTTTCGAAATTTATCAGATTCTGGCCTTTTAAGTATTCAAATTTGACTAATTCATGTGAGTTATAAAAAAACTCATATGAATTCCAAATTTCAACATTGATAAATGTGCCTCCAAGTGTCCACATCATATGCGTCCTGAACATAGCCCGGCGCAACAGTCATTGCTGCATACAAACTGAGGTGGAACATTTTGAATTTCTTCTTGTGGTGCAATTCAAAAACTGGTAAAGGCCAAAAGTGCAAACATTTATGGCGAGAGTAGCCGGGATTTGGTGTCTGTTGATTGGGGTGTTTTTTCAAGCAGCCGAGCATCAATGTACAGGTATGGGACCTATTATCCAGAATGCTCGAGACCTGGGGCTTTCCGGATAACGGGTCTTTCCGTAATTTGGATCTTCTCACCTTAAGTCTACTAGAAAATCATGTAAACATTAAATAAACCCAATAGGCTGGTTTTGCTTCCAATAAGGATTAATTATATCTCAGTTGGGATCAAGTACAAGGTACTGTTTTATTATTACAGAGAAAAAGGAAATCATTTTTTAAAATTTGGATTATTTGATTATAATGGAGTCTATGGGAGACGAGCTTTCCGTAATTCAGAACTTTCTGGATAATAGGTTTCCGGATAACGGATCCCATACCTGTACCAGCACCACATTTCTTTTACTGAACTCATGCAGGGATTGTTTTTATAATTATTACTTCCAATATTCATGCAGTAAATACATTTCTCACTCCAAACTCTCTTCAGCAGTCTGGCTACACAAAATTGTTTCTGTCACAGAAAAATGTTCTGTTACCTTACTGTTAATACTAAGGGGCAGATTAATCAGGGGTCGAATTTCGAAGTGCAAAAAACTTTGAAATTTGACCATTGAATAGGTAACTTCGGCATTTGAAGTATTTTTAACATCGTACGATCGTACTTCGAAATGAAAGTTTCGAACGATTTAATCGTACGATCGTATGATTTCACTTTGACTCCTAAAAACTTAGCCAAATGTTGGCTATATGTTCTAGGAGGTCCCTATAGGCTAACATAGCAATTCGTTAAATGTGGCAAAGTGTTGAAGTTTTTTAAAGAGACAGTACTTTGATTATCGAATAGTCAAAGTATTTTCACCTCGAATCGAAGTCGAAGTCTAATTTAGGCCTATTCGATGGTCGAAGTACCCAAAAAATAGTTCGAAATTCGAAGTTTTTAACTTCGAAAATTCACTTTGACCCTTAGTAAATCTGCCCCTAATTGTTGCATGCCTCTTCAAGGAAAATTTTCCCCCTCCCTTTTTGACATGAGCTCATTGAGTTGGACGTATGTGAGAGTGTGCATAAATACTATCTGAACCTACAAAGATTTCCAGAGAATCTGTGCACCACACACTGCAAATATTTGTCACAACTGCATCTGATTTGCGACCATGCACAGCTGTACCCATTTTGACAAATCAGATGCAGTTGTGCTGGATGCAGATCACTTAAATCAGACGTGTCCAGTTCAACATCTGCACCATACCTGAAATGTCGCTAGAATTCTGGAGGGAAAAATGGTGCATCTTGGGCAGAAAAACATTGTGATTGCGCTTGATATTGCACTTTACACACTGTTTCCTGTCCTGTTTTGAGCAGGACAGTCCTGATTTTGACAGCTCAACCCGCAGTCCCAGCTTTTTACTGAAATGTCCCGACTTCCTCTTTGATTTCCTGCACTGAACAGGCAGAAAAAAATACAATGTTGCTCACTTAATTGTCTTTTGACATAGAGTCCAGAACAACCATCAGGTATCGAAACACCTGGGAGCAAAATAACCATGGTTGTGCCATGCTCCATAAAGTAAAGGATGGCCTGGGGTAAAAGTATAGCAATTATGGTCACTGGGGGTGCCCAAAAACTTATCACCACCCACTGATTTTTATTTTCCTTGTCAGCGCTACTGATTGGAACTATTTGATAATATAATTAATTTTGTTGCAGGGCTTGTGCTGGAAAATGTATGATCTCCTTTTGTAATTTCTCACAGTCCATCTGCTGCAATGGACAAGCACAAAACACACTTATACATGTGACTTGATGGAAAGCGTCTTTCGGCAACACACTGATGCTTTCTATGAAAACCCAGGGGATCGATTAAATAAACTTTACAGGAAACTCTTCAGCAAGACTTATGAGTTTGCTGAAAGCCCATTAAGCATATTACCCATCTTGTAATAAATTCTATTCACTATTTTACATTCCTTGCTTGAATATCTTTCATTTAAGCATTTCCACTCTTCCATTTAGATGTTCACCTGCATATATTTGCCTCAGGCATTTCATGTTCAAATGAGATAAGCCTTCATAACAACCTTCAGAACCTCATTTTTCAACAGGAACTGAAAAGCTGTAATATAACAAAAATAACTGTTCTTGAAAAATTGAACTTAATTGAAAATCTCTTTCCATTACTGCCAGATAAAGGAAAGACTATTCAAGTATAAATGTTAAGTAGAAACAATCATTTTTACATAGGGCAAGGTTATATAGTGACATATTTAAATACTATGGATCACAGTTTAATAATAGTGTATTACATGAATCATGGGTTTTGCTGTACCCAGTGCATAGGCTTTAGAATGAGCCACAAGCATTAACGATTGGGTAGAGGTTTGCAGGTCATAGAGAAATATTGTGATCATATAATTAGTCATTTTATCCTAATATAATTGTAATGCTATTTTGGGCTTCTTGAAGCCTTATGTGCTAATGAGGCCAGTTGAAAAACTCGTCTCAGGCAACAAAGCTAAGTGGGTTACCAGGGGCAGTAAAAATAAAGGATGCCAGGAGCAAAACAGAACAAGTTTATTTGTACAAGACAAATGATCTACAGGGGTAATATCCACAATCCATAGGGGTATATTTATCAAAGAGTGAAGTTAATAGTGAAGTTCCGCCACTAGAGTGAAATGCCGCCACTCTCCATTCATTTCTATGGGATTTTTATAGGCGTATTTATCAAAGGGTGAACTTTCACTTTCACCCATTGATAAATACGCCTTTCAAAATCCCGTAGAAATGAATTGAGAGCTGCGGAATTTCACTCTAGTGGCGGAACTTCACTCTTTGATAAATTTACCCCATAGAGGGAAGATACTGCGGATGTTAAATATGCCAGGAGAGTTCAACAAATGCAGTACACTGTGGCACCATATGGATGCAGCTAGGGAAAGTTTAAGGTGCGCCTTTAGGTTGGAATAGCCCGTTGTGGTCTGGATCCCATACAATGGAATGATCAGGGAGAATGAATCCAAGCCTGATTCCCTATCCAGCTGTGGTCCCTTCACTTCACTTCAGGCAGACTCAGAGCCTAGGGGAGAGCTACTTCCTACTACAATCCTGGTTGGAGCACAGGCTGCTTGTGCTATCTAACCTGTCTATCTCACTCTCCTAGAGAGTGCTATTAAATAGTTAGTGCTATTAAAAGAGTCTCTGATTAAGCCTTATTCATGGGGTCGCTGCTCCCTCACTTATCCCTAGAGTTATAGGTCCCTGTAGGGGAGAACAGCTTTACTCAACATTGTTGATCCCAGGCTCCCTGTAACAGATGCAGCTGTCAGCAACCAAAGGCCAAAGAGACATATTAAACTTATGGTCCGTACATAATAATAATATTTGGAGAATATTTCATATGTATATAGACTTGACCTCTCCAAAAAGTAATCATCTGCCATATATAAGTGCATATCTAACTTTGGAACATTTTAGTAGTTATTATATTCAAAAGCTAGTTTTCACTACCATTGTTAAAGTCAGAGTGTTCTCCAGGCAGCAATAAAATAAATATAAAAGGGTCATATCAATCTAATATCTAGAATCCTCAGGCTGACCAGATAAGTAGGCAGGCCTGTACTTAACATTAGAGATGTCGCGAACTGTTCGCCGGCGAACTTGTTCGCGCGAACATCGGGTGTTCGCGCTCGCCGGAAGTTCGCGAACGTCGCGCGACGTTCGCCATTTTGGGTTCGCCATTGTTGGCGCTTTTTTTTGCCCTCTCACCCCAGACCAGCAGGTACATGGCAGCCAATCAGGAAGCTCTCCCCTGGACCACTCCCCTTCCCTATAAAAACCGAAGCCCTGCAGCGTTTTTTCACTCTGCCTGTGTGTGCTGAAGAGATAGTGTAGGGAGAGAGCTGCTGCCTGTTAGTGATTTCAGGGACAGTTGAAAGTTTGCTGGCTAGTAATCGTTTTGATACTGCTCTGTTATTGGAGGGACAGAAGTCTGCAGGGGTTTGAGGGACATTTAAGCTTAGGTAGCTTTGCTGGCTAGTAATCTACCTTCTACTGCAGTGCTCTGTATGTAGCTGCAGTGGGCAGCTGTCCTGCTTCTGATCTCATCTGCTGACTGCTGCAATAACAGTAGTCCTTGTAAGGACTGCTTTTATTTATTTTTTTGTTGTTTTACTACTACTACTACTACTACTACTACTATAAGAGCCCAGTGCTATTAGTCTAGCAGTGTTGGGGAGTGGGACTGGTGTGCTAATCTGCTGCTCCTAGTAGTTCAGCAGCACCAACTTTAATTTTTTTTTTTAATATTCATTTTTTTTTATTTTACTTTTTTTTATTTTACTACCGCTGTAGTAGTGTATAAGTTGACCTTTTAGGCATTATTTGCCCTGTAGGCATTATTTGCACACTGTTTTCTTCAACCCGCCATCGAGCTGTGTGACCTTGTTCACATTCTGTCTAAATATCCATAATATTACCGTCTCCAGAAAAAACACCGGAGTCACTTTTTTCAAGCAGCATTCATATATTTTACGTAATCCGTATCCACCGCTGTAGTAGTGTATACGTTGGCCTTGTAGGCATTATTTGCACACTGTTTTCTTCAACCCGCCATCGAGCTGTGTGACCTTGTTCACATTCTGTCTAAATATCCATAATATTACCGTCTCCAGAAAAAACACCGGAGTCACTTTTTCAAGCAGCATTCATATATTTTACGTAATCCGTATCCACCGCTGTAGTAGTGTATACGTTGGCCTTGTAGGCATTATTTGCACACTGTTTTCTTCAACCCGCCATCGAGCTGTGTGACCTTGTTCACATTCTGTCTAAATATCCATAATATTACCGTCTCCAGAAAAAACACCGGAGTCACTTTTTTCAAGCAGCCATAATATATTTTACGTAATCCGTATCCACCGCTGTAGTAGTGTATACGTTGACCTTGTAGGCATTATTTGCACACTGTTTTCTTCAACCCGCCATCGAGCTGTGTGACCTTGTTCACATTTTGTCTAAATATTGATAATATTATCGTCTCTAGAAAAACCACTTGAGTTACTTTTTTTCAAGCAGCATTCATATATTTTACGTAATCCGTATCCACCGCTGTAGTAGTGTATACGTTGACCTTGTAGGCATTGTTTGCCCAGTTTTTTTGGCCACAGCCACTGAAGCACAGAGGCCAGAAAAAATATGCCATATAAATGCTGAAAATAGTCATTTTTGCCATACGTTGACTCAACGTATATGGCAAAAAATGACTATTTTCAGCATTTATGTGGCATATTTTTTCTGGCAACTGTGCTTCAGTGGCTGCAACCAAAAAAACTGGGCAAACAATGTCTACAAGGTCAACGTTATGGCGAAAAATTACTATTTTCAGCATTTATATGGCATATTTTTTCTGGCAACTGTGCTTCAGTGGCTGCGTCCAAAAAAACTGGGCAAACAATGTCTACAAGGTCAACGTATGGCGAAAAATGACTATTTTCAGCATTTATATGGCATATTTTTTCTGGCAACTGTGCTTCAGTGGCTGCGTCCAAAAAAACTGGGCAAACAATGCCTACAAGGTCAACGTATGGCAGTTGTTTAAAGAGAACAGTAGATTACTAGCCAGCAAAGCTACCTAAGCTAAAATGTCCCTCAAATCCCTGCAGACTTCTGTCCCTCCAATACAGAGCAGTATCAAGCAGATTACTAGCCAGCAAACTTACTATCATCTGTCCCTGAAATCACTAACAGCTCTCCCCCTACACTATCTCTTCCAAGCACACACAGGCAGATTTTTCAGATACATTTTTGCCCTTGATCCCCCTCTGGCATGCCACTGTCCAGGTCGTTGCACCCTTTAAACAACTTTAAAATCATTTTTCTGGCCAGAAATGTCTTTTCTAGATGTTAAAGTTCGCCTTCCCATTGAAGTCTATGGGGTTCGCGAACCGTTCGCGAACCGCTCGCATTTTTGCGCAAGTTCGCGAATATGTTCGCGAACTTTTTTTCCGACGTTCGCTACATCCCTACTTAACATTGGCTGATAAACCAGGCTTGCAGGCACATAGACTGAACAACCAAACTCAGAAACATTGTAAAGAACAGGGTTACTCCTTTGCAACAATGTGCTGCCGAGGAGTCTTCTGATACTATAGAATGGTTTGATCTCATCAGTCACAAGGGCACTTGGGCAGGCATGTGATTTTGGAATATAGGGATGGCTGATTGCAGTGTAACATCTTTGAAAAAAAAATTCTCTTCTGAAAACTGCATTTAATTTTAAGTAAAAACAAAAGACTAATTTAAATATAACAGTTAAGACTAATTACATGCGCACACATCCATAAATTTGCTTCTGCATTTATATCCCTTTAACATGGCTTGTCTAGTAAATATCTCATTATTTTGAAGCTGTAAATTTTTGTGGGCAAAATTCCACCCTAGAGATTCTTTCTATCTAAAGAATACATCTACCTGATATCGCCCACCTCAATGTGGGCATATCAGGGAGAGATCCACTCATTTGGCAACATGGCAAAACGAGCGGATCTCCCCTGTGTATGGGCACCTTAAGTCACCATGCCTACAGAATTGAACATCTTAGAACTGGGCATTAATCTGAACTGAAATTATATCATGGTCAAATTCAATTATTTTCCCACTGGTTTTGGTGCCATGTATGGAACTACAGCCTTGACATCTGAGTTGTCTTCCTTTAACATCTGATTTTTTAAACTCTTTTAGACAACAAATATGGCTCATGGTTTCTACTTTGGCTCTAGTACAGTTTTATTGAATGTCTCCTACCTAGAGCTTTCAAGAAGAAATCTGGAAACAGAATTTAAGATGTTAGGATGGTAAATTATTATACCTTTTATTAATGACTCTACATGTGCAGTTTTATGATTCAGTTCACGACTCCCTTCAAATGATTTAGAAGGAAGCTGACATTTTGCCAAGACCTTTAAGTACAGAAAAGAACACAGCAAAGCACTAGTGACTAAGGTAGAGAATTGTTAACAACAAAATGTGATTTAAGACAATTAGAGCAATTGATTGAAACACTTACTAATTCCAATTCATGGCCCAGTACATATTGTACTCAGGATGCCCAGATGATGGATAGAAGGCTAGAGGAGATTTTAAACTGATTAAACTATCCTATCTAGAAATAGGTGGGGTATTGAGAGAGAATAAAGAAGTGTTTGTGTGGGGCTTCAATGTTTAAAAATGAAACAAACAAAAGATGGATAGTGTAATGAAAGTGACATTTTACTTATGGGTAGAAATTCAAAGTAAGTAGGGTATGGGAACTATAATCTGGAATGGTCACAACCTGGAATTTTTCATATGTGGGGGGTGCTCTGTATTTTGGATTATCATAACATAAAGTCTGCTAAAAATAATTAATATGGAGTCATGCAGCTTAGTAATAATTTATAATTTATAATTACAGAGAAAAAGGAATGTTTAAAATGCTTAAAACGTCTCTTAAATTAATTCATCATTTAGAGTTTTGATAATGTTATGGCAAATGGCCTGTTTCTGTCCTGCTCACTGGCAATTTTAGAAAAACACTTACACTAATCCAGGCTGCGTCATATGGTCCTGTTGCTTGGATTCCTGAGTTGCAGGATCATTGCCCACATACTTTTAGCACTCCACCCTTGCTTAAAATTATTTAGGGGAGATGTGATAAAATATTCAGAAACATTAGGATCATTTGATTAAAAATAGACTGGTTTTGCTCATTTAAATTAGTACTTTTTCCATGGAGTGGGCTGATTTTATTCTGTACCATATGTTTGGTGTCTGATTAAAATAAAAAATGATGTCATAAATGTATATGGAAGTCTTGACTAAGTTAGGGGCCTTAAAGGACAAGGAAAGTCTAAAATAGAATAAGGCTAGAAATGCTGTATTTTGTATACTAAACATAAACATGAACTTACTGCACCACAAGCCTAATGAAACAAATGATTTATGCTTTTAAAGTTGGCCACAGGGGGCTGTCATCTTATAACTTTGTAAATGAAGGGGGAATTTCACTGCATACAGTCAGGTTTCTTATAAAAACGGTACACATTTTTAAATTAAAATATATTGGAAATAGATTTCTTTTTCATTAGAGAAAGTAAAAATGGGATTTTATTTTTTTGCCTTTCCTTATCCTTTAAAAATACTTTGGGGGACACATTTGTCCCCAGGATCGTAATTGGATAAAACAAAGTAAATTGTTTTACTTTTTTAAGGATATACCCTTTTTATTTTTACTCTGAAATGGAGTAGCTCATTTTTTGCATATCTCCAGAATCATAGACATTAATTAAGGATGCATTTAATCAGGGCTGTTCTAATTCAAATACTCTTTACATGCTCTTTAGATACTTTCATTTAAATCATTATTTCCATTCATCCTTTGCCAGACCGGGAATTTATCTTTAATTGCTTTCTCATCTTAAAGTTTTCTCTTTAGAGGCAAAGAAGTCAAGCGACCAGGCAATTTTTTGCACCCAAAACTTCTGTAGTTGTTTCTGTTACTGTAAATCTTCCAGTAAATGATGATGTTTACACTAAGGGCAATTACTCCTGCCCATAGCAGTGTATCAAAAACATCGACGGAACCTGTTCTGAGTATAACCACCATGGCCTATGTGGATTATTTGAACCAAACATTGGTCATTGGTTGTTTGTAATAGCGTTAGCAAATGTAAGATAAATATAAACTTTAGTTAGTGTGCCTGACAAAATAGTTCCACCCTGTTATAATTAAATCAATGTAATTAATGATAAAGTGCTACTTGTTAATAAACCTAAAGAGAGAGTGTCATGCCAGAGCTGTATGGCGCTGGCATTGTAAAGAGTTAACACTGGGATCCTTTGGTTTGGGCCCACAAAAGACCCTTAATTACACACTTCTGCAGGGGGGCTATGTAAAGCTGCTATCCATATCTGCCTTTGGATAAATTTCCGAGTCACACCATTTGGCCAAGGAAGCTGGGTCAGTCAGTTCTTTTGATCTGCTGATTAAAATAAAGGAGTTGTGAGCCTGGAGCTGCAGGGGAATGGTTAGGAGAAAATAGTTGGGTTATAGGAAAGGATCCATATCTCCTCTGTCATAGGAGTCACAGCCTCATATCATATTGATTATGAGGAGTGCACATGCTTCCAAAAGATACCCAACAGGGCCAGCCTATACCCACCATTCAGGAGGGCTGGCACCTGAGGGACTGGACATGAGGCACCCCTCATGTTTGGTATCATTCTGATCGCCCGCTTATGGATCACTCCATGCCCATATTTTCTGGCAAGTCCCAATATTATATTACAGAAAACTGGCCTAAAACCCACAACCACCTACAGGGGTCATTAATCCTGGGCACTCCTACGTCATGCATAAGGTAATGAGGGTGAGGGAGAGTGAGAGTGTCCCAGCAGCCCATAAAAAGGTGAGTAGATGAAGCCATGGCAGCCATACTTGGGGACTCACCTATATGAGAGTATGTGCCCAAGTTTCCAACTCTTGCCTCAGGAGGACACAAAGAAATTCTAGCTTGTTGTGTATAGGGTTTCTCAGTGTTTTATTCTTTTTATTTTACCTACTGTTTGTATTTTGTATTTTATTATGTTTTCTTTTGTTTTAATGCACTGCTTACTTCTGTAATATTAAATATACAATTTAATAAGTTTTGCCCTTGTGCTCTAAGGAACCCATCATTTGTATGAAAGCGTGTGCCTATGTGTATTAACCCTTTGTGTGTATAGAAAGGGGAAGTTATCTGTTGATATGCTAAATAACTAGTACAGCCAGCAGGAGAGAATGTTTGAATGTAATTTAACCCTTTGGCTGTTGAAGTGCTTGTTGAACTAGTAGGATCTAACCCTGACTGCAGTGAGAGAGGGGTTGATGCATTACCAGTAATAGAGGGCAGGGGAATAGTCACAGTAAGTCTCTAACATCTGTCAATGATAGATGGTGGCAGCAAATTCATTTTCTGGATGTTGGTATGTTTTGGGGTGTCTGAAATTAGTGTGATTGAGAGTCTCGTTTTCCTGAAAGAGACATTACTAATCCCGGAGAAAACAGTGTCTATCCGATATACTGTATCTAATGGGCTTCCAGTCTTAGCAGATTCAAGTCCCTGTCACTATTGCATCTCAGGTGGGTATTGGGCAGCAAAGTGCATTTTCCCCCCTACATCTAAATCCACCCCAAATGTATAAATAAGCTGATGTTTAGATGGTATATTATATTATTATATTATATATTTGATGGCTTTTTTTTTTTTGTATAAATAGACCCAAAAAGTCCAGTTGCTTTAAGGTGACCATACAGGATAGACAGGGTGATTGAACAGCCCATCAAAATCTGGGCACGTATGGCTTGCTTTTGACTTATTACTAAGGAGGTGGGGGGGAATCTATTACAATGTTTTCATCTTGACCATCTCTTAATCATTTTCACAGGAAGACCTTCAGTAATCCTTTTGTAAACAAATAATTACAATGTGGATAAAAAAAAGTTTTTTTTATTGCATGTTGAGTTATACAATGACTGTAACTGCTTTGATTTCATATCTTTATTAAAATACCATATTACACTGTATTTTTGTATCTAACTAACAATAAATAGAAGCAAGTCAAAATGTGTGGAACTGGATAGTTTGGGTATAGTACAAATACTATGAAAAGATTTATAGCCATTTTGAGGCAATATGCATTTTTTCCCCTATATTCTAGTTCTCTAGCATTCAGTCTTTCATGCAATTGCAAAATCTATTAGGTTCTATTGATTAATGTCTTCTTCTGTCATCTAAGGCACACGACAAAGGACGTTTAAATGGCTTCACATTTTTAGCACACGGAGATCTTATCAGAATGCTGAGAATTTCTTTAACACTGTTTCTGATATTCAGCTCCCAATATGCATGTGAAGAAGCAGCAATGTGTTTGTAGAGTAGCAATATCTTAAAACAGAAAATCTTTTTCCTTTTACCTTCCTGGAGACTTTTGAACCAATTTAAAAGAATAATAATGAACAAATCAGGAAACTGCATTCGGTGGGCTACTACTTTACTGTGGGATTAACATGGTGCTAACATTCCCTATATACAAGCACCATCTCACCATTATAAACATTTAACAAAACATGAAAACTACCTAGTGGATTACTTTCTAGCTTCTTGTATGCCATGTGGTGTGGGGCGGATTTACTAAAGGGCAAAGTAGCTGTCGCTAGCATAAATTCGGCAGAATTCCCATCCGTAGGGACAAACAGGCGTAGAGGACAATTCTAGTAAAAGACACCATCTCTAGAGAAGTTTCACACCCTATCACCAGGTGAATTTTCGCTCAGGAGAACGTTACTCCGCAAATTACCGTATATACTCGAGTATAAGCTGTCCCGAGTATAAGCCGAGGTACCTAATTTTACCTCCAAAAACTGGGAAAGCTTATTGACTCGAGTATAAGCCTAGGGTGAGGAATGCATCAGCTTCTGGTAAGTTTCAATCAAAAAATTGAGGGTTTCTGCTCCCATTGGAGGTGCCGGTTTCTCGTTTTTGGATGCCGGCGACCATTCTTGGACGCCGGCGAATATTCTTGGAGACTATTCTTGGACGCCGGCGACTATTCTTAGACGCCGGCGACCGCTTTTGCGCTTGACCCGAGTATAAACCGAGGTAAGAGTTTTTCAGCATATTTTGGGGGCTGAAAAACTCGGCTTATACTCGAGTATATACGGTATCTATAGTGTGAATTTTACAGACAGTTACCTCTTGCAAGCTTAGATCTGGCAAACTGATAAGATGAAGCTACATCCTCCTCAATCTGATGTCGGTGACATCATATCCTGTATGCCGGAAAGTTATTAAAATGGCATTTTTTCATATCTTAAAGTGGGATTGTCTTTAAAAGTTGTAACTATAACAAATTTTTGTTTTAACCTTTTTTTACCATTTGAGGGGCATGCCACATTTGTTTTAGGGTGGGCTCATCTCTAGGGCATTAGAGCATCTCTTTTGTCTTTATTTACTTTCCTTGGACATGTGTAATAATAAGTGGCCACTTCAAGCATTTGCACCAACATCTCTAATAAAGACATATATATATACCCACCCTATTCAAATTGACCTAAGCACAAGTGTACTAACAAAGCTTCACTAGGCAGAAACAAACGTTAGCGAAAGTTCTCTATGAAATGATCACGCTGACAAATTGATGCTAGCAAAACTTAGCCCGCATTGGGCTGCCGAGACGCAACTTTGCATTTGGTTTCCTTCCAAGTCTCTGTACAACAAAGTTTTGCGATTTACGTAAACCAAAATTTACGTTTTAAAAATGAAGCTTTCCATTTGAGTGAAATGTTTTGCTACAAACAAGCTATTATGTTGTGTATATCTGCTTAAGAACAAGCCAGGCAGAGCAATCTCCATTGGAGTCATATATATATAAAGCAGATCGAGATATGTTTAAAGATAATATCTGTAAATGCACTAAACCCTATTGCAGAATTAGGCTTATCTGAATTCTCCAATGTTTGCCTTTCCAGATTTCAAGCTGATTTGTGGTGACACTGACCAAATGTGCAGACAACCCTCATAATGATTGTTTCAAGTGCATCACACTTTAATTTTTAGCAGACGATGATGTATCACATATACGTTCAGTTCTGCAGTTGGAAGATGAGGTTTCCTTAGACGAACTTAATACCTGTATCCCCTGCTGAATGACTCTAATAAATTGTTGTGTGGATATCTGATGATGTTGGGACATTATTAGAAGGTTGGAAGCAATTTTCTCCAAGATTTTGTTCTGCTGAACAATCAACTGGGAAGTTGTTTTTTGTGATGTTGTGATTTGTTTGATGGACTTACTTAGGTCCTTCACATGTGTATTAATAATATTTAAATTTCTAGAAATTGTTCTCCTAAACTGTTTCTGCTCTGCATAGAGATATTCATTGTGCTCTTTGCTCTGTGCAGGTATTTGATCACTGAAGAGTTGAGACATCATATATGGTATGTTGGTAGGTTCAGAAAATGGTGGGTCAAACATTTTTGCTTTGTGGTCTTTTTCGTTTTTTGGATTGACTTCTTCCATGTCTAGAATGACATAGTCCTCCCGTTTGCTCGTCTCAACATTACTTGCATGTGGTTTCATGTGCAAAGCTGCAAATTTCATCTCCGGTGGTTCAATGATTTCCGGTTCTTCATGATGCACCACAGCCACATTTTCCTTTGTGGAGTCTCCTAAACAAAGCAATTGACAAAATTAGATCTTCAAACTATATATCTAAATTGTATTCTCAATATGGTGGGTCAAACATTTTTGCAATGCAATATGCAATGCAATATCTTTGTCTCGGAGAGCAAGATCACAATCAACAGGGTTCTCCAGTACCAGTGAAAAGTTGGTATTTTAAAAGGTGGCATTTTGGTGCTTTGTTGCAATGTTTATCAATCTGTCTCCTTACAAAAGCCTCTGAATAACTCTAAGGGTAAGCACATGCTGCTATTTCAGGAGATTAGTTGCCCAGTGACCAATCACTTCTTCTTCAACAAACAAGGGAAAGTTGTGCTCACCACTATTTTTAAAAACATTAGGCGGGGGTGCAATGAGGCTGTGACCACAAAATACATATAGACAAATACAAGAGTCCTCTGCACTCAACCCATTATCAATATATTTAAGACAGAGACATTTTGTGCATACTGCTACTAAAAAATGCCTTACCCTTTAAACAAAACAGGGATTGTTTGTCCATATATTGCAATATATTTAAGCTGGCCAACTACGTCAGTCATCCCATATCTGGCCAGTCCTACGCTTAATTTTCATCTGATTCATTAAGAATTCTAAGTTTTACCTGCAACTTACTAGCTGCTTTCAAAGTAAAACTCCCAAACTTGGCTGCCCTTTTATTAGGGAGCTACAACATGGAGCTGGTCACTGCTCCTGTATAACTATAACAAACAAGGGAAAGTTGTGCTCACTTCTTCTACAAGCGACTAACTCCCCGAACTGCCTTCTAATCTAAATTGCCAGCGGGATGGTACTCTCTGAGCTTCGTTTTCCAAAGTCGCCTCACGAGGAAACCGGGCAACTTCGGAAAGCCAAAGCGATCCAACTGCCATCCCGCCGGCAATTTACATTCTAGCCGGCAGGAAGGCAGTTTGAGAAGAGTATTAGCCTGAAGAAGGAGTGATTTGTCGCTGGACAACTAATCTGCCGAAATAGCAGCGCGTGCCTTGGCCCTAAAGCATTTCTTACAGGCCTCTATTGTAGTCTAATGGGTAAACATTGATGTATAGCATTTTACTCATTGATGACATGTGTTGCTATTAGAAACAATACAATGTAGTTAAGGACTGGGCAGAGTAATTAAACACCTGAAATAATATTAATTAATAGTAATTGGGCAAAGAACTGGTATCTTACAATAACACCTGCTACCTCTGAATATTAAGAGGAAAATTAAGAGGAAAGACAGTGGGTGAGTAGACAGTCTAGAAAGGAAATACATCCTAATAGCTTAAGCTTAGATCTGGGAGGGAAGTATTCACCAGTGTTTATCTATTGAATAATAACATGTATTTCCAACAACATTTAATTCAGAATTTTTTGTCAGAATCCTTGGTAGTTTCCATGTTAGCAAATTCCATTATGCTCAAGGGCAATAGCACTAGATACAGCTGGTAATAGATACTTTATATGTAATGGTTTTATTACATAACAAACTGCCAACCAAACTTTTTTTTCACAGCTGTTGAACTTCTAACTGCTACATGAATGGGGATTCAGAACTCCCAGCTAATTAAATTAACCATTCTGTTAAATAAAGCAAAACTTTGTCATGAAATACTAAACAGATGGGGGACTGATTTGTATTGGAGCCCCAGAGCTGAGCTACACTGCTTTCAGGCCAGAGTATTGAAGTGGATGATTTGACATAACAATGATTTTTATCTTTTGCTATTTCTGTGCTATTAGCCTTCTGGATAAACTGACAATCCACTTGGACTAATGATATAAACAAGCAAAAGACTGATTGATATAAAAAAAAAAGGGCACTACACCAGTATTAATCATGTATAATTAGAATTAAACGCAGATGTTCTCCCACATACTTATTTTCGCCTCACTGTGACTGCAATTATAGCACTTTTCCTAGTTTTAACCCTGGATCCATGGAGAGGCAAGAAGGAAATGTGACTTTCATGTACTTTACTCAAACACATACTTGCTGCTAAACCTTTCATTTTAATAGATGCATCAATTACCCTTTCAACCCACACTCCTTCCTATTGCAGTTGCTGAGTGTACGTGCACCTAGACGATCCGTTAAAGGTATACATTGTCTGGATAAAATATCTCCATATCGGTTGGTATTTTTCTAATGCAGAGTTAATGTGAAAAGAAATATGTATTTTGCTAGTTTTAACATGTATAATACAGCAAATCTTTTTGATAGCAAGTAAAGCTCACTAAGCGTAGAGAAACCATTAAGTATTTCCTATTGCTGACAATAGTTCCTAGGCCCAGAGAAATAAGTTGATCCTTAAAAGGAATACAGCAGACATGCATTTGATCCCCAACCTTTTGAACCCGTGAGCAACATTCAGAAGAAAAAGGAGTTGGGAAGCAACACAAGCATGAAAAATATTCTTGGGGTGCCAAATAATTGCTGTGATTGGCCATTTGGTGGCCCCTATGAGGATTGTCAACCTACATTGAGGCTCTGTTTGGCAGTACACCTGGTTTTTATACAACCAAAACTTGTCTCCAAGCCAGGGATTCAAAAATAAGCTCCTGCTTTGAGGCCACTGGGAGCAACAGTCAAGGGTTTGGAGAGCGACATGTTGCTCACGAGATACTGGTTGGGGGTCACTGTTATATAGCATAGCCATGCCACAAGTGGTGGGGACCTTATCAGACTGACTGGATGTCTTTAACAGGAGATACGAAGATTAGACAGATAGTGGGGGATCTTTTTTTCGCATAAAAAGGATCACAAAACCAGAGACCCTCCTAGAGTAACAGGTGGTTCTTCACAGTGAGGACAGTGGAATGCATTTCCGGATGATGCTGATAAGGACCAGTAACATCAAAACAATTTTTTAAAAAATGTGTTAGTATACCACAGTGTGGCGCTCAATTTCTCCTCCCTGCCTTCCTTAGAGTCAGGGAGGAGAAATAGTCTTGGTGTTTTTTTTCATGGTATACTAACAAATTTTTGTAAAATTTTTTTTGATGTTACTGGTCCTTTAATGCCTTTAAGGGCAGAGACACATGGTCAGATTCAGGGAGATTAGTCGTCCGGCTACAAATCTCCTCTTCTTCAGGGTGACTAACATCCCCGAACTGCCTTCCCGCCGGCTAGAATGTAAATCGCCAGCGGGATGACACTCATAACCCTCCATACACTCACATAAGCTATATACCAATATCTATATTGATTATAGAGTTTAGTATCACTATACTGTAGCCTTGGATATTATGATTGTTCAAGAAATCATCCAAGCCACTCTTAGGGCAGAGACACACTGTCAGATTCGGGGAGATTAGTCGGCTGGCGAAAAATCTCCTCTTCTTTGGGGCGAAGATCCAGATCTGCCTTCTTGAGGAAACTTCGGGCGACTTCGGAAAATGAAGAGCTCCGAGTGTCATCCCACCGGCGATTTAAAATCGTACAGCCTTTATTAAGAAATAACTTAAAGGAAAAGTAACACCAAAAAAATGTAAGTGTTTTAAAGTAATGAAAATATCATGTACTGTTGCCCTGCGCTGGTAAAACTGATGTGTTTGCTTCAGAAACACCACTATAGTTCATATAAACAAGCTGCTGTGGAGCAATGGCGTAAATTGAAAAACGGCTATATGGCACAGGTTAACTAATGGATAACACATAACACCATTAGACAGACAGAGCTTATCTGCTATCTACTGTGTAACCTGAGCCTTTTCTCCTTTAAATGGCTGCCCCCATTGCTACACAGCAGCTTATTTATATAAACAATAGTAGTTTTACCAGTGCAGGGCAACACTGCATTATATTTTTATTACTTTAAAACACTTATTTTTTGATGTTACTGTTCCTTTAAAGGGATACTGTCATGGAAAAAAAAATTTTTTTCAAAATGAATCAGTTAATGGTGCTGCTCAAGCAGAATTCTGCACTGAAATCCATTTCTCAAAAGAGCAAACAGATTTTTTTATATTCAATTTTGAAATCTGACATGGGGCTAGACATTTTGTCAATTTCCCAGCTGCCCCTGGTCATGTGACTTGTGCCTGCACTTTAGGAGAGAAATGCTTTCTGGCAGGCTGCTGTTTTTCCTTCTCAATGTAACTGAATGTGTCTCAGTGGGACATGGGTTTTTACGACTGAGTGTTGTTCTTAGATCTACCAGGCAGCTGTTATCTTGGGTTAGGGAGCTGCTATCTGGTTACCTTCCCATTGTTCTTTTGTTTGGCTGCTGGGGGGGAAAATGGAGGGGGGTGATATCACTCCAACTTGCAGTACAGCAGTAAAGAGTGATTGAAGTTTATCAGAGCACAAGTCACATGACTTGGGGCAGCTGGGAAATTGACAATATGTCTAGCCCCATGTCAGATTTCAAAATTGAATATAAAAAAATCTGTTTGCTCTTTTGAGAAATGGATTTCAGTGCAGAATTCGGCTGGAGCAGCACTATTAACTGATTCATTTTGGAATTTTTTTTTTCCCATGACAGTATCCATTTAACAAACTCCTCTTCAGAAAAGGTGATCCATCACGCGGCGATCGATTATTAAAATTTCTTAATAAAGCCTGCACGATTTTAAAGTTTAATTCGTCTTGGTAGTTTTTTTTCCTGGTATACTAACAAATTTTTGTTAAAATCTTTTGATGTTACTGGTCCTTTAATGCCTTTAAGGGCAGAGACACACGGTCAGATTCAGGGAGAAAAATGCTCAAGCTAGAGTGAAATTTATTTAACACCAGGATTGTGGTTTAACATAACAGCAATAGAGCAGAGAACCATTATTTTCATACTATGGTCCCATAATTTTTTTGCAGGAGAAGTCTCAATGACTATCACAGGCTGAATTGTGGAATTGCTTTCAATATTTATTTCAGTTAAACAAGTAAAACTAAATAAAACATAAATCATGAAGCTGGGATTATTATCTGCCTCTAGATTTTACCTTGGCCTTCACAGTAAACACTGCCGGTTTTCCGGCTTGCCTAGCAATCTTTTGAAATAAACAAAGATTAATTTGGAGTTTTAATATTCAGGGCTAGAATTTTTGCATTAAGTAAAAAATTGCACAAATAAAAGCAGTGACCTTCTTTCATGCTGTTTGCTTTCCTAGCAAACAATGTAAACTAATAATACAATCTATGAATATATACTTTTTTAAATGAAAAGGAACTTTTATAGAAATCACCAATGGCTTTAAACACAATTTTATAATTATAATTATGATATGTGGTTGTGTTCTGTAGTTTCTTGTTTTGCAGGTGCATGCGGTTCATCTATGGCAGAAATCAGCTTGTGTATACGTAACACAGTTAGGAGGTGGATAATATGGAATTAGAATATGCCAAGAAAAGATTCTCAGCCCTTAATTATTTCTGACAAAAGTGTACAATGTCACCAGTTAATTATGCTGCAGTGACCTTTCCCAACTAGCTAGGGAGCAAACTTTGCACTAGGAATAAGGGAATTTTCACTGTTCTAGATGTTTTGAAGGCAAAACCCTCACACCTGGGATATGTATCAGGTTTCACTAAACATGAATATTAGTCCACACAACCCTATGTTATAACTAACCAAAGCTCAAGACAGGTGGTAGGTGTGGCACCTATATTCTGCTATTACTACATTACTACTCTAGACAGCACTGGGTGTTTCAAGCTTAATGCCTGATGGAAGCAAAAGAGACATGACATTGTTACACAGTTCAGTTGGGTTGAAAAAAGACCAAAGTCTATCAAGTTCAACCCCACCACATGAAACCCAGTGTCTATACATACACTCACACCGACCCCTCCATACACTCACACACTGCACATACCAATATCTATACTAATTGTAAATTGTAGATTTTAGTATCATAATATCCTATGATATACTTGTTCAAGAAAACAGCCCTCTTACCAGTTAGCTCAGATCTACAAATACATGTCATGATACATGTCTACAAATCCCCATGCACATTATATATATTGCAATACACATACAGTATATACACATACACACTCATAATATCATAAACCACGCAAACCCATCAGGAAGTCACTTGGTTGACGTTATACAGTATGAATGATACAATTCTGTAGAGCCATGAGGGTTAGTGAAAGTTTATGTTCACAGGGTGCAAGGTGTACCTGTCACTGTTGACATACAGTATTTAGTGTGCGTTGCATACTTTAGTTCTAAAATCTTTCTAATTTAGTACTACAAAAGATGAATATGGTTTAATGGTGGTGTTTGTAAATATAGCAGCTCACAGGAAGGGTTGAACTTCAGAAAGATAAGACCTGGTCAAGTGTGGCAGCACCAAGAAGAGCAGCAGCAAGAATTCTAAAGGGCAAGGACCTAATGATAAAGCCTTAGTAAGGATGATTTCATTGGATGACTGACATTGCGTGAATTTGGGAACTGATCATCAGGATAAATTGCCTTGTTCAATGCTGAACACATTGTAAGAAAGAGCTAAAAGTGCCTGAGAGTGGTCTGATATACTGTGCGAATGAAATTAATGAAGACTAAACAGACCCTTCAGAATCTAAAATAAATACTATGACACCACTCAATAGAATACACATGATAGTTTGCTACTTTAGTACAAATGGTCCAACTGTTGATGCAGCTCAAATCCTGGGGCATTTAAGTGCAAATACTATTGTTGCCATCCAATGTCGGGGCACTTAAATTTTTTTAAATTTAAAGGCAAATTACAGCGTATTCAACTGAACAGTACTGGAGCTGTTCCTATTATGTTGTAATTTAAATCCTGGTGCATTTAACTGCCATTAGGGCAGAGACACGCTGCAATTCGGGGAGATTAGTCGCCCGGCAACAAATCTCCTCTTCTTCGGGCCGACTAAATTCTCCGAACTGCCTCTCCCTGCCTACCGGTTAGAATGAAAATCACTGGCAGGATGGCACTCGGAGCACTTCGTTTTCCAAAGTCGCTCAAAGTTGCCTCACGAGGAAACTTCGGGCGACTTCAGAAAATGAAGTGCTCTGAGTGCCATCCTGCCGGTGATTTTCATTCTAGCCCGCAGGAAGGTAGGGGAGGCAGTTCAGGGACATTAGTTGCCCCGAAGAAAAGGAGATTTGTTGCCGGGCCACTAATCTCCCCGAATTGCAGCGTGTCTCTACCCTTACTGATGCACTTCACATAGGAGACTTTAAAGCAGTTTACACCAGCATATTCATAATACAGAATATAAATAACACCAGCTTATTCAATAATAGCAATTTTGCAGCTATAGTTCTGATGAAACTACTTTTGCTAAATGTGTTTTGTCAGCAATTGAGGCAAATGTATTTTGGCTGAAAACCAGGACACAAATTAAAAACCAATGACTGGGAAACTACGTGGTGACAGGACACACTGTACTTTTCCATAAAAGGTATTAGCAGGGTTGAAAGCACCAAGATTGTTGAGAATTTGGGGTTGTAAGCCTTTGGCATATAGGGAATGTAATGGGTGGTAAATTTCAATGTTTGTCTGTGTGTTTGCTACTGTACTCCAGACCCAACATTCACTATCAAGATGGTGAGAGATGTACTTGAAATTATGCGTAGAAGGTAAAAACAGGGGTGAGTGAACAAATGCTTTCAAATGTATATTGCAAACTAAACCAAATGTTTCCCAACCTTTAAGGAGCTTCAGCAGGCTGTTGGGAGTAAAGGAAATAAGGCTTTGGAGAAAAGGTTAGACTGTAGACATGTCAGGTTGTTAGGATAATAATGTTCAGGGTCTGGAGAGATGTTGAATGTAAGGCTGCTTTAGAGGAGAATGATTAGTTATAGTGGAAATGGGTTGTAAGAACAGCAACAGACTTTGGGGTATATTTATCAAAAAGTGAAGTCATAGATAACTACAGGGTATTTATCAAAGGATGAAAGTGAAAGTTCACCCTTTGATAAATACGCCTTTAAAAAATCCATAGAAATGAATAAAGAGAGGCGGTATGTCACTCTAGTGGACTGTGGTGTTCTCTAACTTCACTCTTTGATTAATATACCCCTTTGAGTAGATGAAGGATGATGGCTTAAATCGTTGGAGAAAAACAAGTAAAGACTAGTAACTATTTGGAGAGAATGATAAATTAGGTTGCAGAAGCAATTAAAGTCAGACTCCAGTTACCCACTAAGTGCTACTGTCAACATTCTCAAGAAGGGCAGTTTAACATGTTTCTTCAATAGCTGGTCATCTGACATAACATAAATAAAGTGGACCTGTTCAACAAAACTGGACTAGAACTGTTGTACTTATTGGATACCCCAAACCTAAATATACTGTATATTTTCAGTGTGATTCTAACAATCATGATGCTTTTGTCCAAAGAACTGTAACCTATTAACTCAGTTATAATATTCAAATGAGCCCCTTTATTCTAAACAATTGGAAATATGTACTGTATAATTAAAGTATAAATTCAGCTACAGGATCTCCCCTTTAAACAAACTATTTTATGTCACTCAGTAGAAGAATTACCATAACAAATTGAAGCCTTTCAGCCAAACTAAAGTGTCCAAATATTGGCATTTGTAGGTTTACAGCACCTGCATAATCTCTGGTTGAACATCTAAGTTTTACATAAAACACAATACTGGAATTTTCCTTGCTGACAGATACCACTGGAGATTGAGATGGAAAGTGGGCAGAGAGAGAGTGAAGGCTGGTGTTGGGCTTGTTTCTTTCCAGTACTGCTAAACTACAAAGATCAGAACCATCAATTTATTATGGTATGGGGTTGTAACACTGGACTAACTATAAAGGAGCAGGCTAGAATAAGACAATTATGCTCATTGAATACAAGAAAAAACATCATGCATCATATCAATCCAAAAGAAAGATTAAAGAGGCATAGCACAGCCTGAGTAGATTCATGCACAAGTCCTTATATACTAGAATAAAAGGAATGAAGGGTAACAGAAGGCATTTACATACCTTAGAGGTCACAGATGTGACTTTCTTTGTAAGCAGGTTTGTCTTTCATACCTTCTATATGCCACATAACAGCTTCAAAGGGAAAGCATCTGTGTGATCATGCTCAAGAATTTAAAGAGAAGAGAATTTTCAAGAAGATGCAGAGTAAGGCAATACATTTTATAAGCAAACTTTGTGTCTACATAGAAAAATTGAAAGGTGTAGAAGAGGTGCTTCATAAATATCACAAACTCCTGTAGCCAGCAAACACTAGGAACTTTAGTTAGGAAAGAAACAAAATCTCTACTTTACAATTAAAATACACAGTGGTTCTACATCATATAGAAAAGTGAATACGATAGATTATTATGTAATAGAAATTAATGTTTTCCTTGGAATACAGTACATAAGGGCTTGTTGGGGCTTATAACCATATGTTATCTGCAGCACTTGCCATGCATGGTCTATTCTCCCTATAGTGTAGTAACACAAATACACAAAGAGGATATATTCT
Source organism: Xenopus laevis (assembly GCF_017654675.1). Taxonomy (NCBI): domain Eukaryota; kingdom Metazoa; phylum Chordata; class Amphibia; order Anura; family Pipidae; genus Xenopus; species Xenopus laevis. Next base: position 159,533,392 of record NC_054372.1, on the reverse strand, counting down.
CTTCCCTCCTACTTTTCAGTCTATGTATGGTAAATTGATTATAACTTCAACCATATATTCTTTTTAACACCTCCCCCAAAGTGCCTTACATAAGCCCCAGTAGAAGTAGACTGCTAGTGGATCTTTTCTTAAAGGGCATGTAAAGCCCAAAAAATTAAATCCCATTTTCACTTTCTTTATTGAAAAAGAAACCTATCTCCAATATACTTTAATTAAATAATGTGTACAGTTTTTATAAGAAACCTGACTGTATGCACTGAAATTATCCCTTCATTTACTGCTGTGGATAGGAATTGTCAGACGGTCCCTAACTGCTGAGCAGGGAAACAATCATACTTATGAACAGCAGGGGGAGCCCCTGCCTTACTTACCAGCCATGCAGAACTCAAGCAGCTTTGTTTATGATGATCCCTAAGCAGCCCAGACCACACTGAGCATGTGCACTTAGTCTTAGTCTTGCAAAGATGTTTAACAAAGTTATAAGATGGTGACCCCCTGTAGCCAACTTTGAAAGCATAAATTATTTGTTTGATTAGGCTTGTGGTGCAGTAAGTAAATGTTTATATTTAGTATACAAAATACAGCATTTCTAACCTTATTCTATTTTAGACTTTACATGACCTTTAAATAGTCTTATGTTTAACAAAAACCTGTTTTGATGTTATAATAAACTTAATTTGCTATGAATGTGCACTGAACCGCACATTGCAGAAGTACAAAAGTTTTACATACAGAAGTGTTGCTGCACATTTGTTTAACTTTTTTATCCATGTTCCATCATCCGGATTTCCTGTTTTTTATGAATAATAGTTGAGTCAAAATGTGTTATATTCCATTCTTTCATATGAGCACATATTATATTACAGAAAAAGCTGAAAGAAGCCCAGCCATGTGGCAGCTAAATTACGCATAATTCATAAAGACAGACCTATGGGTATATGCGTGAAATTACCTTAGCTAATTATTACTAGATCTCTTTTTTCTGATAGTTAATAGGAGCCTTAAATGATTGAAATAGGGACAGCTTATTTTTGTAGCATTCGTATTAGAATGTTTAAACATTTTCTTAAGCTTTACCCCCAAAGTGGCAGTAGTAGTCCAGTGGCATTTAAAACAGACTGCCTGTTTGCGATCATGCATACAACAGAAATATTCCTATTTATAAGAAGGGTTTTCCACTCCTCTATATTTTTTTACATCTGAATGTGGCTCATTGGTAAAACAAATGGGGGTCCCCTGCTCTATGGCATTAACGGTCCTTCTAATAACTAATTATCTTGCATGTAAGGAAGGGGCATTATGCAGATATTATTTTAGTCCCAAGAGCATTGCAAAGACCTTTTATCAATCACTATACTGACATAATATTAAGAAGTTAAAAGTGTTATGACTTTTGAAGAAGAAAGGAAAATGTGTGTTTTTGCTACTACTAAGATATCAAGAACATGCTAAAATAGACATGTTCAACAAATACAGCTTACGTTAGACATGCATTCTGCCTATTAAAAATATCATTTGTTGCAGAGCATGTTAACTGAAAGCTCTTTCAGTTCATCCAGCAAACACTAGGAGCTTTAGTTTGTAATGAAACTAAATCTCTACTTTACTATTAAAACACACAGTGCTTCTACATCACATAGAAAAGCTAATATGATAGATCAATATGTAATAGCAATGAATGTTTTGCTTGAAATCTTTAGCAATATGTAAGGGCTAAACTTGCCGTGTATGGTCTATTCTTCCTATAGTGAAGTAGAACAAATACACGAGAATATATTCTATTCCCTCCTACTTTCAGTCTATGTAAGGGAAATTAATTATAACTTCAACCATATTTTTTTTTAAACACTTTTCCCAAATAGCCTTTCGTAAGCCACAGTAAAAGTAGACTGCAAGTGGATCTTTTTTTAAGATTATATAGTCTTTGTTTTTTCAAGTTTATATAGTCTTTGTTTTACAAAAACTTGTTTTGATTTTATAGTAAACTTCATTTGTTATGAATGTGCATTAAGCCAAACATTGCAGTAGTACAAAAGTTTTACATAGAGTAATTGGCTTTTAGAAGTGTTGGTGTCATATTTGTTTCCCTTTTATTCGTTTTCCATAATCCTGATTTCCTGTTTTTTTACGGACAATAGTTGAGTCAAAATTTGTTATGTTCCATCCCATGCCCAGACTGCAAGGTCTTATTTTTCCCTCACTGGTTCTTTGGAACAATTAAATTAATTGACTTTTCCTAATGTTTCACAGGCAGCTCTGCCACACTACAATAAACGTGACCAGTCTGGGGAAATCTGTAACAGAGGATTATCTAGTATATCTTTTTCCAGACTCAGTTTCAGATGTTCTTTCTGCTTAAGGGCATCAATGGTAAAGTTGATCTGTCTGACCCGTTCATTTATTAGAGGTTTTTGGGATTTTTGTAAAATATTGTTGGCTCTGTGACTTTTTACGGTGGAACCCAGGCGTTGGCTACAAGGGGTGAGTCCCTGATGTCGGCATCTGAGATTAAAGCGTAGATGATTTCGATAGTCCGCCACTTTTTTTGCTGTTCTTTCATATTCCCGAACCAGTTTTATAGTATTCTCTCCAAAAGGAATGGCAATATGACTATGAAGATTTTCATTCATCCAGGTCATGGCATATCTAGTATAGGACATTAGTTGCATGACACATTGGATAATCCTATCACAGTAACTACACAGAATCAACACCTCTGTGAATTTCTTCAGATGTCACCACTTTTGCACAGTTACAATGGGCCATTGTGATTGGATTAGTGGAAGAGTTTATATGCCGAGAACTTCCCACACCAGTCAGTTGAATTGAAGAAGCTGCTCGGATGAGTAGTGAAACGTTTTCATTGATTACTCAGCAAGTCCAGTTGTTTTTATATTAGCAATGTCGCTAAACGAGCAGATCTCTCTCCGATATGCCCACCTTGAGGAGGGCAATATTGGGCTGATCCGATCGTGGGCCCTAGGGCCCAACGATCAGATCCTAACGAATATGAATGGGCGGTCGGATCATGGGACTGCATCAACGAATAGATGCTGCCCCGATCCGACGGGATTTTTTGTCCCATCCGATCAAGATCTGTCTGACTTTCGGCCAGATCTCTATCGGGGAAGCCCATCGGGGGGCCCCATACACGGGCCAATAAGCTGCAGACTCGGTCTGTCGGCGGCTTTTATCGGCCTGTGTATGGCCACCTTTACCTATACTAGATATACCATGACCTGGATGAATGAAAATCTTCATAGTCGTAACAGAGTATTGTAATACAGAATCTTCACATCAAGAGAAAAGGGGAACATGTCAAGAATGTAGTTATCTCTCATTCCACTGGAAAGCTGCCTGGGATCAGGATTTTAATTTGTACTGAGTGCAACTGTTGCTGTGCAAGAATATATATATATATATATATATATATATATATATATATATATATATATATATATATATATATATATATATAAATAACTGGATGCAGAGTGTCATGTAAGAAGAGTGAAAATATAAGTATTGAGCACTACTTGTATATAGAGAAAGCTTGTTCTTAGTGTCTGTTTCTCACCCTGCTGATAGATGTAAGGGAATTATGTTGCTAAGTTGTAGTTTTTTTTATGAAAGGAGAGCAACATCTGGCACTCTTGTCAAAAACAATGCCCTTTGCCATTAGCAAGTATTCCTTTGTGTAATACTCAGTGTCTGGCTGACTTCCTCAGTCATGTTCCACAGTGATGAGAGATGTTATATACAATCAGACAGTTTATGACTGTACAGCAATAACACCTCCAGAAAATTGGCATCCATCTATTTTTCTATTTAAGTAACACATTTTGGCAGTCAAACAAACTGCATATTTAAATATACCATGTTGCATCACACTTAAGTGGTGAAGAGAAACAACCCAATTAACCAGAGCTAATGCAAACAATTGTGTCACCATATTGCCTTTTAAAACCTCACTGGTATCATGTGCAGCCTCTGTGTTTTCTGATATCACGTGCAAGATATCCATCCAATTTTTTTTTTTTTTCCCCAATGTTCAAGTTTTGTACCAAACATTTTACAGAACAATAGTCAATCACTTCCTTTAATAATGGATGTATGGCACAGGCACAAGAATCGCCTGATTCCTATAACAAAATACTTTGTTATAAAGCTTAATTATAAGCCATAAAGCATGCTAGGACTGCCGCTGTGTGACAGGGAACAATATGGTTGCAAATACCCTATTCCAACACAAAAGTAATTTACAGATTACATAAATATTGACCTATACAGCAGATCTCTGTGCTTCAACGTTTCACTGCTGGCGGAATGTGAAGTCAATGAGGGCTTCAAAATGTTAATCATCTTTCAAGACAAGGCCGGTTTTTATACAAGAACAAGAATAAAACTTTGTTTTTAGCTTTAGCAGGCACTGACTGACGCTGCTTAGTGTTGCACAGTCTTTTATCCACAATAACCTCCAAATCCTTCTCATTAAGAAGGTCCCCAACACAATTCCGTTTAATGTGTAAGTAGCATTATTATTTTTATCCAAGGGCTTTTATCAGCCTTAAAACTGATTTGTTTGCTGCCCAGTTCTTCAATATATTTTAATCACCCTGCCAAATGGAAACATCCTGCATGGTATCTATTATCATATAGAATGTATAATCCTTAGGAAAAACAGAAACAGTATTTACAATGTATGAGCAGATTTAAAACCAAAAGACCAGGGACAAACCAGAATTATACTCAACTGATCTTTCAACTAGAAACAGTTCCATCATTCCATTATCAACACTGTCTGTAACCAATCCCTCGTCCAGTATATTTGAGATGAGTATTCCTTACTTTAAATACATCACATCCACTGCATATGAACATATTGAATTACATTTTTCATGGTACATCTGACTAGGAAAATGAGAAAGACAAGAGCCAACCTAACCAAGGGCTAATATAAACTAAATGTATAAAAAAAAATGTGTTTTTCAGAGACACAGAGCTGATATGTTGCTTTTCATACAATTAAATAGAATATTTTTCAATAAGAGCTGCAGAATGCCATTTTTCCTTTTTTTGTATATCTATTGAGCACCCAGACAAACTGTGATACCAGAGTGCACCTCCATTCCATATGTATATCTATATATCTATGACTATTGTGCCATCTCAGTACCTTTTTTACCAAGCACGCAGATTTCATCTATTTGCTCCCTGAAAATATGACCCCTTTGTTTCTAACCTTCATATAGAAAAAACAATGCAGCCACAAGCCACATCATGATGTTCCTCCTCTTAATCAAAACGATACCAGCATATTTGATAGGTGTTTTGACCAATCAGTTTGTACAGATAAAGAATATAGAAGAACAGAGAAGCAATATAATGTGAAGATTAAAGGGAAAGGGGCATGGGCTATATTGCTACTCTTATCTGGAGTAGATACATAGTTATATACATAGTGAAACTCAAACCCTTAACTTGTGCACTTCATCCCAAATTGCACAGAAATATGCTATTTTCTGTATTCTAGGAGTATTTCAGTTCATCCATGTAATAATACTCCTGGATACTTCAGGATTGAATGCCTGGATCTGTCTAATGTATTAGTGATATTACAATGATATTGTACATATTTAATTTATTTTTTGGCACTACCAAAAGTCCTTTTATACACAGACGTTATTACGGTCTTATCATAGCTGAAGCAGGCAATGCTGCACCCCATAACTAATTGCGAATGATATACAGAAAGTTTATAATGGGCATATAAAAAAAAATAGTACCCTTATCTGTTTAACCCTTTCCCTGCTGAGACTAGATCCTAAGGTTTCTGCAGAATATTTCACTCAATGGGAACTGCACATTTCCAGCATGGCATCACTGTAAGCAGAAAGGTTAACCAGTAACCAGTAGCATAAAAAATGCTCATGTCAATCAATTATCTATTCGCACTGGCGTTAACCATATTTTAACTAATCTCTGAACAATGCTGCTAATACATAATTATGACTAGTCACCAATAACCTTGAAACATTCAGCTACAAGTATTTTTAAAATAAAAGTATAATAATTGTAGATATTATGATTTCCAAAATGCAGACATAAAATGCATTGTTTTTATTTCTAAGTGTTACTGATCCTATTAGAGCAAGTTAAACCATTAAGTAATGTAAGCATGTAATGTGCTAATAGAGGGGGGGGGGGATTTAACTTATTGCAAGTACATGAGATCTTTTCAAATACAGCCACATAGTGACACACAATAATTTTGTCTTATGTTGATATTTCAAAATGCACGATGATCACCAAACCCAAAATAATAAAAGAAGGTCATGAACAGTGATACAAATATGCGATTTAATTTTGTTTTTAAATTACAAAATGTCTTGTGAACAAGTGTACAATGATTCTGCTGCACTGGGCATAACAAAACGGTTTCCATTTTCTTAACTATAATGACTAACTTTTGCAGTTCATAGCTTTCATTTTGGATTTTCAGGAAAAAATACTTTAGCAGTTAACACACAAAAGCCAAAAACAAATTTTGAACAGTCTGTTTTATTACCTTATGTAATAAAGAATTGTATCCCTTTTTTGTACAACATACATTAATTTGTGAATCAGATGTTAAGGGATGTGAAGGTGAAGAAAAAAGTTTATGACATCACAATATTTTACAACAGTACACAATTATAAGTCAGATTCAGTTTCCAACTATTCGTCAGTGTATCGCAAGGGTGGAAAGGAAAGGCACATGTAGGTTTATGGATACAAGTCTGGAATAAAAAAATTACCAATGTAACTATGAAATATTAAAAGTACTGAAGATAATAAGAACACTGCTTAATGTATTTTATTATAACACATGTATGCCATTCTTGGGTCAAGAAAAAAATACACCAAAGCAATGCAGTAATGGCAGTTATGCATGGAAACAGCTTGTCGTAAATGTAATTACTTTTAATTGATCAAGATTAAAGAATCACTTTGTGAACGAACCTAATATAGTGCTGGAAAATTGCCATTTGTAAGACAAACACATTGCCAATGTCTGAACGTTAAGTTCTAAGGATGGGGTAGATGGTTAGGGGCAACAGTTGATGGAAAGGCACAGAGAGAGACTGCTGCCAGTGTCAAGTGCAGTCTACCAGTCATTAATAAGATTATATGTAGACTCATATCTTACTTTGTGGTATACAAGGAAAGTCGGACAACTCTTACCAGAAAGCTACATAAGTGTAGTTATAGGATCCATGCCTTAGCCTATGGAGAACAATAGGTATAACTTGGTGTCTTTCTATGGCCAATAAAAAGGTGTAAACATGTAATAAAACATGTAGAAGAGACACAACAACTCTTCTTTTCAAACAAAAATAATGATTTGGCTGTGTGCAGCAGATGCTTAGAAAATGGAAAGAGAGGAGACAAGTCCATGTCAATAGAGGCTTATCCAGGTTATTCCCTATTCTGCCATTCAATAGCAATCAAGCAGCAACAATTATAAATGTTGTTTTCAAGCATTAGAAGCAGAGTTTAATGTAATAACTTTCCGTAACTGTAGGGTCTGAATTTGCAATTTTGACACCTGGAGTAGTAAGGCACTGCAAGAGTTTGATAGCATATCTTTAAGGGATTATTTTGACAACTGAAGGTCCAACCTGTGGCCTCCCTACTGTTGCAGGACTACAAGCCCTTCTCTCAAAGAGAGGGACATTGTTCCACAGATGCTTGGGAAGAGGCAAAACAGGGTAGACATATATCCATTTGTATTTTAAAGAAAAGCTTCTAAGCCTTACAGCAACAATTGGAATGAGTCAATTAGAGCAGTGTTCTTAAATAATGTCTACAGTGGGCACTGTGAAGAGGCAAGCCCTGGTGAGTATATGGTCTGTTTTGTTTTTTGGAAATCTAGAAGGATAGCCCTCACCAAATAAGAAATATTTTAAGGATGACAAAACAGAAGTAGAAACACAATGATCTGCAACCACCCTTGTTATACACTTCCATACTGATTTACTAAAAATCACATATCAGTGGATTTTATATTGTTTATTTGAATCAAACAATCAGACAAAATAGGTTTAAATATTTTTTTGTCTCTTGTAAATTTTCTTGTAAAAGTGAATGGTCTGTTCATTTTTTAAAAAAAAGATTCTGTATAAAGAAATTAAGGGGATAAAAAAAAAGTAAAATTATTGACTGACAAATGGGATTTTTTTTTTTCTAATTCCAACCAACCAAAATTCAATCATAGCAGGAGCCAGCCTGCTGTTAACAATTCATTCCAGACTGTACATATATATGGAGTGGAAGGTATCAAAAGTGGAAGGGTATTTCTTATGGAAGTTGGCCAATCACATTCCATAATGCAACCATTGAGCACAACAGACTTGATAAGGGCTTTTCCATTGGAAATCAGCCAATCTAAATCTATTTTACATCCAGTGATCACACCCAACAATAAAATGGTACATTAGCTGATGCTAATAACCATACTGTAATGATATGGTTTAGTAAAAAAGGGAGAGTAGAAGGGAATAGGCCACCCACGATAGTGTACATACTGCTAGCATGATAACAAAGAGTGGTTTAGAGACAGAATTGGCACATCCAGAAGGATTACATAAAATACAGCTTGTAGTGTTGCCAGATGTTCAGGGAGGAATCATGGAGCTATATATACCTGCTACATTCTTAATCCTAATATCTGGCAAGTACTACATTTAGTGGTGGGGATAAGGATAGAAAAGCAAATAAATAGCTTTCTGAAGGGTGGATTTATAAGAACTACAGTTAACACAACTGAGGGTGTAAGGCACAAATTTACATGTGGAAGAAATGTTCTTCACAGAAGGAATTCTATGAAGATTCTGCGAGATAAGACCATAATTAATATGGATGATTTAAAAGCTGGCATATTACAGAGTTCACATCATTGCTGGATTGATTACCAAACTACATGCAAACAGGAGATGGAATGGCACAACATCAGCTGGTGCCTTTTTCACACAAAAAAAAATCACTACTGACAAAGCCATGTTTACAACTATGGTCTGTGCAGAGAAGTCCTAGATTTACTATAGGGATGTTCTAACACTTGCTGCTTTAAAAAAAGTCAAAGGACCAGCCAATGAATTCTTAAAATCAATGAAAATAAATATTCCCCTTTGAATCCTATCAGACCTGGATGAATGTGCAACATATTCTAGAACAGTAAGTCACATACATACTCATACCTAGAACTGAAAGTTTTAGAATTAAACTTAGTGGCAGCCAAGGAAAGAAATGAAAATGAAGAGAAAGGTAAATGAAAACATAAAAAAAAAAAAGTTTGTAATGCCAGCCCAATTTATTTCCTCTGCCAATCTATTGGGAAAAATTTGTAATAAAAGAGCTCAACTACTCCAGTTAGCAGTATCATGTTAAATAGGAATCAAGTTCATTGTCTTTTTGCCTGCAGAGCTGCTCAGAGAATGATTTGCAGGACAGTCATTTCCTTAGGAAAGACAAAATGAACAATAAATAATTGAAGTTACTATTGTTAATGGTCACATGTTATTCACTGACAAGAGAAGAGTAGCAGAGATATCATGTAGCTGTGCCCAGTTCGGCATTCATCGGCTAACCAAGTGGCTGTAACACTGATGGGCATTTCACAGTATCTGCACATAGTAAACTTCTGCCATTATTAATCTTGAGACAACAGGTCTCTGAAGACAGTTCTCCTCCTTGTTATCTTTCACCCTCCTATACCAGTCCATGAATTGAAGGAGGTGAAGCGGCATTCGACATTCATCGTTGTGCTTTTGGCTCATTGGTCGTGATGTTTGTATTTAATAACAGTAACAACTGTCCAGATCGTGCGAGAGTCCTACAGTTGTAAATGTAAATCATACATCACATTTTTTCATAAGAAAATAGTTCACTTTCTTTTCCAAAGAGTCCTTTGCTTAACAATATAGCCTTCTTGAAAATCTGAGATCATTGAGTAAAACTGCAGTACACTGGCTCAAAATGGCAAAGTCTGCTTAGTTAGTGTTGCACCTTCCTACCACAATTATGTACATGCATCGTTGGATGTAATGGATGATGAAAGTGGTGAAAATGTGGGTTTGGGTGGTACATCTGGTTTTATGGATGGTGTGCGTTTCACACCAGATCTTGGGAGAGAGTTATAGGCATTGATACTAGGCTGCCTTGTTAAAGTCACTGCCTGCCCTTGAGCAGCACTGAAATGTATAGAGTCTACTCTTTGTGGAGCAGGAGGTGGGTTGTCCCCTCTACCAAAACTCTGATGTCTGGAGAGATGAGAAGAATTGGAAGAATTTGTGTTATTTCTTTTGAGTGATGTCTGGTGAGTTCTTGTGAGAGAGTTTGTTGGATAGTTTCTCTTGTAATCCATACTGTAAGCAGATGAGTGTATGTCTATACGTTTGCCCATTCCATTTTGGGACACTGAAGAACTTGGAGGACCTAAAGATGCTTCTCTTTGTGGTACCTTTGGTGGAATACTGTCTAAATTTTCCACCAAATTTCCACCATGGTTTGGACTTTTACTGGCAAGGTGTTCCTTTATTGTTTTGTATTCTAGGGTGGAGCTCTGGTTTTCAATAGATATTTGAGCCACCTCTGTTAGTTTTGGCTGGTCCACATACTCGTGTTGATAACCTTGCTGGGTTATAGGAAGGACAACAACACTGGGAATATGACTTGGTGATGCATGAAGTGGCAAATCAGTTGGGATTACTGGGGACACCATAGCAGACATGTCTTTTGTACATGCATTGATAATATTTTGGTTTCTTTCCCAATCTCTGCTGCCCCTGCTGGGTTTTCTCTTCTGTTGCAAAGTTGGTGTGGACTCAGGAGTTGGTAAAGCTGCAAGATCAAGATGATGTTGCTCAGCTTTAATTAACATTTTAGCAGTTGTACTAGGTGTAGCAATTTTCCCATTATGCATCAGAGGCGCAAGGATAGCCTCTGGCTTTGACTCTTTGGACTGATTGTCACTGAAGAGTCCACTTAGTTTGGTCACACTTGCCATAGAGCCTCTGCGTGAACGACTCATATCTTTGTCCTTCCTTTGGACAACATCAATATCCCTTCGACGATGGTCACAGATACAGTATACAATAATTCCAGAGAAGACTGCACCCATGACAAAAGCAAGAATAACAGCAATGGCCAAAAGGGTAACAGGAACAAGTTGATTGTGACCTTTGAGATAACTTTCACGAATCACTCCTGCAACAAATATGACAAACAGTTAAAGAAATATGCACAGCATGGCCTGTTAAAATTCTCCATTTAATTTTGTTCTGCAAAGTGCCTGACGCAAACCGTCTCGTTGGTATTATAAAGGGAAAGTAATGTCTATATTCATATGTGACTAAGTAGCAGATTTAATATACTAGTTTTTCAATTATTCTATAGTGCAGGAAACCTAAAGTGCAATATTATAGGGGTGAAATATACCTCTGTTTAGAGGAACAGTAATGACAAAAAATGAAAGTCTTTTACAGTAATGAAAATATAATGTACTGTTGCACTGCACTGTTAAAATCGATGTGTTTGATTCAGAAACTCTATAATACTTTATATAAAGAAGCTGCATTGCAGCCATTCAAAGCTGAAAAAGGAGAAAGGGAACAGGATACACAGCAGATAACAGATAAGCTCTGTAGGATGGGATTCTTCAGAACGTGTCTGTTATCGATTGTGTATCCTGTGCTTAAATGGTTGCCTCCATGGCTACATAGAAGCTTATTTTTATAAACTATAGTTGTGTTTTTGAAGCAAAGACAACAGTTTTGCCAGTGCAGGACAACAGTACATTATACTAGCATTCATTTAAGACACTTTCAGTTTTTGGTGTTTCTGTTCCTACAAAAAAGAACATTTACAAAAAAATTGTAAATGTGAAAAATGTAGTCTGCCCATTAAAAAAAAAAAAAAGAAATGAATTTGGTTGTTGCTTAACAGAACAAAATGTACATTGATACCTCTGGTTCACAATTGATGCCTCTTCTATGGTTCTACAGAAAAATTGTTGGTTAAGAAGGCATTAAGTCTCCCAAACCATCTGTTGGCAACAATAGACTATAATAGTTGGGTCTATACTCCACTTTACTTTATTTTCACAGAGATGTTATTTCTCATCACAAATCCTATCCAACATTTAAGCGCTTGTTAGTTGGTTTTGCACTGCGTCAGCATGCAGTACTTCAATTCTAACTAAGAAAATTTTTTAGCAAGGCTGGGAATGTTATCGTTTTATGGACAACTATACAGAAATTAATCAACTGTTCCTAATTTAAAAAGGTTCAAGAGGTAGTTTAACAGTCTGTCCCTGGACATACCATTAGATTTGAGAAACGGTCAATTGTACAAAGCTTATGTCCAGAAATCAGTTTTTAGTGGTTCCACATCTTGTCCTATAAACTATAGTTATTGAAAAGTGTAATCACAATTACATTAATAAAATCCTGACAATTAAGCATCTATAGATGGAGTAGTACATTATGCTTGCCTTAAATGATGTGCAAGGTGTAAAAGCCCAAGCAACAACTTCTATTGTTATCTGCATGTAGATGTAAACAGAGTTTGCATTTGTTTCTTATAGAGATTGCGGTTCTCTATATAAAGCAGAAAATATTACAGGTCTGTAAAAGGTTTAAAGAATTGGCATTGTGTATTTATTTGTGTCCACTAATCCCAGCTAAGAATTATTTTGAGACTTGTTTACGACAGAGTTCTGTTTGAGATTCAGCAGAATTCTAACATTTTGTGCAGGATTTGGATTTGTCCAAATCATTGTATTTTGTTCTCCCAAGCAATATTTGGGATAAGATAATATCATAAAACTTTAAAAAGGCAGGACAACTAAAGAGGATAACATTTTTTACAGATAATGCCATATTTTTGAATTTGCAAAGGTTCAGATTCAGTTTGCCAATGCTCTGGGAGGAGTTAACATTCGGCTGAAATGTATTTTGTACATCCCTGTTGATTTTGCAGATTAGATTGTGAATTACACAAGTATATTTTTTGCACATTTGATCAAGTTTTTGCATCTAATTTTAATGCACCTATAAAACATGCATGGATCTGTATATGTGTTTGAGGGCGCATCTGTGATGTTTCTAAAGAACAGCTAGGGGCAGATTTATCAAGGGTCAAATTTGGAAGTTAAAAATACTTTGAAATTCGACCATCGAATTAAAATACTTCGAATTCGAATATCGAATTTAAACTTTGTTCATCGAATTTGGGTATTCTGCGGTCGAGGTTAAATGCGTTCGAACGATAAAATCCTTTGAATAGAACGATTCGAGCGATGTTACCGTATGATCGAACGATTTTACTTCGACTTCAAAAAACGTAGAAAAAAGTCAAAGTTTTTTTAAAGAGACAGTACTTCGATTATCGAATGGTCGAATATTCAAACTATTTTACTTCCAATCGAATTTGAAGTCAAAGTCGTAGTATCCTATTCGATGGTCGAAGTATCCAAAAAATTACTTCGAATTTTTTTACTTCGAAAATTCCCTCTAATTCACTTCAACCCTTGATAAATCTGCCCCCTAAAGTGTATTAAACAAACACATTCTCTGTGAAATAGAATTATGCTGCCAGCAGATGTTAGGAGAGTTCACAGTGAAGACACAATTCTAAGATTACTGTATTAAGGAAAAATGACTGTACATGTTGGCTTGCCTTTAGAATGTCAGATATACGGGACCCGTGTTAGGTATGAATTGAATTCTATTGAAATAGTGGAGAAATCTGGCAGTACATTGGCTTTATGCCAAATTAGTTCTTGGATTCAGAACAATGATTGAGCCATAATAAATTACCGAAGGAAGGAAGTCATAAAGGAAATTTTCTCCAGTTGCTATTTCCATTTACTCTGAAAGCAAGCGCACTCTGCACAATTACAAATATGTTGTCCCATCACCTAGACAGCCTACAAACGAACGTGTCATTTTGTCATGTTTGATTAAGTAGATAAAAATAACAGATACATTTCTAAGTGCTCTTAGATTAGCTGGAGGATTTTTTCTTTCACATGATTGTTTAATATTGACAGCATCACAATTAATGTGGTGAATAATTTGAAGGAGAGGTAGTAAGTAATGAAAACATAGTTAATGCCAAGAAAATGTTATGTTTTAAGAAATGTTCAATCAGACAAAGGACAGTAAGATAAAAAATGCTAGGACTTTATAAAATATTGGCCATAGGCTTCATTATGACACATCTTATTTATTTATTTGTTTGTTATGCAAAGCTACATTAATGTTGCCAAAAGGTACACTTAGGGGCAGATTCATTAAGGTTTGAATGATAAATTTGAATTTTCCATTTTTTTTCTCTGACAAATCTCACAAATTCAAATTTGAAATCACTAATTCAAATTTGAATTGGCATGTGAGATCCTAGAAACAGTTCTAATTCAAATATTCACCACCTATAACCTGCCGAGTTCATGTACTTGTCAATGGCAGAGGCCGGTTAAACCATTTGAAGATGTTAATTGCCTTCCCGACATTCAAGTTTTTTCTCGGAAGAAAACTCAAGATGTTCGAGTTTTTTCATAAATAACCTCCCATTCGAGTTGTGAGTGCATTCGAATTTATTAGAATAAAAAAAATTCACATAACGTCTAAATCCGACCTTTAATAAATCTGCCCCTTAGTTTTCTCAGTAAGAGTATAGACAATTTATACCCCAATTCTTTTATAACCAATAATTTAGCAACCACTCTGATTTTTATTTTGAACACACATACACATATAGATTATCCATATACTGGGTGAGGTGGGTGGATTATCCATATACTGGGTGGGTTATTCAACCCCCCTAAAGCCCTAACTTTAGATAATGCTATTTAATACTGGCTGACAATTGCAAAAACAAGATTTCAGTCTAATTCATTTTTCAACTTCAAGTTCAATGAATAAAGCTTGAGCTGAACATACTTTTTGCCTATTGTTTTAACTAAGAAATATCTATGCTTTTTATTACTACTAATTTAACCTCACATGACAACGGCTGATATAGAAAAAAAAAACGAAATTCCAAATTATTTCCTCTTTTTACGAGTAAGGATAAAACAAACAGCAGTCTACTAAGAAGCCATGGTAAAATGAGCTGCTCCTGATCTGAAGCCTAACAAAGGATATGGAAAGGGGGTTGTTTATAAAGAGGACTTCTCAGTGGAGTGCTGATTTGCTTTTTATTATGCTCAAAAAAAAATATTTTTAAATTAAAACAAAAGAAAAAGGGGGTATCTTGCCCCTAAGGGCAGGACTACACGGCCGATTCCGCCCCGCTGCGCAAAATCACAAGCGTCACATCGGATGTGATGCCTGCGATTGATAATTTGATATGACCATTAGGGAACAGTCTCATGGCAGTCACATGTTTAACTTGAAGTTCAGGTCTCAGCAATAACTCACAGCAATCATGTACACTGCAGAAATAGTATGACTGAATGCTCGGAACACAGACGGGTAACACTTCTACTAATCTTTATCTTGCTATCATTTCAAGAGCCTGCCAGAAATATAATCTATTGATTAGAGATGGTTATTTGTGATGGATGTGTCAGATGTGTCACTGTACAGCTCTGTAGTAATAAATAGACATCAGTGTGGAGCTGAACAAATGGCCAGTGGCCTCCCCAACCCTCCACAATAATCTTTTTGTGTCTATCTTATTTTTAATCGGGAAACAGGAATTCCATTTATTACAAACGACTACATTAACGTCAGCTCTGCAAATTAGACAGGGGCCTAATAAGTTACAATACAATATAAATTCAATTTATTGTTAAGTGTAAAGGATTAAGAGTTCCATGTTTTGCTATTACCCTAATTCTGGCAGCAAGGGATTTTATCCTGGAAAGACATTAACATAAAAAAAGCTTAGAGGAAAATATAGTTATACCAATGAGAACTATTACATGTGCAGTGCAGATCCCTTAACAAAATAATCAAGGCTGCATATTTTGCCATCAAGCTTATTATTATGTTGGGTTTATGCATGTTTTCAGTTTAGGGTCTACTGACATGTCATCATTTACAAGGTGAATATCAATTATAGGCGCTATCAATAATTAAGTCAGCCAGATACATCAAACACAACTATCTACATGTAAATATTATTTGCACAAATACATATATACAGAGAGATGTGCATTTAATGGATTTATCTTTCATTAAGCCTTTTTAATTAAGTCAATTTACAGGGGAACTATAAATTCACATTGTGAACAGTAAATACACTGTGCAGCAGGACAAACAAAATACATAATGGACATCTAGTCATATTGCTACTTTAAACAGCCTATATTCATTTATGTTATGCAAAAGACAGCTCACTCATTTATTTTATATTTTTCCTGGGGTGGAGGCCATGATCAATGCACCAGAGCAATTAGAATTCTAAGCAAGTATTTATTCCCTAATGCCCAGTCTGGAGAACACAACAGTTGGAATGTGCAAGAGAGGTCAACTCCCACTTAAAGGCATTAATCATTACCAAGAGGGGACATCTACTTGGCGCTAAGAGAATGTTCTTGAGGCACACAGACTATAGATTCTTAGCAAAGTGTTTGGATTCAGCTGCATTATACAGTGCTATCTGCGACCACGCAGATTATTGTTTCTCTGCACTGGGTCCAAAACATTAGAGAAACCCCTAACAAATAATGACTTCCAAATAACTTAAATCGTGCAGAAGGATCATCTAATAAGGTCAGTATTAACAGTAATATTTCTGCTATTGAGGGCATCTGGAATCAGGAACTTAATTATTTGGTTGCGACAGCAAGTTGAGACATCTGATTTGAAAAAGGCTGAATAGATGTTGCAGGACTGGAGGTGCTTCAATAACATAAAGGGAAGTTTTGTAAATCATGATGGAATATATCAAAAGAAGGAAAACTACATTACGACAGTTCTCACACAACAAAGCTTGGTGACAGGAAAAGGGAGGCAATTGTTATAACTAAACGTGTTTCATTCTAACTTGAGAGAGGGGCCAGTTGCAGTCGCATGCGATTTGATCAAAAGTCTGTATTTTATCGGGTCTCAAGGATAAAAAAAAATGAAATAAACAGACATGACACAATCTACTACTGCGCAGTGACAGGGGGAAACAATCACTCAGCAATAACCCTATTTGTTAGCACTCTACCAGCGCTGCAACAAATCCTTATGCTAAATCCTGAATCTCTCCTAAAACATATAGGTGGACAATCCAAATCAGAGATTTCAAATCAATATGCGATTTAAAAAGATTATATCACCTCGCTGTGGATAAAAAAGTGCCACTTTCAGGAGCCCTGTGTTTTAAAGTCATATTACTTTTTAGCTTTGGTTTGACTGAAAATTAAGAATTTGAGCAAGTACAAATCATGGAAAGGTGCTGCGCCAAATCCCAAACAGGATGCATTCATGGATTGAATAGCTAATAGCAACCCATCAGCCATATAATTAGAACAAAGTATCTTTCACACCCATTTTATGGCCACACCCCCTAAGTATCATGCCCATTTTACAAAATTTGGCAGGTTATGAAAGTTTGATACATTTCTGGGAGTTTTAGGGTCATGTTTTATGTATTATAACAGTTTTGCTAATGAAGCTGAAATTGTGCTTTAAGCTGGCCATAGATGCAAAGATCCGATCGTTCGTCCCCATCTCCCGACCTGCCACTAACCAGTCAGATCAAATAAAGTAGTAAAAGAACAGATCAGCCGATGTTCTGCCCCTGACAGTAATCGTATGAAAGTTATGTCTGACAAAGCTGGTGACAGTCTCCCACTGAAAATCGTACGATCGGCAATACATACAGAGATATTATCGGCAGCCGACAGAAATCTTTTAACCTGTCCGACCAAACGATCTGGGGCAAAAAATGTCACACACGGTCCAAAAATCGGACGAATCGAGGATTCATACAATTGGATCTTTGCGTCTATGGCCAGCTTTAAGCTTTAAATCTCCGTTCTCCCAAAAGACCTGCTTATCTTAAATAGTTAAAAAGTTATTCCAAGCTTATAGATAAATGCTATTCTACCTATGTCTACCTTTGTACCACCCACAGATTTATTTTTTTATATCTAGCAGAATATATTTTAATATTTTTTTCTGTTATTTTTATTCATATATTCTGCCATCTTATATTTTTTGTACACTAAGTTGTATGGAGTTACTCTCAAAGTGGAATATGTTTTGTATCAGACGAAGGAAGGAATTACCGGAGGCAAGCTATGAATTACAGGTTATCCAGAATGCTCAGAACCTGGTGTTTTCTGATAAGGGGTCTTTCCATAATTAATTAGATCTTAGTTGGATCAAGTACAAGGTACTGTTTTATTACAGAGATAAAGGAAATGGTTTTAAAAATTTATTTTAATGAAAATGGAGTCTATAGGGGCAAATTCATTATGCGCCGAAGCGCCTAACGCTAGCGTCAATTCGCGAGCGTTGGGCATTTTCGTTACTTCGCAAATTCACTAGCGAACGCTGGCGTAAAACCGCTAGTGTTACTTCGCACCCTTACGCCTGGCGAATTTGCGCAACGGACGTAACTACGCAAATTCACTAACGCGCGCATTGTACTGAACACTACCTTTTGCGCTAGACTTCCTTCGCCACCTCAGACCAGGCGAAGCGCAATAGAATAAATAGGGATTGCTTCAAAAAAAGTTAAAAATTTTTCTAAGTCCCAAAAAACGCTGGCTTTTTCTATATTATGGGTGATAAGCTGAAAAAGATCGAAAAAAATTTTGGGGCTCCCATCCTTCCCCCCTACATTTCCTAACTCATGGCAACTTAACTATACAGTGGGCACATGTGTAGGGCAAAATTAAAATTTTATTTGATGTTAAATTCGCGAATCAATGCTAGCGCAACTTCGCAACCTTACGCTACTCCTGAGCGCAACTTCGGATTTTAGTGAATTTGCGGAGCGCTGGCGAAACTACGCCTGGCGAAGTGCGGCGAAGTTACGCCTGGCTCAACTTCGAATCTTAGTGGATGTCCCACCATGTGAGATGGCCTTCCTGTAATTTAGAACTTTCTGGATAATGGATCCCATACCTGTACCAACAGCAATACTTGTAGCACAGACCTAATCAGTATTGGTTGAACACAATATAAACCATAAGAGATTTTGCAGAATGCAAAATGGGATCTAAACCCTAATTTACAAATCCTGAAATTAACTAAAAAAGTTGCTCTGTATATTCTCTTTGTCAAAGTGTTCCATATGCATATAAGGAACACATAAGTAACTCTTGATGAGACGTTGCCATAAAGTGCTTATTTGCAGCATTATTCTGCTCCAATATTCCATCGTCAGTGTATGTCTTAGCTGAATGTAATATATGAATCCCACAAAATCACATTTTTGACCCTTCAGTTTAATTTCACATAAAGCTGTCCTAAGTAAAGTACAAACCCAATGGGAATATTATATTTATAAAGCTGTCATGACCTTTACATAAGGAGAAGAGACACCACAAAGGTTTAAAAGACTTTCTCATAGAGCTATTAGACACCAAGTCAAATAAATCAGAGTAGAGTCCATAGTGTATAGAGCTAAATACAGCTTATGCCTTTCTACTTAAGCTCCCTTGATGTAATGCATCTAACAGGCTGCCAAAGTGTCTCCTTGAAAACAAACACAAAATGGTTTTGACAGAAACGTTAATGGCATGGTGGAGAGACAATATGGCGCAGAAACAAAAAGATACTACTGAAAGGTTGGTCACTTAAATCAGACATAACTACATTCTGACAGTATGGTCTATAATGGATGTATATACACACTTGTGCAATGCAGTGGAAAGCAGTGATTACTTAAATGAGATGTAAAATGAAACTGAAGGAGCAGAAAGGCCCAGAATGGCCCCTTTCTGCACCCTGTGGGATATGCATAATACGGCACCGTCTTACTGCAATGTAGCACTGGAAGACTAGAAAAACATTTTAGGTTTGTGTATCCCTTAAGTACATATACTTTACAGTGGTATCTGAACAGGATTCATATGAAACTCTACGGGGCAGATTTACTAAGGTTGGAGTGAATTTTCGAAGTACAAAAAGTTCGAAGTAATTTTTTGAATACTGCGACCATCAAATAGGATACTGCGACTTCGAATTTACTTCGATTCGAAGTAAAAATCGTTCGACTATTCGATAATCCAAGTACTGTCTCTTTAAAAAAACTTCGACTTCAATACTTCGCCAACTTAAACCTGCCGAAGTGCTATGTTAGCCTATGGGGACCTTCTAGAGTAATTTTCTAAGTTTTTTATTATCGAAGGAAAACCGTACGATCGTACGATAAAATCATTCGAATCGTACGATTCAAAGTACGATTGTACGATGAATAAAATCCTCTGACTTCGAAAGTCGGGAGGATTCTATTCGATGGTCGAATTTCAAAGTATTTTCCACTTCGAAATTCGACCCTTGATAAATCTGCCCCTGAATATTCTGCTGGTTTTTTCCCTACCCTGACTTTCTACAACATCTGTGTCCAAGTGCGAATCGTTTGTAAAGAATCACCGTTGGCTGTCAAAACAAATCCAGAATCGATGTACCCTTGATCTGAAAATGCCTGCAATTGCAATAGCTTTTAATACGATTACAAATGATTCAAGCTACACTTGGCTAAGGTCAGACAATGCCACAACATGTATGCCTTAAACAGATGGTTCTTATCATATGAAAATCTCGCTTGCTGATAATGCAAAATCTCTCTTCTTGTCTCTCAGAAATGTTGGAAATATGTGCATATGTGAGCAACCCCCTTTGGATTCACTCAGTAAAACAGTGTCCTTGAGCTATGTGGATGACACTGGAAAGCTACCACATGTTACAAAGCAGTAATACAGCTATGGCTTTAATCCATAAGCTCTCTGGCAGTATCGCTATTTGAAGTTCTTTTGAGGATTGTCCAAAGAAAAGGCTTAAAAGTACGTTGACATTCAAACAACCAGTTTTGCTTTTAAACCAGTGAAGGGCAATGAGCAGCCCTTATATGGGATAAAATATTATAAGAAATGTAATATGAAATTAAAAATTGGCTGTACTACAAGATGAAAAATTAAAATGACTTAAAATGTTCACAGTACTGTACATGATTTCTGTTCTGTTTTACAGACACACCTGGGAGGGAAGACAAATATGAACCTGAAGTTGAATGGGCAAGTTACAGATGTATTTTCCTTGCACTGACTGTCTGAACTTAATACTTCAATGCTATCCATTCCATGCAGCTGGGTGTTTATCCCTTATACCATGTTTTCAGACTGGAATACACTAAAATGATGATATCATTAAGGGTAGATTATGGAACCC
Source organism: Xenopus laevis (assembly GCF_017654675.1). Classification (NCBI taxonomy): domain Eukaryota; kingdom Metazoa; phylum Chordata; class Amphibia; order Anura; family Pipidae; genus Xenopus; species Xenopus laevis. The sequence continues at coordinate 159,512,009 of NC_054372.1, read as the reverse complement.
TTTCAGCCTACACAAATAATTTTAGGAACAAAAAGAAGTAAAACTAACAAACCTGGAGGGGGCAGTGGATTGGTAATTGGTCAACGGGGATGTAGTATTTCATTGTCAAACTAAGTTAGTCTGGTGAAATTCTCTGAGCTAATATCCCCCCTCCCTAGCGCTGTTAACTCCTTGAACTCTCTAAGGAAATTTTTACAGAATCAAAATACCAATACAAAATACTGTATTATATAGCGTGCAAAATACTGTAAATAATATTAACTTGCTTTCATGTTAAAAAAGTTTATACACATCCATGTTACAAGCATTCTCGTTTATGTTGATAGGTCTACTTATCTATCTTGTGTATGTATGTGTATATATATATATATATATATATATATATATATATATATATATATATATATATATATATAATTGTGGCACAACATATTTTAAAGAAAATGTTCAGTTTAAAAACTGGGTAAATGGATAGACTGTGCAAAATAAAAAAATATTTTCAATTTATTTAGTTAGCTAAAAATGTAATGTATAAAGGCTGGAGTGACTGGATGTATAACATAATAGCCAGAACACTACTACAGCTCTTTTGGATTCCACTGATTGGTTACCAGGCAGTAACCAATCAGTGACTTGAGTGGGGGCACATGTGTCATAACTGTTGCTTTTGAATCTGAGTTGCATGCTGAGGATCAATTGAAAACTCACTGAACAGTTATGTCCCATGTGCCGCCCCCCCCCATATAGTTACTGACTAACTCAGAGTTAGAGAGCTGCAAAGCAGGAAGTAGTTATCTGTTCTGTTCAGACATCCAGTCACTCCAGCCTTTATAGATTACATTTTTGGCTAACTAACTATATTAGATTTTTTTTTGCAAATCTATTTACCCAGTTTTTATTTTTACACTGAACTGTTCCTTTAAGGAAAATGCTCTTTTTACATGTTGTGTATACTTTGTCAAATGTCAAATACATAGGCATTGCTACTCTGACCAGCAATTGTAATTATAGAAATACAGTTACTCCTACACACGCACAGATATTGTTGTAAAATAAACTGCTCTGGAGTGCCTCGTTATAAATAATGTTTAGGCCACTGTTACACCAGAAATTACATTAAAATTTGATGTTCCAGTGGGATTGATGAAGTCCTCTGAATTTATGGGGGCAAAACGTGCGCCACAAATCATGTATGCATTCTACGGACTGTAATTATGTATTCCCTCTGTACATTGCTGGAACCCCTGGCTATAGCCACGCCAAGCATTTCAGTTCTGGAATTGATTACAATTTTATATACTATGCTAAACAGAAGAGTAGGATTTTACATGTTACAGTGACTTGAAGATAGATAGAGATTTAATAGACAGGTATTATTACAACATTCATCCTGGAGTGCATATTTCTGCTGCCACAGATTTGGCAGATTATATATCCTTTTAATCAAGAACAGACAACATGGAGCCTAATGTTGTTCTCTTTCTTGAAACTCATGAGGTGCATGAGGAAAAGAAGGTCCATTAACTTAATAGAGTTTGTCATTTTTTTTTTTGTATTTCTGCTTATTGTAAAACCCAAGCTCTGCGTTGGATGTAGTCAACTGAAAATCAAAACCCAGAAAAAGTGGTCAAAGGAGAAGGTATCCCGCCACTGGCCTTGCAGCCTGATGAGGGTATCTGGGGAAAATGCAATCACTCTGATTTTACCTTGGGCTGTGCTTTTAGTTATTCCAAATATAAGTGACAATCCCAAATGCTCAATGAGCTACAAAAGACTAATAATATATAGCTTCTAGAATATTTTGGTTTAAAAAGCAAATAATGAATACAGCATACCTTTTATGAGAACTGCTTTTGGGTAAGAGTAACAATAGTTACACAGTCTCAAAGGTAGCCTTTTCTAATAGTATACGTGTTAAAGAAGGAAGGTTTATCCCCCCAAAATATCTTTCTTGTCATACTCTGTGGCTGCAAATAAATGTCTTATGCACCTTGCATCCTTCAGTGAGTGTACCTCCTGCTTTTTATATCTATTTGGTTATCACACTATTCCTTTAGTCTGTAAGTGGGTAAGCATAAGTGATTTGCATGCAGTGTGTGGAGAAAAACAAGGTGTGATAAATGCCTGAAGCACCTCTGTGTGCCATTGCCCTAACTCTATACATGTTTGGGGTTAATGATCTTTAGAGGTGGTCCAACCTTTTAAAGAATGATTGTCCCTGCATTTGTGGTTGGAAAACCATTTCTAGGGCCAAACAGTTACCCATAACAAACCGTATCTCATGTTAAAAGGCAAACACAAAACGTGAAAAGTACTGGAATAAGTTACATCAGGCCTGAAGATTCTACCCAACAGCACTATGCCACTGGTCTTTATAAGACCATTATACCGACCACTCAATATTTATCTTTAAAACAGCACAAATAATCAATGATCATATCCATTTGTCTCCAAACACAAGAACTCCATTCTCATATCAATGCTTCAAGTATTCAAAATGGCAAGCCCCTGGGTTTCCACCATCATCCAAAAAATGTTATTAATAAAAAAAACATTACTACATTGTACATTCACATCAACGTGGCCCTCCAGCATTAATGTCCTTTGGTAGCAGTTCTATGTGATCAGCTTTAAGACTGCAGCTTGAGTGTCCCAGATTTACATATTTTTAAATTAGCCATGGTGGCATCTATTCTTTCTCTAGCCTTGTTAGTAATGAAACTATTTTAATGTGGTCAAGTCTCTCAAATTCAAGACAATCCTAAAATATTTACACTTTTTCTGTTTCTTAGAGGAAACCAATGTTTATTTGATCTCCTAAGATTCCATAGCTGATCTATTAAATATAATCCATTCTCCATGGATATTCTCCTTTATGCATCTGAATGAGAGGGCTACTCTGGTAGCCTCAGCAGACTTGAAACCTTCGCTACAAATTGAAACAAAAACAAAAAAAAAACTCATGTATTTCATCCTGTGTGGTTCATTTCTATAATGAGTATCAATACTTTTTTGATTCCTAGTCACATTTACAAATGTAGTTCGCAGGGAAGGCATGAACATAGCTTAGCTACCATAACTCAAGATATTCTGGGTAAGGATTAGATTTAAGGTCATACTGCTTTCTATGTTCACCCACTTAAAAAAACAATATATACATTCTAAAGATCTGGTTGAACAAGAAATATATTTATGAATGTTACCACATGTTTTTTTTTTTTTATAGGAAGAACAAGACCTTTAGCTGTAGTTTTCCCACCTTCAATAAAACAAGTTACCCTCTCCTTTCAAACATTATTGATCAAATGTTGTCATCATTATCCAGAATAAATTGTCTGGTAGTCTCCACAATATTTTTCATTATAAAAATCTCAAGTAGAAGAGAGACAAACAATGAATTGTTCAGACCAACCTGCCGTTCACGTGTGCTTAATAAGACAATGCTTCTATTACATGAGTTCTGAGCAGCTCACGACTGCGGCTAATTTATAAACCTCATTAAGCAAACTGAGAAGGCTCCAGAGTCAGACGTTCAGGGACGTCAAGATAAAACAAGAGAGTTGGCTGCATTTACCTCTAAGGAGTAAATCTCATCTAAAGAAAGGTATAAAGAAAAGAAAAACCAGACAAGGACCGACAGGGAAAGTCACGGGAAATGGAGCTTCAGAACAGAAGAAAATAGATTAATGTTCTTCTTTCTACATTCTACATTGACATCTAAAGATTTAGTTAGTATAACTATGACACATAAACAAGCATTATGCCACTACCGAGAGGGTAAAGCCTTGGAACATTTCACACAAAAAAGGACGTGTTCTTATAATCTATTTATCTTCAGGGAAGAAGTCAGGGAGAGAGGCTAAGTACAATGGTAGCAGGGGGAGGGCGTTAGTGGATACAAAGTGAGGTTAAATTGGCTTTGCAAGGTGAAAAAACACACAAGAGTCTGTGAAAAAAACACTGCACAGTAATAAAAGATACACTGGAGTTCTCTTTATTAAACTCTTGATTTTAAAGAAAAACAAGAGTTTAGCTTGTTCATCGATTAAAGTATGTGGCACAGGGAGATGATGATGTCTATGTCAACAATTGGAAAACAAATATACATGAATGTTTATGTATATATGATATAAAGATAATTATACTTGGATATTTATTTTTTCACGTGTGCAGCAGTTTAAATAGTAGGCAAAAAAACTCCAGAGTATCTTTAGCTAATTAAGCTGTGGTTCATAAATGTCACATCCCATGAGCAAAGGCAGTTCCAATGTAACTTCTTGTACTTGTACCCTACATGCATGCTAAACATATGGATGTGACATCATAACACCACACGTGTCATAGCAAACAAAGCAGCGAGTGAATTAAAGATTAGTAGACAAACGTTAGTGTCAGTGTGGAAATTAAAGAAACAATTTTTCAAAGAAATTACACTAAATAACACCACATCGCACTTTGCAAAACAAAAGTGAAAACTCTAGATTGACAAAATTGAATCATCAGCCAAATAAAAAAGAAAACACACACAAAAAAATTAAACATAAAATCATAACAAAACGTCAAGCTTTACTTTGATTCGTATTGTTTGTATAGCAAAGTTACTCCTTGTCTCTCTGCGCATGTGTAATAAGTCTCTATGTATATGCCCAGAGGCAGCCAAGGAGTAGTAAGCACACACAAGTGATAATGAGAAACACCCATGCGTAACCACTGCCACCATTGTCTCTTCTGTATTATGTACAAGGGTCTGTGAATGATGCTTTCAGCTAAGTCAATATGCTCAGTGCAAATAGATTCCCCCGAATATACCTTGAGATTCAACAATATCTCAAAGGCTTTCTGGAACCCATATTTTCTTAGAAATTCTACTGCACCTTTACTTACAAAATGGAGAAAAGTCAAAGAATGCAATGGATTATGACTTTCTCCATTTTGCAAATATGAAGTTGCTACAGTAAAAGCCTACAACAGGTTATACTACACGATCAAACCACACAGGGAAAGATGATTATGAAGCACATACTTTTTCTGTTTATCCAAGGCAATCATTCTATATTCTATGTAGATAGCAAAGAAGCACGCACTCCATGGGCCAGTCGATGTGATTAAAAGTCGTTATTCAAAAAACAGCTAAAACAATGGGACCTTACGCATTTCATATCCGAGGATACTTACTCATGATGCCTATGAGTAAGTATCCTCGGATACAAAACGCGTAAGGTTCCATTGTTTTAGCTGTTTTTTGAATAACGACTTTTAATCACATCGACTGGCCCATGGAGTGCGTGCTTCTTCGCTATCTACATTGAGTTACTCCCCCAGCTACGGGTTCGGGGCGCTGCACCCGGGCCACCCAACATCTTCGGTGAGTTTCCACATATACAAGATTACTGTGGATATTCATGATTTGAATGCTATATACTGGTCCAAGCTACACCCCACTGTACACCTGGGTCCTACTCTGCTCTGGGTGAGCCGTTAACCTTATTTTAGATTTTGGGGACTGAGCCAATGTTCTCTCTCTGTGTATTCTATAGTCTAGCCATATTTAACTTTGCAACAAGAGCTTGTAGCTTGGGTCTCTCTTCCCTTGAATGGAGGTTGGAAAAGTGGATATGAACATATATCAGGGATGCAGACATGCCTTTTACTACCTGTATGTAGCAGCAGAATCAGAGCTATGGCAATTAATTTTACAAATGACAGGAGAACAAGCATTAGGATAATTTCAAAATTAGTTCTTTAGATGATTCAGATGAGATAATGGCCTCGGTGAGGGTGCGGTTTCTTTTTGAATTGAAATTACAAACAAAATGCATTCCAGATTTCCTACTCAAGCCCTTTAGAGCAGATGTTTCAATTACCTTAATACATAAAGCATTCCACTCATTTCTACAGGTTAATTTGATGGGGCAAAGCTTTAATCAGCAAAAACATCAATGTTAAGCTTTAGCTATTCTTTGCTCTCGGTAGGTAGAAAGAGGAGACATCAACATTTAAGGGCTGATCACCGTAGGTTACAGGTCAATGAGTTTCATTTCAGATGCACTACTTCAGTATAAAAATAAATGATACCGCAATTGCACTTGCTTCATATCCTACATGAGTAAACAGGACGTGAAAATACGTCTCAAACGGAGAAGTCTATTATTCAGAATGGCCACTTCTGTAAAACTCGGAGTCATTATGTTTTTTGATGCTACAGAACAATCAGTGACTTAAATTACCTTCAGAAAACATTCTTAGTTTAATTGTGACTCCATTATATCGGAAGTCATCCCCTATGATTGCAGGAAGAACAGGTTGGATGGAGATTTTAACTGAAGAGAAAATATATATTTAGCCTACTGTAAAGTATTGCTTGTTTTCCATTTAAGACAAACTGTAAACTGATGGCTGAGTGTTTACTGCGTGAAAAGAACATGTCCAACGGTCCATGTAACAGCAGTACTCCTACTGGAATTGACATATATTTTGCAAACTGTAAAGATGTGCTTTCAAGGTTATAATATGCAGCTCCATGGAAACATGCACACATGGAACATTCTATACATACTCAGGTGAAGATAACTCCTCATTGTCAAATATAGTCAAATATGCCTTGAAAGTTGCCCAAGCAACCGAAGATCTTGACAGTCAGCCAACCTAGCCTGACTATACTATGGACTGGTTGACATGTATTTAGTATAAAGCATCAGAAAATAGCACTACGGTACTAATATTTTCCAACCCTCAGCAGTGCAAATACTGAACATTTACTATTAATGAGCATTTGATTCATACAAATGTGTACTATTTACATTTTTTTTTCCTGTGTGGTTTCCATATGTGTTAGAAAACAAGCATTTTGACTTTTTAGTCCATGATGGCATTAATGTACAGGTCAACTGGGGGTACATCCTTTGCTCAACATATTTAATTAGGCTGAAAGCATCAGTGTCACAGTTTATACCTCCCTCCCAGTTCTTTTCTCAGTGTTTATCCAAAATAATTATTTCCAAGGCCTTACCCTTTTTGTCTTGGTGATTATGAAAAGAGTCTGCGATGTGAGGATCTGTATTCTCAGAGGAGTCATAGAGGTCCTTCCAATCCAGCATGCTTCCCCTATCGTATCCCTCGTGCACTCTTGAGTTGGAAGTGGTGCTGGGATCTATGAAATGGGAGTGTTCTGGTTTAGCATAAGCATGGTTAGATATTAAACATTTCAAAAATATTCCTTAACCTTTTGGCCTCACACTTGAGAAAACTCACACACTGCCGTGGTTTTCAAGTAAAGGTAAAAGGTTAAGAATTTGAATGTCACTAATTATAGTCTTTTTTTTCTACTTTCACACAGAATGGTATAACAACAAAACTCTTAAGTAGGAATGCCTTGAAACTGGAAAAGTTCATTGGATCCATTTAGCTCTTGAAACTATTTCAGCCGTATGTTTATCATCTCATTTACTCTATAATATAAAATGATTAGCGCTTGTTTTTTGACACCAAGGCCAAGAATTTAAGGTCTTGCTGTCAAATATGCATTCCGATTCCCAGAGAATGCAATTAGTACCTTAACATGAAAATGTAAGTGTATTTATTTTCTAGCTATAGTGGTAGAAGGTTGTTTACAAAAATAAGATTGCTTTGTGTATTTATATATTTATTTAAGTGTTTTTAACTTCCTGAATAAAAATACCATGCCCTATAACCTGATGTAGCATTCCTGGTAAAATGTTTTACTCAACATGAATAAATCAATGAACTCAAAGCAAACAAAGCTGTTTGTTCAGGCTATTAAGCTCTCAGGCATCTGTCAGTGATGTTGTAGATGAGGTCAATAAAATAAATCTAACAAAGGCACAATGTAGGGCTAAGACAATTGATACACTGTTTGACCTATTAGTGTTGGTTCTGCAGGTAACAAAGGAACGCCCTTCAAACTCACAAATAGAGACATTTTGTAAGGGAGAGTAACACTGAGTAGTCAGTGTCGGCTGAATATGAAAGACTATAGTGATGGCTGTATAAAATACACAAAAAGGCACAGCTTGTTGTTGGAGGAGTGATCAACCACCAGTGGAGATGAACTGCCAAAACAGGGTCTTCATTGTTGTGAAGATTAGTACTTGTCTTAATTGGCCTTCTTTACCTTGTTACTGGAAACAAATGTCCCCCTACATCAGCAGTTTCATTGGGTCTACTCTCTACTGCTAACATTGGCTAGGAAATATATCCATTCTGCAGAAGAAGAATTAGGCTATTATGAGAATACTATTGGAAGCTGTAATTGGTATTGTGATTAGAATGATCATCTCAATCTCAACTAAATATGCTTTGAGTGATTTGTGGTATAATAGTTACTATAAAATCATCTTAAGTGACAGTGACTAAATTGACTTTCCGTTATGTCTGTGATTATAATGAGCACGCTTCCTATTGTGCCGGGTTTTGAGTTAAAATGTGCTGTCCACTATAAGCAACTAACAAATGAATATCAGGCAACTCTCAATGAGAAGGGAAAATGCAGCAATAAGGATCCCATAACATCTACTAGCTGTAATTTTGTCAGCCTTACTGTCTGTATTGCTACTGGTTGTCTACCCTGTTACTAAATCAACTCAAGGAGCCAGGTTATAATATGCAGAAATTATTACTTATATGTCTATTTAAAAGTATGTATCTTCATGTCTTTGAGTATGGGCTCCATATTGCTTGCCTTGGCTATATAAACCAAACAGCAACATTCCCAGATGGAGAATCTTGAGCATTATCTCTGTTAAAAGAAGTAAAATGGAAACTTCCATAAATGCACATGTACAGAGGCAGACCTTTTTAACATCATATTTACATTTGTAGGGAACCATAGGGTTAATGTGCCCCTATGACTTTAATTCCCTACACTTCCTGATGTCCCTAGTTGCTGGGTAGATGCCTGTGTAGCTAGTTGAAAGAGCAGCTTTGTGCTCCATCAAGAGCTGTAGCAGGGAGTAGCTTCCCAGGCTGTAAGATTTGCCTACAGTGAAGGGACCACAGTGCATAGGGTGTCAGGCTTTAGGTTCTTCTCTCTGACCGCTCCACTGTGTGAGATCCAGACCACGTGAGGTATTTTTGCCTAGAGGGAAGTTGTACTGCCTTGACTACATCCTCAGGGAATGCACCTGCATCTACCTCTGATATACTGTCTGAGCTGTGTGCCTATATATTCTGTATATATATATATATATTTCCAATGTTTCGGCCCTCATTAGGGCCTTTATCAAGGATGATAAAGGCCCTAATGGGGGCCGAAACATTGGAAATGCATCAAAGAATAAAATAACACTGTTTTATTCACTAAAAATGGTGTGCGAGTCCTTCTATCTTCTTATATATATATATATATATATATATATATATATATATATATATATATATATATATATATATATATATATATATATATGTTCTGTTTGATTTGCAAGAACCCCCTGGTGCCCATTTCTTTATTGGTTAAAGCACAATAGCCCGTGGGAGTTGTAGTTGCACTACAGCGCACCTTCATTTCTTCCACTTTGCAAAGACCCTGCCTTAAGTATTAGAGTCTAGTGTAACCCATACTCTAGTATGCTATCTGGTTGTTAACCTTGTTGGCCTGGATAGTCCAAAAACTTGTTACACATTTAAACAAGTTTATTGCTACTTAAACATATATTTCATCCTGTGTTTGTAAGTAAACTGTAGTCAGCAGCACAGGCTGTCTAAGGATTAAATGTTGAATGCTGGAAAATATACAAATAGGTTTTTTACCATAGTGAAACGGGAAAGATTGGCTGTGAGGGGGTGCCTTGTACAATTGTGGCTGATACTTTAAAATGTGTGCATTTGTGCAAGTTGGAAAATGGTGTGCTGAAAATCTTCCATATTTGACACTGCTGGTGCTCTGCATCAAAATGACTTCTGCCATCAATTCTGTAGTCTATTGACACTGGCCATTGTGGGAATCCTGGCGCTACTGCCAACTTCAAAAGTGGTGGTAACTCCAAGATCACCTGCATCAATAGGCACAATGTGCATGATTTACAAGAGCGGTGGGACGGATCAATCGGCACCCAGTGAGACCTGCCGCTCAGGTCCTTCTGTGTAATCTGGTGGACATGCTGAATAGCAATTGTAAAAGCCTTATATGGGCCAAATCTCTTGTCATTTAATAATCAGGTCCAATGTGTAGATTAGAGAGCATATGGGTGCATTATTAGTTAGCTGCATATGTCACCATGCGCTGAGATAGTATATTGCATATCCATGCTAGAGGTCATGGGCACGTTTCTGTCACAAAAAGGTGCCTTGCACCTTTAGAATTCTTCTCTGCAGGGCTGAATCGTTATCATCATTGGAAAAACCCCAAAAACACAGCAACAAAACATCAAATGAACCCAAACTCACATGTCACTTTCTGGGAAATTTACCTTTTTTACAATGCAGTAAAAAAAATAAAAAATGGCAAAAGACAAAGGTGAGGCCAATAAACAAAGTTTTAGAAAGACATCTATTCAATGTGTTCTACATTAAACAGTGAATCCTCAATGGAATATGATTCTCTGAACACCAGCTATTGACAACTATAGCATCCTAATTAGACAGCTATAGACAAGAGAAAGTAGTACAAAGAGGATGGAATGTAACTTCAGTTATAGCAGTACAAAAAGATCCCATTCACGAAAATTGCCTTTTTTTTGCCAAAATACAGGCCTTTTGTATTAGCATGTTAATAACTCATCTCAGACTTTATTTAATTAGACTTTCAAAGCATGAGGGTTCGTTGTCCATTATGAAGCCATCAAAAACATGAAATAGCTCTCTACAAGAGACTAAAAGTTCTCTTTAAATTTCAGCATGAGGTTTATTCAGCCACATGTTAAAAGAGGCGGCTATTGTTAATTTGTATGAAAATACTCAGACAGGCAAATTCAAAGTCCATTAGACAAATATTGTCAGATTAAAGGAGGTGAATACATTATTAATGTGATATCAATTTATTAAAGTAGTGGGGCTAGCTGTGCCTCCCACAAACCTTAATAAGTTAATAAAGTAGAAAAGATTTAATTTGCTCTGTGGTATTCTTGTTACTGATCTCATATCTATAAAGTAACCTGCTTCTGGGATTACATGCCTGTGTGTGTCTCCCACCCTTTCTATTCAGCTATCTACAGGATAGTTTATGTTATATTACCTACTTTACTAAGCTATACCTCCCAACTGTCCCTTTTTCGGAGGGACAATCCCTCTTTTGTACTGGAAAGTCCCTATTTTCTCTGCACTGAACAGCCAGAAAAAGAAACACTTTTAGCAGAGAGGTCAGAACAGCTAACGCAGGGATCCCCAACCTTTTGAACCTGTGAGCAACATTCAGAAGTAAAAGTAGTTGGGGAGCAACACTAGCATGAAAAATGTTCTTGGGGTGCCAAAGAAGTGCTGTGATTGGCCATTTGGTAGCCCCTATGTGGATTGTCAACCTACATTGAGACTCTGTTGGGCAGTACACCTGGTTTTTATACAACCAAAACTTGCCTCCAAGGCTGGCATTCAAAAATAATCACCTGCTTTGAGGCCACTGGGAGCAACATCCAATTGGTTGCAGAGCAACATGTTGCTCACGAGCTACTGGTTGGGGATCACTGAGCTAACAGGTGCAAATAAGATACTTTGTAACAAATTTGAAACACAAATAAACAGTTTAGATAAGGAGAAATATTTTCAAACTTTCATAACCTGCCAAATTTTGCAAAATGAACATGGTAATTGGGGGGGGGGTGGCCACAAAAAGGGCGTGGTCAAAAAATGTTGTTCTACTTGCGAAAAACTTTTTTGTCCCTCTTTTTACTTAAAATGTTGGGAGGTATGCTAAGCATGTAATGTGGCATGGAAAAGGACCCTGCTTTAAACGCAGTGAAATCTTCCTTATTAAAAGGAACAATTATTTTACATTTTGAGCTCAATCTAAAAATTAGCTGAAGCGTAATGGCTCAGAACCATTAACCATTCTACTGGGAAAACATTGACACTTCACTGTTAGTTTAGCTACTGTTCCATATATTTTGTTTGCACAAAAATGTGTTAAATCTGTCTTTTAGTTTGAACAACAATAACATGGCAGATAAACACACAGGCATAGCATGTGGCACCTGAAAAAAGTCACCTACAGACCAAGCAAACTGCATTCCCCTGTTGTCTTTGGGGAAACAAAGTCATTTCTATTTCCACTGCTGCTCCATGACCAGTGTTTCAGAAATGGAGACTGTGTCAGAAGGAACTGTCTATGAATGCAGCTAGTCAGGACAGCCTTGACCCACCCTTAGACATAGACAATTACAATCTTTCTTGGAAAAGATCTTTCAAAGAAAGATCGTTTGTTTCAATACACACGTGCAGAGCTGAATCATTAGATATACAGGTAGAAACAATAGAATTCCACCTGTATCTGATGATTCTGCACTAACAATGGCCGATGTTTGGATCCCTTCAAAGGCACCCGATCAAAATTTTCCGTCCAGCCCGATCGGCCAGTTATATATCCAAGTCTTCTGCCAATATCGGTCGGCTCTTTTCCCACCATACATGCACCAAATATTGTACAAAATTTGTTTCGTACAATATTATCTGTGCGTCTATGGCCACCTTAACATTAAGGCCAAACTACTTTTAGCTGCTCTACTCGTAGCTGGACACAACTGTTCTATTAGCTGAGACTCTTATAATTGAATAAAGGAAGATCTATCTCTGGGAAGTTGCCAGACTTTCAGTCTACATTTGCCCCAGCGGAATGTAATTGGTTATGTTTCCATGCATCCAACAACCACAACGAGGCCAACTTCCTGCTGCTTTTTTTACAGCAATTTATGGCAATTTTAGTAAAACAGGACCAACATGAAGAAGATGGAAAGGCAACTAATACTAATTGCTATTATTTAGGATGCTTCGGAGGAATTATTTACAAAACACAAATAAACTGACCATACACTGTGTGGTAATATATTTCCTGATCTGGAGGTGAAGAAGTTGCAATTTCTATGAAAATAATAATAATAAAGCGGTAAAATATTTTTTAATTGAGTGAAGTGAAGTTGAAAAAAAAAAACTTAGATTCATGAAAAAAAGGAAATAGAAGGAAAAGGTTCAAATCATAAATATCGTATGCCTTACCATTCAATGCCACAAAAGAATCTGCAAAAAAAAAAACAGAAAGGGAAAAAAAAGTTATATTCACTATTTTCTGTGAAAATTGTGATGATTGAAATGTAACCCCATCCCCATGAACCCCTGCTTCCTGCTGAGAGTTTCACCACATCAGAATAAACAATGCATATGGCGGCTTTACAAACATGGAGATCCCTTTACACCTCAGCCACACAATGCTAGAATTCTTTCAGCCCATTACTGCAAAGTGGCTTTGCCCTTATTGTTGCAGGTAATGTTGACTCTGGGAATTTTGGAAGGTTTATTTCACCCAAACTAAACACAAGGCTGATTCTTTGCTTACTTTGGCAGTCGCCTAAGCCGTCTGTATTGCCATGCTCTACGTCCTGCTCAAATGGCACTCTGCAAAGGCAAAAAGAAACACAGGATTACAACTTCCAGCGTGTACTGTTCACACAACTGCCATACAATCATCAACGTTTCACAATGTGCTTTCTCTGAAAGAAAAACACACAAAGTCTGAAAGGAAGAATGCACCGTAGTAAGAAAACACGGGATTCCTTAAGAAGAGATCCAGAACGTTTCCTTCTAACAACAATGTTATGCTGCATCTGCACTCTGTGTATTCAATTAGTTAATTAAAATTGTGCTTCCTTATGATATTATCATTATGCATAAAATAGAATATCTTGAAAATATTTTTTTTGCTTTTACATAACGTTCTTCTATACCATGTACTGTAATAACATTAAAACTTTCTTAAAAAAAACTTGAGCTGAATTTCATATAAAGAACCCAAGTGTCAACTGCCATCACCCTGCCTCATGTGACTGACTGAATCACAGCTTTACATTTATGTACATTTATTTATCATTAAAGGTTTGATCTGAAACCCCTGGGACAAAATGAGAGGAGGAACACAGAACAGAGGGAAGGAGCTCTCACCAGTCACCACAACTGCAAATGACTTTTCTGCAGTCACCCCAGAGGCCATAATAAATATGAAATATATGATGTTGTTTGCACTTTTATCCACATTTTTTCAGGAGCCCTTTTCGATTCTTGGAGATTCAGGGCAAATGCTCTCTCTGCCCTCCCCTAAACTGGGTCTGTGAATACTCGTTAGAAGCCTCTATGTTTAGATACCCACTTTTAACTAGCGTTGTTTAATAAAATCCTAAAAGTACACAAGAGGCACCAACTCTGTTTCCTATATGGAAGCCAATATTCCAAACCTGGTGCCTAGAGTAAAGCACTGCACACAGTAAGTTCTATTTGTGTGTCATCCAAGCACCCTCTCACACCCCAGCCTGCTACCTCACTGTTGCCTGAGGTGCCATATTACTCAGACGCATGAATGGTATTTTGGGAAACATCACCATAAGTTACTCAGATGTTTGGGTTTTATCCAGAGGAGTTTGCTTTCAATTTAGCAAAACAAACAAAGACAGAATAAAAAAGGCTAATAGTTTTATTATATTATTTATAATAGTCTTCTACTCCAGTCTGATTCTAACAAAGTATTTCAAATTAAAGGGGAACTATCCTTTATTAATTAAATAATATGAAACATGGAAATAACTTCAAAAATATAATAAATAAAAATGATGTTTCAGAAATCTGCTACTCTGCATGAAGCTTTGTGTTGTGTTATTTTGAGACAGTTCTAGTCCATTTTTGTAAGTCTTTACATATCGAAGTAAAATCGTTCAATCGTACGCTAAAATCGTTCAGTTCGAACAAATGAATCGTTCGATCTAACGATTTTACTTCGATCGCTCGAAGTATTTTAATTCGATGGTCGAATATCGAAGTATTTCTGACTTCAACCCTTCATAAATCTGCCCCCTAGTATTATATCCAGATAATGTATTCTTTCATGGAAGGCAATAAAACTTAACTGGGCTACAACATTCTAACCTTTCCAAGTCCCTCAGGAGCAGTGCAGTTGCTTTCCCTATATTCAGAATTTACTGTTGGCTTATAGTAATTGCAATAAGATTGATATTTTTTTCTATACTGTAAATCAGGCTGTTTTTATTTATTTGTTGACAAACAGGTTTCCTATGCAATTTACTTCCTCTGTATTGGGAAGGTCTAAATTTATATAAAACCAATACTGCATAGAGTCCAAGAGCAATAAGCCAACATTGACTGCCTACCATTTACACTGTTGCCTCCTAAACCAATTACGGTTAGCTACTTCAAGACTTCCAAGTATTGGTCTGCTATCTTTAACCACCTTCACTACCTACCATATAAATGAATTGAATTCACATTATAACTAATTGTAATACAAGATGTGTCAGCTGGTTACATGGTATGGTATGGGGTAAAGGATGAGAAAGACTTATATTTATACCTAACTGTACATTATTTATACTAACACGCCATTATAATTTTCTAAATAACCCAACGGTCATAGAGTTTCTATACAAACACCTAGGGGCACATTTACTAAGGGTCAAATATCGAGGGTTAATAAACCCTCGAATTCGACCCTCAAACTTAAATCCTTTGAATTAGAATATCAAATTCAAAGGATTTAGCGCAAAACCTACGATCGATCAAAATAAAAATCGAACAATATAATCCTTCGAATCGAACAATTTTAAGCGATCGATCGAAGGATTTTTCTTCGATCAAAAAAAGCTTAGCAAAGTGATGGGGAAGGTCCCCATAGTCTAACACTGTACCTCGGTAGGTTTAATCGAAGTTGATGGTCGTAGAAGCCTATTCGATGGTCGAAGTACCCAAAAAAATACTTCAAAATTCAAAGTTTTTTTCATTCGAATCCTTCACTCAAGCTTAGTAAATGTGCCCCCTAGTGACAGAATCACTCAGCTGATCTGTGTTGACTTACTTAGTACCAGTTGACAGCTGTGAACATGTCCCATCTTCCCGTAACCAAACACAATATGGGTCTCTGGAAGCAATGCAAGTCCTAAGAACAAACACAAAATAGTGAGGAACGAAACATCTTAATTAAATTAATAAATTCATTAAATGAATGCCCTACTGAATAACAACATACAGGTCTTTTTGACCAAATTTGTAGTGTTGTAAAACATACTCAAAAAGCCTGTTTGAATGTTGCTATTTTCATCCTGCAAAGTTGTAAAGCCCTGGGTGCCAAAGCTCATTGGACTATTTTAAACCCAGGAAAAATATTCTCACATTTCCAAAAAAAATACAAAGGCAGCGATACATACTTTTTGCACTTTGTATGACGATCACATCTTGCCAGGGGAACTGAAATCACACAGGTGGAGAAAGCCACATACAGAGCATTGTTGTGTTTGTCAAGCTGCATCCCCAGGATCCTTTTGTCATCTCCACCATCAAAGCTACACCTACATTCAAAGAACATTATACATATGAATTCAGAATACTGAAGCAATTGCAGTTTAGCATTATATTTCTCGCCGAGTAAAACAAAGCAACTCTCATCTATGAAAGGAGCTGGGATCAAAATGTGTCAATTGATAAACAAAGCTTAGCATTAGTTCTACCAGACTCAGTATCAACAGTTATTAGGGTTAGTAATTTTACCTAACAATATGACTGCAGCCCTACAGAAAATGTAACAATATAAATACATATAAATACCAATGCTGAAAGATCAAAAACCTCACATTTCAGGCGAAGCAAATAGAATAAACCAAAGTGCATAAGACAGAAGGGGACCAAGTAAAAAAATCAGGAACATACTTTTCTGAGTTGTAAACATTCATCTCCTCCAAAAAGAGACTGTCGCTAAGGAAGCCGCTGTATCCAGTTCTTGCCAGAAATTTGAGAACAATGCCTTTCTCTGATCCCAAGAAAACGACTGTCTGGTTCTGGTATGGCCCAGCTGCCGTGTCAACTGCTATTTTGGTTAACCGATACCTAGGATGAAAGGCAAATTATTGAGATTAATAAGGCGTTAAGTTTGCGTCTTCTAAAACCAGCCTAGGTTTGCATTACACAAGTCAAAAGAAGTGGGGTTTTTTTGTGCTTGATAGACTGATGTTAAAAATTAGCTGCAATGCATTGAATTCAAAAGAGCAGTTGGCTCGACAACAGCCCTTGCTGCAACAGGTCATTGAAATATGAGGAAACAAAGAGGACGTTAAGCCTAATTAACTATTGCAAATTTGTGAAATGTTGTAGCAACTCTAAAGAGATCAACGAAGAGCAAAGTGCACCAATTCAGACAAGTTCCAAATTCCCATTACACACACACAAAAAATATGGCCACAAAATAAATTACAAAACAAAAGAAAATGAAGTAGCACATCTCCTCTTAAAGTAAAAAATAATATTTATAGAATCATCAAAAAAGTTTGGTAGCTGGAGTATAGAGTATATGAGACGCCTAGGGGCCGATTCACCAAGGGTCGAATATCGAGGGTTAATTAACCCTCGATATTCGACTGGGAATTAAAATTCTTCGACTTTGAATATCGAAGTCGAAGGATTTTACCGCATTTACTTTGATCGAACGATCGAAGGAATAATCCTTCGATCGAACGATTAAAAGGATTTCAATCCAATGATCGAAGGATTATCCTTCGACCAAAAAAACTTAGGAAAGCCTATGGGGACCTTCCCCATAGGCTAACATTGACTTCGGTAGCTTTTAGATGGCGAACTAGGGGGTCGAAGTTTTTTCTTAAAAAGACAGTACTTCGACTATCGAATGGTCGAACGATTTTTAGTTCGAATCCTTCGATTCGAAGTCGAAGGTCGAAATAGCCCATTCGATGGTCGAAGTAGCCAAAAAACACTTCGAAATTCAACGTTTATTTTACTTCGATTCCTTCACTCGAAGTTAGTGAATCGGCCCTTAATGTGAACATCCCTTAATCATAGGCAAAATTAATTACATTCGAAAATTAGCTTGTGCCAAAAACTGCATTGGATGTACCAGACAGTATATGGCACACAACAAGCAGTGTCGGGCCTTAGATTTTGTTCAATAACTTTTGAATATAACTCGTTCCTACAATAAAGTCATGTCCCAAGAAAATTCCAAGTTTATGTAAATGAGCCTTAAACTTTCATTTACCAACTAATAAGCTGGCGTTGCATTTTCAAGTTAATGGCTATATTCTAAATTATTTCTGTAAGGTATAAACATTATGGGCTCCATCCAAGGTATTTTCGTGTCCATAATAGTTCCACGTACATTTAGTAAAAGATTAATTTAAAAGGAAATAAATAACAAAGCATGCATAATGTGTCAGTGAGACGTTTAACACCTTCTGCCTTAAGCACTGAATTTCAGCTAATAACAGAGGACCTGCCTGATCGCTGTCTACACTGACATCTGGTTTTAGCACCACTGAAATGACATTTCATATCTTGAAAGCAGCCCTGGGACGTCTGTGGCATCTGCCCTACACTCTCATCAGTTCACACTGGAGAGGAGCCAAAAACAGCAGAAATGTTTACAGACCTTCAAAGTACCTGCAACATGTTCCTTAACAGCAGTGTGTGCTCAGCACTTGACTTCGGGACATCGCAAGCTTACCTAACCATGGTCCGGAGAAATAAAGGTCTGTTTATTACTGAAGGCACGGCCTCGTCCATGAGGGGATGGGTTTTAATGAAATTAAGAGTATCATCGGGAAGTTCATTTGACTTTGTTATTTTTTCTACAGTTGCAGATCCAGTACAGCAGCCTGGCCTAGAAAAATAAGGAAAAGGAACATTTTTACAATGCGTAAAAACTTTCCAAAGGGTGAATAACCAGTACACAGTGTTTGCTTAGCATAGAGAATTATCGTAACAAATGTAAAAAAACAAACCTAGGATATGCATAGAGCACAATTCCCTTGTCTGAATAAAGTGCCAACTGCCTACCAGGAATGTAACCATGACATTAGAGATTGTTTCCTTACAATAGAAGCAGCACTTATGGATATGATGTCACAAAACTGCCACCGCTATTTTGATTCCAACTATAACAAGACTATGACTTTCATATGTCCATCACCTGGAGCTTCAAGCATAAACATGTATATTCACTACTAACTAGCTGGGATCCATTGCCAGTACCAGACACTGATACCTAAGCGACACTGGAGACAAGGCTACATGATGCCTCTGGGTCAAAAATGCTTTACGTATTTTACCCCCCCCATTTAACAGAAAACCTATTTTGTACACAGACTTAGTGTTCTGTTACTCAGAGATGTGGAATTTCACAAAATTATAGTTTGATGTTCTATCAATTTTGTTAATGTCTGTACAGAATCCAAATTCCTACAAACACAAATGAGACTTCAAAAAGAACTGTCCCAGAACAGAATTTGCTTTGTGCATTGAAGGAACAGTAACACCAAAATATGTAATTGCTTTAAAAGGAATGACAATATAATGAACTGTTGCCCTGCACTCAGGGTCAGACTGGGCCAGATGGACACCGGGAAAATCATGTGCCGCTGCTGGCCCAGACCTGCTCCCCCGGCAGACCAGCTGTTGTGCCACGATGCTGTGTCTTCCATGCGTGTTCACGGGGCATATTCCGGACATAAGTGCGCTGGGAGTTTAGAGGTTGGGAGAGGGCCCCCGGGACTGCCAGGCGGGACCTTTGTTCTGCAGCCGTGCTTGGCCCCCAAGACTCCAGTCCAACCCTGCCTGCACTGGTAAAAATGTTGAGGTTCTGAAGCAAATATATCAGTTGCATCAACCCAGGGCAACTGTACATTATATTGTCATTACTTTAAAACACTCATTTTCTGGTGTTACTGTTACTTTAAACTCTTGGTTATTGGGAATATACATTTCAGACTAAGCTACCAAGATAACCAGCAGCAGTATATGTGATTCCGGCACCTGATAAAGGCTAGTGTTCACTCCTTCATAGGCAGTTATAGCTTTGGGGCCTTGTGAATCAAAGAACTGCTTGTGGTACTTGCTATTGGTATATTTTGGAAGGGCTATGGGGCAAATTCACTTAAGTGCGAAGCGCCTAACGCTAGCGCAAATTCGCCGGCGTGATGTCATTTCTTTACTTCGCCGATTTACTAACGGGTGCTGGCATAAATTCGCTAGCGAAGTGGACCTACTCTAGCGCTACTTCGTACCCTTACGCCAGGCAAAGTTACGCTATGGTGAAGGGACGTAACTACGCTAATTCACTAACTTGCGCATTTTACTGAACGTTACCTCTTGCGCAAGACTTGCCTTCACCACCTCAGACCAGGTGAAGTGCAATAGAGTAGATAGGGATTGCTTCAAAAAAAGTTGAAATTTTTTCCAAGTCCCAAAAAACCCTGGAGTCTTTTCCTTTTTTAAGGGTGATAGGTTGAAAAAGATCATAATTTTTCTTTTCTTTCGCCTGGCGAAGTGCGGCAAAGTGTGGCAAAGCCTGCGCTAGTGCAACTCTGCAGGTTAGTGAATTTGCCCCCATGGGTGCAGTTGTTTAGATCACTGCTACAGAACGCCTCAAGTGCAGTTGTCTTAGGTTCGTGCCATACATTTTATCTGATGCCTTCTGCCCTGTCTTTAGCATGACAAGCACAACATCTGTCTGTCACACACGGGGCAGCTTTTTAAAAGAAAACGCGAAACTGCATTTTTACACCAAAATCAGTGAAAAGGTTACCCTTAATGCTACTACTCCTCATTTAAATGTGTGTGCAATCTTTTCCAGGCAAAAAATGTCAACACTTTTTCTTGTCCTGCTTCTCCCAAGTGGACAAAGACTTGTGTATGTACCTTGGCTTCGGCACTCGTTCATCTGGAACTGGGGTCCATGTTGAATCTGGGGACTTCTGCTCTTTGAATCTCCCAGTGAATACACTAGCGATGTCAGCCATATCATAGGCACAAACAGCAGAGCCGGGGATGCTGCAATGTGACATTTCCCAGAAATCATTACTCATTCCACAGTTATGCATACAATTTTTGACTAAAACAGATTCTGTACTGAAGCTTTCCTGCCAGTTGTGAACTTCATAACCTCTGTCTATTGATAACACGGCATTTCCATGTAAAGCAGACAAATGCACCACCAGTTCAGCGTCACTTAGCATTAATAGATTCTTTTTATTTTAAAACAAGGAAAAAAAAAGCTAATTATAGTGAACTTAAGGAAGGGGTAATCCCCAAGAAACTGTCTCCACCATACGGATTGCACAGTCGTAATGGATTTTTAGAGTTTATTATTCTGGAGTGATGCTCTGTAGAAATTAGCAGCAGATTTCAAACATTTATTCATAAAATTCCTATTGTGCTTCCAACGGCAACATTGGACTAAATGTAGCATTGTTCCAGAGATCTTTAGTTAAAGCTCTATAATGACTACATCAACTCACAACTGAATTAGCATTGTTTTACTGGAAAAGTGTCAGTGTCTTTATAAGGGTCATACATGAATTAAATTCATCAAGGGTCGAATATCGAGGGTTAATTAACCCTCGATATTTGACTGGGAATGAAAATCCTTCGACTTTGAATGTCGAAGTCGAAGGATTTTGCGCAAATACTTTGATTGAAGGAATACTCGTTCGATCGAACGATTAAATCCTTTGAATCGAACGATTCGAAGGATTTTAATCCAACGATCGAAGGATTATCCTTCGACCAAAAAAATTTAGCCAAGCCTATGGGGACCTTCCACATAGGCTAACATTGGGTTCGGTAGCTTTTAGGTGGCGAACTAGGGGGTCGAAGTTTTTTCTTAAAGAGACAGTACTTCGACTATTGAATGGTCCAATAGTCGAACGATTTTTAGTTTGAATCTTTCGATTCGAAGTCGTAGTCGAAGGTCGAAGTAGCCCATTCGATGGTCGAAGTAGCCAAAAAAACACTTCAAAATCCGAAGTATTTTTTCTTCTATTCCTTCACTCGAAGTTAATGAATTGGCCCCTAACTGTCACAGCTGCAAATTAAAAAAGTGCAAGTATATTGTACCCATAAATCATATTCCATTGGGCAGCATAAAGCCATAGTGATACACACAGCCTCGTCATAAGGAAATATTTACAATATGCACTGAATGGAGTTAGCAGCAGAGACATTTACATTCCTACTATTTTTATAATACAGAAATAGGCAGCCTTAGCCAAAGTAAAAAAACTTGTAGTAGACAAATATCTGAAAACTGAACCAAACCGTACTAAAATTTACTTTGATAACTTCAGAATATAAATAGAAATGGTCCCCTGCATAAAGTCAGGTTAAGATACTTCCCCTCTTTTAGTGCTCTAAATCCTTTCATTCTATGGCTGACAAAAAAAAAAACAGGCTATATGATTTAAGTCATCATCATTTTGAAATCTGTTCATCGCTGCTACATAAACATTCATCCTCCTACAATCTGCTGCGTCACCCAGAGCCTAGTGAAGGCAAATCACCAAGTCATTAATGTGTATCAACATATTAATAAGCAGATAGTGTAAAAGTGTAAATAATTATTCTAGTCAGGCTTCTATGTGACACTCAAATGAAGCATGGGAAATAAGGATAGCTCTTTGCCTCGTTGCCTCTAAGTAGGGATTTTTCAAGAGTATCCATCATACAGGGTTTCACTGCTGTGCTTTAATGCATTGGTATTTTTGAATGGTAAACAGTTTCTGCCGTATAAAGCTCCAAGTAATGCCAGTAAACCATGACCATTTTCGAGTCCTACTCAAATTTCTTTATAAAAGCATTCCAAAGGTGAGAGACTGCAGATAGCTATTGACTGTTTATTTACAGGTCCTCGGGGGGGAAAAGATAGGTCACAAAGAAATATTGAAATGTGTGCTTGTTTATTCTTTGCTATAATGAAAGTTAATTGTTTAACATGAGGAATAATTAGAATAAAGAGATTGGAGATTGGTAGGCGCATAGATTGTAATAAATGATTTATGGACCTGAAGAATCATGCTCCAAAGAAGTAGAGGGATTTATAAGGGAAAAAAATATTTATTTTCAGAGTCCTTACAGCTAAAATGTCTTCATGTCACTAAATACATCTAAAGGTTAATTACAGATTAAAATATTGAACATTCAAATAGAACTCCCAAGCCAAAACTGGCAAAACTTGGCAAAATGCGATGGGGGGTTACTAGAAGCTCAACAAGAATTGCACTTCTCTCGGTTACATCATTTGGGAAAATAATGCAAATTCCAATAAGTAAAAAAACAAACAATTTCTCAGCACAATTTGTACAAACACCAATTACCTGTTGTACGGTGTTGAAAAAGTAGCCAAGACAACGTCTCGGCCATTGATATGAATGACGTCTGTAACAGCTTGCAAAATGTTGAAATAGAAATGGGAATCCCCAGGAACCGAGCAATTCAGTCGAGCTTTTAGGAAAGATGTCCACTGTTTTTCAAGTACCCTCTGAGATCCCCCCATGTCATTTTTGCACACCTGGGCTACTCTTGGGAAAACCACCTAGAGAGGAAAAAAAACAAGGTTTTGTTGTATCAGGTTAAAAATGCCGGGATGCGCTAGGGGATACTAAGATGCCAACATCATTTAAGAAGAAATGCCAACAAAAGAAAAATTCCATTATAGAACCATGTGTTCTGGAAGATAAGAATGTGCCATTTGAAGCAAAGCTATAAATCCCCTGGAAGATCACATGTCTGAAAAATATAATTTTCAGAAAGTCTGCTTAGCTTTCTATTTCCACAGACAAAAGCACATTCGCTATCTCCAACACAGCAAAGGGGCAGGAGGCTTGCAGCCCTTCTCAGCTGCTGCTGAACTCCAACTGATCCCATTTCTACCTCAGCTGTTGTCAAATTTCAACTTATGGCCCTGTCCAGCTGCTGTCAGGGTTGAGAATGATGGGTTAGTTAGTTCTGCAATAGATGGTGAGCCCTGTGTGTACAGCTCCCCAGCAGATATTTTGCCCATCAGCTGTTCAGACATACTGAGACTTGGATTTCAACAACTGCAAATTGGCTGCAAGCCTGGACTCACTGTATGGAATTAATAACACCAGAATTTGTGTAGGTTTTATTTATAATGCTTTAATTAGTAAATAGATGCCAAAATGCAAAGGTGGTAACCTGTTTATAAAAGTAAAGAGAGTGAGAGAGCCATTGGTATAAAGCAGAGAGATGAATTGCAATAGGATAAATCTGATAATGTATTTAATATGATTCATGTCTGAGCCATGGAATGTACTTACATGATGCACTAATAAAAACATATTGCTCGCTACAAAAATCCGTCCAGGAATCAACCCAATTACAGTTCCTCAAGAAATAGAAAAGCTTATAAATGTAATCCAATTCATTTATATAGATAGAAGTGGACTGTACTCAGCTGCCATTTCTAAAAGGGAGTCTCGAGATATTCTGGTTTCCTTTTCTTAGGGTCTGTCAGATACAATATGGCAATAGATATCAATCTATGGCAAGAGAAATCCATCCTGAGTAACGTAACTTTTTTTTTTTTTTAATTCATAAGGGAATCATAGCTCATAGGGAACGTAGCGCAATAACCCAACTGGAACTTGTCTTGTACTGGCACCATACTAAATCTTTGATGTCTAACAAACTTGAAAAACAAGATCCATGTATTGAACTGACATTTCTACAAATTAAAAATTCAGTGTATATCCGAAAGGGACTTATGATGGGAGCACACCACTATGTATAAAAATATCATTGCAGTAAACACATTCCCAGCTGCTACAGTATTGTTAATGATTTATAGGTTTCTGCAAAACAATTCAGCATTTTCTTTTTTATTGAAAAAAAGGGCTAGGGTCTATGCATTTAAGTCAATAAGAAGGCATCACTGGGACCAAAGCTGTCCAACTGTCTACTTGCAAGTCAATCAGATGCAAAGACCAGCTTTTTTTAGATGATGTCTGGCAATCTAACAGGAATTTGGGTTTCATTATCAGTAAAAGATAAAAAAACACCAAGGAGAGACTGCATGTAAAGATAAAGCTGCTCTTGCTTTTATAAGACCAGTAGGTTTTCACAAAAGAGAGTATGTTAGGGTAATTCTCTAATTCGTTTTATTTGTGCATAATCATGCTCTAGTTAAACTGTTATTTGTCTGCTGTAATGTGTAGGATTTGTACTTTATCAAGAGCACTGCAATGTGACTTATAATACAATTCTCATTCATGCTGCAAGTACTGCACAATACCACTGGGAATTCTTGCAAAGCTCCAACTAAAGGTATTATGAAGAGTGGTGCTATACACAGTTAAAATTTACTGTACAGAAGGTGATGACCCCCCCCAAACAGGCAAAAAACCAAACCTTTTTTCTGTTAAATGTTGCTGATGGTTGCCAAAAGCATATTTTTGCCGCAAGATCATGCATGAATAGTGAAAAACGTTCACTCATCATTACTTGTGACTGCTAAATTATTAAACTTCGCAGCACTCCCCACTGCAACAATTATTGAGAGATATGGGAATTGTTATTGGACCCTACAATATTTTTAATAGAATATACCCAATACATTCTTAAACATTTTGAAAATGCAATAAGATTGCAATTATATTTGTTCATTGGGAGGGTTTATTACTACATAGCTTTAAAAGGAGGAAAAAAAGATTGCCACATAGAAACACAGATCATTCTTGCATGGCATTCCTTTACAGCACTCCAGTGAGGAATAAATGGGGATTTCTCCTCTTGGTAATATCACACATAAGGGCACTATATTCAAAACACATTACAAAGTTTCAGGATCTGCAATGCAATCTTCCCAAAAGGTAGCCTTGTCACGGTGATTAATGGCTCTCATAGCAAGGTCATTCGTTGCTAAAATGACTTAAGAGCAGTAACACAGGTAATTTACGTCCATTTCTATCCTTACCTTCCCCATGCTGTTGTATTCGACTGCAATTTCACGATAGAAGAAGTAGATAAGGTCACCATAATCCACAGCGTGTACAAAGTATGGCTCTGAAAAGAAAAAAGAGAATTATTGCTATGACATATCATGGATACTACTAACTGGTCTCCTGGGATGCACTTTACAGCAGGACATGCAAGTGACATTGTAGTTTAGAGACCTTCAAGTTAATTGTGCATCTGTTTTCTTATAATCAAATTAGAACATGCAATGTATTGTATCATTCAGTAGGGTAGGAGCTGGAGACTTCTGACAATTGCTGTTGACTTCTAGTTCTCTTGCTTGGTAGCTTGGTCTTCCAGCTATTGTGGAATTTTACCCAATCATCCCATGTGGCTGAGAATGATGGCAATCTTAGTTTAATGCACATTTTATATGTTAAACCCCAATATACCGGAATAATAAGAACTAACTTTAATTTGTGTCCCTCATTCTCACACAGGTAACAAACCTCCTTAGCTCCTAATGGATCAATACACACTGCATTAATACCAATAGGTTTGAACTTTATCATGCCCAGTGCAGTTTAAAGGCATCTAACCTCTACTAACAGTAATTGTGCCTGCCAATATAATTAAGCTGGATGCCCTGTATAACCCATTAGCTCTCATAGGAAAAACAATCTTTTCCTATTGAAGGTGAAAGCTATCTGCACACAATGCCCTTGTGGTACAGATTATTCCATGGCATGGCACATTCCTTGTTTTCCAAACAATGTATTTAGTGTATAGACGGGTAGCAGCCGAATTCGCATCATCAAAGGTGTGCTTATCAATTCCCCACCGATTAGAATATCTACAGGTGCCCTAGTGGCCACAATATAGTTGGAGCTGGTGCAGGCAGTTGTACAAGGCAGTTCTCTTATAAATGTGCAAACAGGCAAAGAGGGCAGGGCAAAGATTAAGTGATGTTTAATCCTTCATAGGGAGCTTTATTTCTTACTTTCGGCAACTTTCATGAACACATGAAAGTCACAGTGATTAATCCGAGCCGTAACGGTAACAGCCAGTATCTACAGTGACTTATGCATTTGATAATGTCTGATCTGATAAATCGGACTTATAAAAGTCATTTGGATGCCTGACTGACTTTGTAGCTGACTTATCTTTAAAACAAACTAATTGTACAACAGATTGGCAGAACTTCAAGCAGATATATTATATTTCTTTTATGATTCAATTCAGCGTTGCCCGATATAATTCATTTTCCACATTTCTAAGGCATAAAATTATCTAGACAAAGTATAAAAACCCCCGCAACAACATGAAGAAGTAAAAATAAACTGCAGACCTGATCTAACATGCTACAAGCCTAGCATTAAAATACAATTAGATCTAGTGAATGGAAAAATTGGATTCTTAGTTGGAGACGGTCACTGGCAGATTTATAGTGACAGGATGGACTTACACATAGGAGAAATTCCTTATATTGGCGAACGAGGGGCACTTGCTTACCTTTCAGCCATTTGGAGTCATATTTGACAGTGCGCAAGGTTGGACCATCCCCCAGACTTCTATAAATGACAGCATCGATTGCAAGGAAATCGGTCACGGTTGCAGAGTAAAGCTTGCCATCTTTGGAGATAATGAGAAACACAACAATCAATACTGAACAGGTTACTGCTTAATGTAGTCTTTAATAGGTGACCTGATAAAAACCTCTATATAAATAAATACTTATTATTATTATATTAAGGTGGCACGGATCAGATCTGTTTTATTTTGTAATCTTCATTAACACTGTCTCTGCCTTTGTACATCCCTTTGGCTGTAATGTAGTAGAAAAAAAACAAGTCCTGGTTTTTGTAACTCATAGCTCCCAATCGGCAGCAAGCATTTTCTTGTTTTTCTCCTTACTGCTGATTGTTGTGGGTTACTAGACCTGAAGCTGTAAGTTCTTGCCTGGATCATGATTCTGAGACCACATTTAGAGAACTTGTAAGTAATTTTGTTTTTAATATAGTGCAACACAAATACAATTTCTCGGTTTAGTGTCAGTAGGGAAAAATGATGTATTTTGAGGGTAATATTTTGTATTCTCTTTATCTGAAAGATGAAAGGAACAAGCTGGTCATGGCAAAAAAAAAAAAAAATCAGGAAAAACTCTAAATTCCGATATACCACCAACCTATATCACCATAATTATTCACCCAAGCCATGTTGCCTTGAACTAGAAAAGTCATATTTGAGTCTAGTGTGCTCAGTATGAACTTTTTAAGTGACTACTCCAGAGTAAAAAATAATGTTCCAATAATATGACTAATAGATTATATTTGCTTTATACAACTGAGATGTGTGGAATGTTCTCATTGGCTGCATACAATACAGGACTCAGGGGTAGCTTATTATAGTTTATATGGTTCAGGGTCGATATTTTTAACAGAACTCCTGGGAAAACTTATATTTTTATGGTGATTTACATGATGTTGTGTATCCTGTTACTATGTGTGTGTTTTACAATTCACCTGCTTCTTATTTAGAAGTGCCTATACTGCACACTTCTTCCTCTTCTAGCTATGTATAGAGAACACAAAGCAATTACTTAATGATCTAAATCCCGCTCATTACCAGGGTAGTAATTCTAGTTATACAGGACATGGCTGCACATCAATTTCTAAACTACATTTGCCTGTGTATGCAATATTATAAGGTACACGTAATTGGGAAGAAACAAGTAGCTCCCTTGAGCACAAATGAGCCCAGGCTTCCTATGGATTTGTGTCTTATGGTTGATTGTTTCCAGTTGAAATAGGTCTCTGTTAAACCTGGAAGAGAAGTGCATGCAGACTGGAGTAATGTTCCGAACCTTTCATGCTAATGAAGATCTTAAAGCAGAAGGAGCAGATTTTCTGCATCTTAAGGCTAACTTTTTGTGACCTTAATTACACTGTTGAAATGTAAACAACTGAGCTGCCAGAGGTAAAAGGAGAGAAATATTTTAACCTCCCCACGATTTCAGTTCCTGGCAAAAGGCTAACAAAATTGTAAACTATCAGCAAGAGCTTTGCAACCTGCACAATGTTTGCACAGACATGTTTGTATATATTCATTTTAAAACATATTCATACGCAGAGCTAACAAATATCTGTGCTGCTGTGGTTGGTTACCCATGGGGCAACAAAACACCCTATATAATATTCTGTGCTTTTGTAGAAATCAAGTATTTATATATTTATATATATTATATATATATAAGTATTAATTTGTTTATATGCTGTTTTTGGATGAGGGCAGAACTTGTGATGAGCCACGGGAAACTTTCCATTCTCATTATTCTCAGTGGATATTCTTTTTCCATTTTATGTTTTTTTTTTTTTTTTTTTTGCATGTGTTTTTTAAATGGCAAAAATAAGAAACAGCTTTATGTCTTGGCTTCCTCCAAGACTCAAATACCTTTCACACGAGCTAGTGATAAGTCTCTAACGTACATGAGATTTATGCCTTTGGGGAATATTTCAGTGTTTGGTGGTGAATTACAAACTACACATGCTAGTTGGAGAAGATATACAACATTCTAAATCTTGTCAAATAAAAGAAGTTTTCATATGGGGGTTTTTATAAATGATCCCTAAGGTATAATAACAAATAGTCTAACAACAACCCAGGAGTCCTATTCAGAAGCAGGTTCCTTCTGCTAATGATAACATTTCATCCAGAGACATCTCAGTTTTTGTAACATTGCTGTGAAGTGTTAATTTTCCGTAGCAAATAATACAGTACATTTCCGTCAGTTAATTTTCTTTCCATTGTTACAGCCTTTCTCTTTCTCTTTGCTGGAGAACATTAAAGTGGATTTGTCACCTCCTAAACAAAGATTGCACATGGTCTTATCTTAAAACCTACCCATTAATTTGTTCATTGTTGCAGAAATACATGTTCCAACAACTGAGAGGTTGGTTATGGTTTCTGTTATCATACGCCAACAATGCCTATATCTGGGTGTATATTTCCCCTTTAAGCATTATTTCAGAAAAGACATTTTTAATACCAAAAGTTGGCTTTGAAGATGCCTATAGCCCACTGGAGGAACATGGGGTATAGTAAATGAAAGCTAAACAAAAGTCTAATCTTTCTTAAGTGCAGAGCGGTGAGTGCCACTTTGCAAAACAAAGCATGGCTCAGTGTGGGCCAGAAATAGAACCTTTTTTTGTAAACTACTGTACCTGCAAACAATGCCACATTGGCATGCTTTGCATCATATGGGCACCTTGCCATCCCACTTATTTCTTCATCAAGAAATTCAAGCGTATCCATCTGAAATAAAACAGCGAAACCATGAAATTATGAGTGCATTTGTAGTCACTGTTTTCCAACAAGTCTTATATGACCCCCCTCCGATGCATTGCTGATTATATGTTGAATAATTGATGTAGTGGGACTGCCTCTGCTTCCTGCTTTTAAACCACATGAATGGACATGTAGGTAAAAGTAATAATCAATTAGCCATTCTTTTGTCACTTGCCCTGATGCATTATGGTAGGGAAGATTAGGAATTGTTGGCTTTTACCTTGCGCTCCAAGAACAAGCTATTAAAAACAGAAGCACAATATGAAAAAAAAACAGCAATATTGTTTCTCATTCTATGGAGTTTTACTACAGTGAACATTTGGTGCTTAATGTATAATTCCATCAAGAAAAGACTAGGGTGGACATATCTATTCTAGTAAACTTTGCTTTTGGAGGGTGTATAAGCACACAATCTTCTTTGCTAGGGTACTTAAACCTTCTCACCACCACTTTCCTGCTGCCACAGGGAAACGGATTATTAAAGGCTTCAGAAGATATCTTATCCGTTTATGAGATTGCTTCTGAGCTATACAGACTATGCGGTCTGTGGTGTCTGGCTTTTTGACAAAAGTTCTGCTCAGCACACAATGATGCAATAAAAGAGCCTCTATCCAGAGGAACAGATTTGGAACATGACCAGCTAGCAGCCAAGCACTGGGTTATTTTTGTTGACATTTGCTCTGTACAATGAATGCCGCCTAGATGTTCCTCTATACCAAGAAGCAATTACCATTCGATGAATATGTGTGATATAAAACTATGATGAGCTCGCTTTGCAGAATTAGTTCTTGAATAAACTGCTTTCTTGTCAAATATGAAAAGATCTATAGAGCTGGATATATATATATACATAAATACTGCATATAAGTAAATGTAAAAGTCCAGGCCTGCTCCTTTGGATATCAGTTCCTTACACTATGAAAGAGATATGATATGCAACCACTGAGACTGTGTCCAAAACTGTGTGGGATGTGGATCAAGGGACATATATCATCCTAGCCTATTTGGTAATATAATAATATACTACATTTATCAAAATTAGGCACCCAATATAAATCAAAAGCAGCCTTAAGTTAAAAAAAAACTTCAATGGTGTACAGCAGCAATTAACTTTTTAGTGCATTGACGATAGAGCTTTCAGTCTTGATCCTCACTTGTTTCCTATCAAGCGTTGTCCCTGTCCTGCATGGCAGAAAGCAATTAATTTTGTTGGCTGCAAAATCAGGCTGGGATTTATAGTTTCAGCAGATGACAATACAGTGGGTACACTGCTTAAACCGATGGCCCTTTGCATTTTATAGCCCAGTGAGAGGCTCTCTCGGCTGTTCAGGATGTCAAAAGGTTGATTGAATGCCATCTGTAATGTGAACAGAACAGACAGGGGCAGCACAGGTGTCCATGTAAACATCTGTGAAATCACATAGCTATCCCACTTGAAGTTCAAATGACATGGGTATCAGGTGATGAAATCAGCAGAAGCTGACAGATTGGTTTGAGGAAACATCTGTAGGAAAGAGTGAATTGAATCATTTTTATTCCGTAAATGAAGCTGCCAAATGAAAAAAAAAAAAACAGTTCTTCTCAAAGTCAACACTGTAGCTAGTGAGCAGGGGTTGCCTTCTTGATGCTGGTTAGAGGCATTAATTCAAATGAATTGCTACGAATGAAGCAGTGACAAGGGGAGTTAGAACAGTCTCTGCTTGGCACAGGGTTGAAAAAGCCAGCTGCAATCTCTATAGAGGGACAGAGAGTGGATTTTCTAACATTTGGTTAGTGATGAGCTTACACGAAGAAATTGGAAAGAAGAGAAAGAATAAAGACACTATTTTCCCCATAGCAATTTGTTCTTAGCCTTCATGCAAAACTGAATTTGTTATCTTGGGTCTTTTAAAACTGGTCAGTTTTACGCTTGTTGACTGCAAAGCAATAAGAATGAGACTTCAATGTCTGCCTAGATTGTTGGGATAGTGCCAATGATACCAGCCTGGATCAATCAGAAACAATGTTTCTCATTTGCTTATCTCTTATATATATAGAGTGTTAAGCTGGCCATAGATGTTGAGATTTTTAAAAGATCCGATCGTCATCGTGAGACCACGACAATACGAATTGTCCATCAACTAAAAAGACCAATTTGCCAGGAAAACAAAGGGGAGCTGCCTGCTTGGCCCTGCAAACTGGGACCGACAAAGATTTTTTAACCAGGCCAATCAATTTCCTGACAGATGTCGGCAGAAAAATCGTAAGATGTTCAATCGCTCGAATCCCACTAACAGCACGATAATTTGAAGGACTGGTCGGACTTCGCTAAAATCTGTCGTTCGGCAAGAGAAATCTTTGCATCTATGGGGACCTTTACAGTCCATGACCCACAGTGGTTTATCAGTGAACTAAGAGCTCGTAGTCTCCACAAAACTCATACATTATCATAGAAACAAATATGTCCTAAGGCACAGGTTTGGTTTCAAGGTCTGTAGGGGGAAACAAAATAAACAGAGTAGCAGAACATTCTGCAATCAAACACAGGTGTACCTTACATAGAACATATGTTATACACCTAAAGTTTGCTCTACAAACAGCTAATTTATCACCCAAAAAGGAGGAATTTGGTGTGAGACAATCAGATATTGTTCACTCCGCATTGATATATGTAAGCAGAATTGCCCAGGCTAGAGAAAGTTGAGAGAAAGCCAATGAACAGGTGATCTTGTCTATTTTAATGTATATATAACTTATAATTGAAAAAGTTTAGGATCCAAATGTTTTGGAATATTTCAAACTAAAACTAAAATTATATTCTCCAGTGAGGGATTGCATAAAACATCATAAGGGTCCCAATGTAATCTGGGCTGTAATCATAATTATAGGCATACAAGTTTAAAATAACTCTTACTAATATATAAGTGAAAATAGAGTTCAACACACATTTTACAGCTATCAATTCACTTGTTTACAATGCTTGAGGGGTCCATAAATCAAGGGGTGCAAACTTTCTTTCAACCACTGATAAGTGGTTTGACATACCATATGTTACATTTAAATATCTGAACAATACCAGTTAATTTGTGTCGCCTTTTAAAGTCTTGCCGAATTCTAGTAACATTGTAGTCCATAAGGTTAATGGGTTGTTTTACAATGCAATAGCTGTGGCACATAGACCCAAAGAGGAGAAGCTGCTTAAAAGTTGGTTGGGTTTGGGGCAGGACAAAGGCAAGGGAAAAGTTTAGAAGTGCGAGTATTTTCTATCACTGCTACTTTTTTGCTTCTAGAAATGATGATAAAGGCAATGGGGGTCATTAATAAAGTTCGTGCAGCGCATATTTATCTGCATATGTTTGTATTGCCCATGCTTTTTATTGAACGCTAATATATTGCACTGCTCTGCCCATCTTTCTGGTTTTTGCGAATTCGCATTGTGAATAAATTTTCGCAAATGAAACTGGTGTCTGTGTGAGTGCGCCCACTGTGCGAGATTGTTGTGCACAAAAATAGAGTTGACAGTAACTTAAATTCGCAATTTGCAAAACTGTTTTGCAAATATTTTCTCCACCACCAAAGTTGTGGCGTAATTCAAACACAGAGCTTGCACATAAATATTTGCAATTTGCGATTTTTGATACATTTAAAAATCTCTTATAGACATTAGCAGTATTAAAAAAGATTCGCAATTCTGTTTGCACACTCTTATTCAGCTTTATCAATGTAACCATGTGCAGGGCTAATATATTCAATGTGCGACTCAATCTGCCCTGCGTGGAGTTTAGAAATGACTCCAATGACTGCAATTCGCTACCCACTGGCTACAAGAAGTACAATAACTTGCAATAACCAACTAAACACACTCATAGGCATATTTCTTGGCAATGAATGATGGCAGTAGAGTAGTTTCTGCACTTTAATTCTCATAATTTTCCTAGGAAAAGCAGGGTCTATGATAAGGATCAGACCAATCTATCGCATGAACAAACACTGAATTTTTAGATAGTGGATATTGTTATGGCCAAAACACAAAAACCCCTTGCAGCCACTTACTACAGCTGAAACTGTAAAAGTCTAATTAGAACAGTTATTCAGAATATTACTTACAGACAATAAGTCATTCAACGTGAGTCAGATGTGATAGAGATACAAAAACCAAAAAACATACCTTGTAGTACCTGCAGGAAGGATTGAAAGCATTAGTTCCACAGACAAACAATGTATCTTCATCCCTCTTTAGCAAGACCTTAATAAAATTATGGCATTCATCCTGTATGGTTAAGACAGAAAAGAAGACAGAAAATACAATCTTATACCATTCATAAAATGGAAACAAAAATAAGAATTTTTGATTTTCTCTTTGAGAATTGTCCAACCAATCAAAGTGGCCCTGTTGGAATACAAGTCTTGGAGATCTGCCTGTAAGCCCATAGAAAACAGCTCTCTTTCTAACCATATCTAACTCACCCTGGGAGTTGGACAGTTAAAACAGACCATTCTGTGCTTGGACTGCAGTCATTCTGACCGAATGAAAAGGCTATATTTAATTTTGAAATCTAACATGGAGCTAGACATATTGTCAGTTTCCCAGCTGCCCCCAGTCATGTGACTTGTGCTCTGCTAAACTTCAGTCACTCTTTAGAGCACACAGGCAGATTTGGAGAGATTTAGTCACCTGGCGACTAATCGCCTCTTCTGCGGGGAGACAATCTCCCAGAACTGCCTTCCCCCTGCCTTCTATAATGAGAAAACATCTGCGCCAATGCACGTGCGGAGCCTAGATTTGCCCAAAGTTTCCTTGAGATTGTCACCCTGCAGAAGAGGCGATTAGTTGCCCCCCGAATCTGCCCGCGTGCCCCTGCCCTTACTGCTGTACTGCAAGTTGGAGTGATGTGACCCCCCCTCCCTTTCCCCCTCCTAGCAGCCTAACAACAGAACAATGGGAAGGTAACCAGATAGCAGCTCCCTAACACAAGATAACAGCTCCCTGGTAGATCTAAGAACAACACTCAATAGTAAAATCCAGGTCCTTCTGAGACACATTCAGTTACATCAGGTAGGAGAAACAACAGCCTGCCAGAAAGCAAATCCATCCTTAAGTGCTGGCTTTCTGAAAGCACATGACCAGGCAAAATGACCTGAGATGGCTGCCTACACACCAATATAATAACTAAAAAAAATACATTTGCTGGTTCAGGAATATTATATTGTAGAGTGAATTATTTGCAGTGTAAACAGTGTAATTTAGAAATAAAAACTTCACCTTAGAAATCATGACAGAATTCCTTTAAGAATATAACTAAACAAAGAAACTACATTTCAAAACAAGCTGAGTTGACGTATGGAAAAATCCTGTCCAAATGTATCTTTAAACCCCATCGCCATCCCTCATGGTATTCTATGATCCACAGTAAAGCCTGATCTTTATCAGTAAACAGGCAATTGTTCTCTAATTTAGAGACACAGATGAGTTAATTGAAAAGGCAATTACTGCTGAAGCAGAAAGTGCCACAATCCATAGCATATCACACACACAGCTACCACAGATAATCATCAAAAAAAAACTAAGCCCTAGTGGCAGCAGAAGAGATGAAAATTGCCTACCTTATGCTTCCCCTTCATTCTGCAGGTGTCTACATCAGACTGTTTAGATTTCCATGTCAGTTTCTGCAAAGATCAGGGGGAAAAATTAATAAGAGCCCCTGAGGTTCCACCGCCTTTGATTGTTAGGGCTCTTACAGACGAGCGTTTGAAGCTGCGCTCCCCTGGGTTCTGTTTTTATGCGTTCAGCTGCAGGGGAGCGCAGGAGTAGACGCATTCAGTTTTTTTAATGGGGCTGTACTCACACAGGCGCATGTAGGCGCTGAACGCAGGAAAAATGCAGCATGTTGCGTCTCAACCTGCCTTCTGAGCCTACATGCGCCTGTGTGAGTACAGCCCCATTAAAAAAACTGAATGCGTCTACTCCTGCGCTACCCTGCGGCTCAACGCATAAAAACGGAACGCAGGGAGCGCAGCTTCAAACGCTCTTCTGTAAGAGCCCTTAATGTCAGAGTTGAATTGAGGAGACAAGCTGCAGGACATGTGTTAATGAATACATCTGGGCTCCTTTTGATTAATTGTCATCCATATTAAGTATCATACATCATGTTTTAAATATCTTGAATGCCCTCTATGGCATATGTAATGCTGATTTTCTATTCTAGTCTTACACTCTCTTCCCTGTTCTGATGGAGACACACACCTGTAGGCATGCTTTTTAAATACAGATAAAGTGTCAGCAGTATGTTATTGTCAAGAACAGAAGCATAGGAAATAATAAAGTTCATTAAAGGGGACCCGTCACTCAAAATAATTATTCCAAATGTTATTTTATCATGTTAGTCAAGCAAAATTAACTTTAATTACACTGTATAAATTATTTGAAAATTGTTTCCATCAGTCTGGGAATTCAAAATTATAGCAAGTGGACAGGAGGCATTTTGTGGACACTGTTATTAAGACAAGTCTTGTACCATCTCAGAATCTTGTTTGTGCACCAGAATGGGGGACCTGATATCAATCCCCCATGCCCTGGCTACACAATTTAAAGGGATACTGTCATGGGAAAAAACATTCCCCCAAGTGCTCTTAACCATTAAAGGGATCCCGTCATCAGAAAACATGTTTTTTTCAAAATGTATCAGTTAATAGTGCTGCTCCAGCAGAATTCTGCACTGAAATCCATTTGTCAATTTCCCAACTTCCCCAAGTCATGTGACTTGTGCTCTGATAAACTTCAATCACTCTTTACTGCTGTACTGCAAGTTGGAGTGATATCACCCCATCCCTTCCCCCCCCCCCAGCAGCCAAACAAAAGAACAATGGGAAGGTAACCAGATAACAGCACCCTAACACAAGATAACAGCTGCCTGGTAGATCTAAGAACAACACTCAATAGTAAAAACCCATGTCTCACTGAGACACATTCAGTTACATTGAGAAGAAAAAACTGCAGCCTGCCAGAAAGCATTTCTCTCACAAAGTGCAGGCACAAGTCACATGACCGGGGCAGCTGGAAAATTGACAAAATGTCTAGCCCCATGTCAGATTTCAAAATTGAATATAAAAAAATCTCTTTGCTCTTTTGAGAAATGGATTTCAGTGCAGAATTCTGCTGGAGTAGCACTATTAACTGATACATTTTGAAAAAAACATGTTTTCTGATGACGGGATCCCTTTAATGGTTAAGAGCACTTGGGGGAATGTGGGGAGAGCAGTGACTAGGAAATGCTGAATTGAAAGCAAAAGTAATTGCTTGCCCTTCCTCTATGCCTATGGCATAGTGGAGGGGCAGGCAATATCGGATTGACAGCTGAGATTTTTAAATGAGTTTACAACAGCTATGAGCGCTTTAATAAAAAAAAGAATTTGGATTTCATGTTTAATTTGATAAGGACTTTATACAACTTTTAATGTCTGGGTGACTTTAACATGAGAATGTGAGGTTTACCCCAGCCAAATAACCCAATGCAACACTATATTTTCTGTTATTATTAGGGTTAGGGTTAAGACCGCATTCGATCCGTAAAAGCTTACTATTGATTGCTTTCTGTGAGTTATTTCATGGATGATTAGAACTTGAATTTATATTTACATTACAGTCATTAAAACATTACTGAATGTGATAGGAATTGGAAGGCTTCTCCTACAGAAAACCAACATTGTCTTTATGTTATCCTCAGTTTAATACTTAATCCGGCCGAATATATATATACAGTATATATATATATATATATATATATATATATATATATATATATATATATATATATATATATATATATATATATATATATATATATCAGTGTTTCTGACCCATAATGTGAAGTTGTAAATCGTGATGCTGCTGTGAATATATTAATCCACATTAACCACACTCTTTCTCGGCAGTTTAGCTTTTCCCCTACTTCTATGGTCATTGATGGGGAAACAAGTCTTTATTTTACTAATAGAGCGATCTCTTATGAATTAAACATGTTTACAGTGTTACAGAATGCAACATTTCAGTCGGTATGCTTAGGTGTTAAAATGCTGAAGCACTGCAATTATATACACAGCTCTCTAAAAGCCATTTGATGGATAATCCTGCTGGGGATCCTGAAGCATTTTGTTAAGGACTGCATTTTGCACTGGATGAACCTGAAATGAAGGTGGAATAAACTGTTGTTTTCGGTTTCCAAATCTGCTTTGTCATCATAACGTCTGACAGGCGGCAATAGGAATAACCTGCCTTTACTCAAGCAGAAAAGAACAGGACATACTTTACTGAAAAAGATTTCCTCTGTGTGTGACGTCTCCAATTCGACTGTGTAGATGTGGTCCCTAAAAAAAGGAGTAAAAAACGGAAATGATTATGGTCTTATTTCAGTTAATGAATGATGGTTCTTGCTTGGGGAAAAGATTAGACAACACCTGTAAAACTGCTGGATGTGTAACAGGCCGATACCTGGTGACTCCCTCAAGGTTATAAAAATGAAACTGCTATTACAGTACCACAGACACTGATTAAAGGGCATGTAAAGTCTAAAATAGAATAAGGTTAGAAATGCTGTATTTTGTATACTAAATATAAACATGAACTTACTGCACCACAAGCCTAATCAAACAAATAATTTATGCTTTCACAGTTGGCTACAGGGGGTCGCCATCTTGTAACTTTGTTAAACATCTTTGCAAGACTAAGACTAAGTGCACATGCTCAGTGTGGTCTGGGCTGCTTAGGGATCGTCATAAACAAAGCTGCTTGAGTTCTGCATGGCTGGTAAGTAAGGCGGGGGCTCCCCCTGCTGTTCATAAGTATGATTGTTTCCCTGCTCAGCAGTTAGGGACCGTCTGACAATTCCTATCCACAGCAGTAAATGAAGGGAGAAGTTCACACATATGGTCAGGTTTCTTATAAAAACAGTACACATTTTTAAATTAAAGTATATTGGAGATAGGTATCTTTTTCATTAAAGAAAGTAAAAATGGGATTTTAATTTTTTGGCTTTACATGCCCTTTAAGCAGAAGAACTTGTGAACATGTCACACTGCTAACCCCCTAGTATATATACTAGGGGTTTAATTGCACTTAATATGCATTTAGGCAACAGTTTTTTTTAACTTGTAACAATATGATTTTACTGTAGTTAATTGGGTTAAAAAAAATTCAGTCAAGTTGAACCTCTCCAAAGGGCCCCAGTGCATACATACAGGTATAGGATGCATTATCCGGAAACCCGTTATCCAGAAAGTTCAAATTATGGGAAGGGTGTCTCCTATAGACTCTATT
Source organism: Xenopus laevis (assembly GCF_017654675.1). NCBI lineage: Eukaryota > Metazoa > Chordata > Amphibia > Anura > Pipidae > Xenopus > Xenopus laevis. The sequence goes on along the minus strand of NC_054372.1, from coordinate 159,472,459 downwards.
ATAATCAAATCATTCAGATTTTTAAAAATGATTTCCTTTTTCTCTGTAATAATAAAACAGAGCCTTGTACTTGATCCCAACTCAGATATCAATAATCCTTATTGGAAGCAAAACCAGCCTAGTGGGTTTAATTAATGTTTACATGATTTTCTAGTAGACTTAAGGTATGAAGATCCAGAAAGATCCGGGAGAACTCCAGGTCCTAAGCATTCTGGATAACAGGTTCCATACCTATACAATATTATATACAGGGGTTTCCAGATAAGGGATCATTTCATATTTTGGATCTCTATATCGTAAATCTACTAAAGAATAAATTAAAAATTAAATGAACCCAATAGGATTACTCTGCTTCCAATAAGGATTAATTATATAGCTGGAAACAAGTACAAGAAAAAGGAAATCGTTTTCAGAAATCTGATAAGAGTTTATGGGGAAACGGCCTTCCCCTAATTCGGAGCTTTCTGGATAACAAGACTTCCAGATAATGGATGCCATACCTGTAAATGACCTACGTGTGTGTATATAAAATACACACACACACACACACACACATACACATATATATATATATATATATATATATATATATATATATATATATATATATATATATATATATATATATACAGATAGATATATACATCTATATCTATATCTATATATATATATATACATATATATAGAGCAAAGAAATCCGCACTCATAGGTCTTTTGTGAAGAAAAAAATGGGATTATTCCACGTTTCGGCTCTTAGACTCGAGCCATCATCAGGAAGGGCAGAGCCTAAAGTGATATGTATATGTATATGTTCCAGCACCTAGGCATTTCCATTGTTTTCTGAGTGCATATATATGTATATATATATATATATACAAACTTCGAATAGTCCGCACTCTCAGGACTTAATAGAAAAACTTTTTTTTATTGATACAAGCTGGCATATATTTATTTATAGTGTGTCCAGGATGTGGAAAAAAACTGCTCCATTAAAACCTAAACTAACCCAACTAATTTGCATGGGTCAAGTTTCCCTGTAGAAGCAGCAATAAAAAAAAAAAACAATCCACACATTCATGAAGAAGAAGAAAAATTGTTGTCATTTCAACTGTTAGTATTAAGAAGGAAGATGGTACATGGGCCTTAAAGCTTGTTCCTTTTTGTTTTTATACTTAATACTGAAACACGATTTCACATTGGACAGAGGAGAGGCTCAATTTAATGCTGGACCCTGCAAGCCTCCTGTCAGAACCGTTAAACAACCCGACTACTGCACAGAACAAGTAGTAGATACAAGAGGAAAATGTTGGCAGCAGCTTTCAGCCATCTCCTTTTATCACACTTCGATGCTCCATTAGTTTGTACAAATGTACTTGAGCTAAGACTGAACATTTACCTTCCTGCTTTGCCAAGAGCTGGGCTTTCTTTACAACTGTCTGTTAATGTCCCTACAGAGAGGAGAAGGAGAGTCTCAGGTGCAGGCCTAATTTAACACTCCCGACAGTGAGAAAAGGACACAGGGGCATTTTTGTCTGGGAGGTGTAGACAGGGGGGGAAAAAAACATTTGTTGCTAATTGTCAATGAACACTAAAATCAGCAGTGTGTATAGTAGCAGCTATTTGCAGTTGCTCTGGGTACATTAACAGGACACATAAGCGTGCTCCTTAAAGGGGCACTTACAAACAGATGTCCAAAAAATTATTTATTCCCCAGGAAGGAAAGAACATATGGCAAAGGGAGTGGCACCAAGGCAGTAAGAACAGTACATTATACAGGCTTCATTTCAGATACACTGTTATTACTCCCAGAAAATGGACTTTAGATATGTTAAAAGCCTGCTGGCTGGATACCATGACTGCAGATATACTGTGTGTTTCATCGATCGGCCTCTTTGGTCTCCAAATAATGCCCAAAGCTAAAGGCAACACAAATTGACACCAACTGATTGCTTTTCTCATTATCTGTCTAATGAATATATTAAACATTTATCAATGTTGTGCATGAAAAGCAAGAGTAACACAGGCAACATCTGTTGGCCATATGTAGCTCAATTGCAGACAAGCCTCAAGACAACTGCAGACTTCTCAAAAAGACTCAATACAACTGAATGCTTGGCATGTTGCTGCATGTCGTGTATCATCCTGCAGGGCTGGCTAATTACTGGTAACAATGACCACAGCCTTATATCTTTCTAGGGAAAACATTCTCATATATGACCCTAAAAAAAGCTATTGATGACATTTAAGGCCACTTCACCAAGGCAGCTGAATGGTGTGAAAAACCATAACCAACACAAAAACACAGGACTGTAAGATTTACTACCTTAAAATTGTAATTACAACTCACAGCACCAATTGGAGAGGAGAGAGAGTTGTACAACTGAGGGGCATACAGAGCTTCCTGGTATTAAAGGGTTAATCCAAATAATAATCAACTGAACCGTTTATATTTTGGGCGTACAGTGCCAAAGTAACTGGAAACGAGTTAGGCTTTCCAACTACTATTTACTGCTTGTGGCTAAATTCTTTTGTAATTAGGGTTCCGTTGTCTGCCAAATGCGGTAATATGGAGTGTTCTGGCTTTTACTAAAGAAAAGAACTTCTGTTTGCAGCCTTGGAGCTGGATGCTGCAGTTTATCATGGCGTTCACTTTAATGGCTAAACCACAGTCGGGGTCATTAGAAGAGTAATATTAGCTTTCAGCTTTATTTGCTGTGTCCACTTTGCTCTCTTGCAGGAATAACATAATCATAGAAAAATCCTTTCAGCTAAAGAAAATGCTAGCGACTGTTGTCTGGATACATTAACAGCAAATTTTTGGTCATCCTATCTGCAAGTGATAGATTGTGAGTGAATATTTGAGGAATCTGTCTGAATATGTTGCTGCTTATTAAATGGTGATGTGCTCAGATTGGTGGGAGGCACTCAAAGTCCAGTACCTGGTGAGCCCCATGTACCCTAATCTGACACTGTTATATAGAATCTGTCGCAACAATGTCCCAATGGGACAAAACTTAGGGCAAGGGCAGACGTGGCGTATTTACATTTCGTTTTTAAAATAGAAACCACGCACGTCCGTCAACATCAGTTTTTCATGCGTTTAACACGTAGGTTTCTTTTCCCAACATTCACTTCTCATTGAGAATTTGGACGCCATATTTAAAATATGCTGTGTATTTATGCAAAGTGTGGTTTCAAATGTGCAGATACCATAGAGTCTATTGATTTTGGTAGTTTCTTGAAGTATTGGCGTTTCTGCTGAAAAACTGGCGTCCTGTGGTGGATTTCGGCTTGCAAGCGCCCTGTGTGAATTGCCATAGTGCGTTTTCCATTAGTTTCAGTGGTAGTGCAGTTTATGCGTAATTACTCCTGGCGGAGCTTTTTAAAAACGCCACGTCTGGCCTTGCCCTAATGATTTGTGACAAGATAGTCCTACACTGGATCTAAAGGGGTTGGTAACCTATAAATGAACTTTTAGTATTATGTAGAGCAGGGGTCCCCAACATTTTTTTACCCTTGAGAAACATATAGATGTAAAAGGCATTGGTGAGCAAATGCAAGCATGAATAATGTTCCTGGGGGGGCTAAGTGCTGTGATTGGCCATTTGTTAGTCAACCTATACAAGGCTCTTATACTATACTATACCTATAACTATACCAACCTATACAGCTCATGTGTTTTATGCAACCAAAACTTGCCTCCAAGGAATTCAAAAATAAGCACCTGCTTTGAGGCCACTGGGAGCAACATCCAAGGGGTTGGAGAGCAACATGTTGCAGATGAGCCATTGGTTGGGGATTACTGATTAGAGAGTGATATTCTGAGACAATTTGCAATTGGTTTTGATTTTCTTTTTATTATTTGTGATTTTAGAGTTATTTAGCTTTTTAATCAGCAGCTCTCCAGTTTGCAATTCAGCAATCTATTTGCTAGGGTCCAATTTATCCTAGCAACCATGCATGGAAAATGACTAGGAGATGACCTGAATAGAAAAATGAGTAATTAAAAGAAGCAATAAATGTAAATTTGTAACCTTACAGAGAAATTGTTTTTATATAGAGTTAGTGATCCCATATAAAAAAAAATTAAGGCCATTGGCCCCTTTAACTTGCCCTGGAGGTGTCGGCTTTGTACTGGCAGCTCCAGCAGAGATACTCCAGCATAGGCCTTCTCCAGAACATTTCACAAACAAGTACAATTAGCATTAGCAGTACAAAAATAAACTTCTTAAAATGGATTTTCCAAAAAAAAAAAAAAAAAAATTCATACTTCCTTGACGTTGAAGAAGTGTCACAAGACCCTAAGCCTTTAAATGCACGCTATTTTATGACAGATATCTAGGTGAAACTCTGCAATGAAAATCCCATTATGAAATGCAGTTGTGAATATGCCGACTAACAATAAAACAATTGCTTCTTCAGTTCTTTCGAGTGGGTCACTGCTTTACTGAATGGAAGTAGGAAATAAAAACCACAGCCCTTTTTTCACGGGGGAACAATAAGACTTTGTTATTCTCAAAAAGAGAGAGTTCCATAAATTCTATGTTCCAACCCAGCTTTTAATTCCGCTGCATTAGCACAAAGTAAACGTCTCTGCTTCTCACACCTTTAGCCAGCAGTACTGGATTTTGTTTCCATGACATAATTGTGAGCAGGAAGGCAATTTGAATAATACCACTGGCCGTTCGTGACCCATGGCCACCCATACATTGTATGTCTACAGGAGTCCACAATGGCAGCTGCTGAATGAACAGCCTGGTGGACTGCAAAAAGGATGTGAATCTTTTGACACGGGTTCACCCAGCACAGTGGGAAAACATTCTGGCTTTGGGTCAGGTGCATTACTAAACATTTGAGGACTTCCTTAGGGTTAACTCTTTTTACTGTAAAATGTTTCTGAACTAAGTCATGTGTATAAACAAGTATAGTAGTCATTAGTTGGAGATCCACAAGACAATATTTTTTCCCCATATATAACAAGGGTCATGGCTTTTTGTTTAACGATTGTTTGTAGAATAAACTCCCCACTGACAAATAAAGATATCATTCTAGAGAAGCATAAATTTGCCTTTTAAAGGCGAAATGCTCTGCGGAGTTCTGTCACCTTCATACGTACATCTAACCTATGGATGTTCAACCTTTAATTATACTGTTAGGGCCCCCAGCACACTTTAATGGTTTTGATGCATATTTAAGAGCACCTTATCTAACTGGTTCCATTATATTCTGATTGGTTGTGCGTTTCGAGTTGCATTTTATTCCATTTGCATTCCATGGCATTCTTTAAGACACAGCATGCAGCATTTGCTTATGCTTGACATGCGTTCAGAAAACAATAGAACAGAGCGATTGTGCTTGAAGTTGACAAACATGCATTTATATACATTTAAAAAAAAATACACGTCAATGCAATTACACCAGTCTAAGAGTCAGAGAATGCGTGTTATTGTACAGAGCTGCAGCTTATGTTGGAAGAAGTTTAGAAGAAGTAAATAAATGAAAAACCAACCGAGCGGCTATGTATAGAGTCCGGTTCATTATCACGATCTGCTGGATGTCCATCTTATGTCTCTGTGTGCTGTTTCGTCCTGGTTTATGCCCCACAAATACCGGATACTGTTTTGTGTCTGGTTTTTGAAAACAAAAGATAAAAGGGAAAAAAGAATATTGAGAAATTAGAAACTGAACGCTCTATGACTAGAGGACACCATATTTCCTGGTGTTTCTTTGAAGCCTAACAATGAATATATCACATAATTGGAAATTCAAGAAACAGAGGCCTTCCCCCAAATAGTTCTTGCTTTCAGGCAGAATCTTTTCACACCAGGTTCCTTTTACTCATGGCAAATTTTGAAGTGGCTTAAGGGCCTCTGGGATCATCTTTCTCTAGAGCAGCTTTTTTACCTCTGTTGCTCAAGATTTATTGTTAGAAATTGGAGACTGACCAGTTTGCATGCAATGAACTCTGCACTGATAGGAGACCCTGACATATTCATTTTTTTCCCCAGGGCTTAGAAGCAGGGTTCTTATACATTTTTTCTTTTCTTTAAGACTTGTCATTGATCGCTTATGAATTATGAAGTAAAAAAAAGGGATACTCCAATGTCTGACACATGAAGAGTTCAAATAGGAAATCACTATGTAATGTAAAGTATGCGTTCTTGCATTTCACAAGGTAATTTGGTCACCGCAGGCAAGGCTTTCAAAGGAGGCCAAGAATGGTCAAACATTTGCTCTGAAAAGAGATAACACCGATGTTCCCCATTGGGGTATTGTAATGACAAAAAATTCAAACTGCTCACGCACACCCAGTAGAATACTAACCCTGGTGCTCGGGGAAAAGGGCTTCGGCAAACCCACGACAATATGAAGAAAAGAATTCACCGGCACACAGGTATTGCTGGCAGGGTGAAAGCCCTTGCTTTAAAGTTTAATAGTGCGACATGCAACGTTTCGGGGACAACCCCTTTATCAAGCAAGATGCTTGATAAAGGGGTTGTCCCCGAAACGTTGCATGTCGCACTATTAAACTTTAAAGCAAGGGCTTTCACCCTGCCAGCAATACCTGTGTGCCGGTGAATTCTTTTCTTGGTATTGTAATGACAAACATTTCTCAGGTCTAGCAACCAATCAGTTACGTGCTAATCAATAAGGGGCCGTTTTACTAACAATTACTTTTTTTCCATGAATCTCTACAAATTAGTGACTTTCCTATATTTCTAAGTTTCAAGTTCCTATAGAAGTCAATGGAAGCTGCGCTGATCTTATTGGATCATTTTTATTCAGTTCAGACTTTTTTTCCCTAGTAATTGTCCAAAAAACTTGACATTGTAGAGGTATTGGTATTTTTTAGGGCATCATTTTGCTTTTTTTTCATTCATACTTTAATTTGTATTTTATTTTATAATAAATTTCATTTTATTTTTGGCTTTAGAGAAAGTGAGTTTAGTTGTGGTTTCAAAAACCACTAAAATGAGACTGTTGATTAATACGCCTCTAAATGTTACCTACTAATTGATTGCTATGGGTAAACAGACCTGTAGTAAACATTGAACCTTTTATTACACAAAAATGTTCAAATAGGAATAAAAACACAAAATATCTTGTGATAGCATGATTTCCTGAAAATATTTATGAACTATATAGGATAAACTATAGGATCCGTTATTCGGAAACCCATTATCCAAAGAGCTCAAAATTATGGGAAGGCCATCTCCCATAGACTCCATTTTAATTAAATAATTCTAATTTTAAAAATTATTACCTCTTTTCCTGTAATAAGAATAACGTACCTAGTACTTGATCCCAACTAATATATAATTTATCCTTATTGAAATCAACACAATCCTGTTGGGTGTAATTCATGTTTAAATTATGTTTTAGCAGACTTAAGGCATGGGGATACAAATTACAGAAAGAGCCCTTATCCAGGAAAACCCAGGCCCCAATCATTCTGGATAACGGGTCCCATATCTGTATATAAAAATAGATCATTGTAAATTATACCTATACTGGTTACATCTGGGCCATCTCTATCCAGGACCATTATTCAGGACCATTTATTACCTGTATGTTCTTGGAGTGTAGGAGGAAACACATGCAGACATAGGGATAACATACAAACTCCTTGCATATACTGCTGAGGTCAAAATCAACCTCAGGACCCTACTGTCTTCTAAGGCATAAGCTCCTCTATAGTGGGAGCCATTTCTAAAGCGAGTTTTGGGGTGAATACCTATGGGCTGCTCTGACACTCTGAAATTATTGCAGGACATGACTTTTATAACACTGTTGCCAAATAGCTATATCCTTATTATGCAATATGAGGTTCTTGGCTTAATGTTTGTACATAGGTTTTCTGATTTTTTGGGGGGTTCAAGTCCTTCCTTGTTGCTCAGCTTTATGCAAGGAGAAAATCACTAAACTTAAATTACTGCTAAACTTGTAAATTGGCCCACACAACATGCATCAGGCTTCATATGTGCTTTTTCAAGTGCTTCCAAAGTACAAGGATACAACTAATAGTGGGTGTACAGTATATTCCCAATATACTTGCACTTTTCTCTACCACAAGCAGCAAGGCAGCTCCCAGCCCTGTATAAATCAAAATGGACTTCCATAAACTATGTTTTCATACCTTTCTGGCAGATAAATGGCATGGCAGCTAATGTCTAATTATAAACAGTCTATACTTCCTCTTTAAATAATCAAACAAATCAAGTTGCAATTCACTGATAAAATAAGAAGGGCAATGTGAACATGTTGCTTAATACTTACTGTTTGCTTTTAATTTCTTTGTAATTTAATAATCTTTTGTGTAAATTAGAGTTAATTATCCTCTCGTTCATTTTCGGATTTGTAATTTAATTTGCAGTTATTATTGTTTGCAATTACAGACGCCTAGCTTCAAATATGATTGGTGGCAGCATTTCTGATCTTAAAACCAAACACGAAGAGGCCCAGCGGAGAGTCACCATTTTTGTTTTCATTCAGTGAGGTAAACTGATTATGCTAAAATCTTGCAAAGCATGTGGCTCGTTATTTAGTCTGTAAATAGCTATCAGCATGTAAGATTATCGGAGGCATGCATTTCAGTAATTTGGAATCCCTTCTGCCAGTAGATAAGACAGAAAAAACTAAAGGACTGGCCATGGATTAAAGAAAGTATAGCTTTTAAGAAGTTTAGTGGAAGAGATCAGCACCAGATATGCCAAGAGATTATCCCTTGTTCAGACAAGCACTTTATGTGCAGGCCCTTCATACAAGGCAACCAGCATTAGCCATTTCAGGACCTTCAACATAATAATAATAATAGCTGTGCATATTTCTTAAAAGCACATATTAAGAATATACAAAATATATTTCCTGTTTATATTTTGTGATAATCTGCACTGGAGATTGTTTGGTACTACAAAAGTTATTTATAAAAAATCTTGTTGCTTCATCCTTAAAAAAAATGAATTACAATTATTGTTGACCATAGCACAGTATAGAACAAGGGAACATGACAATGATGGGTAGATTTTATAAATGTAATAAAATAACCATACCTACCAAATTTAAAATGATCAGTTTAAAAATAAGGATGTCCAGGCACCCAAACAGTCCACTTGGACAACAGCTCTTTCTGGCACGTTGAGTTTATTATGAGAGCACAAGAGAAATGACCTTGGGTAGGGCACGAGACATGGATGTACTAGTGTATTTCTTAGGCAGATTGGAAGTGTAAACATTGAAAGAGGAAAATGCTAGTTGGTATGCTGACAATGTCTTGGTCTATCATGCTTATTCATTGGGGTGTGGGGGGTAATCGTTTTATATAGGAGATCCAAATACATACTAAGATGTCATTACATTTTAAAAAAAAAAATGCAAATGTGAGACTTGAATAATCTATACTTACAGTTGCCATGTGAAATACTGATAGGCTCTGAGTCTTCTGGAAATCCTGCCCTAGCAAACTGTAGTATCGTGAAGTATAGCAGCAACACTTCTGACCTCATAGTAGTTTAGCGCAAAGTCTTTACGTTTTACTTCACCCTAGAAAAAGCATGAAAAGAAGTGTTAATGAACTAGCTAGAAACAATGTTCACTTGAGAAAGGGGGTCAATAGCAGTTTGATGAGAAGACCTGGTTGTGATGCATTATGTCTAGAAGAAAGCTTAATGCTGAAATATCAAATAAATATCAAATTATCTACAGAAGCCTTCTGAAAATGCAGGCCAGTGTAACAAATGACAAATGAAGCAGACTGAGTTGTAAGGTTGCTCTGGTATACAGCGGCCTCGCTCAGTTTTCAAAACCTTGTTAAACATTCATATCTTCCGCAAACAGGACATATCTCAAGCCATACTCGCAGCTTATTTTGAAATCTTGCCCATTTGTACCCAAACATTAACAAGGAAATATGGTGCACCCCAACAAGACACTGTTTAATTATTAGAAAAAAAGGAAATAATTAAAAAAATATTAGAATTATTTAATTAAAAATTGAATCTCTGGAAGATTGGAACTTTCTGGATAATGGGTTTCCAAATAATGGCTCCCATTATATATTTCGATATGCTAAGTTTTTACAATTTATGTCTACTTTCACGTAGCACCTACTTACAACTAAAGGGCAGTATCCCTTTAAAAAGACAGCATTTTAGGCAGGCAGAAAAAAAGTTTAGGAAAGGAACTTTATGTAACTATTTTAAAAACGTAACATAAATACATTTTTCTCAGCTTTGTATAAAAATTTAAATATAAAAGACATTTGATATATTTTCTTTCTAGTATCCTTGTGGGACATGATATACTGAATCTGAGTATCTGTGCAAATTAATAAATGCAAATCAATGTACAAGTATATCTAAAGGGGGACGAAAAATCAAAGCAAACACTCAACATCACTCAAGAAAAAAAATGCACACATTTCTGATGTTAGTTAAAAAAGACTGAAATGTAAGGATATGGAAAAGCATGGAGGGAACCGAAAAAGATAAAAAAAAGGAACAAAGAGTAGGATATCCTCTGAAGACAATAGTAATGGTAGCATAAAACAGCTGAGCTTGGATAAGTGCATTATACCTGACTAATGTACTAGGAAACTTTTGCTAGCATCAACATTTCCCTTAGTTCCTTGTGTTTGATATTTTCTGCCAGAAAATAAAATGATCTTTTATGAGAGAGCTGTCATGAATCATTCAGGGCTCTGTGTCTAAAATGATATGATGTGCATTTCATGGGCTCTAACTTTCAAAATTTGTCATGAACGCACCTTCTTATCCTTTGTAATATTTTATTTATAAGGCATTCTTCTAGCTCAGCATCACTTGTCCCAATGCACACCAAAGGGGAATGGTCTGTCTTAGCTCAGACACAGTGACTACTCTTACTTTAAATAAAAGGTTGCTCACAGGTATGGTGCTGTAGTTTATTGAGGTTCTGCTTTCAAGCCTTGTTTATTGAATGTTCTGATGGGTAATGGTGTAATGGCAGATTTTACAAATGTAGTTAAGAGAGGCTTAGATGACATTTTGGACATGAATTATATGCAAGGCTACAGTGACTAAAGGTGGCCATACACGGGCCGATAATAGCTGCCGACAGACCGTGTCGGCAGCTTATTGGCCCGTGTATGGGGCCCCCCGACGTGCTTCACCGATCGAGATCTGGCCGAAAGTCGGCCAGATCTCGATCGGATGGGACAAAAAATCCCGGGGGATCGCGGCCGCATCTATTCGTTGATGCGGTCCCACGATCCGACCGGCCGTTAGGCATCGTTAGGATCCGATCGTTGGGCCCTAGGGCCCACGATCGGATCAGCCCAATATTGCCCACCTCAAGGTTGGCATATCGGAGGGAGATCCGCTCGTTTGGCGACATTGCCAAACGAGCGGATCTCTCAGTGTTTGGGCACCTTAAGGGTTGTGGCACACGTGGCTACTTGGGAAGATAAGTCGCCGAGCGACAAATCACCTCTTCTTCGGGCGACTAATCTCGCAGTAATGCCTAACCGCCAGCTAGAATGTAAATCACCAACGAGATAGAACTTGGATTGCTTTATTATTCCAAAGTCGTTTGAAGTTGCCTCACTAGGAAACTTTGGGCAACTTCGAAAAACAGAAGCGATCTGAGTGCCATACCGCCAGTAATTTACATTATAGCCGGCAGGAAGACATTGCGGAGAGATTAGTCGCCCGAAGAAGAGGCGATCTCCCTGAGTATCCATGTGTGCCACCACCCTAGGATTAAAGACATACAAAGCTACTATTAGCAGGTATTGTCACGGCTTCAAAATAGACCATAGTGATAATGGGCTTTGTTATGATGCTATGTGTGTTTTAGCAGAGGCAAGTCTCAGTATTTGTATTTTGGAACAATTAGCTCTGTGTATTCCCCCCCCCCCCCAAATCTAGTATATGTAGGCAGAGTCGGACTGGGGGCCCAGGACCCACTACTTCAGGGCCCCCATGATAACAGCCACGACCGGGGACCAGGAGGGAGGTCGCGAGGCGGCGCCAAAATCGGGTCTCAGTCCAACCCTGTATGTAGGTGTGCACTATATGATGCACTATTGTCTTTTGCAGCCTAAATTAACTTTGTAACTATAACTGGTTGCTGAAAGAACCAACTCCATTGTTGTCTCAAGTATTATTATATGAAGTGGCAACCTTTAAATGTATGTACGTTGTGAAAAGATTTTTATAACAAGGTCCTGTTCATCAGTTTGATCAAGTTTCCTTGTGATTGCATTTAAACATTTGGCTGCTGTTAGTTTAAAAAGCTCCAAAAAAAAACAAAAAAGAGAAGAGAATGTAAATGCCTCTTCCCAATCTAAATTGCATCTCTCATTCTTCTAATAAAAAGCAGAAAACACAGTTTTAAGTATATGATCCATTAAATGGGCGCTATCTGCAGAACAAGAACTATGTTATTTCGGTTGTCGTTAGACTAATCATCCATGAAATGTAATTCCACTGATCAAAAGTGTTAAGATCTGCACTCGTTGGTGTCATTTGGCACTAAAAAGACTTGGCTTGAGATCCCCTTCTCAATTCCAAGGTAAGTACTTGTAGATTAAATATATCGCTGCTCCAGGGCCTCTTAAAAAAAAATTGGTGAAATATTTACATATCCATAAAAATTCTCTAATCTTGGGTCTGTTGTAAAAGAAAGTGATTGAAGTCATTCCAGTGGGCTACAGTACATATACATTTGTATGCACATCTTTTAGATGAGGAAATAAAGGATCTCTGTTCTCAGTGGTGCTTTACAGTAACAATGAAATAATGCACGCTAGGTTAGGAACAGGCGAGTTGCTAAATGTAATGCTTTTTTTTGTATTGCATTAGTCTAAACATCCAATATAGCCTTTCCCTTGAGGATTTTACTTCTGTATGGCAGCAAATGAATATGTCAACAAGTTAAGAATACGCAATCCGTGGAACAGACCGATGCACTGAAAGCAATACACACAGATCTGTCACTGGTCACACCAAGCCTGGGTTATTTTTAATTTTTTTAATTTGGAATCAGACGGCCCTGTAAGCTCCTAAATGATTCGCTAGTCTCACATAAACTATATTCGATTGCATTTAAAATTGAAAGGCTAAAACTACCATCAGTAAGGACTGTTGAGGACAAATGTAAACTCTGTTTACATTTGTATGTGGCTCAAGGGTAAAAAAGGCACCCTGTTCCTCCCAAATTGTCTCAACTATGCTATCAGAAAATGCAAACCAATAGGTTTAATGTGATGTTTTCTGGGAAAAAAAACCTAGGGAGAAAACACCCACGTTGCCCACCACCTTGCTGTATGTAGTAAATTACATGAATGGTACTGTATATGCTGGTCAATGCGCATATTGGGTGGATTTCTGCTATAAAAAAACAACACAATTTAGATTTGCCTTTACTTAACGCACCCACAGGCCTTTCATGTTTTCAAGAAACCTTTGCCTAGTGTTGGCACAAATGCTTGTAGGCAATTTCGGTGCAGGTGAATGGCTTGAGCAGTTCAGGCTCTTTGGTGCCATGTGTTTTTGCCTATGTAAAAACTTGTTGGTTCCAGCACAATAAGTATTGCCAGATATTACAATGAATATAAAACTCCTATTACGTACTTGAAAGCTTTATTATTAAACTGGCATATCTACACATTTCTAATAAGCATTTAAAAATAAACTTGTTGGAAATGTGATATGCAGTGGTTAGAGAGAATTTATACTACACCAACTAAGGAGAAATAGGGCAAAGTCATTAAACTAATGACTGGGAATTTTCCAGCCAATTCAAGAAGGTTGCTGAAACATTATAATGCTTGTGATATTGATTTCAGAAACTGAAATGAATCTATTAAAGATTTCAATTTATTTATGTTTTACGTTTACACAATATATGTACCTGCTTTCATCCAGGCTTAGAGTGACTGACAATTGTTTTGCCTTCTAGTAAGTGCAGAAGGGTTATTGGCTATGTTTTTGTTTCAATCATTTTCCTTTATTTCTTCTGCTTTGGAACTCAGTTTGCTGAAGTGCAAAGTTTCTATTTTGTGGAATAGTTTATGGTAATTTTTCAAAATTCTCATCACCATCGCCTCAGTCGCGAATACTGCAAATGTAGCATTTACTTCACTTCCAATAAAATTTACCAAAGTTCAAAAATCAACTTTCCACTTCTGGTACAAACATTTTCAAGTATTTAAGAAGCTAAGCCCCCTTGCAAAATAATTGTCACCAAGGAAAAGGTATTTGTTTGCTATCCTTTATATGGAAACCCATTATCCAGAAAGCTCTGAATTACGGTAAGGCTCCCATAGACTCCATTTTATCCAAATTTATCAACATGATTTCCTTTTTCTCTGTAATAATAATAAAACAGTACCTTGCACTTGATCTAAACTAAGATATAATTAATCCTTATTGAAAGCAAATCCAGCCTATTGTTTTTTTTAATGGTTACATTATTTTCTAGTACACTTGCAAGGGGCACATTTACTAAGCTCGAGTGAAGGATTAGAATGAATTTCGAATTTCGAAGTTTTTTTGGGTACTTCGACCATCGAATAGGCTACTTCGACCTTCGACTACGACTTTGAATCGAACAATTCGAACTAAAAATCGTTTGACTATTCGACCATTCGATAGTCGAAGTACTGTCTCTTTAAAAAAAACTTTGACTACCTACTTCGCCACTTTAAACCTACCGAGTATCAATGTTAGCCTATGGGGACCTTCCCCATAAGCTTTCTATGCTTTTTTTGATCGAAGGAAAATCCTTCGATCGATGGATTAAAATCCTTCAAATCCTTCGATCGATGGATTAAAATCCTTCAAATCCTTCCTCTGATCGTTGATCGAAGTATTTGCGGTAAATCCTCCAATTTCAATATTTGAAGTCGAAGGATTTTACTTCGAGGGTCGAATATCTAGGGTTAATTAACCCTCGATATTCGACCCTTAGTAAATGTGCCCCTTGAGGTATGAACATCCAAATTACAGAAAGATCCATTATCTAGAAAACCCCCAGAAGATTTAAGCTTTCCCAAAGCCTAGAAGTTCTAGAATATGACATATGTTGTCTTCCAGCCCAACCTTTCATCAAGATATCTCTAGTTTTAGATATTCACTGTAGCCACCTTCTACAACTCCTTGTTTCATGTGCTTTATTTGCACCCAAACTCACGCATTCGGGTTATATTTTCAAAAACTAAAATGTCTGTGAGTTAATAAGAAAAATCATTTGAAAATTCGAATGTAAAAATTAGTTTCATCTGAAAACTCAATCCATTAGAGTTGTCGGGACATAAATTTGATCGTTTTTGGGACTTGAACTTGATCATTAGAGTTTTTCCCCGTCATTTTTCATATGAGTTTTGTATTTGGATTTTTCTATAACCACCAAATATTCGAAATTCAAGTTTATCCAAGGTAGAAAAACCCTCACACAACTTACAAATTCGATCTGCCCCAGATGTTCTCATCTACTCAATTACTGAACCATTTCATTAATATACATTATTATCTACAAATAAGAATGCACTGTTTTGCTACCTTTAAATGGGCCAGCCTTAATGTACTGGCAGTCCTTTATTTCTTGGCCATTACAGACCTTAAGTATGAAAACAAGTCTTTAAAGCAGGCTGTTTCAGTTACCTAACTAGAGAAACACAACCTTATAAATGCACCACTAATGAGATGCTGATGTTTTGGGCAGTAAAGATGAACAGCCCACAAAGAAACAAGAAGCAGCTGAGGACGATCGATTCTGGTTGTAACCTTTACTGTAAACAGTCCCGAGGGATCTGATAAGCCACCTGTTCAGTGAAATTTGCATTGATAGATCAGGGAGAGAAGATGAGAAACTGAGCTCTGGGTTTTGATAAAGCATCTGCTCTTCTTTACCTTTTATGTTTGTTAGAAAAATACTTTTCAAAGTGGGGAATGGTTTATATCCCAGGGTGTTCTAATTCAAGCACAGTAAGACCAAAGTCTGTTTGTACATCTTAGGTGACAAAATAAAACATGTTTTATATAAACATTTTCAGTTTAATTGGATTAAACTCTGCACTGTAAAATGGTTTTAGATCTGTTCAGTTCTGAGCCCTGTTGGGTAGCCTTTGTTGCAATGCTTATGTTGCATGGGGCTGATTCATTGGCAAGGAAGGTTACCCAAAACATAGCAAGGGGCTCTCATACAATCAACTGTCAAGCCTTCTTATGATTTAGGTCACTAAAGGTAGATTGATTGCAAAAATGTGTCCCTATTCTTCAGAACAGAGTTAGGATTAATTACTCCAAGCCAATACTCATTAGAGATGTCCTGAAAGTGGGCTGCTGGGAGTGATATGGTGAGACGTAGAACATGCTATTTAAAGGAATGACAACTGGATCAATCTAGACACAGCCATGTGTATTTGCTGTAGTTGTGTTTCCTAGCAGGTATCATCATTGTAGAACTACACCAGCAACTACATGACAGAGTAGAATCAATCCATCAGGAATGTAAGTTAAAAGCCTTCTTGTGTGATATGCCCCGCAGTCTTCATCCAAACATGTGCTCAGCCCCTAATCAATGAAGCTGAGGTTTTGATGTACAGTCAGGAGAAAGCTATGTCAGCCTCCAAACTATACGGTATATTAATGGCTGCTGGAGTCAATCAGCAAACTTGAGCAGGGATCAGGGAAAATAATAATAAATACTTCTACACCACCTCACCTCTTATATTAAACTACCCAGTTATAAAAATCGGAAATGACTATGATTATGTTAAAGAAATAAGTGGAGTGTGCATTCGATTTATAACATGGGTATCTTTTATATTACCAAAGCGCTTACAGGAGATTTTTGACTGTATATAATACAGGGATCATTGCTCCTTATGGATTAGTACATAAGGGTATGCAAACATTTTTGGACACAGGAAAGAAAAGAAAGACCCTCACTTGCCACACTGGACAATGAGCATTTTAAACAGCCAGAAAATTAAAGGAACCCATAAAAGTGAAGGCACATGGACCTTTACTCAGCTTGTGTAAATCAGTTGCCAGTGAAGTGCAAAAAAATGGTCTCTTCTGCCTCCCATTTACTTGAATTGGAGGGATCTTACGAAACAAAGGATAATACGATTTTTGGACCATGTGTGGAGTGTCCTGACAATTTTCTTACCCTGGCAATCGTTTGTACAGTTGATCGGACAGGTTAAAAGATATCAGCTACCAATAATATCTCAGCATGTATTGCCTACCTGACGATATCAATGTGAGATTGTCACTACTATTTGTCGGACATAACTTTTGTACGATTGCTGTCTGTTAATTAATGGCCCCAGCATTGTGTGATTTACATATAGTTACATGGTTAAATCAGGTTGAATAAAGACCAAAGTCCATCAAGTATAACCCCTCCAAATGAAACCTAACATCCATACAGACACACATTTGTTCTCTTTACTAATAATATTAATCTGAATGGTTAGTTACAGGTCGAAAGATTGACGATTGTCTGACATAGGCTATCATCTGCTTGTCTATGGCGAGCTTTAAGGTATGAAGATTCAAATTACAAAAATATCTGTTATCCTGAATGCACCAGGTCCTGAGCATTCTGGATAACAGGTCCCACACCTGTAGTTTTTTCTCTGCATCAATGAAGACAACACCTTGTACTTGTACATGTTAACTAAGCCAACATAAATCCATGTTATTGGCTTTTTAAGGCATATTGCTCCAAATTATGGAAATATTCATTATCGAGCATTGCAGATAATAGATCTCATACCAGTTATAACCCGAGGTATAAATTGGCTTTGCTAGATAGCAGCACTCCATTTGTTAACCTACATCTCCTATGGAAAAATTACACCTTAAATAAGAAGACTTGGGGTTCCACATGGGTGAGGAATATATCCTGCTATATACATTGCTTAAACAGCTATATCAAGATACCTTGTGTGAAACGTGTGAGTCTGCCATTGTGCCTTGTGTATATCTTTCTATATATTTCTAGATAGATATGAAAAGCTTTTAGGGTTTTAGCACACAGGCAGATTCGGGATATTTAGAGATTTAGTCGCCTGTCTAAACTGTTTCCATGTGAGTGACTTTACAATTACCATAAAATAATTGCATTGTTCCCGTTTGTAGGTGTACATACATTTCTGTTTAAGATATGGTTCAGCTGCACAACCATGAAAGCAATGAACATGCAGATCCGCAGAACAGTAAGCCAACAGAGCAGCATGAGCTACAGTGCCAGTAAGCTACATCAAAGCTGTTGACATTATTTAGACGATGTCCAGGGATCTCATTGTCTAATAATTGAAGTGGTTTGTTGTTGGTAACATTGTTATTATGCACATTGCCTCCTTACCATATACAGTAGAGGTGGTAAACATATACATGCGACTCATAAGTCAACCAATGAAATCCAGGAGCAGCCATCAGTGCTTGCAGAATGGCTGTACAAGGAGAATGATGAAACTCACATGCACCATTGCCATCTATTCAGATATCACATTGGCGGCTTTAACACTGTCAGTGCCAGGCAGTGAATCCCATAAACACAGACAGCTGAGCTTGCTGCATGCCTAATGGGGATTTTTTGAATCCCTTGTCGAAAGTCATTAAAAAGAAACAATCGTACCAATATTTTTAGAACAGACTGCTCATTTTACAACTTTCACTATACCGATTTCTTGGCTTATTTTAGCCCAAAATACAACGCTGAACAGGTTATGCTGTAAAAAAACCCATGGGTGTGAAATAGTGTATGTTCCATGGGGACAGCAGAGCAGCTGAAAAAAAAGTGATAAAAATAGTCCTCCTGGGTACCAAGGCATAACAACCCACTAATAAACACAGAGCTTAAAGGGACATTAACACCAACTGCTTATATACATTTATGAATATGGTGTATGCTTAGTTGCCACATTCAAAATGTCTGTATCACTTTAAAAATGTTTTTTTTTTTTTTTTTTTTTTGAAGATGCATTTATTTTCTCAAGGATATTCCAATTCTCATCATCTGTAAGCAGATTTTAAGGAATGCAGCATTCAGAGCTTTTGTCTGAAACTATTTAGGAGGAAAACAGTGATGCTTCTAATGGACAGTCACCACTTCTTGTACAGCATGGAAATCATTCTGCTTGCAGTGTCTGCAGCCCTAGCAATGTCAATCATTTTGGCATTTCTGAGCAGTAGTGATGAGTGAAATTTTTTGCCAAAAAAATTACGGCAAAGACTTTTAACGGGTGAAAACATTTGTTGCTCATTAAAAATTTGTCGCACAATTTGTTGCTATTATAATAAAAAATAAATATAAAAGCTCCATTCGAACCCCAGCTGATACATTTAATGCTGATAGTGACTCGTAATTACCAGCAATACAGCGAGACTCATATCACATGGACAAATCGAAAGCCATTCTTCTGGAAATGTTACCCAAGCCCAAGCAAACGAATATGGTAATATTCACCTTTAGCGCCACTGATCAGTAACTAAAGGGCATGTACTTTTTTTTAAAGGTTCTACTTCTTCAGTATAAGTCACATTATGCAGCTCATTAATTGAATCAAGAGGATCACACTCCATTAAACTCGTTTTTTCCATAGTAATCATGAATAAGGTAATAAGAGAATACAGTCTGTGAGTGCAGATAAGTTTAAACCACACAAAGGCTGACACAGGTTTACATTTGTGTTATAAGATAAAGGTAAAGACATAAAGAATAGGAAAATGTCAAGTGAATCTGCACTATTTTCCCTGGACGCTACTTTTTCAACAATCTCTTTGATGTGTATGAGTGACTGATGAAAAAAACTAAAATAAAAATTATCGGCCAAGTCACTGCATTCCCCAGAGCAATATTCTGAAAGCACAGTCTTGGGAAAAATAATCGGACAGTTGTTGTGAAACTTGATTACATTATTATAGATACAACCCCCGCATGTCTTCCAGAAGTACTGCACGCCCAGCAGTAGGAAATGAATGTAATAATTCTTTTTCAGCGCATATATCAATGCACCGAGATCCAATAAAATAAGTCTGCTTTTTCAATCTACCCGGCTGTGCTTTATCCACACAAGGCCGGCAAGGCTTGAGTTGCCACCAATTATCCTGCTGATGTGTAATACCAACACTTACGGCAGCGTTACCCCCACAGAATGGCTCCTGTGAATCATCCCTAATCCTTCTTTATAAAAAGCATCCTATAGGCCAAATCCAGTAGATACGGGAATGCACAGAGCCATACAGAAGCAGCTGTAAATCAGCCTGTAGAAAAAACAGAAATATTAAATCCAGGATAAGGCAAAGGTAATTTAGGGGCCAATTTCCAAAATTTTAAACAGGTAAACCCTGCCATTCAAATTGTATCACTTTTATGCGCACTTTTAACAGATTAACAGGTTGACAAAGCATATTTGGCTCTGACAATCAACAACTGAATTTAGTTTTTCCCTATGGAGCATTATCTATAGCACCCAAACAAAAATAAAGCTCAGCTAATGAAAGATTAGAAAATGCAATGTCTATTGGTCAGCTTTAGGGCCCTTACACATGGGTGCAGTGGCGTAACTACCGGGGGAGCAGGGGGTGCGATTGGGCCAGGGCCCGCACCCCCTCAGGGCCCCCCAGCAGCTCGTGCGCCACTGATTCCGGGCGGATTCCGAGCATATGGAGGGGGCAGGGGGCAAGGCTGCACGTCCCGCGCCAGGGCCCGCCCCCCTCTAGTTACGTTGCTGCATGGGTAGTTTCACCTGCGCTCCCCTGCATTGCGCTTTCTTCCGTTCAGCCGGAAGTTGTGGTAAGTTGCACTAGTGCAGTTGCTTATAACAAACAATCCGTCATTTTTATACCGCTTAGAAAATGTAAGCAGAAAGTACAGAAGAAGTTTAGTAAACCTAAGGGCCCTTACACACGGGCGGTTTTACCTGCGCTCCCCTGCGTTGCGAGTTCTTCCGTCCAGCCACAGGGGAACGCTGGAGTAGACACACTCAATTACTGTGAAGGGGGCTGTACTCACACAGACGCATGTAAGCGCCAAACGCAGGTGGGACACAGCATGTTGCATTTCACCTGCGTTCGGCGCATGTATGCGTCTGTGTGAGTACAGCATTTCTTGAACTGTGTATGTTTCCTCCTATTCATTTACACTGGTCTAGCAGGCAGGAAGTGCATCTGCACAGGTTATCGTGTGACCCCTGCAGCTGCTTAACAGGAACGTTGTGAAGGCAGCATTGTCATTTTTGCTTGTTTTCCTTAGAAGCTAAAATGTTTTGAATAAAGTATTTCTTTTTAAGGGAAAAACTGATGATAGTCAAAACACAAAGGCTCCCTACGGTAACTGAAAAGATAGACACCAGACATAGCAAGCAACCTACGAGCTTTGAACGGTCTGGTCTAGTGTAATAATAACAGCAATTGACTAATATGGATAACTGAACTGCTGTAAAATAGAATCTATATTCTGAAAGTCAGCTCGAAAATGAAGACATCAATAAGCAGTGCCGGTGAAGAAAATCATTGCAGAAACAGGGAAACAAATGTAGGAGTGGCGGCCTAGAAGTTTTCACTGGTTTTATTATCAGTTTCACATATCCAGTCAAACCAGTTCATTCTAATTAGGGCTAATTATTAGGCTCTTGACAGCTGGTTCAACAATAGCACACCTGTTGTTATCAAGAATAAGGAATGAAACAATGTATCTTGCTTATAACAATGTCTCAAATAAAGTACCAGGGGAATAGCACTCGGAATAAACTGGGTTGTGTTTTATTTCTTCCCTTATTGCCAGAGGAGAAGCATCTGCGTGCATTATTGAGCCAATTCATCAAAGGTTTGGGCACACAACATATAGCAACAAGTTCACAGCCGGGTTCCAAAGGGAAAAATATACTGTTTTATAAATAAGAATTAACTTTCATTTACTTGAATTTAAATGATCAAAATGTCTGTGAGTGGCCATACACCGGATAATCCAAAATCAAGATCAAATACCATACAAAGCAGTTGGCCTACGCTGAACAGAATTACCGAATGCACAAAGCATTCTCCCTCACTGTGTTGAGACATGCTCCATGTATTTCATTAGAACATTGCTCTATACCTGTGACTATTAGACCATGATGCTCTATTGAAGTTACAACATCTTGCAATAGGTAATCTAGTGTGCAAGCCAACAATTACTGTAAATAAGTGCTAATAAGTGCAGGTGCTAAGCCATCATATTTTATTCTTTATCTGAGGTACACAAAGATGGTCATACTGCACAGAACTAGTAGATCACCAACCACCATGGTGGATACTTAATGACAAATGAATTGGCTGCCTTCAAATCACAGGATGAATGACTGGTTAAGGTATTAAACTAAAGGTGGCTATAGTTGTTAAGATGTTTCTCTCCCGGATGACCTTCTTGTGCGATTCGACAAATCCATCAAATTATCGAGAGGTTAGTGAGCACCAAACGATTTTCCGTCCAAAATCGGTCAAGGGTATGAAGCTGAAAGCTCACAGTGATTTCCAGTTTAAACATAATACAGAACCAAGCTCACTTTCCATATTTTGATTTGCAGTGTATAGCACTTTCCCATAAATCTGGTAGAGCCGGTATAAAAAGATATCAGAGTCTATTTATAATGGTGAAACATACTCCTCTGCCCCATTACTCATAACACAAATACAACAGATAATATAGGCATTGCACTTCCCACTAATGAAAAGTTTCCATTGTTGATTTCTGCTTTATCTATTAAACAAAACAATTCTGGATAAAAAAAAAAACAGTGAACGTCACAGCCCTTTTTTCCCCATATGAGCACAGTAAACTGGCCATCTAGTTTATTCAGGACATTACCCATGGGGAATAGGTTTATGTACACTGACCATGCAGTACAGATATTATACATCAACACGTGGAAGGCTAAACTAAATAACAAATACACAAAACATTTACTTAAATGGGAAACATATTACACTGCTTCCAAAATAAAAAATGGTCTAGAGAGTGATTTCAGTAGCATCGCTGCCACACGTTTCTCATTCATTTGAATAGGGGGTGGCAGTGGTGTATTCCATCTCCTCTCCAGGCTGGAGCATGAGCTCATGTGCCATAGCCATAAGAAAAGTGGCCTCACGAGGAAACTTCGGGCGACTTTGGAAAACAAACCACTGAACTCTTAAAATGAATAATCTGACCTCTAATATTGGAACCAGGTTGTAGTCAAACCGTTTTACTAATCTCGTTCTTCCAAGCTTGGACATAAGTATTGACCCTCTTACATCAGTAACATAGGAGCAACCCAGACTGATTTGGCACCCAAATCTGATAAGAACTTGCTTAGATATCTACAAGTAGCAAATACAGTAATTGGCAGGCTGGAAATCAACAGCTCAGGACCATGAATTCAATCTGGCAACATTGCGTCTTAGCGAGTATGGCATGTGATTCAGTTGTTGGCCCAAGCTCCAATAGAAGATATACACATTTAGGAAGCTATCCAAACAACTATAATGGAAGGGGAAAAAAAAGTGTTCATGAATGTAGGTAGTGGCAGTTACCAGCACCTAAGCTAATTGCGGTTGATCACTGCAAATGCATACTGTATCCTCAAGGTTAATAGACTTTTCTAATCTCATAACCCAAGAAAAAACTATTATCGATATTAATTTTCTAAGAAAAAAAATAGGAATTGCAAATTGTATAAAAAATAAAATCCAGATGCAGCGCACAGTAACTGGATTAGTAATATTATACTAGAATGGTGTTTACCTAAAGGCCGGTAGATGAATAGCATGGATTTCCTAACAACACTGTTTTCATGTAAAGGCTTGGAAAGCAGAGTAATGAGCCAATCTCTTCGGCTTTGTGTGCAATTAACCAGGGATTTTTGTTGCAAACCACTAGTGTAAGAGTCTAGGTACACTGGTGCTCTCATTTATAAAACAATAAAAATACATCTAATTCTCCAGTGAACCAGCTTGTAAAGTAGGTCAAGAAATATACTGAAATGCCTTGTGTTACTATATCTGTAAAGGTAAGAGGACCCAAACAAAAAATGTGTGTATATATATATATCTATATATATCTATATATATATATATCTATATATCTATATATATATCTATCTATATCTATATCTATATATATATATATATATATATATATATATATATATATATATATATAGTAGTCTGGAAGCCGGCACTCCACGTCTAAAGGTCAAAGATGCCTGGGTGCAAAAAAGCCCAAAAATTAAGTAGAGAGGTGAAGAAGCTCGCACTCACAGGACTTATAAAGTCAAAGGGTGTTTATTTAGATCAAAAATCGACTAACGTTTCGGCTTGCACTCAAGCCTTTCTCAAAGTGAATATACAAACAATCACCAAACATTTAAACCCAAAAGTGGCGGGAAACAAGGTGGTGTGACGTCACAATGACGTGAATTGGGGAATTTCCATTCAAAACTCATATATAAAACAAGGAGAAAGTGTAACAAGTACATATGTAAAACGATATGATCAAAAAGAGAATAGTTGCGATAGCATCGTAACATGAGTAACAGGTTTGCAACATTGTATAGCAATATATACACACAATATATCATTAACTCGGGTACGTGATTTGTATACCTCCGGACATGCGTCCCAGTAGTGCAGTCATATAACAAAAGTTCCAATAAATAAAAGTCATTTTAGCAGCGGTGTCAGATAAGAAGATAATGGTTACCGGCTTGCTGTAGTTGTATCCCTCTGGCGGCTCGCAGTGTGCAGTCGCAGTCCGGGTTACACTGGTCTCCTGTCCTATTAGTGAGACTGCGCTTGTTGTTGCGCTAAGTCCTACAGTACCGGTGGCTACGGTAGCGATCGGTGTGGCCGCTCTCCGGTTGTCAGTCTCACACAAGGCCAGTGGAGTTGTCATGGATCCTACTCCTAGCGACCGCTTGAGTGCAAGCCGAAACGTTAGTCGATTTTTGATCTAAATAAACACCCTTTGACTTTATAAGTCCTGTGAGTGCGAGCTTCTTCACCTCTCTCTCTATATATATATATATATATATATATATATATATATATATATATATATATATATATATAGTTATAATACAACAGTCTTAATGTAGAGAATACAGAAAATAATGGGCTTTTTTGTTCAAATAGATAGTAGTAGATAAATTAATCTATGTTCCCAGACTTATGAAGTTTAGTTACTAAAAAAGAAAATTAGATTTGTAACATTTTGAAATTAACCAACTGTGGTCTACAAATAACGGCTACAAAATTGTACACTACCATATAATTCATCTTTTCCTTTAGACATGTGCCAGCTATCTATGCCAGCTTTCATCCCTCATTCAGTTCTATGATGATCCTTCTGAAGCCATAAAGAAGATCTTCTGTAAAAGGGGCACATAACGGACATAAGCACTTGGCCAATTCAGGGGGCAGATTCACTTAAGGGCCACATTTCGCCATTTCGCCAGAAATCCCATCTGCAGGGACATCACCAATTTGGCGAGCAGTCATTACTCCGCACTGCTAAAATGAAGCTAGATCTTTCTCAATCTTATGTCAGTTACATCATATCCTGTATGCCGGTAATGCATTAAGGTTGTAAAAACGCCAGCGACTTGTCCTTTTTTTAAGTGGGATTGCCTGCAAAAGTCCTAACTATTAAACTTTTTTGCATTAACATTTCGCCCAGACATTTGAGGGGCATGGAACATTCGTTTTAGTGTGGGCTCATGTGTAGGGCATTAGAGGATCTCTTTTGTCTTTATTCAGGTTCCTTGGACATTTGTAATAAAAAAGTGGCCACTTTAAGCATTTCCACCAACAAATCTCTAATAAAGACATCCATACGACTTTAATGTACCCACACTATTCAAATTGACCTAAGCATAACAGAACTAACAAAGTTTCGCTAGCGTCATTTTTTAGCGAATAGTCACCCGCGTTCAGCACCCAGGACGCAACTTTGCATTTTAGTGAATTAGCCTAGTGGTAACGAATTTTCGCCTGGCAAAGTGTGATAATTTGCCCTTTAGTGAATCTACTACCAGGTTTCCATGTATGCAAAGTAACCTATTTATTAGGTATTGTCAGTTCACTCAAAATGTTGGTATTAGCTGGGGTAGAAACACCCTTTTAATATCTTACCATAGTATTTTCATGAATAGCAATTAGCCCCATGAGACTCTTTCTAACTGTCTATTCAGGAGTTGTTAGTTATGCATTGGTAAATAAGATGTTGCTCTAATGGCAATTTGTATGTCTTTTGTGAGCCCTCCCCATTTGTGAACACAGCAATGACTCTTGTTCATGCAAACAAACCTTGACAACTCTTCCTGAGAACAAAGAAATGTTCTGCTTTTCAACAGGCTTGAAAAATAAACAAGTGTTCAAGAGCCAGGCATTCACTTCAAAAGTATTAGCATTCTAAAGAACATACATCATTTTTATAACAGTATATTATATCAAGTTGATCCGGAACTGTGTACTTTGTCTACATTAGGGTAAGAACACACTGGGTAATTCGGGGAGATTTAGTCGCCTGGCGACTAATCGCCTCGACTTTGCGGCGACCAATCTCCCCGAACGCCTTCCCCGAGGTTTTACATTATCTGAATATTAATTTCCTGGGCACGTTTTTTTATTTAAAAAGGACATTAGCTCCAATTCCTTTATTATTGTGTGCTCTTACCCAGAATGAAAAAAGTAAAGAGTGTTTCTATAATACCCACGATCCAGCACTAAAAGGGTCACACAAACAGATGCATGTTGCAAAGTAACCGGCCAAGAAATGGCAAGAAAGGACTCAACAGTGCAGCAAACCACTATTAAACCAAGCAGCTACAAAAGGGGTAAAATGTTTCCTATGAAAAAGCTTCAGAATTACAAGGATTTGTTTTAAAAAGGTCAAACTAGCCACAGAGCATCCAGGCAAATACCCAATTTTTGTCTGCTCTTGAAATGCTCACACTGTTTGAATTCCCTGTGGGTTCGGTACTGTCAACAACAAGATGTTCTTAGTCAGCAGTAAAATACCGGATGCTCAATACAAGAAGCAAACGAATGCTTGACCAGTCTGATTTTTTTTATATTACAAGCTACAATGGCAAGAAGTGCTCTATTGTTCATCACAATCATAATATAGAAGCTGTGCCTTTAACGGACAATATCTTATGTCGACATGCCAATAAAATGAAAACACAAGATCAACTGGATAGCAATTGTCGAACTACAATAAGGCAAGCATGAAGTGACAACATACTGTAGGATTTTGATACACTTCTCTATATTATGAAAACCATCTTTGCAGGGTTTTACATTATTACAGAAGCAAAATGACAAACATAAATCAGGCAGATTTAGATAGATTAGAACATGCCCCAAAATGTTCAAAACTTGTCTGGAATTTAGTGCTAACAGAAGGCAGGGATGAACATAGGATTACATTTCTCTCTGATGAACCTCATTAGACTATGGGTTTCATAGTGGTTTCTAACCATAGTTTGCTTAACTACCTCTGTGGTGTGAAGAGGTTTTTAAAGAATAATAAGCAATCCAACAACCACAGTCTCTTGGTCATGACTAATTCAAGGCTGGAAATAAATAAATAAACCCAGTAGCCTATTATTTAGTGCTCGCTCAGTAATGGATTGCCCTACTCCAAATTAGCTAAATACAAAAAAATAAAGTGCCCTGGGCAGCCATAGCACTTTTACGAAGAGCTAATTGCTTTCAGCTGAATTTTATGATCATCTGTGACAAAGGCCTTAAGAAGGTCAATAAATGCAGCTTTGTGGACAAGGCTTTTATGCCCCTATAAAGCTCAATCATTATCGGTTATAGGCAATGGCATAATTGGTCAATTTTTTTTTATAAATCCTGCCAGGTTATTAGTAAAATAAAACCGGCATTGTATCTCTATAAAGGAAAATAAGAAATCATTCCGTTTCCATTAGTAGATGCAGTTTTAGAGAAGGAACTACTTTTTTCTAACTATATGCAGTGATCCCCAACCAGTAGCTCATGAGCAACATGTTGCTCTCCAACCCCTTGGATGTTGTTCCCAGTGGCCTCAAAGCAGGAGCTTATTTTTGAATTCATGGCTTGGAGACAAGTTTTAGTTGTATAAAAACCAGGTGTACTGCCAAACAGAGCCTCAATGTAGGTTGACAATCCTCATAGGGGCTAACAAATGATCAATCACAGCCCTTATTTGGCACCCCAAGAATATTTTTCATGCTTGCGTTGCTCTCCAACTCCTTTTACTTCTGAATGTTGCTCATGGGTTCAAAAGGTTGGGGGATCCCTGATATATTGTATATGCCAAAACAATTGTTTAACCCCTTTAATCACATTATCTCCTTCTGCAAAGGAGAGCACAACCGATCACAATATTTTATTTATTCACATTTCACAAGTCTGACCCTAGCCTAAAGATATACTCTTGCTCTAACAAAAATCTACGAGAAGAACAAGTTGAGGCTAGATAACATATAGTCTTGTCTGGAAAGCTGTCCTTGATTTGCCACACAAGTTCTGTAGACCTTCAAACAGTACAAACCGATAAAAGGTCAGTCCAATGTGAATCGACATCTAAAGCTGGCCATAGATTTTTAAAAGATCCGATCCTCATCGTGAGACCACGATTTTCTCGGAACGATCATACGATCGTATGAATTGACTATCAACTAAAAAGACCAATTTGCCAGGAAAACAAAGGGGAGCTGCCTGCTTGGCCCTGCAAACATAGATAGATTGCACTGGGACCGACAAAGATTTATTGACCTGGCCGATCAATTTCCTGACAGATGTCGGCCGAAAAATCATAAGATGTACGAACGTTCGAATCCCACTAACCGCACTATAATTTCGAAGGATTGGCCGGACTTCCATAAAATCGGTCGTTCGGCAAGAAGAATCGTCGCGTCTATGGGGAATTTTAGGCCTAAAGGTGGCCATAGACGTTCCAAGAAAGATCGTTTGCTTCAATATTCGCGTGTAGAGCTGAATCTTCAGATATACAGGTAGAAACAATAGAATTGTACCTGTATCTGATGATTCAGCACTAACAATGGCCGATGTTTTGGTGCCTTCAAAGGCGCCCAATCAAAATTTTCCGGCCAGCCTGATCGACAAGCCGACCAATATTCAAGTCTTCTGTTGATATTAGGATCAGCCACCTAGTAAAGATACCACCACTGCACACATTGCACTGTGCTTTTTGTTAGGAGTAAAAACCTGCATCTCAATATCACATAAATAGCATATGTTACTGTAGCTACTGAAACATTGGGGCCAAAGTAATAGGTTAATTGCTTCCTACTTATTTTCAGATTCCACCCCCACAAATTTCACTTGTCAGAATGGAGCATGCATAATTGTCAGAGGTTCAGATGTTAATTACTAGCTCCAGCGTACTTGACAATATCTCACACGAGATCGGAAAAAATAACAAAGTTCAAAGGATTTGTGTTTTGTCATCTGCATGATAAAAGCTCACTGAACTAAATGCATGCTTTATGAATTTAGTGTTATAATAAACATAGGGTTTCTATCTATAGTTTTGCCTTTGAGCAATTTTATTGTCCATTTTGTTCACCAAAATAACTTTGGATGAAAAAGGTATTTGTATTATCTTGCCCTGCTATAAGAGTATGTTGTGCTTTAACATTTAAAGACATTAAATTATGTCTGAACAGGTATGAGATCTGTTATCCGGAAACCCATTATCCAGAAAGTTCCTAATTATGCAATCTCTGTAACAATAAAACAGTAGCTTGTACTCCAAACTAAGATATAATTAATCCTTATTGGAAGCAAAAAAAGTGATTTTCTAGTAGACTTAGGGTAGGACTACACGGATGTTTTCGGAGCGATCAGACGTGCTGCGACAAAACATCTCGTCAAATCGACAGAAATAAGGAAAAAGATAGAAATGTCGGATGAAGTCGTAGCGCGCAGCGTCTGCATCCGACAGTCGTGTCGGATCAACGCTGCGACTTCATCTGATAATGCATTCACTTACCTTATTTCTTTTGCATGCGATTTGACGCTGGCGTTTTGTCGCAGCCTGTCGGATCGCATCGAAAACGTCTGTGTAGCCCAACCTTAAGGTATGAAGATCCAAATTACAGAAATATAAGTTATCCAGAAAACACCAGGACCCCAGCATTCTGGATAACAATTCCCATACATGTATATTTACAACAGAGATCTATTGACCCCCAAACTCCAGCTAAAGGGCAACTGAAGCTATTAAAAGACAACGCTACCCTCAACATTTTACACACAGAGAGAAGTCAAGTCATACTTATACATTCAGTCGGATAGTAGAGGTGCCATTTTGTTGAATTGGTCATGTAGTGCCACAATCACCAAAGCAGCCATCTTGCTGCGTTCCAATTAGATTTGTGTCTATTTCTGAAATTGTGATTGATGTTAAAAGTTAAATGTGTAAGCTTATGTCTCACAGGGAGATGACTAATAATTGTAGCTGGGTAGAAAGAGATTAGACAACTACATATAGAAGCCAATAGTCTTCCTGTGTAACAATGTTTAGGAAGCTCTGATATGACATAGTACTGCTGGTTGCAACTCACAACATGCAGAACAAGACTCCTGCAGAAATTAACTAGGATTGAAAAGAGACAAATCCCAACCACGTTGCTTTACACAAGATGATCACAAAGCCAGTAGGAGTTGAGGCTTAGGTCCCTCTTTAAATTTAGCCACTAGATTGTTACTGCTATCACATGTCAATATGTCAATTGTGCTATTGATTAGAACTGCAGCATGAGGTTTTAAGTCATTGCCCTTGCCCCTTAATTGTTTAGCAGGGTAATTAAATAAATAAGTCCAAGAGAAATCATTCTGCAACGTATAGATTCAGTTCAGCCCTTTCATACATTATGTGAATTAATAGTGTTCTATTTTAGACAGGGCCACAGCAACTGCCAAGAAAAAAAATGTTTCACAAACAGATTCTAATAGGCAGTGTTTGTTCAAACATCATTCCTACAGTATAAAAACTCAACTTCCCCTAAGGGCACACACTAAGATTCTGGGAGATTTAGTCGCCCGGCAACAAGTCGCCTATTCTTTAGGCCAAACCCCCAAGAAAAGCCTTCCTGCCGGCTCGAATGTAAATCGCCGACGAGATGGCACTTGGAGCGATTTGTTTTCCGAAGTCCCTCGAAGTTTCTTCATCAGAAAACGAAGCGCTCTCAGTGTCATCCCGCCAGCAATTTATATTCTAAGGATAGGCTTTTTGGGGAGATTAGTCGCCAGAAGAAGAGGCAATTAGTCACCGGGCGACTAAATCTCCCCGAATCTTCCCGTGTGTCTCTGCCCTTAATTTTAATGTACAGCAAGACAGCACATTCTGTATCCTTTCAGCCACTGTTCTACTTGCCATTGCCAACATTCTCACTACTACTATGCCATAGCAATATATATATTTTTATACTTGCTAATAGCTTAAATGAAAAGGGGCATTCCTGCCCACAAACCATAGTCAAAGTTGCTCCTAGCTATTGGGTTTTAGGATAGAGTAGTGGCCTATACCCATATCTTCTACCATTATAAATGTTGGGAGGTAATGCAGTTATGGGATCCATTACCCGGAAACCCATTATCCAAAAAGCTCCCAATTATTTTCATTTCAATCAAAAAATGTAAATGGTCAGAAAGTATTAGCTTTTTCTCTGTAATAATAAAACAGTATGTTGTACACAATTCTGGCTAGGTTATAAGGTGATCCAAACTACAGAAACACCCCTTATCTGGAAAACCCCATTCTGGATAACAATAATTAAAGCATTAGTAACAATTAAGCTTTAAATGAAATAAGGATTTGTCACAGTTGGTATAGCTGAACTATATTACACTCCAATTCCAAATCAGGGATATGTTTACAGTGGTGGGAACAGACCCCCCCCCCCCCCCCAAAAAAAATTGTATATAATATTCCTGGGGAAAAGTTCCGTTTGGTATTCCTTCAGGATTACAGTCATTTACAATTATAGGAAGATGGCACTTCAGGCACAGTCAGTGATAAATGATTGTGGAATGACTTTGGGAGCCCACATCTCACAAAGCTGATTGCTCACCTTGACCCTGCCATGGATGATTAATAGATCAGATGGAAAAAGGTCACCTCTGCCTCCTGCATAACCTTAATTCCAAGCACCAACAACCTTATCCTTTTCAGTCATCAAGTTTCATATTTGAGAAACACATATACAAGTCTGAATAAGAAAATGCTAAACAAACAGAAAGCAGGCCTCTGTTATGACTGGTAATATAATTGAGTATTCTGATACAGTTGTTTCATTCTGCAGTCAGACTTTATTTGTCCAAAGGACATGGCTCCGGCCTTATCAACCGGCTCCTTCTTACTCACAGGTGCCGCTCACCAAGCAATGCTGATTGCATTTTCAAACAGTATCAGCGTGTTTGTCTCACAATACAAAATTGGTATCTGGTGCAAAACAAACAAGTCCCAGACTTCGGATCAATCGCAAGGCTAATGAGAACACAGAAATTCATTCATTTAATACCAGAGCAAAATGCTAGCCAAACATTTCCAGCAAACAGATGTCTGAGAGGTTTAATTAGGTTTGAAAAGCAACTTGAATTAACAATGGTGTTCTGCTTGTTGTAGGCAACATAGTGGTATTATGTCTCCTGCTTTCCTACAGAATTATTTTTAAAAAAACTGGAATCAAAGACCATGGCTCCTAAGTCATTCAGATACAGGGACATACCCCTTTTGTCTGGATAACGGAGGCCTCGTGTTTAATATTTTCTTTTAATATTCTTTTAATATTCTAATATTTTAATTGCACTATTATGTATATGCATTGCTGGATCTAGCAATCTAGATTAGATTGAAGGTTTAATGCAGAGGGACTAATAGGGGAATATCATATTGGTCACTACTGCAAAAATCCTTTGCACTTCAATAGCAATGAGAATAAAAGTTCAAAAGTGAAAAATGTTAGCTTTGTGAACACTTTGCCCCTTACGTGACAAGCGTGCTGTGCCTGTAATAAAACTTTTTCATGAAAAAGTTATGTTTGCTCCAAACGTTTACACCACCTTCAAGCAGGTCTTAAAGCTTCACAATGTGCAATGAAGATTCACAAAGCAATACAAGCCTTATGAAGAATATTACATACATTTTTATTAGCAAACTTGTTCTCTTTGTAAATTGTATTACATTGTTCAGTGTAAAAATAAGAAACTAGGTACATAGATAGGCTGTGCAAAATAAAAAAATGTTTCCAATATGTAATGTATAAAGTTTGGAGTGGATGTGTAACATAATAGCCAAAACACTACTTCCTGCTTTGCAGCTCTCTTGCTTTATACTGATTGGTTACCAGGCAGTAACCAATCAGTGACCTGAGGGGGGCATAACTATTGCTTTTGAATCTGAGCTGGATGCTGAGGATCAATTGCAAACTCACTGAACAGTTATGTCCCATGTGGTCCCCCTTAAAGTCGCTAACTAACTCAGAGTTAGAGAGCTGAAAACAGGAAATAGTTTTCGGGCAATTATGTTAGACATCCAGTCACTCCAGCCTTTATACATTACATTTTTGGCTAACTAACTATATTAGAAATATGTTTTATTTTGTTTTTATGTTTACACTGAACTGTTCCTTTAGGAATCCTGCATATGCAAATAGGAATCAAAGCCAGGCCACCTTAATGTCCCATTAATTAAAGTGCCACTATACCGTTATCTTTTATTTTTGCTAACAAATTTTAATAGAAATTTTAGGTGCTGAAAGTATAATTCTATTCCATTTGCTGTGAAACACGAAGTATTCTCGTCTTGTAATTATAACCTTGGCTAAGCAGCCATTATCTCACTGGCAGGCAGACTACAATCTTACACAGGACTTCAGTTAATAATTCCAGAACAAGATGGAAGAAGAAGATAGGACTTTGGAGTCTAGAGGGTATGGTGTAAGTAACATAATTTGGCTGGCTGAATGGCAGTGTAAATTGCCATTGCAGGTTCTCTCATACCCTATAAATGACATGCACCATTAATCCCCTGTGAGTACTGTGGTTCCTTAATCCCAAATGATCCCTTCACATGTATAGGGTTTCTTCTCAGTAACAGGAAAAAGGGACTGTTGCTATTGAAGCAACAGTCCCTCCAACTGTCCCAGTCTGCTACCTTGGAAAACCGCCCTGCCTCTGAATGTCACGTCTTTAAACAATAGCCTGTAAATTTGGCACAATTATTTTTAAGCAGTCTGGTTCCTGGCATTACGGTGAAACATAAAACATGAGAATTTTTTTTTTGTTTTTCCAGAAAACATGAAATATCAGTAGTGTTTGCAACGGATCTGATATATTGGTTAATTTGCCCAAACAAGGCTGATTTCACTTTAAAAGGCATTTGCTATCAAGCAACACATTTTACAGTGTGGGCTGATCACTTATTCCTCAATGTCAGTAGTGTTTACTCTGCAAAAAGGTTACCAACAAAACTATCAATTCTATCAAAACTTTAGAAATTAGAACTGCTTTTAAAGGCAAAAATACAATTTATGAAAATATGAGACCATGCAGGCTGCTTTACAAAGGATGAACTATGTCACAAATTTGCCCTTAATCTCTGCAGCCTATAAAGTTTCCCTCCAGCAAAATTTTACCCATAACCCGTTTTGCTAGGGGTATGTGTTTGTCTCAAACTAGAGCCCTGGGTTCCTGCACCCCTGCATCCAACAGTTGGTTGACTGGCAAATTGAATGCAATACAGTCAAACACATGCAATCTCCAGTTGTCCATATGTACTGTATTTGCAGCTGGCCATTCTGTATCACTAGTCTAGGATGGCATGTGTCTGCAGTGTTAATCAAACTGCAGGTATTACCATGTTACGCTCCTTACTTCTTAAAAACACTTTTGGAATACCAAGGCTAAAGAGATACTTTCATCAATAAAAATTAACTTCACTGGTATGCAATGGGCAGCAGCAAGTATATTTTATACCACATTTAGATGGAGAAAAATGATGGGGGTTATTTATCAAAATCTCATTCTTTTGTGAAATCTACTCTGAGCGAATTCGCACAGGTTATTTCCCTTATTTATCAATACATTTTCTTGAAAAACTCCAGGGTGGAAAAAACTCGAAAAGATTGTGAAAATCGTACGAAAACTCAAAGTGTACGAATTTTTTGGATCTTCCTCCCAAAAACTTAGATCTTCAGAAAATTGCACGAAACCCAGGGCAGATCAGGATATCTTTGGGACTTCTCCCATTCACTTAGATGCTGGATTCTGACTTTTTCCATCCGCGGGGTATAATAAATCCAGAAAAATCCGAGTTTTTAAAGATTTTATAGAAAAAAAAACCTAACATTTTTCGAGTTTTTGGCATTTGGACTTTAATAAATATCCCCCTTAGTGTTCAGGAGCACAAGTGTTCCATTTGCAGAGCAAACATGCCTATACGTTACAGCACAATTAATAGATAAATATGGGGTAAGTTTGCTCCAGTTTTAGAAACCAACTCCAAATAGTCAGACCAATAAACTGTATTCAACAAAAAGTAAACATTTACATTAATCTCATTCATATTCAGAAAACCGCACAAAAATATCAAACCGGGCAAACGAGGTATGGAAACTTCCTACATATCAACAAACCCTTATAATATAACCTACCCCTTCCTATACTAATAACATGCGACACAGTTATAATCTCTTCTGCTTCATGCCTTAAAGCTTCTAAACCATTAGCAAAATGTTGCCTGAAGGACGGATCCTGGAGACATTGCACACTTTGTCTGCTAGGCTCATTAGTATGGCAGTCATACATAATCCCGTATCCTATTTCAAGAAAGCTCAGAATATTGGAGATGAGAAAATATGATAGTAGAGGCAAGCCTACTGACAAAGGGGAAGAAAGAAGGAACAAGAATGCATCCTGTATCAGTAAACAATTTTGCCAGAGAATGTGCAAAATATAGTCCCTCAATTCAAAGAGGAAAACAATATATTCAATAGCACTGAGCACTGCTAATTGAACTTGCCCTAGATTTTTTTTTTTTTTCTAAATCAAGGCTGTTTTCCATGCAAGTTGTAGCAGCAGAGGAACAATCGGAGCCCTTACATTTTGAATGCTATCACGTTCCATGGAGCAATGCCCCATGAATAAACTAATTGAGGCAGGAGCCATAAACAAACATTAACACAAGAAAAAAAATGCATGTATGCAGATTCATTTATAACTTGCATAAGACTGATCTCTACTGTGTTTGGTACAGTGGCTCCCAAAATTATGCAAAAACCAAACAAGGTTTTGCATTCATACAGGGGTAAAAGGGATAATAAATACAGATCAACAAAACACACAAGAAGCAAATCTTTGATAAATGGGACTTTATTTATTGTATTAAAGAGAAAACACACCCTAATTATAAACAGGATTCATTGTATTTTACATTCTAAAACAGCCTTAATTTTTCCCACTCCACATAAGGCCTTGTGATCAGCCCTGCATTTTCTTTCATGCTGAAATGAAATATAATCTAAAGGCTCAGAAAGAAAAACACTCTGTTCCCATTGGCCTACCTATGAAAAAGTGCCTAGGCTGAAATCGGCATTATAAAGGGTGTGGCATTTAAATGAACTGGCAGTCAGAGACATCAGCTAACACCATGTCATTAGGGTGATAATGATCCATATCTGGATTCTTTTTATCCTAATTCCTCTTGTAAATGGTAATATGAAATAAACTCTACACAATGGCTCAAAAATGGATCATTATCACCATTATGACATGATGTAAAATGATGTCTCTGGAAAGGCAGTAAAACAAAGAAAAGTGTTGGGGTGGCATTGTGACAGCAAATTGTCCTACAAGGGATATTTATAAACAAGCAGATCCCTAGAAGGCAATATATATATTTTCAAACATATGGTGCTCATAGGGTTTCCTGGAAAAAATGACTGACTGGGCAGGAACCCTAGCCATGCATAATGGTTATTGGCATCTTTCCACAAAGCTGTGCTTGGAGATCTCTAGTATCATGCATCTCTGTAATGTAATGTAAGCTCAGCTCAGAGCTGCAAAAATCTTATTCTCATAGAAGAATTTATTTCCCTGTTATTAAAAAGAGCATTTGGTTTTGGCCCTGTTTCAGCCCAGACAGTTTAATGGTAACATGCAATATGAGGCTGCCAAAACAAGCAGAGAAAAGCAGAGGAAAAAAAAAACGTATTTCTTGAAACATGTCCTACTTTTCTTCCGCCCCCTCAGTTCCTGCAAAGAACACCGGGCCCCTGTAACGCTGAATAAAATACCAGGAATAATACTGTGTGTAAATCACACTTTCTGATAAGAATGAAGTCATATTTCATGGAGTAGAAGTAAATGCAAACACAGAAAACCTGTTAATTTCAGCCAGACCGTACATTTGAACCAGTGGAGAATGTGTTAATCTTTAAAAAAAAAAAAAAAACATAACAGAAATGTATTCCTATATAATCCAGGGTAAAGGTAAAGGTATCGATTCTGAAGAAAAATATTCTTAAATAATCCCTGCTGGAATATTTGCACTACATTTATTTATTAGAAATTGACTCGGGTATTGAATCCTCTCTTTACAAAACAAAGCTCCGCTGCTCAGAGAACAAAAGAATTGCCAGACCATCGGTGGGCTTGAGAAAGCAAACAAAAAGCCCACCAATAAGGCACACCCTTTTTTTTTTTATCAGACACGTACACCAGTCGCTATTCTGATTATGCAGGTGCAGACTAGGGGGAATATTGTATTTTAATAGGTTTGAAACAACTGGCAGTATACACATCAGAAGGATGCACTGACTGCATTTGATATGGGCTCACACACTTGGTTTCATATTTAAGGTTGCCAACCCATCTACAGTCCATTAGAGAAGCAGCATGCACCCATATGAAAGGCCTTGGAATTATCCCCCCTCTCTACCCTCCTATTCTTTTGTCACTGAGGGATTCTCTCTGAACGATACAGAAGCCACAAAATGACCAAGGGGCAGCCCAGCGCTGGGGGTGAAAGCCATTATTTCTGCCTGAGTGACAGCTACTTGATGAGCCTGCAATACAGCTCCCCCTTCCAGCGCTTTCCACTCAAGTCAGAGGCTTTAATTAAACACAAAATCTTCTAATATGCAATGCGTGTCTGGGTGAACACACACTCTTCAGCGAACTTGGCAATACATTCATGCATTTATAGCAAAAGCTGCCGGGCACATCAGCATAAATAGATTGCACCAGGCAGCCAGTTAAATGGACTCTATCAATTAATTTAAATAATAAACTAAATTCAACTGACTGTGAAAACTCGTGTTGTGAAGCTGGCAAGGCTCAGGAAACCTTTACTAGGCAGGGACAAAGTAACCAATCGTAGATGATCATGTGGGTCAGCTTTGGCTCAATCCGATTGTACAGATCTATGTATACAGACTGTAAGCTCTACGGGGCAGGGACCTCCTTCTAACTGTGTCTCACTGTTATCACATAGCACCTAAGCTCTTTGTCCTGATATGAATTCTGTGTATATTTTTGTGTGATTTACAAATAAAATTATACATACATATTTATATTTTCTTTTACATAGTTAAATTGGGTTGAAAAAAGACTAAAGGTGGCCATACACGGGCCGATAAAAGCTCCCGACAGACCGAGTCGGCAGCTTATTGACCGGTGTATGGGGCCCCCCCGACGGGCTTCCCCGATCGAGATCTGGCCGAAAGTCGGCCAGATCTCGATCGGAAGGGACTAAAAATCTCGTCGGATCGCGGCCGCATCTGTTCGTTGATGCGGTCCCGCGATCCGACCGCCCGTTAGGCATCATTAGGATCCGATCGTTGGGCCCTAGGGCCCACGATCGGATCAGCCCGATATTGCCCACCTCAAGGTGGGCATATCGGAGGGAGATCCGCTCATTTGGCGACATTGCCAAACGAGCGGATCTCTCCATGTATGGCCACCTTAAGTCCATCAAGTTCAACCCCTCCAAATGAAAACCCAGCATCCATACACACACCCCTCCCTACCTTTAATTAAATTCTATATACCCATACCTATACTAACTATAGAGCTTAGTATCACAATAGTCTTTGATATACCCATACCTATACTAACTATAAAGCTTAGTATCACAATAGCCTTTGATATTATGTCTGTCCAAAAAATCATCCAAGCCATTCTTAAAGGCATTAACTGAATCAGCCATCGCAACCTCACCCGGCAGTGCATTCCACAACCTCACTGTCCTGACTGTGAAGAACCCCCTACGTTGCTTCAAATGAAAGTTCTTTTCTTCTAGTCTAAAGGGGTGGCCTCTGGTACGGTGATCCACTTTATGGGTAAAAAGGTCCCCTGCTATTTGTCTATAATGTACTTGTAAAGTGCACTTGTAATATGTTGGAGCGATATAAAGGATAAGGTACAGATCAACAATAGATGGAGGGCTGCAGGTTGGCTATCCCAAAGGTATAAGGACACTAGCAAAGGCATGGGACCTGATATCCAGAATGCTTGGGTCCTGGGGTTTTCTGGATAATAAGTTTGTTGGTTATTTTGGGTCTTCATTTGAAATGATTTATATATGAATCAAATCCAATAGATTTGTTTTGCTTCAATTAAGGATTTATTGCATCTTAGATCTTAGGATCAAGTGCAAGTTACAGTTTTATTATTACAGAGAAAAAGGAAATCATTTTTAAAAATGTTGAATTATTTGATTAAAATGAAGTCTATTCCCGTAATTCGAAGCTTTCTGGATAACAGATACCATACCTGTATATAATATGCCCTTTGTGTTTTATGAATATAATTAATATAATTTCTAGGCCCCTTTCCTGCCCTCCCCTAAAACTGGTCCTGAATATAGAGGGGAAATTATGAATTCATCAATGTGGCTGCTGTATTCATCCTTTATTTGAGCTTCAGCCAACATATTTATGTCAAGCATGACAACAGAGATCACGTTATGGCGGGTGCATTTCAGCTCTCAAGGTAAGAGTGAATCGTACAGCTCTACATATGCATGAAATCCTCTGCAACCCATAAACAGATGATTTTTTCTGGGAATTAATCTCCTTTTTCCATTTGGTTCTGAGATCATTTCTCATAAAGCAGGAAAGGAAAAAAAAATATACCCACAACCAATACAAAGATTTAAAATCTGTCTCTGCTTATTTCTCAGTCGTACGGTGAGTTTTCATCCAGACAACTGGAACACAAAGGCATCCAAACAACACCATCTTCTGCTGCCTGCTTGAACAATGGGCTATGGAAAAATGGCACATTACAGGCAATCATAATGGCTTCACTTTAACCAAGCAACATGGGCATGGGAATTATCTTTTTATTTAGGCGGGGAAGGCAAGAATTTTTATATTCTAAGCCATATACCTTTTGTGCAAAACAAATAGGTAAGCAACAATTAAGTATTCCAAAGAGCAATGTGTATTTAAATGGTTGTTTGTGAAAAAGCATCTGGAAGAGCAAGCTGCTGGATGAAATAGCATAAAGCTATTTCTGCACTCCATTACCATAAAAAAAGAACACAATGAGGGAAAGGAGAAAGGTTGCTAAACATGCAAGCTGCTTCTATATTAAAGTTTGGTAAATACATTCAGATTTTCCCAAACTTAAAGGAACTGTAGCATCAAAAAAATGAAAGTGTTTTAAAGTAATGAAAATATAATGCAGTGTTGCCCTGCACTGGTAAAAACTGCTGTGTTTGTTTCAGAAACACTACTATTGTTTATATAAATAATCTGCTTTGTAGCAATGGGGGCAGCGATTCAAAGGAGAAAGGGCTCAGGTTACACAGCAGATACGCTCTGTAGAACATAATGGTGTTATCTGTCATTCACTATTTATCCTGTGCCATGAAGCCTTTTTTCAATTTCCTCCATTGCTACACAGCAGCTTGTTCATTTGAACAAACACATCATTTTTATCAATGCAGGGCAACCCTACATGATATTTTCATTACTTTAAAACACTTTCAGTTTTTGGT
This sequence comes from Xenopus laevis, assembly GCF_017654675.1. Classification (NCBI taxonomy): domain Eukaryota; kingdom Metazoa; phylum Chordata; class Amphibia; order Anura; family Pipidae; genus Xenopus; species Xenopus laevis. The sequence goes on along the minus strand of NC_054372.1, from coordinate 159,431,422 downwards.
GTAACTGTTCCTTTAACACAACTAAAATTAGATATTGGAGAGATAATGCAAGAATGAATCTTTGCTGCTCTGCCACCAGTGCAAAAGCATTTAGTTATGCACCCAACAGATATATATAATGGGGCTTCCAAGCCTGAGATGAGAAATACCATACGGGGCCTGGGGTATCCAGACAATACCAGGAGAATTGTATATGATACAGGCCATTTTCAATCCACAGTGACTACAAAGGACTGGAAGTCGGATTTCTGCCCATTCTCCCCAGCAACCTTACTTACTTTCACTGCCAACAACCAAAATAGTGCATGTAAGTCCACTGATCTAGCATACAAACATGGTTCTAACCAGTCTCTCTCTTGCACAAAGATGATGAACAGTAACAAGCTTCTACCCTATATCCCATCTATACTGATCTGAAAATATATATTATACAATAAAAAAATATATAATTATACAATGAAATATTAATTCAGAATGCTTAAGAATCCCGAGTTATCTTTACCTAATAGATAAAACATTTCAGCATCAGCAAAAACACCAGCAACAACAAAAAAAAAATGCAGAACCTGCAGAACTGTTCTATGTATATCCACTTTATAATCCCTTGACAATCGACAAAATCAATACCACCTGTTAAAAGTATTTGAAAGCTGTTGGTTGAGATTGCCTATTAAATGCCACACATACGAGTAATCAATCCACATAAACTGTCAGGGAGGTGTTTTAACAATTTGGAAGGTATCAGTAAAATAAATATGACTCCTTTTATTATGGAGAATTTGCCTGTTCCTTCAAATGGTTCCTTTAAATAAAAATTGGCATATTATACCTCTGTTGCAAGGATAGTCCTCTATTAGAAGCTTTCAGCATCCTTAGGCAGCTGTGTCTATTTTATGTAACATAAAAGAGATGGCATATGCACATCAACATACAGAAATAAACAAATCCAATATGTGCAAATAAACTTCTATGGTATATTTCATATAAATCCATAAACTGTACATGTAATTATATAACCATCTATACTTTTTATGTTTGCTTGGAGGAACCTATTTCTACTCTTTTTTTTGGAGAAAACGACAAGAAGCCTGGTCTTCCCTTATTAGGTATACGATCAAAGCCAGTGGGCCACAAGCCAAAGCACAAGTCTCTGTACTGTATATGTGAATAACCTCTGGCTGCTTTAACAAAGAGTAACAGATAAGGAGTCTTAGCTGAGGCAATGTAAATAGATGCAATAGTTATATAACCTCTAACATGAGAGAATACACGGTTATAGCTTGTGTTAAAGTTTAAAAGATATTCTAATAAATAGGGAGAATTGTGTGATGACAGAATGCCATCAATAAACCTACCCCCACAATAAATTAATAATTATATAATAACTGTTGTGTGTGCCAGCCTAAAACAGGCCAGAAAACAACCTGTCATCATGGAAGCTGGCCAAAATCTACAACTGGCTGGTCTCCTGCCAATACACCCTGGCCAGTGGCGTTATATAAACTACCCAAGATATTACCCGTCTACTAGATATCTATCAACACACTGCACTACAAATCCCAGCAGCCCAATAACCTTCAACTGGTAGCAGAAACTGAAAGGTACAATTTTTATCCTTGCCTAATAATGTATAATGTATCTTGAGATCCAATAAGACTGGTGTGCTGTAGGATTCACCAATGAGTGAAATGCTTGGCAGAACTCTGCATCCCTGGCAATCTGATGCCAAATCAACTGAACTACGCTCTTTTTCTGTCTGCTCAGAAGAGTGTATTGTAAGTCACCCATTTTATTCCTCAGGAAAGAGCGATCTGGCACGGTTTCAAGGCATATATCTCCATTTGGGTGAAAGACACAAGCATTCTATTGTTTCTAGCACAGCAACAATATGGAGATTCGTGTCGCAAGGAGGGAAGTGTAAATACACAAGAGCAGGTCAGACAAGAATGCTAATGAAAGCTAAAAACAACACAATGCTGTTACTTGGGTGCATCGCCTTACCTTTCTAAAGGTGGCCATAGACTTAATTACGATCTTTCTTGGAAAAGATCTTTCCAAGAAAGATCGTTTGTTTCAATACACACACGTACAGCTGAATTGTCAGATATACAGGTAGAAACAATAAAATTCTACCTGTATCTGACGATTTAGCACTAACAACAGCCGATGAACAATATTTAACAGGCAATCAAGAAACTACAAGAAAACTACACCCACTAAATTCAAAGGGAGAAAGGGAATGTTTGCGTTGAACTGCTGTACTCTACATTACTACTGGTCTCAGGATCATCAGATCTACGTTGTCTCTGTATTAAAAAAAGGAAATGGCGGCTACAGCTGGTGATATCAACTGGAAATCACATTATCATTTGGTCATCATGGTATCAAGTATGGAGCAAATTATGGTTTATATAAGAACTTCTTCAAGGATTATGATCTGGTCGGATGTTACCAAACCAAGGTCCCAGGACTTGAATAATATAAGACTTTACAGGGTGGATAATAAGGTACAAGTCATGGGGCAAATTATCATATCGTTTTTACAGACATAATGACGTTACACGTCTCTCTGTCATTATATAGGTTTTATAATATCACCTACTACAAGCAGCAGTAACAACTGTCAAAAAAAAAATTTGATTTTATTTCCAGCTTATGGATTTATCTACTGCCCATGCATCCCATGTGTGTGGGCCATTGCAATGTATTACAGAGCCTGCAGAATAATGGGGTCTCACCAGCAGTACCTCTGAATTAAGGCCAAATATTCTCGTGTTAATGTACTTCCCATAACATCACATAATCAAGTACTGTTATTGTTAATAAACAAATAATGTTTGCTTATTCTAACTCAGTTTCCTTTTTCATGTATTCTGTAAAAACGTGTATACATTTCTATGCAGCAGAAATGACCAATGCAAGCTGCACACTTTTATAAATAATGAGCTCAAGTGTTTCACTAATAAAGCAGAAAATTAGGATATGGAAATAGCTGCATTAGATCATCTGTCACAACACTTAAAAAGACGACATATCCTAATTAGACAGCAACCTAATTCTCGAGTTTGTGGATAGGCTCTGCAAGGTTTATAGGCATTAAAACTTGTTTTTCACACATTGAATTAAATTCAGATGTTAGCAAACGATATGTGCTTTCTCCTTTTCAGAAGGCGTCTATGAAGCTTGGTGCTGAATTGTGCCTGCAAATTGCATGCCGGGGGTTGCTATAATTCTAGCAGCATGCAGGGAAAGGTGTTGCTCACATGATATGATGAGGTTAGGACAGCAAGCCAAGAATTTCATACTTCAACTCCCTTTAAACAAGGGAGTGCATTGTTAGACCTGCTCTACAACAGCAAGATCATCATAAATGTTATTATCGCTCAGGTTCAGTAGGCTTATACCACAGACCGTAGCTTTGAAATGTTTTTCGTTGAAGTAGAGAATATTGTTTGCACATAAAGCAGGGGTTCCTGATTCAGGAATCCTGAAGAAACTCAATGCTAATAGTATGGCAAGCCAATTCCAACATATGATTTATGCATAGAAGTCAAACCCAGCTATCTGAAAAAACGATTCTTTTCTATTTCTAGCACCCACACAATCATCCCACTGTACCTCTAGTAAAGCACATGAATAGGTACAGCTATGATCAGTCTATCCTGCTATAATTCTTTTTATCTTAAAGGTAAACTTAAGTCAGGCAAAGGATAATGGTAAAAAGGATGTCCATTATGCTTATATGCAACCAGGTGGCACCATAGAGTTAGGACAATGAAGATAGATGCCACTGCACGAGGCATATTACTGGTTTTGGTCAGGCATAACCTTAGCGTGAAAGGAACTGCACATGCTCTGTCACTAATTTTGTGCATGCCCAGTGGTATCACACCTGTACCTATTCTACCACTAAAACAGTGAACCTACCAATTTTTACCCAAGAAGTGCCAATCACGGGAGGGGAAGCGATGCAGGAGTATGGCATTATTGCAGAGCATTCTTATGTTCTTTAAATTGATCTTTTATTTTTAAAACTAACATCTGCTAGGATATTAAACCTCAAATACAGGATAAACATACTGTATATATTAATTGTGTTAAAGTATCTGTTTTTGTTTCAGTTCAGCCATTTGTTACAATGCCTGCCCAGGAAGTATCCGAAGCATAAAGTTACAGCGGTCTATGGGCACAGGATTCTGATCACTGCTAAAGCCTTTCTGTAAACTGCAGGGCAACAGGGATATGAAATGAATCTTTTCCTAACAGCATGACAGATAAGCCCTGATCCAGTTTGCTTCATATCAGTTCCAGTTAAGGAAAAAAAACCTTCTCTCTCTTCCACAATAATGACAAAAGCGTAATGTGACCAGGACATATCCATTTCCCAGTCTTCGCTCATCTCTCCATCTCGTACACAGAGGGCAGGATAGGCTGGTACATGTTTTCTTTAGTTTCTAGCTGAGGCTTGGCTACTAATTGCAGTCTATGCTGAACTCAGTCTGGGAGATCAAAAGCTACTGTGGTGCTTGAAAGCACAAGGCTACTCCCTAAAGGATTTTGGCGTCTAGGATTCTGAAAGAACAAGGCCCAATAAAAGCCATGTTATCCCTTTTTTTTATTGACTCTGAAACGGTGCACTTGCAATTCAAGCACCCAGGTTACAATCACATGAGTGTTTTGGGTAATAGAAGTGTACTGTGTTCAGATCTTTAAGAAATAACACTACAACTACGATGCACATATTTTGCACAAGGTCATTCCGGCCACTATGCAGTGTAAATAAATACCTAGAAAATGCATATGGTCTAGTTGTGTAGTCATCTGTAAGAAACAACGTGTTGTGGGCCCCAGAGCAAACCTCAAACTGGGCCCTTCACCCTTATGTCACCCACCCACCTTACCATATGGCAAATTGTCTATGCTACACTCATGGCCTTCCAGTGGGGCTTTTTAGTGCACTTGCATCCCACCACTACTCCATGTTCCACCACTGGTTGTCATATTTCCATTAGGTTTTAGTCCACAGATTCCCAGAAAAGAATTTCAACCCTTAGTGGGTGTGGCTTTAAGAAACAGAAAACCTACAAAGTTAGCAAGCTTTCTGCCTAGTTTTTAACCTAAAATATGGCATATATGGGAGATGAGAGAAAACCCTGTAAAGCCTCTTCAATTTTCCTTAAAACTAGAGTAATTCCTACCGGTCTCCAAGAAGGCAATTGCACCATCCAAGAAGGCAACTGCCCCAGTACCTGGATCAGCATCATACTGAAAGTTCATTTTAGAAACCATGTGTTTTCTTTCTTGATCAAAAAGCATCCAACCCTGTCTTTCCTTTCCTTAAGGCTGTTACCCATCCAGAACACATTCAATATTTACATTACAGCAGAACCTGCAAATTCACACTCATCATACAAGTATCCATTAAGATGATGTCACGTTATGGTGTACCTATTTCCGATTGTCAAAGACATTAGAAACCTAGACATTATATATATACCCACATCTAAAAAGACAAAAGATATGTATATTTATATCCTGAGGCCTAGAACTGGACAGGTCTATCACACACTTCTTGATGAAAAGTGCTTATACTGTACATTTAAATAGCCTTAAGAAGATGTGAAAAGTACTGCAGTCGAAAAGATCAGGCATATCTGTTTAAACATTAGACAAAAGCTGTATTCTATTTAAAAGGAAATAAAAATCCCCGAGCTATTGCTTTCAAAAGGAAACACAAGCAGACACATATTCTTATGATAGAGGCCACCTTATAAAGAAATGGTAAAATAACCGCATAGATTTGCCAAGCAATAACATAATAAGGCATCTCTTTGCACGGCTTGGTCAAGTCAGAATCGGTCAGTCTAATGTAGTTTTGAAAAGCGCATTGCTTTATAATTATGGTTGGATACAACTATCTTATTGTGACTATTTCACGAATTACAATGCTGCCATCTCTGAGTATCTCAGCTGGCACATGCTCATCTGGCTGCACTGCGGCAGTCACAGGGGAACTCTGCAGGGCATTTCTGAAGATTTATTGTGGCGTTTAATTGCTGCAGCAAAGTAACCCATCTCAGCGAGGCACCAGGAAGCACTCAAGTATTTAGTATAAACATCTATTTAGGAAGAGGAAAACAGAAGCAAAACAAAAAAGTTCATTGTTCACCCTACAGTTGTTTTTTTCCTGTATGCAAATAAAATGTCACAATATATAAATTGTTGCTATTGCACATGCAGCATGGTAGCTCCCATTTTATTAATTTCATTAATGTAAATGTACTGGGTTGGTAGGTTCTAATTATTGATGCACCAAATGCAGGATTTAGTATGGAATTCTGCAAAATCCAATCCTTTGGATTTTGATGAGGTGCCTGGGCAAACTGAATCCAAATCTAAATATAACATGGCTTCTCGTCACAAATTTAAGGCATGTTTCCCAGCACACTATACGCATGTTTTTTTCACTATTCTTGTGTGCTAATTTACACATGCAAATTAGGGTTCTGATTGGGTTTGGGATTCTGGATTTGGCCAAAAATGTGAATTCCGGACGTCCCTAGTTCTATACCTTTATTCTCAGTTTAAAATAATTATACAGAAAAACAGCATACCTTGAAATATTAAGTTGTAACAACAGGGCACATGGCAGCTTCTCATTGTTATTCTACAATACACCAAGGATAATACCGCTTGCATTTTATTAATACAAAATATGCAGTTGTATAAGCATGACTACTATTAAATAATAGCATCCTCAATTCAGCCCGCATCGAGCATTTATCTAATTCAATATTTATTGACACTCTTCCTGGGAAATGATAGAATAACTGAATTTACATGCTGAAAAAGAACTTTCTTTGGTTACAGAATATGTATATTTCAGCTCAGTTTACTTTTTGAAAATACATTTCATTTTTTATACATTACAACCATTAATAATGGATACGGTTTTATAAATGTTTTACAAAATGAATTTCAAATGTTCTTCATAAACCAGCTAGAACGAGGTGATTTAAAGTGATGCTGCGCTGTTTCATGTCCTGTGCACCTGCTTTAATTTTCAGCTTCTCTGTATTCCTATGGGACTTGTGCAGATACCTCCTGACATCTGACATTCAGAGGGAGGCAGAGCAGTTGTGGAGGAACTGTCCAGATATTGATTAACAAAACAGACCTTTGCTTGCTGAGTAAGGGCATATACCCATGGGTGTTTAAGCATGAGCTTTACTTAAAGATCAATTTTACACAGGCCACTCCATGCTAATTAAATTATTTCATTTTGACCTATGGGTCTTTACCCCAAGGAGCAGACACTGTGGAGTGTGCAGTGTCATTCTTGTCCACTAGTACAGGGTCGGACTGGAACATTGGGGGCCCACCTGGTTCCAAACTTCCGGGGCCCCCCCACGCACATGCGTGAATCCCGTGCTGAACATTGCTTTCTTTTGGGGGCCGGCAGATCCGGGGGAGCCCAGTCCAACCCTGCAAAGTATAGATGGGGCTTGTGGGACCCCAGTCAGACACTGGGAGTGTAGGTGCACCATACAACACGAAAAAGGTTTTATCTTTCAGATAGCCATGTTTTTTTTTTTGCATAGACACCAGACAATTGCTTCTTTTCCAATATGGAAAACCAAGCTATGGCACATATTGAGCTGATCCAGTCATTTGGTCCCCAAGTGAATAACACGAAGGATCTATGATCATATGCCAGCCTCACGGAGCAAGAATATTAAAGTACGTAGAAGGATCACCGGCACACAGGAGTTTAGTTAAGCAGGGCAAGCCCTTGCAATTTTATTAAATGCAGTGCGGCACTGCATTTAATAAAATTGCAAGGGCTTGCCCTGCTTAACTAAACTCCTGTGTGCCGGTGATCCTTCTACTTACCCTGGCTGGGCGGTTGCCGATTCCCCCATCACTGAGCACCAGGAACCTCTGCTGGGGTTTGTGAGGTGTGCAGTTTCTCCAAATTGGCCAAGAATATTAAAGGCCAAGTCAACCCCAAAATAAAAATTTGCATAATAAAAGAAAACATAATTCTAAACAAATTTCCATTATACATTAAAAATGTTCAGTGCTTTAAGTTATTTGTAAAAACAATTTATACTGAAAGCAGTGTTTGCTTAACTCCTGTTTGTTACTTTTGAAACAATGTTGCAAAAGTCTTAGTTCCCCAGCAAAGACCGGTCTGTTACTCAGCTGCTTGTCTTACATTGTATCAACAGTCTGAGCCATCAGGCCACAGAACAAAAACAGACAAACACTGCTTTCAATAGCAATACATAACTTAAAAAAAAACAATAGAAAATGTGTAATATATGTGATACTGCTAAGTTGCTTAGAATTAGTTTTTTTTTTAGGCAAAAAAAATATTTTTGGGTTGACATTCCATTTAAGCCTTCCCATTCAATAATTGGCAAGGTCCCAGGGTGGGAACAGTTGAAGTCTCAAACAATTGGCAACTAGTATAAGAGTAGCTGCACTGGCAGTGAATAACTGGAGTGTGTGACTAAGAGAAATGCCAGTTTATGTTAATAGGACATTAATAGATCAATTACAAAAATATCTTGTCTTGCTATGTAAAGCATTGCTTGAGTAAACAGGAACTTTTTTTTTTAATTCATTTATCTCTGTGTTTTTCAAAAAGATTAAGATTTCTACTCTAATAACTGATAAATTCAGCAAATTTATATTTAACCATCAAAGATTCCCTGCCCCTTTAAGCAGAGCTCTCCATTCCTTCTGTAAGTGATCATGTAAGTTTATAATACAACATAAGTCATTTAGAAGGCAGAATGGATAGAATTTCCTATTCTTTTCTTTCAGCTGTTTACTAAAGTAACACGCCACTTAACCTATCTCTAACACAGACTTTTTACTTAATTACCTAGTAAGGTAGATCACCCCTATGAAAATAACGAAGAGATACCAACGGCTATAAATAATTACATACATGTTCAATATACACATTATATAAAGTGTTTTGGCTTTTTTTTTTTTTTAAAGCAGCCAGTGAGATGTTGGAGTTGTAGATCATATCAAGGGGCACAGGCTTTTCACCCTTTGTCTGAGAAGAAAAAAAGCTCATCTTGAGTAAATGGATTTTGTTGCAACTTAGGCCACTGTAGGTCAAACTGTGCAGCACAGCAGCAGATTTGTTTGCGGTATATTCAGTTGGTATAATGCCATTAGAGTTCTACTGAATCTAAAACACATATTGCAGGCACATGTGTTGTGCACCTTCAGTTAAACCACACATTAAGGAACTTAGTATTTACTCACTGTCACCGATTAACCACCAAATGTGTGTGGTACAAATGTTTATTCCTTCAATGAAAATCTATGGCCTATGACCCCATTTGTAACCTTTTGTGCCAGATGTTACTAGACTTGCCATATATCAATGTATTATGGAAGTTTTAGGACAGAGACACATGCTCAGATTCGGGGAGATTAGTCGCCCATCGACAAATCTCTTCTTTGTAGGGGCGACCATTCTCCTCGAACTGGAAGCTCACGAGGAAACTTCGGACGACTTCAGAAAACAAAGTGCTCAGAGTGCCATCCCGCGGGCGATTTAGATTCTAGCTGGCGGGAGGCAGTTTGGGAAGATTAGTCGCCCTGAAGAAGATGCGATTTATCGATGGGCGACTAAATCTCCCTGAATCTGAGCGTGTGTCTGCCCTTAGACTGGAAAAATCTGGGGACTCAATGCTAGGAAATTAAATTTTTTTTACCCTGTGAGGGTAAAGTTACAATATGTCAAATGTTTTGTGAACAGACCGCTAAGTTATACCAGGACATGCCAGATCTTCCAATGAAAACTAAAATATTCCTGCCAATTACAAACAGATACATTGCCTGCCCAGTGATTAAAACATAACAAAAAGGTGCTTAACAAGTGCTGAAATAGAAGCTGACAAAATCATTTAATCTGGTCATGATGAGCCAAACTGGTTCATGTGTGTGGTCCCCAAGTGAACATTTAAAAAAATGTTTTTTGCAGAATAAAAATGGCCGATTAACCCATCAGCAACGTTCCCAAAACATGTCCAATAAGAGGCCGCATGTACCAATGAGAGTTGAGAACCGGCAGGGTCAGGAAGAGTTGATGACCCAGTTTCTTAATGGAGCTTTGACAATTTTATTTGAAGTTACCCAGCACTTCTGGAGTTAGTTAGCAACAATGCCCTGTTAATAAGGACCCAAAACAGAACAGAGGCCAAAGGTCACATTGCCGTCTTTTCCCATCACAAATGCTCTGGTCTATTTATGTTAATAATAAACAAATATCGGCATTACACTCATTTTGGTCAGTATAAACAATTACAGAAATCCAATTGTGTATTTGAACTTTTAAAGTTAAACAGATTTTAAAACAGCTTAATTGAATTACCCTGCAGGTTATAAAATTTCTCATTAGCCTTTGCCTTTATCACTAGTTTAGGGATTTAAAAGGCTTCTATGGCATTAATGCAACCTCTAGACCAGAAACTTCACAGTTCTATTTTTTAAAGAACAAAGTAAAAAAAGTAAATCCTGGAAAAATATATTGGCTGGATTTTCCCATAACAAGGCCCGCAGAGACACATCTAGGAGCTGCCTCCTTTAATCCAGAGCTGAATAATGTTCAAAATCGCTTTCTGTTCTTTTTCAACTTCTGCTTTCTGCCAAAATAACTGCAAGGATTGCAAGTCCTCTTACACGCCAAACCTTTCCCAAGGCACCCCAACACTAACCGAGGCACAGAAACTATAGCAACTGCATGAGAAAGCACTTTTCATGATTAATAGATGAAGATCCAGTTACGGTCTCTAGCTGGGCAATAATTTAAAGATGTTCGAGGAATTAACGAAATAGCTCACGCTGAAACGCCGTCAGATGAAATAGGAAACATGAACACAAATACGGCGTGACATCAATCAGTACATCAGAACTGAGACCTTCAATTATAAAAAACATATCAAGCTTGCCTCTCTGTTCTTTGTTCTCAGTACAGATGGCTCCTAATTACAGTTGGGGGAAAAGACAACGCAAGAATTATTGCAGTCACAGTTCTCACTTTGAAAAAAGGTGATGTCGGTCAACGCCGAAAACATCTGACGAGGTAACTAGGCCTCTGTGGAACTGGGGTATCAATAATGCTCCTGCAAATAAGGGCAGGATTTTATGTTTTATCATAAGGAACTACAATAAAAAAAAAGAAAGAAAAAGAAGAAAAAAAAAGAAAAAGGAATCGAGCACAGAGCCTTGCATCAGCTCCTTTCTGCTGGAGGGGCTTCTCTGCCTTATGTAAAATTAATGATGACTGAATCATTTAACGCACAGATATTCAGTCTGAAGATCTCCCAACTATATTGAAGCTAAATCATTCAGTTGCTTTGGTGTTTCCAGAATGGAGCTGAACAGAGTCATTGGCTAGGAAAATGAAATAAGGGCAACCAAAGGAGCCATTGTTATTATTATTCTTGATTTATATAGCACTGCCATGGTTCTCAGGGCTTTACAGAGATACAACATCACGGACATGAGTCTCTTTCCCATTGTAACTTTTACCAGGAGCCAATGACAGGCCTGTTTTTGGAGTATGGGGGAAAGCAGAGTTACTTGGAGGAAACCTACACAGACATGGGAGGCAGCAATGCTAACCATTGAGATGTCTACGTAGAGCAACCTTTTATACCTATGAGCAAAAAATTAGGGCTGTGATTGGCTATTTGGTAGCTCCTATTTCAACTGGCAACATATAGGAGGCTCTGTTTGGCAGTACACCCATTTTTTATGCAACCAAAACTTGCCTGCAAGCCTGGAATTAAAAAATAAGAACCTGCTTTTAGGCCACTGGGGTCAACATTTAAGGGGTTGGTGAGCAGCATGTTGCTTGGTTGGGCTACTGGTTAGGGATCACCGACTTAAGCTGGCCACAGACGCAAAGATCCGATCTTATGAATCAACATACGATCGGACTTCCCCATCTCCCGACCTGCCACTAACAATTCAGATCAAATAAAGTACAAAAGAACAGATCAGCCGATGTTCTGCCCCTGACAGCAATTGTACGAAAGTTATGTCCGACCAAAGTTAGTGACAGTCTCCCTCTGAAAATCGTACGATCGGCAATACATGTAGAGATATTACCCGCAGCCGACAGAAATCTTTTAACCTGTCCGATCGACCAAACGACCAATCTCCTCCAGACAAAAAATGATGGGACTCTCCACACACGGTCCGAAAATCGTACGAATTCTCGATTCGTACAATCAGATCTTTACGTCTATGGCCAGCTTTAGAGTAAGAAAAAGGATCACCTCTAGTGACATGGCCAGCTCTCACTTCATCTTGTCAGAGAAATAAAACTGTGCAAGAATGCATTGAAGGCATGGCCTCATACTTTGGAATGGAAAGACATATGGCCTGCCACTTTGAGCCAAACTGTTAAGAGGTCTCAGACATCCAAACACCTCTTAAAGACAAAAGAAATAGGCATAAAATCTGGGAAAACGAAAGAAACAATAAAAAAGGTCCTGTGCTGGCATAGTTCCTGCCAGAACAAACATTCTGAAGGGGAGAAATACCCTTTGTTTCCAAAGAAGCAGTGGCTTTGTTTTTTTTTTTTTTTTGCTAGCAAAGACAATGGAGCCACCAACCAGATGATTTGTCTAGGAAGTTATCCAGACCTGCCTCTTTTCATCACTTCACGTCCCAGAACTGGATTAGTCTCTTTAGTCAATGGCTAGTAAGGGAAGTATCCTTTTTAAAGGCTGACATGGAAGTGCCTCGGCATTGAACATGGCTGATAACAACAACAGTGGATGCTGGGGGCACAGTTCAGCAAGAAAAAGGGGGGTAACTTGTGAATAATAGTGTATGCTACAGGAGAGAATAATACATCCATTCTGACTAACTGGCAAATAGCAGTACATGAGTAAACACATCCTCGGAGAAGGTCCGAGTAGCTGTCACTCTCCTCCTTTGATTTGATCTTATCACGGTCACGTCATTTGGGTGCATTTTCTGTGTTTATAGCGAGTACTGTGCTCCCTTAATCTGTGGCCATCATGGACTTTTCTTTGATGTGATGACTGCATTAGTCTGTAGCAAACAGAGAGAAAACTTTATGCTGGACACACACACAGGACAATATTATCCAAAACTATTTTGTGCCCTGGCATATTATGAGTCTGTATAGGGTCCCAAAACTACTTTGTATTCAAGATCCAGATTTAAAGCCACCTTTTCTGTGCAACCAATGAGCATATCCATATATGCCAACTAGCTGAACTGCCTTCCTGGAATACATAAGTTAAAATTCTAACAGGTTTAACACTAATCATTCCAAACATTTTATTGCATGCTTATCATATAGTTAACATAGCAGCATCACTTAATATAAATGACAGACATTTCAGAAGTACACCCAAAGGGAACCAGTTTAGCTGCACAGTTTAGGCTATAGCGGAGGCATACTGCAATTCAATCCAACAACAAAAAAAGCAGTGGATGCAATTACCTAGTCCAACTGACCCCCCCCCCCCCAAAAAAAAACCCCAATATACTCATAGGTATACTAATCCAACATACACACCTTCTGATTTGGTCTGATGAAGAAGAAGTGATAGAATAAACACCATCAAAGGGTCACACTATCCTGTAATATCCTGGAATCTCTACTAAAGGTATGTCACAACCCTACAGGCATGGTGAGCAGCAATTCCTGGAATTCTGGGTGGGGATAAGGAATCCGGGAATTGCTGTTCATAAAATCCTGAGTCAAGATGTTTAACAGCCCTGGACCATTACTTATTTAGTGAGCATGCAGGGGCCACAGATCACCTGGGAATTATCCCTGAGGTGTCAATCCATCACTGCTGGTCTATAGTTATTTACTACATGCCAACTCACAAAGCAATACATATGTGCTACACACGTAGATAATTGATTTCCTTGTTTGCTTTATAAACAGAATATAACCATTGGCATCTTAAAGAAATATCTGGAATAATAAAGGGCAGAGAGGGCCCATTAAAGCCAATGAACATCTAGTGACACAACCTGTGTAAAGGATGTTAAAATCATATAATTTACCATCCAAATGTTATAAACCATGACACAAACTAAATTGTATAAAACACATACACATATTTATCATATTATGCATATTACACAAGTGAAGTCAACAGACAGCACAAAACAATTCTAAGAAGCAAACTTACAAACTTTTAACCAACTATGAACAACAGGGGTGTCCACCTAAAGGCCTTTGGGCCAATATCCACCCCCCTATGTATCTGTACCTATACAAAGCTGAATTAAATCAATTATACGTCTATAGCATCATTAAAGTTGCTTTAATAACTACCATATCCTAGGCCTATTATTTACGCTGAATTCAGCACGGCAATTCCTATTTAGAGGACTATCCTGCTTCTCTGCATCACAGACACAACCAGTGCTTTATTCCACAAAACACAATCGTGGGAATGTAATTAAAGTCGCAAAGAGCAAAACAATTTGCAACAATTAGTTTAAAAATCCACATTTCGCAATGCAATATTGTTCCTTAAACTGTTATTGCATTGCGAATTTTAATTGTTCATGCAAATTTTAATTGCGTACTCTTAAGAAGTGCTTGAAGGTGTCGTCATTTTTTGGAGCAAATATAAAGACTTTTTTTTAGTAAGAAGATTTAGTGCATTGGCGCAAACTATAAAATTCGCAAACGGTCTTCCACTGTCGGAAGTGGTCGCTAAACAGTTTCCGGGTTCTCAAAAGATATATTTAAATTCGTGCAAAGCAAAATTTGTTTGTGCAAAGACATAACTTTGCATTGCGAATAGCTTTTCCATTAGCGACTTTTATTACATTCCCCTTTGCCTTAAGCAACATGTTGTTAATATGACATTCTTAAAATGAGCTCAATTCAATGGTAATTAAAACGCAAATGTGCAAAAATATTTAAAGGGGGTGATTCACCTTCAAGTTAACATTTAGTATGTTATACCAATGACCAATTTCAAGTTAGTTTTCAATGGGTCTTCATTATTTATTTTGTATAGTTGTAGTTGTAGAATTATTTGCCTTCTTCTGACTCTTTACAGCTTTTCCAATGGGGGGTCACTGACTCCGTCTAATAACAAATGCTCTGTAAGGCTACACATTTATTGTTATTGCTATTTTATATTACTAATCTTTCTATTCAGACCCTCCCCTATTCATATTCCATATTCACATTCAAATCAATGCATGGTTGCTAGGGTAATTTGAAGCCTAGCAACCAGTTTGCTGACATTGCAAACTGGAGAGCTGCTGAATAAAAAGCTAAATAAATCAAAAACCACAATTATTAAAAAAACAATTGCAAATTGTCTCAGAATATCACTCTCTACATCATACTAATAGTTAACTCAAAGGTGAACAACCCCTTTAATATGACCACTGTGTGTAGCCTGTAAAGCAACGGTCAGTATGAGGGAGCAATCCACCGCTGAAAATCAAATTCTCTCCACCAGGGGAACCATACACACACAATTCACTGATTAAAAGAACAAGTTCTGTACTATATGCTTTATTACCCAATTATGATTTTGTACTTTGAGGATATTCCATATTATTAGAAGTTAAACATATCAACCTTATGTATGCCACACTCACTATCCACACGTAACAAACTTTAAAACAATGTTTTTGCACTGATCACATTATATAGAGAAAAAACATGGTTGGGCATTAAAGCTTATGCAGCGTCCTGAAGATGAAAGTAGCAACTCTGTGTTCTTAGTGTTGATAAGTATGACAAAATCTCCCCCCGTAAACCTTGAGGTTTTAGGGAGCCGTGTATTTGACCCCCGTGTCCTAGTGGCACAGGCCAATACAATAATTGTAATCAGGATAAATAAGATTAATAATGTAAAGCCAAACAATAGTCTCCTTTAACATGCAACTGTATAAAGTAAAATCAGTAAATTAAGGGCACTAATAGCTAATCTAAAACAAGGACACACATTTGCAGCTCTTTATTCACTCTGTTCCAACGCATTTATCACAGGACATGCAAGATGTCAGTTTTATCAACAAAGGCACTGACTTGTCTAACCACATGAAACCATCCCTCAGTTCAGCTCCGGAGACTATCCCCCCACCCCTTTCCTGCCTGGAAAAAAAAAAGAACTTTAATTTGTAATACATTTTTTGCAAGATAAGAACTTGTCCTTTAAATCTATTAGCTTTCATTGACTTATCAGTCAGGAAATCAGAAATAAACAGTAGGGAGTGTAGGGGCATGTCATGTCTGTGATTACTGACTTACCCAAGAAAAAGGCTGAAATAGTAAAGGTTCTGTTGTTGCACAGTAGCTACAGTATGATAACTTTTCAACTTTCGCTACCTAGTTGCTGAGTACTGCTACCCATCATTATAGCCACACAACATTAACAGACTGCTGGGCATGTTAAGTCTTTAAATTGCAACAATATTCCCCAAATCCTCTGCAATGGAAGCCAATGAATTTCAGATTTCAACAATGCACAAAAGCACTCTTGCATACGAAGGGGTTATTTAAACAAAGCAGGGTTACATTGCCTAAATCCTCATTATCTCTTCATTGAATGAGGTAAGGCTTAGTGATTGTTATACCATCACGGGCAAGACAAAAGTCTTTGACTATGCTTGTTTAACCTCCTGCAGTTATTCCCAGCTTCTAGAACATTTTGCTGATAGGACAATCCATAGAAACAAACAAGGATTTCCAATAAAAGGAACCTTATCACTGTCCTTCAAAGAATCCAGCCTAGGACAGCAATTAGTACAACAAAATATTGGCTCTGTCCAAGTCCACTGCAGCCTTGGAAAAAAATCTCCTCTGTTTTAGAAATCTTGTAACAAGCAGATCAAGGGTTTCCAGCCAAGCTCACAAACCCTAAATCAATAACATTTATGTATTTTCCGAAAAAGATTGGAGCCATGTTTCTGACTGGCTATTTACAGTTGGGTTAATGATTAGCATTTAGACTGTGGAGGGCAAGCAGTAAATACATCAGAGGATATCGGTATATTTGGACTTATGGACAGCTAGAAAACAATACCAACACACAGGGGTGCTTTGCCAATGAGGAGAGTTGAGGCCGTCGCCTCAGGCGGCAGCACCCCACTAGGTACCAGGGGCAGCAAAAATGCTGCTCCTGGTACTTAAAGAGCGAATTTCCAGGGGAGAGGGGGCAGCAGCAACTGCTGCTGCCTCAGGCAGCGGAGGGGCCAGGATCGCCCCTGCCAACACACAAAGTAAATACTTTCTTCCCTGGACTGTAAATGCTATAAATAGTTTATTATTGTTTCGCCCTGTTCCATCCAGATTCTAATAACTTCGCAACAAATGTGCTTTCAATTGGGAGTATGACACTGGGGAGATCCAGATCAGTTTAAACAGGCATTATTTGTGCACTATTGTGTATATAGAATCTGCCTTCCTAAAACTGATGACCAGAATTTACAGGGGATGCTGGGCGTTGTAGTTACAGATTTGTTTTACCTGAATCTATTAAAGAGAGCTCAGAAGCAATTGTGTAGCATTAGGAAATCCAGTGCTGTGGGCGCAATTTAGTTGCGTGTGGCGGGGGAAACGGCTGGGTGTCCATATTATTAGGTGTATTGCAGACACAGAGCAGACTGAGAGGTTTTGCACAATTAACCTTTGTTTTATCTCCCAGGCATAAGGCACCACGTGTTTAGTTTCTACTCTACCAACGGACTAGAGGAGCATTTCATGTTTAGTGCAATCAATAGAGCTTTAAATATAGAATGTGCCCAGCGCTCTCTTGGAGAGATAACGGAATGTGGCTTGTTGGGAGCTCTCCTAAGCACTTACTGGGCGAAAAAAGAAAATCAATGTATTAAGGCATAAACACAAACAGTGGGAAGGGTTTTGGATTAGTATAATAGGGGATGCAGTTGAGGCAATACTGTTTGCAGGAAAAAGCAGCGGTTCACACACACACACATATATATTTATATATACACACACAATTCTAAACAGTGGGGGGTTATTACTTGACTCAGTATGAAACCTCTCCTAGCATCCCAGATTCAGCAATACTAGCAGAATATATTTAGCAGCAGAAAATTGATGATGTGTGCTTGCAACAGCATCCAGCTCCTATAACAGAGATACCCTTTATTTCCCCCCAATTCCTCCAGCAGCATTTTCTAATAATGATCTCATTTGGCTTTAGGGGCCCACTGGGATGCTCACAGCCAGTCCCACCAGCTCCCTGCCTTTCTGCTCCATTTACCCAAATGAAGCAGGCAGGACCCAAGCAACATAAGGTGTGTGGGGGGGGGGGATTTACAGCCAGCTTTCCCACAGCTCCCACTGTATCTCTCTGCTGCAAATTCCCAGCCAGAGCATTTAGAGCGCATTACTCTCAGCTGACTGACTTACATGCACATGGGACAGAGGGAGGCACACACCCAGGCATAGGAGAGGCACTGCTGGAGTATGGGGGGCACGGAGTTACTGTAATATCTGCAGTACATATATAATACCTGAAACATCACACTGTTCATAGCAAAGGGCTGAAAGGGTTTCCATTTCTTACTTTAATTTGTGGGACTGGGATGGTAGTGATCCAATTCTGAGGTTCTCATAGTGAAAATAACAACACTCATACAGAGTATTCTACGTACATATTCCCCCAGCATCAACTCTACATTGTGCATTTGCATTACACATACAAACCTGCTCTGTATGACTATACTGTATGATATACTGAGTGGATTAGGTTATCTTTAGAAATGTTGTCTAATCATCCAAAACGTCTAAAAACTCAGCAAAGGCCAAATAAAGCAGATTAAACCCATGGAATTGAAGTGTACCAGTCATTGCCATTACAGACATGTACAAAGCAGGAATATACTGTACACTTGCTGCCTGTACAAGGTTATTACCCCATTCATTATATAAAAAAGACTGAACTTGGCAGTGAGTGTGTAGTGTAAATGTACATCCCACCCTGTTTCCAGGTTACACAGGGAGGGCTCTGGGAACAGTGGCCGGATCTGAGGGTGGGAGAGAGAGGAAATGGCTTTGTTTTTTGCCAGGCGACCCTCACACGACCCTCTCAAGTCTCGTTAAGCCCAGAGCGCTGTAGGGGATCTGAACTGCTTGGCCGGGAAGGGATCTCTATTAACCGCCTCCTCCCTCCCTTCCCTCCACTTGTCCCCAACAGAAGCGCTGACAGTCGCATTTACACGCTCGGTTCCCAATAGAAGAGGGAAGAGCCAGAGCCAGTCCTTGCCTTTGTGTTTGGCATCAGTCAGCGTGGGAATAACCCTTTGTCTGCCACACAGTAGTAGAGCCGCCTGTTACTCACCCTGAGCACATCGCCTCAATGAAATAGACCGTGACATCTAGTAGTGAACGGAGTATCCGACCATGAGTGTGCGACCCCTATCCCTAGCTGGGCACTCAGTGTGCGACCCCTATCCATAGCAGAGCACTCACTGTGCGACCCCTACCTAGCAGGGCACTCACTGGGCGACCCCTATCCCTAGCAGAGCAATCACTGGGTGACCCTTATCCCTAGCAGGACACTAAGTGTGCGACCCCTATCCCTAGCAGAGCACTCATTGTGCGACCCCTATCCCTAGCATATCACTGGGCGAACCTTATCCCTAGCAGGGCACTCACTGGGCGACCCCTATCCATAGCAGAGCACTCACTGTGCGACCCCTACCTAGCAGGGCACTCACTGGGCGACCCCTATCCCTAGCAGAGCAATCACTGGGTGACCCTTATCCCTAGCAGGACACTAAGTGTGCGACCCCTATCCCTAGCAGAGCACTCATTGTGCGACCCCTATCCCTAGCAGAGTAATCACTGGGCGACCCCTATCCCTAGCAGAGCATATGACTATAACTAGTAGTACACAGACTATGGGATGAGTGTGCCAGGCACAGACAGAGTAGAGATAAAGGCACAGTACCTCGGGATCAGGCAGCGCAGTAGTCCGACTAGCTCATGTAAAGTCCCATTAATAATCCAAAGAGAGGGATGCGAGCAGCTGTCCCGTGCAAGCCGGTGTCATTAAAGCTCATGGAACTCCGCTTGTCTATAGCCGAAGGGGATCGCACAAAACTAGAGATAAACCCTTCTTTATACGAGGCAAAAATCCCCACAAGGAATCCAAAGGGTCAAACAGAGAGGGAAAGAGAGAGAATGAGCCCCTTCAGCAGAACGTGAAGCGAGGCTTGTTCATCTCTGATACAAGTGATGTCCGGCTACTCGAGGCAGTTTTTTCCCAAACTCCTACAGGATTCCCAGCAGAGAAGAGCAGCCCGATCCTCACACTGACTGAAGCTCATTGAACTGTATTTGGAGAACAGTTGGGATCTGCCTCTCTCTCTTGGCAGGCACCGCCCCCTCGCCGAACTCCTCAGCTACTGGCCCAGTGCAGCAGGGAAAGCCCGCAGCGGATTGGCTGACTGGCGGGGAGCATTGGTACCCCGGGAAAGCTGCGCTTGGAACACACAGGGGGAGATCATGTTAAAACGGGGCAATGCACAACGGGATCAATTGCTGTAGATAGAATAAATATAGTTGCAGCATGAGGTGCTGCTACCGGGGAGAACAATAGTTACAGGTTCACTAGTACTGTGAGAATTCTACCCACGTGCCTAAGGTAATGACATAATGTCAGGCCGAGTGATGTCACACCTGCTGGCACTTTGGAAAGCAGCCTAATCTTTCTGTGCAACCAGCTTGCCTTGTATTGCTCCAGCAGCAGCACATGGGCGGCAGCTCTCCTGAAATCGCTCTGAAACGCGCCTTCCCTTACGGCACCAAACAAACTCATAGTACCAGGTATATAATAGTAGATTTCTTAAAATTCCGACCTTCATCATTAACACAAGCTTATAAGCACTTTATTGAGATCATAAGTTAATATCTATGAACTATTCATTTATTGTACTAGCACTTTTTAGGAAAAGTTATTGAGAAACTAATGGTCATATAGAAATACAAGTTTATTAATGGTGGGAGAGGTATATTAATTTGTAATTAACTTATTAACTTTATCAGTGAAATATATATAGTAAATCATCTGGTTTGTGTAATTCTTCTAATCATTTTATTATTTTCATCAAGACATCTCAATAGAAACAAGGTACTTAGTATTGATAAATAAGGGGTGTTCTTAACAAACTTATAGTGCCATATATAAATATAGTATATATATAGTAGTACCACACTATATAGAGAGAGAGAGAGAGAGTCTTCAAGCAGTGCCCCCCCCCATTTCTCACCCCACCTTACCATTCATATTGTCCCCGAACCTGTGCCAACAGCCATCATATTGCCTCCATTTGTAACTGTGCCAGCATAAGCCAAAACATCCATCATAATCATATTGCTACCCCCAATATACCAGCAGCAGCCAAAACAAATCCATCATATTGTCCCTAATTTGTACCTGTGCAGGAGCCAAAAACCTATCATATTGCCCCAAGCATCTGTGTACTTGTTCCAGCAGCCACAATATTGGCCTATGTACCTGAGCCAGCAGCAGCCAATCACTCATATTGCCCCCAATCTGTACCTGTGCCAGCAGCAGCCAAAAAATCCACAATATTGCCCCAAATATGTACTTGTGCCAGCAGCAACCAAAAATCCATCATATTGCCCCTAATTTTAACTGTGCCAGCAGCTGCCAAGAGGGTGGTGGGGAGTGCAGAAGGGGGTTGATTGAAACAAGCAGTTTATAAAATTGAAAACTATTAAAGGCCAAGCAAATCAGGATTCAGCACACAGAGCAGACTGAGCCAGCGAGGGCTCTCTCTAGTTGCAGTTCTTTTCCATAAGTCCAACCAGGGCAATCATTCACCCAAACACAAGTTTTGCTAATATCAGGAACATCTAGGGCAGTGGTCCCCAACCAGTGGCTAGTGAGTAACATGTTACTCTGCAACCCCTTGGATGTTGCTCCCAGTGGCCTCAAAGCAGGTGCTTGTTTTTGAATTCTTGTCTTGGAGGCATGTTTTTGTTGTATAAAAATCAGGTTTATGGCTAAACAGTGCCTTCTGTTGGCTGCCAATAAACATAGGGCTACCAAACAGCCAGTCATATTCATTATTTGGCAGCTCCAGGAACTTTTTTCATGCTTCTGTTGATCCCCAAATTTTCTTTACATTTGAATGTGGCTCACTAGTAAAAAAGGTTGGGGACCTCTGATCTAGGGACTGGACAGTCCCACTAACTACTAACAATGCAATTACCATAGGCAATTAGCAGGGCTGCACTGATTGCATGTTCATTGGGCTTGAACTTACATTTTCATGGCTACCCCCAGTAAATATATAGGGTGCTGCTGGAATGTATGGGAAAGGGTTATTACCAGCATGTTTTTCCAGCCTCTGTTGTTGGTCAGTGATTCCCAGTGGATCCAGGGAGTTGTTCAGTGGTCAAATTAGAAGGGTCCACCTGCATGTGTTTTGTACTTGTGATATCTCGTCAATCTGGACTGGTGGTAACAGTGGCTGTGGAGAGAACAGTTTCTGCCAGGCGTTGGGTAGTTCTGGCACAGAAAATGGGAGTCCCTATAGTCAGTGCTGACTGCTGAGCTGTCCATGGATCACTGCTTACACAGATCCGCCAGCAGCAGGTACCAGACTAGATCAGCTATTGGAAAGCTGCCAGAGAACCTCATTTTTTCATACTGGTAAAAGGACCCTCAGCCTTCTCCTCTCCAGCTGCTGATAAACGCAACCTCCCCGCATCTCGGCTCATGCACACCTCATGGCTGTTTTAACTCCTTTGATACCAGAAAGCAAAGCAAAGCAAAGCTGACCCCAAAAAGACTAGTTCAGGGCCAACCAATTAGTGACATCATTTCACAACTTGTTTAGTTCATTGGACTTAATGTTGCTGACTGATTGGTTTGTGCCAAGATAAATATACAGATTTACTGGAGTCAATGTTTCATGTTTCCTCTACTCCAGTTAAGATAATTAATAGCCAGATTGCAGATGGATTAGCCATTTTCCCTGCCAGCCATGCTGAGCCAAGTAGAAAGCCAGAGTCAGGAGTCCAGGCAGTCTGGTGGCTGCAGCTTGTTTTTATCCACTTCATCTCCTTTAATGCAGTCTCTGGTTAACTGAGCTGAAATCAGTTGCTGAGAGATCTGGAAGGATCATGTTTAATAATAAATTAAGTATCTGACAGGATTGTCCCATTTTAAGAAATAAAGTGCCAGTTTTGGACATGCTGGTATTTATTGAATTTGTTATGGTGCTTGGAGGCAGTCAGGCACATATGGCTGTCACTTTGATATTGTGTCTGGGATAAAGTTGCTGCAGAGTTCAGTGCAGTTTTGACAGAGAAACTGGGGCTAGTTTGCTAACATAGCTGCTAAACCACATCCCTGCAGTTACCTATAGCATCCTATCATACCTATGCTCTAGTGTTCTAACTTACCGTAAGTTTTCCTGAAAATCCTAATTGCTGATTGGTTGCTGTGGTTAACTGCAGTAGTGCAATGTATGTAGCACCTGTTTTTGGTAACTAGTAAAACACCTTTCTTGGATGAACTGCAATTCTCTTTTGGGAACTTTATGTTATCATTGTCTTGTCTATAGCCTTAAAGTTCATAAGAGAATTCAGCTTGAATGCTATACTTATGTCTAGAGTATCTGCATCAGCCCATATGCAGGCCTAGATTTGTGGCAAGGCCACAAAGGGTCGGGCCTAGGACGGTACAAATTAAGGGATGGCAAGCCTCCCACCAACACCTGATAAGTTCTTACAGAGCACTAGGAACTAGCCACAAGGGCTAAAGACTGCTGGTAAAAATGTTAAAGTAACATAGCAAATTAGTAACATAGTAATATAGTAAGTTAGGTTGAAAAAAGACACACAGTAAAGAAGTAGGATGGCACACACTGTTGCAATCGTGCTACTACTGCTCTGGTTAGTAGCACGATTGCAACAGTGTGTGCTATCCTACTTCTTTACTATATGGAACAAGGGAACCAAGTCAAGCAGCAAGGTTTCTGGATAGAGCACCACCAACATACAGCCATAGTCTTTTAAACTATTGTATGTAGCCTGTAAAACTGATTCAGGGAGAGAATTTCACATCTTCACAGCTCTCACTGTATAAAACCCCTTCCGAATATTTAGGAGGAACCTCTTTTCTTCTAATCGGAATGGGTGACCTCGTGTCAGCTGAAACGACCTACTGGTAAATAAAGCATTAGAGACATTATTATATGATCCCCTTATATATTTATACATAGTTATCATATCAGCCCTTAAGCGCCTCTTCTCCAGCGTGAATATCCCCAATTTGGCCAGGCTAAGATTTTCCATACCTTTTACCAGCTTAGTTGCCCTTCTCTGGAGCCTCTCTAATTCAATAATGTCCTGTTTGAGCGCTGGAGACCAAAACTGTATGGCATATTCTAGATGGGGCCTTTCCAGTGTTCTATAAAGTGGAAGAATGACCCCCTACTCCCATGAATCTATGCCCCTTTTAATACAGCTCAATACCTTATTTGCCATTGATGCTGCTGACTGGCATTGCTTGCTACAGCCAAGTTTATCATCTATAAGGACTCCAAGGTCCTAGCCTAGTCCAGTCCCATTAAGGGTATAAGTGGATATTTTTACATCCCAGGTGCATGACTTTACATTTATCAACATTGAATCTCATTTGCCACTTAGCTGCCCAGATTGCAAGTTTATCAAGATCGTGTTGCAAGGATGCAACATCCTGAATGGAATTAATTGGGTTGGATAGTTTTGTGTCATCTGCAAACACTGATACATTACTTACATTACCCTCCCCTAAGTCATTAATGAACAATTTAAATAAAAGTGGACCCAATACCGAGCCCTGAGGGACACCACTAAGAACCTTACTCCAAGTAGAGAATGTCCCATTAACAACCTCCCTCTGTACCTGATACTGTAGCCAGTTTCCTATCCATGTGCAAATTACTTCATTAAGCCCTATAGACCTTAGTTTAGAAAGAAGTCGTTTGTGAGGCACAGTGTCAAACGCTTTGGCAAAATCCAAATAGATCACTTCTACTGCCCCCCCCCCCCACTGTCCAGCATCTTACTTAGCTCATCATAAACGGCAATTAAATTTGTCTGACATGACCTATCCGTCATAAAGCCATGCTGATTGCTGCTCATAATGCCATTCACTAGGACAAAATTTTGAATGTGATCCCTTAATAAGCCTTTAAATAATTTGTCCACCACAGATGTCAAATTTACTAGCCTATAATTTCCAGGCTGAGATCGTAATCCCTTTTTTAAATATTGGAATGACATCAGATCAGAATTTGAGAAAATCATAAATAGAGGCGGTCTAAAACTGAACTAAGCTCTCTTAGAACCCAGGGATGTATGCCATCAGGCCCTGGAGCCATTCATTTTTATTAAAGCTTTATGGATCATATCCTGAGTCAGCCAATGACTAGATTGAGCTGAGCCATCAGTGCAGCTATGAAGTGAGCCTGGGAACTCAGACTCATCTATTGTATACACTGAAGAAAAGAACTGATTTAGCACATTTGCCTTTTCTGTATCTGTTACCATACTGGTACTATTATTTAAAGGAGCAACACTCTCAACCCGTATCTTTTTACAATTAATATACTTAAAAACCGTGAATTATTATTAATATTCGGAACCACTGCAGAGGCGCTGTGCTGCTAATGCATCTCAGGAGCTGCTTCAGAGCGGCACAACATACAGAATTGCCCCTGAACCTCTTGCTTGGTATAGTAAGTTTAATTAATAAAATACAATATTTGCCATATTCTAGATATATCTTGCCCAATGGATTCTGTTAAACTACAGTTCCTAGAATCCTACCAATGGCACTTAGATTAACATTGATTTTCCATTTATCTTGCTAATCTTGAGTCTTTTAGTGATGATAACCATTAGCCCGTTAGGCTCCCTTGATAGCAAATCAGTACTTCTCCAGTACAACAATCCTCCATTCTTATTGCCTCATTTCATGGACGGTGACACATGATTCCTAAAAAGATGGCTTTGTGGATGATCAGATCATTAAAAGAGAGTGGTTGTGTCTGGTTACTGCTTTGTGTACATATAGCTCACAGACAACAGAAGTTTTCCTGGTGGGATATTGATTTAAAGGGACCTATCTGCTAAAAGCAGTAGTATGTTGTACACTACTTTAACAATGTATCAGCCTTGACTTTATGAAGGAGGAGAGGTTACCAGGCATGGATTCGCAGTGAATTTCAGCATTCTGGAATTTGTGCGTCAAGATTAATGGCACACACAAAAATTTCCGCGCGTCAAGATTATTCAGACGCACGTTGACTTTACTGCATTTGGACAAAATATTCACGTTTATAAAAATTGTCACTCGTGTCAAAATTTTTTTGCCATTTCGCAAATTTTTCGACGAAGCGAAATGGCACAGATTTGCTCATCACTAGTCAGAAGGCACACAAGAGGGTAGCAGTAAGGACAGCAGACCCAGGGGCTGCTGAGACAAATAAGATATTGATGCAAGTTTAGTGTACAGTATGTGTAGGAAACGAGAGATGTTGGACTTAGTTTAGCAATGAAGCGAATGCCATGTTTGCCTTCAAAATAAAGAAATAAACTTTGTTGCCAATAGCAAAACTCATAACAGGATCAGTTTTGAAGGGGTTCAAACAGAGCCACAGGCTACAAAGCTAGTAGGCTAGTGCATAGCAAAAGTTATAGGTAGAAATATTGTGGGATAGGTCTTTGTGGGGGGGCTGTGCAAAATAAGGGCTGTGATTGGCAGGGCCACTCCTGCCATGAGACAAGGTGAGAAGTTGAGAACCTTCCCTCAGGTGGCAGCGAAAGGGCAGTTACAAGGGGCAGCAAAAAGCTGGCGCATATAACTTTGAGAGCCGAATTTCCTGGTTTTAACCCTAAAGGGGGGGGGGTGGCGGCAGCAGGCCTTGGGGATTGGCCATTTGGTAGCTTCCATGTGGACTGGCAGCCTATAGGAGGTTCTGTTTGGCAGTACATCTAATTTTATGCAGAATTCAAAAATAAGCAACATCCAAGTGTTTAGTGAGGAACATATTGCTTGCGAGCCACTGGTTGGGGATCACTGCTCTGTGGTATAGCAGATATAAGAGCATGAAAGGCAAGCAGCACTTTATATTAAATTTGCCCGACTTGGGACCTTTTGACTACTGGTGAACTACAAGTGTGGTGTCATCCTTTGATAAAAATCCCATGGAACAGACCAAAGACAAGTTCAATTTCCCTCTGACAGAATGTTGCAAGCTCAGTTTTACCTTTGTATAAATATTCGCTATGGCATGCCATTATCCTAATATCAGACTGGGCATCAGGTAGATAGCTGGTAATTAAAACAACCCTCTCTGCCTGATGCTGCTTCCTATATAAATTAATGGGAAACACTGCCTGTCCCACATTGTGGTGACAGGTTATCTTCTATTCAAAAACCCTGCTTTTGCATTTCTAAACAGAGAATGGCTGTCACCACTAGGGGGCTGATTCACTAAATTCGAGTGAAGGATTCGAAGTAAAAAAACTTCGAATTTCGAAGGGTTTTTTGGGCTACTTCGACCATCGAATGGGCTACTTTGACCTTCGACTACGACTACGACTTCGAATCGAAGGATTCGTAGTAAAAATCGTTCGACTATTCGACCTTTCGATAGTCGAAGTACTGTCTCTTTAAAAAAAACTTCGGCCCCCTAGTTCGGCAGATAAAAGCTACCGAAGTCAATGTTAGCCTATGGGGAAGGTCCCCATAGGCTTGCCTAAGTTGATCGAAGGATATTCCTTCGATCGTTGGATTGTTCGATTCGATCGTTCGATCGAAGGAATAATCCTTCGATCTAATTTTCTGCGCTAAATCCTTCGACTTCGATATTCGAAGTCGAAGGATTTCAATTCCTAGTCGAATATCGAGAGTTAATTAACCCTCGATATTCGACCCATAGTGAATCAGCCCCTAGGTGTGCTTCAGACACAGTGTTTCCCACGGATTCATATGAGAAGAAGTGACAGACAGACAGAGGTGTTTTGACCACTGTTGATGAGAGCAGCCATCAAAACACCCCGTCAAAGCATAGTTATAGGCATCCCTGCCTTAACATATTTACACAAAATCAGCTATTTATAGTTTCCATTTAAAGGGAAAGCATACCCTCTACATTTTCATCGGTGCTAATTCAAATAGCAATCATTGAACTCAGTGTAACAAGAAACCAGCATTCTATCCCCATACGTTGGCTGATCTTCTGTGGTATTGGAATGATTAGCTGGTAGGTTGAATGGATAGATACCAATGCAACGGCCAAAGACATGTATGGCTATCTTCCTATTGTGCTGCGCCCAGATGATCAGGCAGATTGAAATCAGTCCATTGTCTGGCCAAATTATGGCAGCCCACCAAAGGGTTTTCAAGAACATATAAAACGTTTTATATTTCCTGTATCTCTTTAGCCTTTTACTATATGTAACAGAGAGACCCTGCCAGTGGATTGCCTTGAAATGTATATAATAGCATTTTGCCACCCGAATAGTCATTTAATGTCTGCAACTTCAAAGGGATTTAAAGAAAATATAATCACATCTGACATTTCAGGAAGGGGAAATTATTATATAGCAATCAATCAGAAAGCCTTCTATATTAACCTCCTAGTGGATGAATATATTAACATTGGAGGGGGTAGGTGTGCTCCAGGCTTACAGTTAATAGGTGACAAGCTTTGAACATTGCACGGTTATTCATTGGGTGTCATTATAACAAAGCTACTTATTCTGTCTAAATGTGAGTCATGGCTGCTCTCTGGCATTTTAGTCGTATCTGCTTACACAGAGATAAGCACTTTGAAAATATATTAGGTTTCATTTCATTAAAATCCTTGCCTGTAAAATTCTTGCCTTTTTTATCATTTGTTATGAGCAAATTAGATCCTAAACGAGACTTCTGTGACTTCTTGCTTTTTTTGTCTCTAAACACTAAATTAATAGTGACAAACTATATAAAATGTATATTAGCCATTAATAAATCTGGGGTACTCTAGTCTGAAATACCAGTAGACAAGAAATTACCATACGCTTTAAAAAAGCATTGGTCATCCAAATTGTACAAATTTTTTCACAATCTGACCATATTAGGCTGATCCAGTTGTTGCCCCCTCATTCCAACAACTATATCACACGGGCATGAGTTTTCGGGCATCAAACCTGAAAAAAAAACCCATACGATTCAGATTTCAAGATTTTATCACGTCTTTTCCTGCACCAGATTTTTTAGCGTTAATTTATTGATAGATAAAGTAAAAATGGGCATCGGAGTTTGGTAGAAGTTGTTTTACCAAAATAATGAGAAATGTTCAGATTTTAGTAAATAATCCCCTAAATATTTAAGATGAGAAGGATGCCCAGTCTGCCAGAAATGCAATGGCTCAATAGACAAGGCTAAATCACCCATCCTCTTCCACGGATTTCCATAGGAAATGAGCTGGGGGTTGAGGGGTAGGGGGCACACGTTGCGTGACATCACTTCCGAGATGGCCATGCGTGTCACGTCACGCGCATGACTCGCTGGTGTCACGCGCTCCACATAGGGGGACGTGTCTAGATCCAGAGCCCAGGGCAGCATCGGACCTAAATACAGTCCTGGATGCAAGTGCAATAGTGCTAAGGGACTTGTATGCCTCCCTCTGCCTCCCCCTCTTCAACTGAGAGATGGCAATTGTAGGCAAAACTAAATTAAAGGGGCCTGCAGCCATTATTCAAATGATCCACACAGTGTGCATAGTACAAAAAAATTTTGGCTTAATGCAGTCATGCGGCCTTGGCACAGTGTTGAGCATTGTAAATGTCCCCTTATATGTGCTGTCATAGTCCTTTTACTCGCTAAATTGATTTTAACTCAGAGTATATCATTTCTTTCCTTTTTTTTGCCTATTCTTGAGAGCCTATCTTATCGTTACATCACCATTTTGATCTTAATTCTATTTAATGGGGTAAATAATCTTAAAATAATTTTGTAATTCTTGTCATTGTGATGCTGCTAAATCAAATTGTTGCCAAAGCCAAACATTACAGTGCTAGCTCTTGTTTCCACTTTATCTTCCGCATTAACTGTTGTATTGCCCCTGCCATCTTTAACCTGCTCCCACTAACCCCTTCCTTTAGTCTGTCACAGTGCATTAGTTCTACCCAATGTGAAGGCAATTCCCTTGACCCTGTTTTTTCCACTCTTTGTACAATCTTTTCACGCTGTTCATTCACTCAGTGAGCAGAATTTGCTGAAATACCATTGAACTTCCTTCCACACCCCCATCACCCTTGTAAATAAACAGAGTTGACCAGCTTTGGTTATAAACCATGTGTCTCCTTATGGAGTTTACCTAGCAGCACAATTTTCTGCACAAAGAATATGTCGTTAATAATAAGGATTGTCAGTACAAATAGATTATAAAGCAAGATACATCCTGCAATGTGAAGGATAATAGAAGTTAAGGAGGAGTCTTGTGATCATAAGAGGCCACAAAGCATGGTCACTTGTATGTACTATAACCCAAATATGATTGTCAGTTTCTATTCCCAGTGGCAAAATACTTATTTATGTTGTGTAAAAAATGATGGGATAATACACCACACATCCCCATGCTTCTCCATGTAAAAATGGCATAAAAATGTTACGCGTTTTTTCATATGTGACTTCCACTGGAAGCAGTGTAAAATAATTGTATCAAACCTGTCATTTGCATGGTGTAAAATTACACACACCTTGATGAATGCACTATTTATTTTACACAGCCTTTTACACCATTTTTTCAGCAAATTTAGTTTTACACAGCATAATACATATGCCCCCCAGTGTCCTATAGACATTTTTTTGGGTGGGGGTTGGACAGTTACCCCCCAGCGTCTTTCTATTTGCATTAAAAAAGCCATGCTTTCACTAAAGTTTTAATTTGGAGCTGCTAATTGATATTTAAATTGCCTAGGCTGTGATAGGCAATGCAAGAATGCAAGGACAAAAATGGAAAAAAAAGCTTTTGAACCACAGCAGTCACTCATGATTTCACAAATAAATAAATAAAGGAGTGCTTTTAATTTTGATGAAGGCATATGGCCTTTTTTCCTTTTTTTTAATGAAAGACCATTTATCATTTATTAGGAAAATTCACCTGACGCATTTGTCTGATGCTTTATAATTTGCACACTTACATATGTTCGTCAACACAAATTAAAAACTGCTCCAAAAATCTGGATGGTGGCACTTCAGGCATCAAAATGATGTGTGAACTCAATTTTTTAGGTTCAAGTTCCCTACATTAATTGACACAGAACGCTGTGGGAACCCTGGAGCTGTCAAAACCATCAGAAGTGGTGGTAGCTCCTGGGTCCCCCAGCATCAACGGATGCACTTGCACAAAATTTATAACTAGAGGCAGGACAAAAGTAACAGTGCTGATCGCAACTACAGGTATGGGAGCTGTTATCCAGAATGCTCAGGACCTGGGGTTTTCCGAATAACGGATCTTTCCGTTATTTGGATCTTCATACCTTAAGTCTACTAGAAAATCATGTAAACATTAAATTAAATCAATAGGTTGGTTTTGCTTCCCATACGGATTAATTATATCTTAGTTTGGATCAAGTACAAGGTACTGTTTTATTAGTACAGAGAAAAAGGAAATCTTTCTTAAAAATGTGGATTATTTGAATGAAATGGAGTCTATGGGAGACAGCCATTCTGTAATTAGGAGCTTTCTAGATAACAGGTTTCCATTATATATATATATTTTAGTGCAAAGAGTGAGACTGCAACTGCACTTGTGAGTCATGATTAACTTTTTGATTAAAAGTGCATTTACAGGTCTGTAGGAGCTCAAAATGTATGTAAAAATGTTATCCTACACTATTAGCATATTTTGATTTGGCTTTAGAAACACTACTATAGTTTATATAAAAAGGGTGCTGTGAAGCCATGGGAGCAGCCATTCAAACTGCATACCTGCACCAGTGTGCAATATTGTTATTTAGGAATTGTGGTTTCTGCTAAACATGTAATTAAATATTGTTATATTGGAAACCATGGAATTGCTGGCAGGATTGTATGGAGATTTTGGCATGAATTTACACAATTTAGAGTGAGTGGAAATTAATTCAGAGGAACTATACAGGTAAGGCATTCATTACAAAGAAATTAATTGATTCTCAATAAGTTGTTTTTTGTAATATGGAGCATGAGAACTATAATCAACTAAAATCATTTAAATGTAAAAAAAAATCCAATCCAATTGTTTTGCCATCAGTGTGGATTTATAATGGCTTAATTAATTTCAAGTACAAGGAAGATAATTATTTTTAATTTTACAGAGAAAAATAGCAAATATTAAATTTTCTTTGTGTTACAGTGATTTTGGCAAATGCTTTCTCTATCTATCTATCTATCTATCTATCTATCTATCTATCTATCTATCTATCTATCTATCTATCTATCTATCTATCTATCTATCTATCTATCAGTCTGTCTGTCTGTCTGTCTGTCTGTCATCTTCCCATCATCTGGTATCTTTCTTTCTCTATTTTTTTCTCTATCATTTGTCTCTCTGTCTATAGGGTTGAAGTGGGCTAGTGGGAGATGCAGAAAAAACTTGGTCCTGGCCCAGCTGACCCAGACAAACTCCCCATGTCACACTATTGCTGCTCCCCTGTTTGCGGCAAGGTGGGGGCCCGGGGATATGTGGGGGCCCCTTAGGTGGCAGCAACAATGAACCCTGATCCCCCTGTCCGAAGATATCAATCTCTTTATCTGTATAGCTATCTATCTATCTATCTATCTATCTATCTATCTATCTATCTATTGTCTATCTATCTATCTATCTATCTATCTATCTATCTATCTATTTCTTTATCATCTCTCTGTATAGCTTTATATCTATCTATTTAGCTATAATTTCTCTGTCTATCTATCTATTTATCTATATGTTACAAGCAACAGAAAGGAAAACTATACCACCCCCAAAACAATGTACATCTCTATAAAAATATATTTTGAATAAAACAGCTCATATGCTTCATGTAAATAAACCATTTTCATAATACTATAGCTTTTTAGAAGTATGTGTCATTGGGTAATCAAACATAGAAAATTGCCATTTTAAAAATAAGGGCCAACCTCATGGATCCTGGGATTCACAGTGCACACAAACAAATCATACGTTAGGTCACATGAGCCAATTAACAGACAGATTTCTGTCTTTTGATTCCAAACTTTTTCCTGTTACAGTTAGAGCTGCAGTATTTCTGGCTAGTTGATCTCTGAGGCAGCACACAGACCATCATAAAATGGTGGTTCAAGGAAAGAGATGTAAAAGATGTAATATTTACTTAAATATGTATTCCAGTTTGAGAAGATTCTTTAATATGCCACTTAATGTGATATCAATAATTTGCCTAAGTATTCATTTTGGGGTATAGTTTTCCTTTAACCATATAAAGGTCATAAGGTGAGTGTTTTAAACAGGTCATTTTGTTAAGGGCTGAATACAAAGATATATTTTACAGACCGTTTATGATTTTATATTTTAACTGCAGGGGGGTATAGAAAACCCCTCTTATTTAAAATATGTACATATAACAAAATAGCAATTTATACTATAAATATTCTTGGATATTAAGTCACTTTGCATTTATTGTTAAAGATTAGATGTCATTGTGACTCCCCTAAACTGATTTATATGTAGTTTGGGACCGAGCAAACTTTGCTAATTGTTAAAAATAGGCAGAGCAAACAAATTGTTTCACAGGCTGAACCACATTAATTCTGTACTTTTGCTCCTTTCCTTAGAGAAACAAACAATTAAGTTGTCTTGTTTGCCTCACAAATGCATTAGAAAGAGTATTCATCCTTTTCCTAGCCTACTTAATTAAATCATCACTGGTACTACAGCAGTCATATGGATTCTGCCGGGCAATAAAGAAGAATATTTTCTCTTGTTAGTTAAGGAGAAATAAGCTTTTCATGTTATAAACTATAGTATTTACTTTTTGTTACTAGAACAGCCACAATCACAATGTCACTAATAACCAGGGCTGCCACTTGCCAGATGGCGTTACTTATATATCAATGTTAATGACGCAGTTTGTTTAACATCCTTTTGTCAATAAAAGTAATTAAGAAGGAATCTATAATGGAATTATTAGAGTTGCATGTGGCCATAGACGAAAAGATCCGCTCGTTTGGCGACATCGCCAAACGAGCCGATCTTTCCCCCGATATGCCACTAACGGGCATGGCTATATCGGGGGTAATCTGAACGTTCGACCCTATGAGAGCGCAATGGGCTCCGCGGGATCAGTCGGGACAAAATCAAACCTGTCTGATCTCCGCTGGACAAACCTGTTTGATCTCCGCTGGACAAAAAATGTCGGGACTCTCCACACAGGGTCCGCAAATCGTACAAATCCTCGATTCGTACGATAGGATCTTTGCGTCTATGGCCACCTTTATTAGGGTAGTGACACACGGGGAGATCTGTCGCTTGTGATCTTTAAAAAGCGTGTTTCTGCGACAAAGCAATCGTCATTTATTTCAGGTAACTCTGACTTCTGAGTTATTTACACCCCATAGTGCACCACAGATATTTCTCCGCCCACATGGGCTGGACATTCTTCAACAAGATCAATGAGCTTATCTGTGTCAAAGAAGTGCTTTAAAAAAAGGCATTTTCTGCAGCATATTGATGCACAAGTATTGTCGTATTCGTATGCAAATGA
Organism: Xenopus laevis; assembly: GCF_017654675.1. Classification (NCBI taxonomy): domain Eukaryota; kingdom Metazoa; phylum Chordata; class Amphibia; order Anura; family Pipidae; genus Xenopus; species Xenopus laevis. Next base: position 159,396,615 of record NC_054372.1, on the reverse strand, counting down.
TGAGTGAGCAAGTGGAACAAAGAATATGAAATTGCCACCCTAGAAATTACGTCCATACATTCTTACATACTTAAGACATGTTGCACACACAAGAATTTGCATACTACGATTACATCGGAGCCCTCTCTTTTCAAGTACACACATGTCATATTAAATCCATGGCTGTATTGTCGGTCATTCATGAAAATACTGGTTTATTATATTGTTCATAAGTTTTGTATAATTCGTTTAAAGCAGGCTATCTTTAATTAATTGACAATATACTGATATACTCAATGTGAGGCCGATATATTGGGTTTGTGTGAAAAACATATTAATCCTGTATTTTTTTATTGAAAAATCTAAATATTTTACACTTTCTACACAAATTTTAAAGGACAAGGAAAGTCTGTTTAACATTAGAAGGAGCGGTAATAGTGTGAGGTGGGTTGCCACCTGTCTGGATCTTTAAATTAGGGCTTCAAAATGAATGACAGAAGGTGGGAACTCTATTCATAACACAAACCTTATTTTATGTTATTTTATTTTGCACGCATGTATGCATGGCCCCTTTGCAAAATATTAACTTGCTCCACTTATGGAGGAGAAAAGACAGAGGGGTATATTTATTATGCTGTGAAAACAGCAGGATAATACACCACAAATAACCACACTTCGATGTGTAAAAACGGCATAAAATAAAGGCATCAAATTTGGCGTTTGCATGGCATGAAATTACACACACACACAATAAATTCTCCATTTATTTTACACCGCTGGTGAAGTTCATTTTATACAGCATAATAAATATGTCCCAGAATGTGCCATAGGCTTAAAGGTCACCTATCATAGTGTAGGGTAGCTATATATACACTTGTCCCTCCAAGGGTTGCCACCTGTCCAGTTCTGACAGCCCGGTAATTTGAAGGGCTGCCCGGGTCAAAACTTCGATCGGGCAATTGCCACGTCATAGCCATGTGCCCTGACATCATGGACTGCCCCCCACTGTGTAATGGCCCGCCCCTTCATGTCACGGCCCTGCCCGGTCTCCACCAGCAGAAAAGTTGTCAACCCTAGTCTCTCCTCTGTGTGGTTCTGTGCAAGGAGGGGGTGGAGTCCCCAACCCTGTTAGCTGACAGGAAGTAAGGCCTGCACAGGAAGTGCTGCTAGGAGAGAGAAGCAGCAGAGTGAAAGAAAAGTTAGGAATCTGCAAGATCCCTGAGAGAACTGTGAATGTAAAGTCAGTAGGGATCCCCAGTGGCAGAAAAGCACACTCTTTTTAGGGTACAGAAGAAGCGTTCTTCTTATCACACTGAAAGCCAAAGGGAGCCCTTTTTAGGACTCTGAAGAAACTGCCAAACAAGTGGGCATTATGTAGTCAGAGAAGTTCCCAAGGAGGGGGCGTTACAGCCCAGCCTGTCCTGCCAAATCTGTATGCACAGGACTACTGTAGCACCACAAGGAAGAAAATCAATGTAATATTTCCTGCAGTAGCAGAATAGGGCAACAGTTGCAAAATTGTTTCCTCTAGCAGAGCTATACTATGTGGGTGAGAAAAAAATCCTTGATATGCTGCCTGCACTGACAGGGAGCTCCTGGTGTGGACAGCAACGTTTGTCTAAGGAATCATGGCATAGTAATCGATAGAAGTATTTTCTGACCCAAATAGTATTGTTGGCGAAACGGAGTGTGTCCTCTATTAGTCCCCACCAATACCAGTGATACACTATAGGTGTTTTCACCTATGCAGGCAAAGAAAAGTCTGATCCACTGACTTCTTCTTCATACACCGGTATTAGCCTGTCTGAGCAAACACAAAGTAAGTGGATCAAAAAGTTATATAATTATATATATATTTTTGGCTTTGCCATATATCCTGCATTCATTAACTGACCCCTAGGGGTTATTTATCAAAATCCATAAAAAATGTTCTCAGTATTTTCTGAAAGCTGCTCTGACTAAATCTGCAGTGACTTTTCCCTCTATTTATCAATACATTTCACTAATTTTTCTTGTGTGGAAAAAGTCACACTAAAATCGGATTTTTATGTTTGACATTGACTTTTACATTTTCTCGGCAGGTATGAGTTGGAGTGCTTTTTTCTTCCGATTTTTAACACCATCTGAGTTTAATAAATTCTGAACAAATCAAATCATTTTTTTTCTCTGAAAAAATTGTATTTTCCTCTTTAAAAGTCTGAGCATAAAAAATCGGACTATGCACCCTGCTTGCCTCTTGCAATGGGATTATAAGGGTCTGGCCACACGAGTAGATTTGGGGAGATTAGTCGCCCCAGCGGTAATAGTGTGAGGTGGGTTGCCACCTGTCTGGATCTTTAAATTCCTCGTCAGGCAGCATCGGGCGACTACGGAAAACGAAGCGCCGCGTGTGCATTCCCCCAGGCGATTTTCATTTTAGCCGGCGGGGGCAGGGGGAAGGCAGTTTGGGGAGATTGTGCCCCGAAGAAGGGGAGATTTGTCGCTTGGGCGACTAATCTCCCTGAATCTGCTTGTGTGTCCTGACCCTAACATAGGAGGAACTCTGATAGGTGATCAGCAAAGGCAAATCAAGATAAAAATAATAATACATTTAGCTTCTAGTATTTTCATTAGACAAATACAAAAACAAACTGAAGGAATGCTTATTCTTTAAAGGAATACTCACGTATGTGTTTCTTTTATATTCTCAACACATTTGAATAGAACATTGGCTTAGAGCACATCAAATGGTTATATTTTTGCTCTCATTTCTTTGAAGGAATTCAAATCAAAGTAATGTTCTCTGTGTTGTTTGAACCTTTGTGTGGTTATATATACGTAGTACGGTTAATGGGTTAGTTTTAACAAAGATTTGTTAGTAAAAAAAAACATTCTTTTTATGTGGTCACATACAGTAGCTACATTGCTGTTAGGTGTAAATTTGTAGAAATACATTTTGTGCAGTTGGAGCCAAACTCTAATATACACACACATCTGTATTAACTTGTGTCTGAAGAAATTCTGTTTGTTGTTTATTTTTGAGACTAAATATGTATATGTAAAGATCCCTGTACCATAAGTACCATGGAGAATATTTTTGTTATACATGATTTTTTAAATACCTTATAACATTTGTTCACAGGGTCATGGCTACTGACATTTAAATCGCTGGCTTGCATTGAACCTCCAACAGGAGCAGACAACCCCATGGTTTCTCTGTAGAGCCTATCATCACTTTTCTACTCAATGGATATTAAACACTTGGACATTAAAAAAAAATACTTTTAAAGGGCATGTAAAGTCTAAAATAGAATAAGGCTAGAAATGCTGTATTTTTTATACTAAATAAAAAAACATGAACTTACAGCACCACAAGCCTAATCAAACAAATAATTTATGCTTTCAAAGTTGGCTACAGGGGGTCACCATCTTATAACTTGGTTAAACATCTTTGCAAGACTAAGACTAAGTGCACATGCTCAGTGTGGTCTGGGCTGCTTAGGGATCATCATAAACAAAGCTGCTTGAGTTCTGCATGACTGGTAAGTAAGGTGGGGGCTCCCCCTGCTGTTCATAAGTATGATTGTTTCCCTGCTCAGCAGTTAGGGACCATCTGACAATTCCTATCCACAGCAGTAAATGAAGGGAGAATTTCACTGCATACAGTCAGGTTTCTTATAAAAACGGTACACATTTCTTAATTAAAGTATATTGGAGATAGGTTTCTTTTTCATTAAAGAACGATTTTTTGGGATTTTATTTTTTTGGCTTTACATGCCCTATAAGTAACTTTAAAATCATTAAACATATTACAGTGCTACGCAATATGTTGGCGCTATATAAATACATGTTTGGGCAGACTCTTTAATTGCAGGAAAGTGTGATTAAATTGACCCTCATCCCGAAAGGTTCTATATATGACTAGACAGTTGGAATACATGCTTAAAATTACATCAAATCTGACAAATGTCTGTCTTTATTGTGGGCAAATAATAGGGGAGAAGCCACACTAAGAACACATGCAACAAACAATTACTGTTGGAGCAAAGATGAGGGAAAATAAACACTTCTAAAAATATAAACACTAACATGAGATTATTATAAATGTGATTATTATGAAAAAATATTCTTTCTGCCAAAAATTATAGTAAAACCTGAAAGCTGATTTCTAACAACTACGCTTAATGCTGGGAAAGTTAAAGAAGAAATCTGAATAGCATCTGACTGAAATAATTGTCAAAACATAACTCGAAAAATATAAAGTCATTGCAATAAACACAAGAGAATTTTACATATACGTAGTATACTCAAATTGTTATAAAGTAGTAGATAAATGTGACTTGTCGAATAAATATTATAACATTTTCAGTCAAAGCATTCATCTAATCAGGCTGTTACTTGCTAGGAATTTAAAACTTGGAACTTCTGAATATAAATAAACCACACAATCAACAATGATGTGTAGCATGTAGGATGTAATCCTATGTGATATTGTTACTGCCAGCAACTTGACTGGATAGAATCTGATCAGTTCAGTGATCAGAAATGGTTCACACAAGAAGCACATTTTAGGATTTAAGTATTCAAGAGATAGGTATACTTTGCCCCTGCAATCAGGGGCAAACTCACCTCAGGCGGCAGCACACCACTGGGTACTAAGGGCGGTTTTTCTACCCAGGAAATCCGGCTAGCACTGTAGGCCCCCTGGACCTCCCTGGACTTCCTCCGGTGCCAAAAAAGTTTGACATGGTGGGAAGGGTTGCAGCAAAGGGGCCAGGATTGCCCCTGTGTGCAATTTGACTATTTTCATGAGTATCAAAAACAGCAAAGTGTTGGTCTCCAAATTGTAAAAACTTTCATAGAAGGTATATTATAGTTTTATGGTTTTGTCGTAATACTGCCAAAGTGTTGTATACATGGTATAAAAACTGTTGTTATTGTAATGTAAAAATGTCATTTGTGAGCCAAATTAGTTTTTCGCTACATTTAAGTTAAATTAACCTTTCAACAATTTCCCCTGACATTTTCATTATGGCAGAGACATTTTGGCTAAATAAAAGTCTGTAAAAATGTTGAGTATGACCAATTCTCAAAAAGTTTGTACAGAAATAGCCACACATACTTTTAAACAACAAGTTTGGAAAACTGTAGGTAGAGGTGGAAAAATGACAATGAACTGTGAATATATAAGATAAGACATCTGTCTACATTTTTATAAAAGAGTTTTACTACATTTTCCTTTACCAACATTTTTGTGAATTCGACCCATGAGTCAAAAGTATTATCTGCTCTAAATTAGAAATACCAAGATGTTTTCATATAGCAAGTGGGTGTATTTAATAGGAAGCCATAAAATAAAAATGAATGTTAAGATTCAATATTTTCATCAGAAGTATTTGCCACTTTAATCAAGCCTGGTAGTGGTGTCAGTTCACCAGTGTTTGATTTGAGTATGTAGACATAGTGCTCAGTACTGCAGGAAGAATTCAGATGATTATTTTGTGTACTGGAGCAATTCATTCCAGAGGGGAAAATAAACTATCCCCAACTTCTAGTATAGAACCCCCATGCATCTCTAGGGACCTACCAATAGGATTGGGGTATCCTTAGAGGAGAAGTCATGGAAGAACTAAGGCAAAATTATGTGCAGACAAGTGAATTTTCCTCTCTAAAACAAATTATTCCAGAACCTTGTAACAAACTGAAACCTAAGATAAATGGTCAATAGACTTAGGGAGGTCAATAATAATGTCTGTAGAGATATCAGTCTACGGGTGATAAAGGGCAGTAACAGATTTTCCCAGTAGTATAAACTGAAGGATCTTTGAGGGTAAAAACTAGTCGAAAACAGCAGAAATCTTGACTGCATCCATTTTGAAACTCTCCACAGAAATAAAATAACCAAATTAGGAGAACTTGGATTGATAGAAGGGATATTTCTCAATCTCAGCTTTAAGATTATGTTCCCTGCCTTTCCCATTGAAGGACAAGTTTTGCTTGATGAGTATGTTAATTACTGGGGCATTACAAAGACAAAAAACAAGTAAATACTCATTGCGGCCATGCTAGTATTAAAGGAAGTCTTTCATTAAACTCCTTTACTAATGTGTGTTTGGAAGCACTGCATACTAGGAGATGGGTGGTATATGGGTGTGCTGTGGAACATCCCTAGCTAGAGTGCCAGTAGCACAAGTTAGGGAACATATAGAGACAAAAAGTTGTAGGGAGTCCTAAGATCACTTGACTATATACCTTGCACTATTGTTTTTATCCAATGCAGCTTGCAGGGAAGTTCTGAATCATTAATGAGCTCTATGATTTTCATATAGTATGTGTGTGCATACCAAATAGAACTTATGATGAACATTTTGAATGATGATGATGAATATGATGAATATTATAAAATAGTGCACATTGGACACAAGCTACTTTTTGCGTTCCATCTGCAGCAGAATATCAAATGAAGGAGAAGTAGGGATCTTTTATCCCTGTGAAGTCACAATGATGTCACCATCAATTCAGAAAACTTGCATCACTTTTTTTTGTTGGTGTTATCACTGGTATTTGCATTCTGTAGTGCTGTACAGCCTAATAGGGTTCATGGTCCCTGTTTCCCTTGTGATGTCATTTGATGGGCAGCACTAAATGTAAGTGTGTGTTAGTACAGTATGTCTTGCTCATATTTGAGAGATTAGTTTTTATCTTTAATTATAATCATTTTTTGAGGAAAACTGAAAATGCTGTTGAGTTAGAATCTACACGTTAAGTTTATCTCAATTAACATATACAGATATTCTTATTCCTTGGCATGCATGATTAAGAAACCAAAACTGCTTTTTTAGCAGTTGTCAGTGGTATTTTTCTTTCTAATCTGATTAATTTATGTTGGCTATTCTTACCATAACTCTTTTAACACACACATTTCTTAAACAATCAAGACGCAGGTCTGGGCATAAAATCTATTCAGTCATAACTGTAATGCTTGTTTTAAATTTGTACATAGCTCTACACTTTCATGGAATCTGGTATGTATGGGGTTTTTTGTTTTTTTTTGCAAGGTTCAGTTTAATTGAATGCGGGTGAAAAATGGAATCTTCTATTACTGTAGTGAACTTGAACAGAGTTTCAACTAAGCCAAGCAAATTCTCATTAAAGCTGGCCATAGACTAGCAGATTTACCTTCATATCGGATGAACGATCGTTTGGTGCCATCTTCCGAACCTTCCACTAGCCTTCAGTTTAAATAAAGTAGTAAAAGAACAGATCAGATGACGAAAATTCAGCTTTTCGCGCTACTGCGCATTTGTACCCGCAGAACGAAAGAAGAAGAAGAAGGAAGGTGATCGCTCAGTGGTGCTCACTGGAAGAACCCCCGGACTGGTGTAGTTTTCTGCTGATAGGAGCACCAGCCAGGGGTTTCAGGTAAGTACGTATATACAATCACTTGCATAACTCTTGGCACACCCAAGTAAACTCAGTCTTTCAGCCTCAATGTAACTTCACCTTCTGATTAACTCTTGTACATTTGTACATTTCAGGTATATTTATTGACAGCCAAGTTTACATGCAACGAAATACCAATCCATTGTCACAACAGCAGAATTCTTGTACATACTGGTGAAATTCTCAATCCCCCCCAAGGGGGCCCAGATAACTTAATAGCATGGGGCCCCATGATTCCTTATAGCAACCCTGTAGCAACCACTTAGCAGGCTGCATTTACTGGGAAGCTGTTGAAAGAAAACCAGATTGATAGCTGGTTACTACAGATCTAGGGCAAGATTTGTGTCTGTTTTATGTTACACCCCATATGCTGTTAATGGTATATGTCTTATAATATTCTCACTCAAGTACAGCTAACCATCTTTTGTTAATACTCTATTGACATGACAAAACACAACGTGTAACCCTGGTAATATATAGCCAAAATGTCAGAATTCCAGAACATTTCAAAGTACCATCTCTCAAAGAAAGTTTATACCACAGAATTCTATGCCTCCCCACTGAAATAATACCCACTGACCAGAGATTTATTCTCACAAAATATAAGGTCTTTTAGAGCCGTCCAAGGAATGTGATCTCAGTTCATTAATCGTAATTTAAATACACATGCCACAGCTTGAACGCCCAGCAGAGTGTACATTGCTTTCATACATTACATTGACACCATTGACTTTTCTCTGGATTCTCTGTGTGTTAACAATAATACTACTGTATGACTGACATTCCTGTTCCTGTGTTTGATCTTTGTGTTTTGTGTATGAAATATGAAGGTAATATTTAATTATTGGGGAAGTAGGATTTTTTATTTAATAAATAGTAATTGATGAAAAAAGCCTTTCAGGATAACATATGGTTTTTGCGCTACTGTTAACAAGTTTCATTTTATTTAGTAAAAAAGAAAAATTGGACATGAATATATTAAGACTGTGTTCTCGTTTAGTGTCATAATCTGTGTTATGCATTTGTTGGACCTACTGGTGGGTCACTTTTTCCTATGGATGTTTTTTTTGGTTTGTATTAGAGGCAATTCATATTTATTCAAAGGATTTAAAAAGATTAAATATATGCTGGACCATGGTATTCTCAAGATGCAACAACCATACAACATTCTATAAATCATACTTAGTATCTTAGTGTGATCCAGCAATATTGCATGACTTGATAGAACAAATTTCAGTTCTAACAACATAAGCAAGTTAGCAAATTAAAGTTCATTCTGACAGTAGAGCAGATTAGTTGAGTGGCGGACTGTATACCTCACAATATCAAGAAGGATAGAAAAGAACCCCCACTTGATCAGTTAGACTAAGGCAGTCACAATGTAATTTTAACACACTTATTCAGTTATGTCAGTTAAGCACTTCGATAAACACCACTAATTAGTGCATAAAGTTGAATATATCACTTAGTAATAAGTTATAAAGTGCTGTGCAATAAGTTATAAAGTGCAATAAGTTAATTATAAAGAGCTCTGAAATCCAAAGGATCTATATTACCATAAACCATAAAATTCGGACGAAACCCCTTCACACGGATTTATACCCTACCAATATAATCAATAGTATTGTGCCAATTGATTAAGTGCTACCCCAATTGATCACCGATTTCTAAATGAATTGTTTACAATGTTATAAATTAAATTGATTTGTATAGAAAAATTACTAAGTTGAAAAGTTTAATTCATTATATATAAAGTGCTAAAGTGCTGTATAAGTTAGTACTCCTACGTGAATAGTAAGATTCAATTGATTGAATTAAATAGACTGCCATTTGATAGGATAAAAACTAAAATCAATGCTCAAATTAATGAAAAAAGGAGGAAAATGAAATAAGAGGAGGTGGAGTTGTCCCAAAACTGCTACCTAAATTTTTTCTATCCCTGGGACACCACAAAAATGGAGAAGGCAGAGTAACCGGGACTGTGGTCTCGTTGTTAACTGAGCCCTAGGCTGATTTGAGAGGCTAATATATCCTATAAAACCACAATTCCACGGTCTCCTGGGAGTTTAGTATACAGAGAAGGAGAAGAAGCTGAACCGAGCAAGGATTATTTCCACCACCCCCAACAGAGATTGTTTTAGCCAAGGTTTTTAAATATAATTAAAATAGCCAAAGATCAAGGAAAAGAACGCCGAAGCGCGTTTCGCAATGTTTGCTTTGTCAAGGCGTCAGGACTGTATACCTCCACAAACCTGATTTTGACGGAGCCTAAGCAACTCTTAGGGCAGAGGCAGATGCGAAGATTCGGGGAGATTTAGTCGCCTGCCAACGAATTGCCTCTTCTTCGGGCTACTACTCTACCCGAAAAGCCTTCCCGCTGGCTAGAATCTAAATCGCCGGCAGGATGGCACTTGGATCACTTCGCTGACTTCGGAAATCAAATCGCTTCAAGTGCCATCCTGCCGGCGATTTAGATTCTAGAGGCTGGAAGAAGAGGCGACTAAATTTCCCTGAATCTTCGCATCTGTCTGTGCCCTTAAGGCTAATTATCAATATAAACATTTACTTTTCATTTACTTTGGATTCCATAGTTTTTTCATCCTTATTCAGCTGCATGAGTGCTAGTGATATGCAAGTCGAATTTTTGTTGAACCACACCCAACCTGCACCAAATTCGACCTGGCTAGCCACCTGTATTTATAGATGACTGATCTAACTTGCCCATCTCTGATGTCACAAGGGGGTGGGGCAGAGCATGCTCTCTATAAAAGCAGGCAGCTGGAGGTGGAAATTAATTATAAGGTCTTAGGTGGTGTGGGGTACAGTCATAGGTGGGGAGAAGTTTGTCTCAAACCTGCCTGTCACTCATAAAGTATACACCTCACCTCCTACTTTATGGGCAGATAGCTACCCAACAGCCTCTCTCTATTTTTCCAAGATGGTGACTCATCAATTCCAGCACTGGCACCCCTGCCCCTGTACTAAAAGATGAACCTGCAATTGTAACCCAAGAAAACAGATCCAACGCAATCTTCACAAACACCAAGAACACACAAATTTAGGGAAAAGGTGCAGGGCTACTCACTGTGCTTGCCCTTGCCATCAGTAACCCACACTAATGTATAATGTTTTGACCACAGCTTCACTTAGCTTTGATGCAAATTTTTAGTATACCATATTAGGAGACTAGTCTGCTGACACTAAAAATAATCTACCATAAAATAGAAATATAGGCCCAGGACAGAAACACATTTTACATCATTGTCATGCATAGGCAGAGTGACCACTTCTTTCATTCAGCAGTGTCGGTCATAGACATTGCATTTCCTATTCACATGAATGGGCATTGACTGTAAGTGGTGATTTTCATAGTAATGTAGAATTTTTGTGTACCATAGACCTTACATTATAAATGCTTACAATAATATGTATATTCAGAGTGGCTTATTCTTTGGATAAGGACTTTTATAAAATGTTTAGCTGTACAATGAGAAAAATAGGGCTATACAGTATTTGCTTAGCTGAATAGTGTTCTTTTCTTTTGAGGTCTAGATTAAACTAAGAATCTTGGAGCCATGTCTAGGCAATGTGCCAATGGCACTGGGGCTAATGTATCAACAAGGTTAAAACTAGATAAGAGTTTAAACGCTATCATTTCTGTTTTATGTATTGCCTTTTAGCCTATGATAAATCATGCTGGAAATGATGATGATGATCATGATGATGATCATGAAGAGGAGAAAAAATAGAATAGAATGCTCGGGGGTATTCCAGATAACAGATATTTCTGTAATTTGGATCTTCACACCTTAAGTCTACTAGAAAATCATGTAAACATAAATAAACCCAATAGGTTGGTTTTGCTTCCAATAAGGATTAATTATATCTACATTTGAATCAAGTACAAGGAACTGTTTTATTATTACAGAGAAAAAGATAATTTTTAAGAATTTGGATTTTTTGGATAAAATGGAGTCTATGGGAAACGGCCATGCCATAATTCAGAGTTTTCTGGATAATGGGTTTCTGGATAACAGATCCTATACATATATTATATCCCAGAACATTCCACGGCTTTCGTGAACCACCTGATGATGCAATATATATTGATTTTGATCAAATTCTTGTAGAACAGACCACATATCTTCTAAGATAAGTGATAAAACATCTTCCAAGTTACAAATAGAATTGGAAGATGTCTATTTTTCATATTTATGATAATAATCAGACAAGAAGCTGTAATCAGCATTATTTATGTATGTATAAATATCTTTATTTATACAACGCTATGGGGCCGATTCACTATGGGTCGAATATCGAGGGTTAATTAACCCTCGATATTCGACTAGGAACTAAAATCCTTCGACTTCGAATATCGAAGTCGAAGGATTTAGCGCAGATAGTACGATCGAACGATCGAAGGATTATTCCTTCGATCGAACGATTAAATCCTTCGAATCGAACGATTCGAAGGATTTAAAGCCAACGATCGAAGCAATATCCTTCGATCAAAAAAAGTTAGCCAAGCCTATGGGGACCTTCCCCATAGGCTAACATTGACTTCGGTAGCTTTTAGATGCCGAACTAGGGGGTAGAAGTTTTTTTTAAAGAGACAGTACTTCGACTATCGAATGGTCGAATAGTCGAACGGTTTTTACTTTGAATCCTTCGATTCGAAGTCGTAGTCGTAGGTCGAAGTAGCCCATTCGATGGTCTAAGTAGCCCAAAAAAAACTTCGAAATTCGAAGTTTTTTTACTTCGAATCCTTCACTCGAAGTTAGTAAATCGGCCCCCTATATGTGCAGCATTTTACATTTCTGCAAATTACTAAGAGGACCAACAAGCAAAACAAATAGCAATACATGTCACGATTGGTGCATTTCTTGTCCAATTTACCACTCAAATCAGTTATTATTATTTATTAATTTTGTCTCCATTACATATTATTGAAACTCAGGTACACTCAAAACACACTGGATCCCTTGATCTGGCAGGTTAAGACTAAAAGCAATGTAAATGGGGTCCATCCTGCAATAAAAATGTTTAATATTGCGTTGTTGCAACTTTTGCATGTACAGCCATCCAAGGAACCAAAAAGTAAAATAGAAGCTAATCACTATCCAAAGTTTGCTGGGATTGTGATTTTTTTTAAAGCCAGTTTATGCCACATGCCAGATTCAATTCAGCAAGAAAAAGGTTTATCACATGAAAACTCATGCACACGATTCAATTGTAGTGCAGATTTCACCACTGGCGAAAACGCAAATTTTGTCGCAAAATTATACTGGCAAAAGAGTTAACTTATCCCTAAGATGAGGTTTTATATTACCTGCAAGTTGAGTTTTTATATGGAAAAGGAACTAAGATTACTCCAATCTGGGTGGCAGAGCATTGACTCACAGTTTCCTTAGTTCTAATTTCATCCAATTTTATTTGATATACAATATCTTCTCTGTGCATAAACGTAATTTTGGTGTATTTATTCCGAACATTAGCATATTGTTTAGCAGGGCCCTTCTCTGTTTTGTTTTGAATGTTCATTTGCTAGCACTAGTAATTAAAGGACATTATATAGTCTGAGTGCGTGCAAGGAATTTCACTTCATATAACAAAGGAAATCTGAAGTGAATAGTGTTGTTGTTTGCCTAAGGATCTGTTTATTTTAAAAGGTAGCTCTTATTTTCTTTTCCTGTCTTTGCCGATGAGCCTGGCCTTTAACATTTCAGTGCTCACATTAAGCCTATGATGTATGCTTTGGTTAGCAGACCATGTATGTTGCATGATAACACTCTGATAAGGGGTAGTTAGACATTAACTAGCAGAATAAAAGCAGATGTTTGCCATAAAGACATAAAATAGAAGTTGAAGGTGGTATTCAGGAAGGAAATGTATTTTTTATATTTGCAGAGCAGACTTTATATAACTACTTGATGTAGCTTATGTGTGAATGTCACACTGACACTGTTGCAGAAATACAAGTTGATATATTTCATCTTTAATTTTTCTGGTGCCTTCTCTGCTGACTCTGCAATCCCATTAATATACAATGCAATAATTTTAATATTAAAGATGAACAAATTCACTCAATGTGCATTATTTGATCACCAGGCCTGCCCCCCTATCCCTGGTTCAGTTGCTTGTCTGATTAATGACATGCATATAGAGACGGGTTTGGCCAAATATCTAGTTTTTAAGCAATTTAATGGGTTGGCTGCCTGTGGATAACCAACATAAGGGAAATGTCACACAAGCCTCTTTGATATCCACCATTTTCTCATTGGTGGTCAAACACCTTCAACAGGGGACAGCTGCTTCCCATTACACATTATTAGAATCCGCTGGCTTCTGATACACTGGAACACACAGGGCTGAACAAACGCAGAATGGTTCCAGATCTTTTCCCGCGCTACTGTTTTCTTTGAAAGCCTTTAAAGTAACTCTTTTGTGAGTTCACCTGTTCACCATGGTTTAAAGCAGCAGTAACATATACAAATAAAAACGTTTTAAAGGAATGACAATACAATGTACTGTTGCAATGCACTGTTAAAAATGTTGTGTTGCTTCAGAATCACAACTATAGTTTATATGAATAAGCTGCTGGGTAGCCGTGGGGGCAGCCATTCGTGAACAGGATACACAGCATATAACAGAAAAGAATCTCATTGCATACTACAGGTAAGATTCTATAGAATGCACTAAACTGCTTTTATCCTTTAGTTAATTTAAACAAAAAGTATATATAGTATGTATATATATATTTTTCTCTCTTTTTTTTTAAAGATGATTTTTTCTTGCTTGGGGTTTTCTGGCAGCAGCTAGGTCTTTTCTCAGGCATAACATTGTGTATCAGGCTCCCATCAAAAACAATATCTGAACCCAATGCTCCACACACACACACACAGACTCCAAAAACCAAAACTCCACTCCAAAACCAACCAGCAGTTCACTGTTCTTCCCTCTCTGCGCCTCTCCCATAATGAATAATATAAGCTATCGCAGTGCAAGTTCATTGATGATAGGAACATTTGCTCATTGCCCAGTTCTTTGTCTTTATATCCAGGAGTAGCTGATATTGTATTTTCCATGCAAGATTTGCAATATATATATATAAATATTCATTAGGCCCATCAGCTTAATGTTATTACTAATACAGTCTGGTCTCTTATTATTGAAAGGTGAGCCTTTCTTATATCCTAACTGCAGCCGATGTATTGAACATACCATAAACATCTTAATGAAATATATCAATTTCAGTTCCAATAACATTCAAAAGTGCAATGCATGTGTATTCCTAGAGGAAACAGAGAGTTTACGAAAAATGCATAAAGCTGTTAGGTGATCTGCCAATATTAACATCAAGCGAAGAGTAACTGCTTTATCCTTGAACTTTCTGAGAACAGCAAGGCCGCAGGCAATTACCAGCAGTTCATGAGAAACACTCTGACACAGGCGGGGGACAAAATGTGATGGTTCTTTAATAAAGCTATTATTGTTCACAGTGTATAATTGCCACTCACGTGGCTGCTTGGGCATCCTGGGAAAATCAGCTCCAATTCACCTTCTCTCCTGGTCGAAATGCTGTCAGTTCAATAGATTAAAATTAAATTATGCTAATACGAAATAGCTGAAATTCAGTAAATGAACCCAGCTTGAAATCATTATATGCATTTCAAGACCTATACTTTGGTTAGGAAGCAAGAACAGTAAAAGCTAAGCTTGCACCCTAACACACTCTGATTGCTCGAGTTCATTGCTGCTGTTATTCAGCATTATATAAATGCAGTTCTCTCATAAATGGATTTAGAGGTAATGGCTGCAAGAAAATCATAAGCAAATTTTATACTGTACTACAAATCCCATGTTAATATGTTGTCATGGATTCCATCACACATACTCTGTTATGTCAACAACTTGACTATACAGTGTCTTATACACCAAGGCAGCAATTTCATCTGACATTATGGCTGTGCATCTTTATGACAAATCAGTTACAGTAACAAGTATTTTATTATACTGGGGGCGTGCTATAATATTAAACATAACAGTACTGGTTATTTTAGCAAATATGGTGCCTGTTAGAAAGTAACACCTGTCAAGAGAGATTATTATAGTATAAGTGGTGAGCTGGAGGAGCGGCCGACAGTTTTGTATGAATGGGAAATGATTTGCAACTTAGCAATGCATTGATTGGCTAGATCATGAGCAAATAAAATCTAAAATATAATGGCCACTACTTTACTAATTGGTACAATTGAACTTATTGGTTAAACCTCTCATGAGATGCAGTAAAACAATGAAGGAGAAATGTTAAAGGGCATGTAAAGTCTAAAATAGAATAAGGCTAGAAATGCTGTATTTTGTATACTAAATATAAACATGAACTTACTGCCCCATAAGCCTAATCAAACAAATGATTTATGCTTTCAAAGTTGGCTACAGGGGGTCACCATCTTGTAACTTTGTTAAACATCTTTGCCTGACCCTGCACATGCTCAGTGTGGTCTGGGCTGCTTAGGGATCGTCATAAACAAAGCTGCTTGAGTTCTGCATGGCTGGTAAGTAAGGCGGGGGCTCCCCCTGCTGTTCATAAGTATGATTGTTTCCCTGCGCTGCAGTTAGGGACCGTCTGACAATTCCTATCCACAGCAGTAAATGAAGGGAGAATTTCACTGCATACAGTCAGGTTTCTTATAAAAAGGTACACAATTTTTAATTAAAGTATATTGGAGATAGGTTTCTTTTTCATTAAAGAAAGTAAAAACGGGATTTTATTTTTTTTGGCTTTATAGCCCTTTAAAGACTGAAGTCACCAAAACCAATTAGGACTGCTCCGAACTCACCACACTTTGGCTGCTCTTCTGGGTATCCCGGGTGCTCAGTCTGCAGCATCCCCACTGCCAACATATGCTAAACGAACAGGAGGACGGCACTCCGGGTAAAAGCAGGTTTTTATTGCAAGGTTCTGCAGAGATACATGGCCTTACGCATTTCGGGAATACACTCCCTTAGTCATAGGCTTATGCTGGTAATGTCTGAAATTGCACCCCATTTCTACCAACGGTGCCACTATGCTACATCATTAATGTTTATTTTCTATATTCAATGTAACATTTCTTAACATTTCTTTCTCAGAACAATAATTGTTATATTGTAGCATACATGTAATGTGTCATATATGAAACCCACAATGAAACTACATTGCCCTGCTAAATTTGTATGGGATTGGTGCTCCACCGCAGCATCTATATCTGTCACGGTTGGCACCCTAAATTCAGAACCAATGCCAAGCACCCTGGTCTCGGCTCTTGCTTCTGCCTGTAGCAGCCGCCTTTGGCCTCGGGAGGAGCCCTCAGCTACTCAGATGCCGCCAGGTCTTGTTAAGAGAGGTGCAAGGCGAGGGGTTCTGAACAAGCAAAGGGGCACAACGGTAAAGCAAAGTCTTTGGGCAGAAGGTCGCAGTACAAGGCATAGACAGAATCGTAGTCAGATCGGGTCGGGGCAGGCAGAGTACAAACAAAGTCAGGCAGGCAAGGGTCAATACCAGGAGACCAATCAGAAAGGATTCAGAATAAGCGAAGTCGGATATCAGGCAAGGGTCAGGATACAGAGGTCAGAATCGTCAATAAACCAGGCAAGGGTCACAACAGCAATCAGATACACAGATTAGCACAAGGGGGGGCAGCAGGCGTCCCTGCCGTCCCCCCACTAGACCACCAGGTAAAGTTGTTACAATATCGTTCTCTCAGCTTCCCTGCTACCTTTGACCTGCAGTCTTGTCTGTGCCACAAACTCATTCTATTCCCTTCCTATCCTGTTTGTACATTATTTTCTATTGTTAAATACGTTGTTTATTTGCTTCTGCGCCTCCTTCTCTACATTCTGCTCCCTTTATTCCTTTTATCCGATTCCTTTTTTCTTTGTTTTCCCTTTCCCTTCTGACTAGTGCATCCTCTGCTGCACATGCTTTTATCTTCTACTACCTTCTTCAGCTTTCCTGCCTAACTTTCCAGTCATCTTTTCAGTTCCATACAGCACCAGTTCTTTCTGCATCACTGCTTAAGTCTTTATTGGCTCACCAAAACCTTGGGTAGTAAAATCACCTGTTTTTCATTTCATAAATTTCCATTGTGCAAGTACATCTACTGGAAAATTCCAGCTGAAGTTTCAGAATAAGGCATATTTGCTTACAAGGCTAAGGTTGGCAAAGTCAATGAAAGCCTTGAGAAAAGAAATCAGTTTCTACTGTGCAAAAACAAGATATGTCATATGCAATTTTCAGTTAATGTTACTCAATCACTTTAACATTTACATTTTTCTTGGGTTTTTCTTTGGCTCGTCTTGTGCACATTTAATATGCCACAGCTCCCCCTTTAGCTTTTCCCAGACAGCCTTTTAGAAATATGTAAAACATCGAATAAATAGAATAAATTACATTTGTGCTGTTAAATTAATGAAAATTTGTAAAAAAATGCAAAGACACGTACAGTGTACTAAATAACCTCTGAAATATTGTATACATACTTATACTTCCCGTAGAAGGCTATTCGATTATCTAAAATGCAGTAGGAGAAGAAGTAGATACAATTAGTAAAATGTTTGACGTTAAAATTTCAAACTATTGCTGATCATACACTTTAAGAGGCTCTCATGTGGCAAGGTCTTAACTTGATTGGCCACCACCACCAAATTCGGTTTGTACCCTAAACCCAAAAATGAATTATAGCAGAGCCAACAATGACCCATCCGGAGATGACCACATCAAAAAAACTATGTGCTCCTTATCCAATAGAGCAGTGCTGTCCAATTTATATGGTACAGAGGGCCGGAATTTTTCTAATCTACATGGTGGAGAGCCGATAATGGAAGCCAGTGTTAGCCACTCCCTGTTTTTAGACCACACCCACTTTAAACCACACCCATGTTACCGCAAGACCATGTCCACATTAATAGCACTCCAAAAAAAAACAGATGGTTGGTGCTCACTGCAGGGATCAGGGCCGGAACTAGGGGTAGGCAGAGTAGGCGGCTGTCTAGGATGCCATCATTAAGGGGTGCACTTTTAATGGGGTTTTATTTTCTTCATTTTTTCAAGTGTTTATTTAATAATTTATATAATTTGTTAGTAATCATGGTCACTCAGTCGGTGGAATCCCCATCCTTCACCTTCTCCTCTTGCCAGCAAGTAATAACTCCTTCTGTGCGGTGCGGCAGTGGAGCGCGACGTGCGTATATGCGTCAATGAAGTAAATGAGGCAGTTGGGTGGCAGAGAGAGGCAGAGAGCTGGCGGCCTGCTTGGTGTGGCTCGCGCTTGCTGCTCTCAGCCTTACACAGTTGCACTGAACTCACGACATGGGGGGGCAGTATGATGGATGGCTGCTGGGCTTGCTGGAACAGGTATGGGGGGGCAGTATGATGGATGGCTACTGGCACAGGTACAGAGGGGGAGGCTGTATTGTGGATGGCTGTTGGACTTCCTGGTACAGGTACAGGGGGCAGTCATATAAATGAAAAAGTGTTGTACATTTTCTTGCTTTCTTTATTTAAAAACAATCATGCTAAGGAGGTAAATGGTAATGCAGGACAGGGGGGCGATGATTGAAGCTCTTGCCTAGTGTGCCACTCATATGTGAAAAAAGTTAAGTCATATTAAGACATACCCTCCATATGCCTCATCCTCCCCTGTGTATAATACAGTACTCCAGCATGTGATTAAACACCTTAGGGGCCTCTAATAATAATTTTCAAATGCTAACAAACCCCCAGAACAAATACCAGGCTTATGTTCCATCAGGCAGAGTATGGCAAACACAGGGTGCAAAGAGCAGGCAAAGTATGACACACAGGGAGCATAGGGAAGGCAGAACAAAGCAGGAGACAGGAAAATCAGGACCAGTCTAATATGTACTACATACAGTGACACAGTGCTGATGCCCCATTAGCATTTAAGGTGTGAACATGTGAACAATGTGGCCAGTTTCAGTCTGGTGGTAGGGTTTGTGCCAATGCCAGAATATATATATATATATAAGTAGGTAATATTTCAAAATATTTAATAATGCAAAAACCTAGTAAATCTTGGAGGATATACTCACAATTCACCCCAGTCCCAGGGTGGAAGTCCAAGACAACATTTCAAAAGAAAGATGTGAGTACCTCCAACAATAATAAGTCAATCAGTTAAAAAAATTTAAAAATGTATTAGGACATAAGAGACCTAACGCGTTTCGTGCCTGCTGGGGCACTTACTCATAGACTGTTTCAGTCTGGGTCTCAGGTGTGAACAGTACAGGGCTTTAGGTTGTGAACAATAGAGGTGTCAGAAGTGTGAACAATGCAGGGGGGATTACATGTGTGAACAATACAGAGTTATACAGTGTGAATTTGAGTTTTAAACTATGCAGGGGCCAGTTAATCTCTGTAGTGATACCTTTTAAAAATTGCAAATGGTAAAAAAAAAAAAAAAAAAAAATTACCCACAACCCCCACCTTGCTCTGGGACTTAGCATATTTGTTTAAATAGTTACATACATCTTAGATTTATAGTTCTTAGGTATATAAATCAGCACATACCTATATATGTTTCCAGTAGCCTGCTATTTTAGAATTTATTCCTTGGGAACGAGCAAAAGTAGACTCATATGTTGCTGTTTGGTACAATTCATTAATAATTGCTTGTATTGGAGGAGTATCTTGGGATTTCCATTTCCTTGCAATTGCCATTCTGGCTGCGAATAAACAATGATATATCAAATATATTTGGGCTTGATTACACTGCAACCTCAAATTTGTTTCCATAATGCCCAAAAGCGCTAAGGATGGAGTTAACAGAATATTCATTTTTACAATTTTTTGGATTATGGTCTCCACCGATTTCCAAAGCATTTGTATGATCGGACAGGACCACCAAATATGCAAGAAGTTGCCTGAACCACCACAATTTCTCCAACATTTATTAGGCGACCCATATATTTTATGTAACTTATATGGAGTTAAATACCACTGATAATTTTTTTTTTTTTTGGGTGTTATTGTCTTTATAATTTTCTTTTTTTGTAACTTAATTTTTATTTGCTTCACATAAGTTATACATCCATATGACAGTTATCACATTCAGTCAACCAACAGCAGAGTAAAAGCATGTACAGAGACAAGGATGTCTTTATAATTTTCTGTACTGTTATTTTGTAAATTTATGTTAAAAAATTTAATAAAAAAGTAAAAATAAAAAAAAAATAAAAAAAAATTGCAAATGGTAAACGGACACAGCAGGCAGACTTTGATATGAAGGGCCTGTGGGCCGCCAGTTGGACAGCCCTGCGATAGAGAATGTTAATAGGGGGGATAAATAGACTAGAGAATCTCTGTTCCAAGCAAGACTGAATTGACCCATATTTGAAAAGAGCTTGGTAAATCTAAAAGTAAAGGTGAAATATACTGATTTAATTGGTCAGCCCCTAATTCTCCAAAACATGCTTTGGTTTGTATAGTTTAGTTAGTTGAACCAAACTGAACCTTCACAGACATACAGAGAGGGATGGTCTTTATCTTCTGACTCTGGGTACTAGACCATCCAATAGAAAGAGTGAAACTGTTTTGCTTTGATGAATCCTTGAAAAAATTTGCGTAATGGCAATATTTTGCCAAATGCATTGGAGTCAATAGTTTTTTCCGGCATGTTTTTTCTTGCACCAAATTTATTGGAATGGGCATTTTTCATGCCAAATGCATTGGGGTTAGGCAGCATTTTTACTCAACACTTTTGCTCAAGCCAAATGGATTGGAGTCAAGAGGCATTATTTCTTGCATTCATCCCCAACCTGAAAAAACAACTATTAACTGTTGAAATGTGTCAGGTGAGAAAAATAGCTTGTCCTAGTTGTTATTTCTATTTTATATTGTATATATAAAATATATTGATTTACAGAGTTGGTAAAAGTTGGTGGGTGCCAATTGTTAGCCACCCCCTGCCCCTTCATTCTAGCCACTTCCTACCCTTGGCTGCTGGCACCTCTGGGGAATGTTTTCTTCACTTTTTTGTACTGTTGGCTGTGGAACTGAATGAAAACTTGTTTTTTAATTGACTTTAAAATAGCTGAACTTTGTGATAAAACTCCCCGTTGAATTAGCTCAACAAACTTTCTGTTATGTTTGAACCAGACTCTGAGCCATGCCAGACCTCAGTGGAGAACCTAGAATACACTCCTTATGGATTTGCCCATTGTGCCTTGCTACTTTCTTTTCATATGCAAAGAGGTACTCCAGTATGGCCTCTAAGCTCTAAAAATTGACTTCAAGAAAAGGTAATGAGAATAGGAATTCTATCTTCAGGGAACATTTGACAATCCTGGCCTCAATCCAAAACATTATACTTACAAGTCAAAGCAACAAAAAAAAACACAGTAATGTTTCCAATCCATTTTAAAGCCAAAAGCAGTTTAGTTTTGCATCTCTAAGAGAATTAGCTATGCCAAGAAGAGATGGAAAATTAAGTTAAAGCAACAATTTGATACACTTTTCCCAAAAAACAAACATAACCTAAATCAGCATCAAGAAGCAATGCAGCCCATCAATTAACTGCATTATGCTAATCCTCTGAAAGCAGAAGTAACTCTGCCAATTGGGGACTCAAATACTTCAATTCAGACATCAGACTGCACCTCCCAATCCTGGCGCACTCGTATTGTTATTATTTTAGTCGCTTACGGCCCTGATATGTAAAATATTACAATAAGACACAACTTATAAATACAAAATAATATGTTGGAAGCTACTGTACCATATGTTTTCAGTATAACCTGTCCATTTATTATAACAGATAATATATGATTTATAAAGCAATTTAGCTCACACAGGTTAGAGCCAAAGGTTAGAGCCAAAGACACCCAGAATGATTGATCTGATGCAACCAACAGTCATTTCTTTCACTTCCAAAACTGACAATAAACCAGATCATCTCCCTGAGTGTCAGAAATGGAATGTCTCCTAATTAGAACCAGGTCATATGGAATGCTAATTCTTCTTACACATTTCTGCCAACAGTTTAACCCATCCTCAGTTCTGACAAATGAGATTTTGGTGCTCCGAGATGTTAGTTGCTGTAAAAGAAATTGAGTCCCAAGTGTGATGGCTGAATAAGGGTTACGAATTTGGCCAAATACCGATCTGAATTCAAACCCTCCTGCAGAGCTGGAAATGCAGTGTCATGACCAGGAAAACCTGACTCACTGCAAATATATGGGGTTTGGATTTGGTTTGGCCAGGCTCCTGGATTTGGTGGAATTTTACTAAAAATAGCTTGGATTTGGCCGAATCCCAAACGAAACCCAGGATTCGGTGCATCCCTTGTTCCTGAAAAGTGGCACATATGTTTAATCGTAACTAAAAAGCTCTGGGCAGCAGGGCTGTGCTGAATGCTGAGTCTATTTTTAATGTTAGTCATTTAATTCCATCAAACTCTTTCCCTAGAAGGTGTCACTTGGTTGTCACTGGTTGTCATCTGGCTATAATCTAGCTGCATCCATAGGGTGCTTAAACCACATTCACTATACCATCACCTATTGAAATTGTTTGTAACTTTTTAATTATAGCTTTGAATTTGCAATTCAAAAATAATATACAAATTGTGCCTAGTTTATTCTTGCCATAGAGCTGATGGTATATATAGTACTTTATATACAGTAATCTTCATTTATGACCCTGCAGTGGCATCTCTCACAGCTATGTCCACACGTCTGTCCAAAATAGATATCATTTTCATTGTCTCCTGAGTTTTCTCCTATTTTATCAAAATGAAACAACGTACTAGAAGGTTTTTAGATGAAGAAACAGTAAACTAACAGGCCCATTAATGGTACATTGTTTAAAAGAGGAGGATGTCCTTCCATAGACCTTCCATTAACATTTTTATGGACTTTTTATAGACTTACATTATTGCTTATTTCATTTGGCATTTATAAAAGTGAGAGGGTTGTTTTGTTGAATACAGTAGATTTAATTAGGTTGTGCCCTGGTGACATGTACATTTTGGGGAAAAAAAGTACTGGCAGAAAAACGATGTACATCTGAGCAGCACATCTGTTTGGCATCGAACAACAAACAGTAAGCATGCACATTTCCAGAAAATATCAAATTAACTCCTTGGAAATACATTTCTTTAGATTGAAAATAAATTATTTTGTATCTTAGAATTTTGCAATTTGGACTCTATAATATAACTGTGGCGTCACAATGATTGAATCTGCTCTGTAGTTCATATCAAATCATTTATATTAATTCCAAGAATTCAGAACAGATGTGCCTATCTTGTTTTCAAAGGTATTCAAACTCCCAGAATCCTTTATATATCAGATGGAAGTGGATAAAACAGAAGTCTGGTATAATTTTTCAAGTAGCCTGCAAAGGAAGATTATACTTTGAATTTAAGTTGCTTTATTAGTATTATTAACATGTATTCGTGATAGGCCAACATTTTTACAGTGAATGGGTGTATACATCAAACATACAGATTGCAAACAAAAATACAACTGATAAATGGTACAAGAAGTAAAGAGGGCCCTGCTCAATAGAGCTTGCAATCCAAAAGGAAAAACGGTATGAGACAAAAGGTGTGCAAGATGGGCAAGATCAGGTGTCAACAAAATGTGAGATGTGGCATTGAGCATTGCATTTGGTAGTGGTACAGTGTATATTAAAGGAAAGTTAAGCTAGATAAGGTTTAGGCCCTCATCATGGATGGAAATTCTAGAGAATGGGTGCAGTCTTAATGAAAACCCGTGAGGAGGCAATGAGAGAGCGGGTTAATCATTAAGTAACTATTTTTTTTTTGCAGTGTCTGTTTTGACGCTGAAAACCAGAAAAAGTTGCGGTAAAAAAAATGCTTTTTTTTGGGGATTATTATAATACTCTATAATACTCCATCTAAAACTTGCAGAATTCATGCAAAAGGCAATGACAGATGTCATTTTAACCATCTGAAGACATTTTGTATGTACACAGACAATGTAGATATAATAGATGTATTTCTTAAAGTTATAATAATATTAGGGCAGAAAAAATATTTAGTTGATTAATTTAAATGTTTAATACTGAATAAAACATTGCCCTCAAGCTTAAACAGCTTTTCAGTGTTTGTGCCTGTGATTTCTTTCAAATGTTCAGCCTTAATGGAATGGGCCAGTGCCCTTTGGGAAGGGGGGGGGGGTTCCCCTCTGGTGGCAGAGGTGCATAGGCATATTTGGAATTAATTCAGTTGAATGTGTTGCCTCAAGCACTAAACTTTAATGCACGCTCTTTCATGCTTTTTTTTTGTTTCAATTTTGTTACAGTTTTGCTAAAGGCATATTTACTACACATTAATAATAACAGATTTATAGAATGCCATTCACATAATTTTACAGTTTGATATTATCTCTCTGCAAGACTTGCTCACATCATTCTTGTTGAGTGAAGTGCTATGAGAGCTTCTACGCTGAATAATGGCTAATTTCATCTGATAATTGCTATGTGCACTGACGCTATGATTGTGCTCTATGGCCCCAGACAGTAGTATTGCTCCACACACTGCTTGAAATGTGCTCCAGGGGGTCACTGCTCTGTAGAGCATACTATCCAATTGCATGTTGGAGGCACTGGGAAATAGTTTTCAGAAGCTCACAATCATTATATTCACATTTCCTAAAGAAGAAAGATTGTTATTTCGAGCAGGATAGTATAGTAACAGGCATCTTCCTACATGCCCTTTAATCATTTCTGTTCCTATTTGCTGCATGATAGTACATTGAAATACAATCATTGCATTATTTCTCTCTTTTTATAAATAATATTATATTTTGATACAGGTATGGGACCTGTTATCCAGAATGCTCAGGACCTGGGGTTTTCTGGATAACGGATCTTTCTGTAATTTGGGTCTTCATGCCTAAAGTCTACTAGAAATTCATTTAAACATTAAATAAACCCAATACGCTGGTTTTGCTTCCAATAAGGATTAATTATATCTTAGTTAGGATCAAGTACAAGCTACTGTTTTATTATTACAGAGAAAAAGAAAAATTTGGATTATTTGGATAAAATGGAGTCTATGTGGGACATTCACTAAGATTCGTAGTTGCGCCAGGTGTAACTTTGCCGCACTTTGCCAGGCATAGTTTCGCCAGTGCTTCGCAAATTCACTAAAATCCAAAGTTGCGCTCAGGGGTAGCATAAGGTTGTGAAGTTGCGCTAGCGTTGATTCGCTAAGCAAAGCGAAGTTAAGCTAGCGATGGTTAATTTGCATACGGCGCAAAATTCAAATTTCAATGGAGGAATATGTAGCAGCACTACAAATGCCTGGGAAACCTTCAAAACATCAAATAAATTTTTTATTTTGCCCTACACATGTGCCCACTGTATAGTTAAGTTGCCATGAGTCAGGAAATGTAGGGGGGAAGGAGGGGAGCCCCAAAAAAATTTTTGATCTTTTTCAGCCTATCACCCATAATATAGAAAAAACGCCAGCGTTTTTTGGGACTTAGAAAAAATTTAAACTTTTTTTGAAGCAATCCCTATCTACTCTATTGCGCTTCGCCTGGTCTGAGGTGGCGAAGGAAGTCTAGCGTAAAAGGTAGCATTCAGAACAATGCGCGCGTTAGTGAATTTGCGTAGTTACGTCCGTTGCGCAAATTCGCCAGGCGAAATTACAGTAGCGAAGTTACACCAGCGTCCGTTAGTGAATTTGCGAAGTAACGAAAATGCCCAACGCTAGCCAATTGACGCTAGCGTTAGGCGCTTCGGCGCATAGTGAATTTGCCCCTATGGGAGACAGCCATTCCGTAATTCGTAGCTTTCTTTATATTGGGTTTCCAGGTAAGGGATCCTATTCCTGTATATTGTTTTGTAGTTTTCATGTCATGTCCTCTTGTAGTACCAACTATTGGTCAAGCTCCCCCCTGAAAAAATTCAGCCTATGGTCAAGGTCCCCTTAGCTCATGAAATAGTTACAGATATAGGGAAATATTAGTGTATCAGTCATTCAGCCATAGTTCCAAGAATATCTTGCAAAGCAAATTCATCTTAAATAAATCTCTTAACAAGCTAGGTTTTCAGGTGTGCTTGGGATCGCAAACGATCAGTCTCCCCAATTCCCACCGTAACTGGCATTTAAGTTGAGTCTCCTCTCTGCCACTACTCCAACACCCCCTATAGGGTGCCACCTGTATCAACTGAAGCCACAAATTTGTGTCCAAAGAATTGGTACAGACATCATTTTCATATCGAGTGCCAGAAATGAAATCCAAAAATTCAGCCAATTATGCACATTATACATCTAATTCACCCAACTGGGCATGATTTGTGTCTAAATCACATAACTGTGCACATTTTTAACAAATCAACCACACTTGCATCAGTCTTATTGCCACTTCTCGGCTGAAATTAATTTGAAATTATTGGAACAATGCTGCATTTTGATAAAATAACATGGCACCTTGCTCTATACACTGCACTTGCGCTCAAAATTAGCCCTTTAGTATTTCTTCACTGCTATGGAATATACCTTTGAATTAATTAGGATTTCTCTAAGATGTACCAACGTTATTTGTCCTCTGACAAATCTGGCAATCCAGTGTGGTGTGACTACTTTCCGTTTTTGCTGTTAAGGGTTTGCTCATAGCAGGTCACTCTATTGGTTGGAAAATGAGTGGGTTCCTGTGTATTTTCACTGGCCATATGCAGAGTGTCATGATCGGCACCCTGAATCCAGAACTAGTGCTAAGCTCCGGGTACCAACTCAATCTTCTGCCTGTAGCAGCCGCCTTTGGCCTTGGGAGGAGCCCTCAGCTACTCAGATGCCGCCAGGTCTTATAATGAGAGGAGCAAAGCGAGGACTTCTGGACAAGCGAAGGGGCACGTTCGTAATTCAAGGCTGGGGTCGCTACTGGTGGAGTTCAAACAAGGTCAGACAGGCCGGGGGAGGTATGGCAGTGTTCAAGAATAGTCAGGCAGGCAAAAGGTCGGAATTGGCAGAGTTCAGAATATTCAAATGAGCAGATCTCTTCCCAACAAGCCCACATTGAGGTGGGCGATATGGGGCTGATCCAATCGTGGGTCCTAGGGCCCACGGGCCAATAAACTGCCGACTCTGTCTGTTGGCAGCTTTTATCGGCCCGTGTATGGACAGCTTTAAGATGTTGAACTTGCGGTTTGATGGCTATAATGTAATTTGGAAGAGCAGCAACTGTGTCCTGTAATGAGGAGAATCTAGCCTCCGCCTCTGTGGTACGTCCTCTTTTGTTTTGTAGATCATGATGCAGGAGGGAGATATCTAATTTAATTTCCTCTAGTTGCATTGTTGTAGCAATGTGGCTTTCTATTATTGCCGAAAGGAGTTCACTTGGTATGGGTTCTGTTGTACTTCTGTGTTTCATGACTGCATCTGACTTATATTTTTGTGAATGTTTCCCCAATTATCTTGAGGTGACAGTGCCCCACAATGTATGATATTGCTGCACGCTGGTCTGAATTGTAGACGGAAAGCTCTCTGTGCATGGTAGTATCACAATGTGTTAGCTCACCACCCTAGAGAGTAACTCCAGTCACTTATCCATTCATTTCAGATTGCCACAAACAGGACTGCCGGTAGCAGTCTGTACGATTGTATAAAGTCTGTGGCCACAATAGCACAGCATTGAGTCAGTCGGTAAATGAGTGACAGCAGGTTGTTGGCAGTGGTGTGCGGTTGTGGACCTGATTTGGGGTACAAGGGTGGCACCAGGCAATTTGTGGGTTCTGGCAAATGCCAGAGGGCTGCTATAAGGTGCCATAGAATGTCAGTATTAAGTGGGCTGGTGGGAGCTGTTAGGGCCTCTGTGTGGGCTGATTGGGCCTCTGTGTACCTGAAATGCCAGCGCCTATTTTATTTCTCAGACAAGACCTGATTGGGCCCTGGGGACAGGGGCTCGCTCATCCAGATGTAGGTAGCAGTCTCTGGGAATTGGGCACCAGTTTCGGGCATCCAGGCCACCAATAGGCCGTGCAGTCATGGGCAGATGAGCCAAAATTTAGTCTGCAGGTTCAAAGTCTTGACTAGGTGCGTTCAGATCTCCAGTACAGCAGCTTCTGGAGAGGAGATTTCTGATTTCAGATCTCTGTTGATGAGTTCTAGGGTCACAATTTATTTTGGGGCACAGTATGATTGATTTCAGCACAGGACTCTAGGAGCGCTAAAAGTTGTGTCCACTCCAGTGCATGGCTGGAAACTCCCCCCCCCACTAAAATGTTACTGTGTTATTCATGCAATGCTTTCCCAAGCAAACAAGAAAATTGAGTGGCTAACTCAAACACAGGCACTTGAAAAATCCCCAGCGTTCCATGGAATGTACAGTATCTTCTTTTCCAGTCCCCAAAGAATATGGTATGTGAAATACAGGGCCATAACAATTGCAGATATTGCAGGCATACTGTACATTTTCTAGCAGGGACATAATATGGAGGCACAAATAAAATAAAAAGTAACAATCACTATGTGAGGAGACTGAGATATGCTAAAACAAGCAGCCATAACATACAGCACAATATAAATCCCATATTTAACAGGTCTTTTGAGGTGAATAAGGGTGGTAGCAAAGATGCAGATCCTGTACTAGTGTTACATCTTTTTTTTTAACCCATGCACATATTTTAGCTAAAATGTCAAGGTGACATTTTAACTTTGTTGGGACAGAGTCAGAACCTCCCTGCTTGTTGCATTTGGTGTCAAAACTTTCCATATTGTGTTAAAACAAAGCACACACCGCTGTCAATGGTAGCAGAAGAATAAAGGTCTTTTAGGGACAATCCTGTGACAAGCACTGAAACTAAGTGACATAATGTAGCTTACTGTCATTACCAAGTCTGCTTCTTACTTGGAAGGGTTCTCAGGCTGCTATAAGATTAAACTCTTGCCATTCACTCTGTCTGAGAATATCTTATATTAGTGCATAGGTTGTTAAAAGTAGTATAAAACGGGAAGAAAGAAAATAACACTTAAATACTTAAATATCCATATTTAATTTAAGCCTTTTATAATACTTATTTTAATTTAGATTTTTCTCATTTTAAATGTATTGCTTGCATTAATGATTAGTAGTCTGTCAGACCTACTCTGTTCCCAAATGTAGTCACATTAGTCATAATCCAGTTCCTAGCAATAAAAAGAAAGAAAGAAGTGTAGGTTGGCTTTTGTTCTAAATATGAGGATGTCTTCCTGCAAACTGTATAATGAAGTATTAGTTCTTTGCAATGAGATATGCACATCTAAACAACAGTGAGAAAATTAGCTCTATAGCAGTGGCTGATGGGAAGGGGGTCCTACTGATAACTATATATATATATTGATCCAAATGACCAGCAACTCCAGGGCTGTAACTGCACAAACTTAATACAATATTTTTCACTAAAATCCCTGGAGTTGCTGGTCATTTGGAACAATATAAGAAACTTTACCATGCACCCAGGTAATATGCAAGAAACAGTGTGCCACCCAGACGGACATGTGTGTATATATATATATATATATATATATATATATATATATATATATATATATATATATATATATATATATATATATATATATATATATATATAGTGTCCTTAGCAAAAGCACTTACGGAAAATCTGTAACTTTTAGGCGATTTAAGTAATAAAAGAAGAACTTTATTAATCCATGATTACTACAACGCGTTTCGATTCTCAAGGAATCGTCATCAGGTGATGATATATAGTAGCGATTAAAGGTAGTTGGACTTACTTGTCCTTACTGGGGAATAGACCTTTGTGTACACTTCAAGACACTCCAAAACATAGGCACAGACAGTTCAGTTGAGCATAACTGGTCTTTGGCCAGTTTATTGGAAGCTTTTGCAGAGAGAGACAAGGCCTTGAGCCCCAATCCCTTACAAAGCAAAATGCACAAATAAGTTTTTCCACACTTGCATGGCAGTTAGAACACAGAACAGCAGCTCCTGCTTTCCCCAAGCCTCTCTCTCTCTCTCTCTCTCTCTCTCTCTCTCTCTCTCTCTCTCTCTCTCTCTCTCTCTCTCTCTCTCTCTCTCTCTCTCTCAGCAGCCTAATCACCATGCAGCTACCTGTCTGGGAACCCAATTCACTGTTCCAATATAATGTTGAGCAATTATGACTTTCCAGCAAATATTCTGTGAGTTTTGAACAAGGCATAACTCAATTGTGTTTAGCAATTGTTCCATGTTGCCATTAATGATTTTAAACAAGAAATTAAACCTCTTTTTTTACATCTATAATAACATTTTCTGTGCATGCTTTATTTTGCCATTAACGTATTTGCCCAATGCTTTTACATTGTCTGTCTGATCCCCAATGTTCTTCTATAAGGGGGCTGCCATATTTGTGCAGCAGGAGTCCATTAGCATTAGAAACTCTGACAGGTTGAGAAGGGACAGTCAGGTTGGCAAAACAGTCAGGTTTAGGAACTTCAACTAACATATATTTACATAGATAGTTACATAATTAAATCTAGTTTAAAAAAAGACCATCAAGTTCAACCCCTCCATATGAAACCCAGTGTCCATACATACACACTGACCCCTCCATACACTCATATAAAATATATATATATATATATACCCATATCTATACTTACTATAAAGTTTAGTATCAGAATAGCCTTGGATTTTATGCATGTCCAAGAAATAATCCAAGCATTAACAGAATCAGCCATCACAACATCACCTGGCAGTGTATTCCACAACCTCACTGTCCTCACTGTGAAGAACCCCCTATGTTGCTTCAAATGAAAGTTCTTTTCTTCTAGTCTAAAGGGGTGGCCCCTGAAATTTTCTCCAGAGAAAATAACCCCAAACTTGACAGTCTACCCTCATAATTTAAGTCTTCCATCCCGCTAACCAGTTTAGTTGCACGTCTCTGCACTCTCTCCAGCTCATTTATATCCCTCTTAAGGACTGGAGTCCAAAACTGCACTGCATACTCCAGGTCCATGTTTTCATCCCTTGAGTTAATTCCCCTTTTTATGCAAGACAGAACTTTATTTGAATTAGACAACTTGTTATCTACAAAAACCCCTAGACCCTTCTCAGTTAATGAAACTCCCAACACTGTCATTAAGGGGCATATTTATCAAGGGTCAAAGTTTTTTTTGGTCGAATAGGTCAGTTTTCGATTGAATAGGTCCATATTTGGCCGAATTCGAATTGTACGAATCAAAGGAATTTGATTTGATTTTTCAAAGTCCACCAATTGACTCCAAATAGGTTCTAGAACAGAGATCCCCAACCTTTTGAACCCGTGAGCAACATTCAGAAGTAAAAGGAGTTGGGGAGCAACGCTCGCATAAAAATGTTCTTGGGGTGCCAAATAAGTGCTGTGATTGGCCATTTGGTAGCCCCTATGTGGATTGTCAACCTACATTGAGGCTCTATTTGGCAGTACACCTGTTTTTATACAACCAAAACTTGCCTCCAAGCCAGGAATTCGAAAATAAGTACCTGCTGTGATGCCACTGGGAGCAACATCCATGGGTTTGGAGAGCAACATGTTGCTCACGAGCTACTGGTTGGGGATCACTGTTCTAGAAGGTCCCCCATAGACTAAAACAGCAATTCGGAAGGTTTTAGATGGTGAATGGTCGAAGTCGAATTTTTAAAGACACAGTACATTTTCGATTTATTTTCAAATTTGAATCGAATTTGGACTAATCCATAGTCGAAGTACACAAAAAGTAGCTTGAAATTAGAATTTTTAAGGTCGACAATTCACCTCGACCTTTGATAAATCTGCCCCTTAGTGTATAACTTGCATTTATATTATTTTTGCCAAAGTGCATAACCTTGCATTTGTTAACATTGAACCTCATTTTCCAGTTTGCTGCCCAATTTCCAGCATCCTGCATGGAACCTATAGTTCTGCACAATTTAGTATCATCTGCAAAAATAGAAACAGTACTTTCAATGCGCACCTCCAGGTCATTAATAAACAAGTTGAAAAGCAAGGGACCTAGTACAGAGCCCTGCGGTACTCCACTAGCAACACTGGTCCAATTACAAAATGTTCCATTTACCACCACTCTTTGTAGTCTATATTTTAGCCAGTTCTCTATCCAGGTACAAATACTATGTTCCAGGCCAACATTTCTTAATTTAACCAGTAACCTTCTGTGTGGCACTGTATCAAATGCTTTAGCAAAGTCTAGGTAGATAACATCCACTGGCTTCCCAGAATTGAGGTCCCTGCTCACCTTCTCAAAAAAGGAAATGAAAAGTAACAGTTACTTACAAAAGCAAACAGTCAACATGACCGATAGGTAACTTTTAATGTACATTCATATTATTGGTTTCTAGTATCTGTATCACTCTAAGTTGCCAGGGACATAGAAAGAAATAGACAAACATGTTAAGGCAAAACTATATTTAGACTTATTTACTAAACTCCGATTTATTTTTGGTAGGAGTTTTAAAGGGGGAAAACACCTTTGTTTCGTAGAAAAAAACCCTCACATTTTTTGTGATTTATTAAACCCGATGGTGTTATAAGTCTGAATATAAAAGTACTCCATCTCAAAGCTGCCGAGGTCATGTAGAAGTCAATGGCAGTCGTCCCATTTACAATTGGAAGATATCATGATTTGCGATGGGTCTCGTACAATAATTCAATTAATTTGTTGTTTTTTTCGGGTGATAATCCGAAATAATTGTACAAATGTTGTCAAAAGTCTTTTCCCGCATCAGATTTTTTTCAAGCAAATTAGTTGATAAATATGGTAAAAATGGACACAGGAGCTTGGTCGAAGTGGTTTAAGAAAATAGTGAGACATTTTCAGAATTTAGTATATAATCCCCTACATTATATGAGGAGGCATGTGAAAAGAACAATAAAATATACAGAGGCAGCTGTTACAGAATTGTATATTAAAGTATAGAACATTTCATAGCATATTAGAGTAGTGCTGCTACAGGTACTCTATATACATTGATTGTCACATTTTTTAGTTCTATCCTGGTGTCTTAAATTTTTTTTAAAAGAGACAATAAAATGTTCTGAATATATCCTGGTGGCACAGTGGTACTGCAACCATTTATCTGCATGGTAGTAGTAGCGAAGGATGAGCAAACTTATTTACCAGGTACAATATTATAATGAAATTCACAAAGCAAACTAGAATTTGCTGTGCGTTCTGTCTTCCATGTCAAGCCCATCTAAGTTGATATTCAGGCACCATGTTTGGAAGAAATCTGCAACATAGAGGGCTTCAACTAAGGGTAGGCAGAAGAGGCACCTGCCAAGGGCGCAATGATAGGGGGCGCTGGGCAGGTACCTGGTGTCTACCCCTAGTCCATGTTTGCTCCCATTTGTCACTCTCCCCTCCCTTTCCTCTCTCTGCCTCCCCTCCCCTCTTCCGCTCTCCTCTCCCCTCCCTTCCCTCTTCCTCTATCCCCTTCCCATAGACTGGCTATATGCAGCAGTTTCACTCAACTATTGATACAAACTCACCCCCTATCAAATCAGCATGCCATACATGGGCAGATTTAAGATGCCAATCCTGGGCCTTTAGGTTGATTTGGCAGCTTATCTGCTGACAGTCAGGTATTGATTGGACTGGTTTGACTTTCACCCTCCAATCTGCATGAATTAGTTGAAGCAGTCCTCGTTACATTGTTGCCTATTCCCATTGTTGTAATCCGATCATTTGGCCCTAGGGCAGAACAATTGAATTAACCCAATATCTCACCAAATGAGCAGAAATGATAGTGCATAGTCACCTTAATTTTGTGATACAGATGGATGGCTACTGTTATTCTGCACCACCAATGTTTTACTAAGTGGCAGGGAAGGGCAATGTTGAGGGGACAGAGCAAGTCATTTCTATACCAGTGTTTAATGGGGTTCACTGTATCACTGAATGATAGAGTTCCCTGTACCATGCACTAGGCGTAGGCAGTTCCAACTCTGTTTCGATGACATAGGTGCTAATGTGGCTTACTGGTCTGCAATAAGTGTGGTTTATCTGTTTCTCAAAGTAGACAAACTGAAATTAATAAACAAATTATAGAAGAGTCTAATTGTATTTGTAGGGACCAGCCATTGCAATACAAATAAAAATAGGCATAATGGCTTGCACTTCTTGCAGAATTTGCTGCCCTTTGTTCTTTCTTCTAGAATTCAGTGTACCATTATGTACTGGGGTCACTGCACACTATATGCTAAAGGTCACAGTGTTATTGTATTCTCAGGGTCATTGTGTCTTCATATGCAGGAGGTCACTTTTCATTACATTCAAGGGGCCATTGCACCATTATTTGCTAGGGTAACTGTGTCATTTCATGTTGAGGCATCTTTGTATTATTAGTGGTTTTCTATACCAATTTATGCTGAGGACAATGTACCATTTGAAGCTGAGGGTTCCTTGTACCAATTTAATGACTGGGTCCCTGTAAGATTTTAGCCCTGATACCACAGGTGACAGCATATACAGTTCAAATTTATTCTCAGTTCACAGTGCTCTTTAATGGGGGCATTTAAGGAATATTCACCTATAGTCAATGGGTTACAGAAATGGGTGTGGTCTATACAAAAGTTGCATGCCACAATATTCTCTCCCCTTCCCCTTCAATCCTTACATTCTCTATGAAACCCATGGCATCCCTATGTCAAAGAAATTGTATTTTTGTGCCTTGCTGTCTTTAAAAATACTTTTTACTATAACACTTTATTAAAATGAATCATGATGACCTGGATATAAAATGAATTTGATCTCTTCCCCCAGTCCTCTCATTCCTCAAGCATGTTCTGCCCACTGTAGAACAGTAGAGATGTCGCGAACTGTTCGCCGGCGAACTTGTTCGCGCGAACATCGGGTGTTCGCGCTCGCCGGAAGTTCGCGAACGTCGCGCGACGTTCGCCATTTTGGGTTCGCCATTGTTGGCGCTTTTTTTTGCCCTCTCACCCCAGACCAGCAGGTACATGGCAGCCAATCAGGAAGCTCTCCCCTGGACCACTCCCCTTCCCTATAAAAACCGAAGCCCTGCAGCGTTTTTTCACTCTGCCTGTGTGTGCTGAAGAGATAGTGTAGGGAGAGAGCTGCTGCCTGTTAGTGATTTCAGGGACAGTTGAAAGTTTGCTGGCTAGTAATCGTTTTGATACTGCTCTGTTATTGGAGGGACAGAAGTCTGCAGGGGTTTGAGGGACATTTAAGCTTAGGTAGCTTTGCTGGCTAGTAATCTACCTTCTACTGCAGTGCTCTGTATGTAGCTGCAGTGGGCAGCTGTCCTGCTTCTGATCTCATCTGCTGACTGCTGCAATAACAGTAGTCCTTGTAAGGACTGCTTTTATTTATTTTTTTGTTGTTTTACTACTACTACTACTACTACTACTATAAGAGCCCAGTGCTATTAGTCTAGCAGTGTTGGGGAGTGGGACTGGTGTGCTAATCTGCTGCTCCTAGTAGTTCAGCAGCACCAACTTTAATTTTTTTTTTTTAATATTCATTTTTTTTTATTTTACTTTTTTTTATTTTACTACCGCTGTAGTAGTGTATAAGTTGACCTTTTAGGCATTATTTGCCCTGTAGGCATTATTTGCACACTGTTTTCTTCAACCCGCCATCGAGCTGTGTGACCTTGTTCACATTCTGTCTAAATATCCATAATATTACCGTCTCCAGAAAAAACACCGGAGTCACTTTTTTCAAGCAGCCATAATATATTTTACGTAATCCGTATCCACCGCTGTAGTAGTGTATACGTTGGCCTTGTAGGCATTATTTGCACACTGTTTTCTTCAACCCGCCATCGAGCTGTGTGACCTTGTTCACATTCTGTCTAAATATCCATAATATTACCGTCTCCAGAAAAAACACCGGAGTCACTTTTTTCAAGCAGCCATAATATATTTTACGTAATCCGTATCCACCGCTGTAGTAGTGTATACGTTGGCCTTGTAGGCATTATTTGCACACTGTTTTCTTCAACCCGCC
This sequence comes from Xenopus laevis, assembly GCF_017654675.1. Classification (NCBI taxonomy): domain Eukaryota; kingdom Metazoa; phylum Chordata; class Amphibia; order Anura; family Pipidae; genus Xenopus; species Xenopus laevis. Next base: position 159,360,235 of record NC_054372.1, on the reverse strand, counting down.
ATCGAGCTGTGTGACCTTGTTCCCATTCTGTCTAAATATCCATAATATTACCGTCTCCAGAAAAAACACCGGAGTCACTTTTTTCAAGCAGCATTCATATATTTTACGTAATCCGTATCCACCGCTGTAGTAGTGTATACGTTGGCCTTGTAGGCATTATTTGCACACTGTTTTCTTCAACCCGCCATCGAGCTGTGTGACCTTGTTCACATTCTGTCTAAATATCCATAATATTACCGTCTCCAGAAAAAACACCGGAGTCACTTTTTTCAAGCAGCATTCATATATTTTACGTAATCCGTATCCACCGCTGTAGTAGTGTATACGTTGGCCTTGTAGGCATTATTTGCACACTGTTTTCTTCAACCCGCCATCGAGCTGTGTGACCTTGTTCCCATTCTGTCTAAATATCCATAATATTACCGTCTCCAGAAAAAACACCGGAGTCACTTTTTTCAAGCAGCCATAATATATTTTACGTAATCCGTATCCACCGCTGTAGTAGTGTATACGTTGGCCTTGTAGGCATTATTTGCACACTGTTTTCTTCAACCCGCCATCGAGCTGTGTGACCTTGTTCACATTTTGTCTAAATATTGATAATATTATCGTCTCTAGAAAAACCACTTGAGTTACTTTTTTTCAAGCAGCATTCATATATTTTACGTAATCCGTATCCACCGCTGTAGTAGTGTATACGTTGACCTTGTAGGCATTATTTGCACACTGTTTTCTTCAACCCGCCATCGAGCTGTGTGAGCTTGTTCACATTTTGTCTAAATATTGATAATATTATCGTCTCTAGAAAAACCACTTGAGTTACTTTTTTTCAAGCAGCATTCATATATTTTACGTAATCCGTATCCACCGCTGTAGTAGTGTATACGTTGACCTTGTAGGCATTGTTTGCCCAGTTTTTTTGGCCACAGCCACTGAAGCACAGAGGCCAGAAAAAATATGCCATATAAATGCTGAAAATAGTCATTTTTTGCCATACGTTGACTCAACGTATATGGCAAAAAATGACTATTTTCAGCATTTATGTGGCATATTTTTTCTGGCAACTGTGCTTCAGTGGCTGCAACCAAAAAAACTGGGCAAACAATGTCTACAAGGTCAACGTATGGCGAAAAATTACTATTTTCAGCATTTATATGGCATATTTTTTCTGGCAACTGTGCTTCAGTGGCTGCGTCCAAAAAAACTGGGCAAACAATGTCTACAAGGTCAACGTATGGCGAAAAATGACTATTTTCAGCATTTATATGGCATATTTTTTCTGGCAACTGTGCTTCAGTGGCTGCGTCCAAAAAAACTGGGCAAACAATGCCTACAAGGTCAACGTATGGCAGTTGTTTAAAGAGAACAGTAGATTACTAGCCAGCAAAGCTACCTAAGCTAAAATGTCCCTCAAATCCCTGCATACTTCTGTCCCTCCAATACAGAGCAGTATCAAGCAGATTACTAGCCAGCAAACTTACTATCATCTGTCCCTGAAATCACTAACAGCTCTCCCCCTACACTATCTCTTCCAAGCACACACAGGCAGATTTTTCAGATACATTTTTGCCCTTGATCCCCCTCTGGCATGCCACTGTCCAGGTCGTTGCACCCTTTAAACAACTTTAAAATCATTTTTCTGGCCAGAAATGTCTTTTCTAGATGTTAAAGTTCGCCTTCCCATTGAAGTCTATGGGGTTCGCGAACCGTTCGCGAACCGCTCGCATTTTTGCGCAAGTTCGCGAATATGTTCGCGAACTTTTTTTCCGACGTTCGCTACATCCCTATAGAACAGCACCGACTTAACGCAGCTCTTGGGGCAGAAATGTAGGTGTCACATACTATGGAATAGTTTCCTTCCTCTTCCATTTACTACGGATTTCCCTTTCCTCCTAAACATAAAGGTAGCTTGTTGTCAGTAGGTTTACCAGCATTAGCAATTATCACACTCATCACCTGATTGGCGATTCTACAATGTGATAGGGGGGCTCAACCATGAATAGGATAGACGTTAAAATATAAACTACATAAAAATTGTAGGTGCAACCAGCATGAGAGCATTTTGTATAGGGCATTATATAACATTATATATACTTTTTATTATATAAACTTTTATAATATAATTGCACTGCTCAAAATTTGTAGTTATAGAAATGTTATTATTGCTATACCTTTTGTTAACTGTTCCAAGGTGAATTATAATGCATAAATTTGAGCGACAAAGTCAAGCCCCAAAACTTTCTATGACCATTTCAATATAAAATACATAGAATGGATTTTTACAATTTTCAAATTTTTCATTAAAAAGCTGCACAGATTTAAAAAGCAAATACTTCAGATTCAAAGAATTCCATAGCTTTGATCCTAAAACCAATTAAAGTAAAAACATTTAAGTTGGCTAAATAAATCAAAATCCTATCGTTTACTGCCCATCAGGGCTTGTGGAGCCACTGGGAGCATTAAATAGGCATGTTACTTGGTAGGCACTCATTCATTTTCTAGAACTATGTAAAACTGGACATTTTACTTGTCTTTCTTATAAGATTATTACATTGGATTTATGATACCCGCAATTTCAACTATGTTCAATGACAAATGGGGAAGATTAGAGAAAAGGGCAAACATTAGGTCACTGAGAGGCAAATGCTTTGCTCTGTCACTACAATGAGTTGAAGGAAAGAAGGTTTTTTCTCCTCAAATGGGTCATGGGGTAATGATTCTGTACAAGTTGTTAAGTGAGACTGTACTAGATTGTTCGAATTTTGACACATAAAGTGAATTAGCTGCTTTTATTCTGAGAAGACCAAGAGCTGAATGTGTGTTCATTCTTATCATGAAAATAATTGTGCAAAAGACAGGGTAATTAAATATTCTGTCCCTTCCCCTTGTAATCTGTCTTCAGTGACTTGCCAGTTCAGTCAAAGTCATTTTAATGTTCACTCAGAAAGTACAGTAACACTGCAGATATCCAGAACAATACATTAACAGTATTGCAATAACCTGAATGTAGGTGGAAATATTTAATTTGGATCTATTGTGGCAGTGAGGAGGTGGCTGCTCTGTATCTTCTTTAGAAACATAAAATTATTTACCAAAAACTTGAAAGATTAAATGTAGATTGCTTTATAATGCAAGTTGTAGAACTCAGAGGTTACACTGTACATGATAACCAAATAGGAACGCTTGGTTATATGGGTAATACATTAATACAATTTTACCTTGGGTTTATTTCTAAACCTCTTAAGCTATATTTTTTTCTTTTCCATACTTTTAAGTTGACTTTGTCTTTTGCTCATGTTCTGCTGACTATTTATCAGATTTGCTCATGGCATCTGTTTTCTTGGCTTGTTTGTGTGTTTTTATAGATGGGGTGCCATGTCCTATGTTGTGATTGATGCTGGAAGGAGATGTTACAGTGTAAGGGTGTAAATTTGGAGAAGGAGACCATCTGTCATCAAACCAAACTCTAAAATACCTCAATATGGAGGTTGGTTATCTTTATGATGCAAAAGTAGAAGAGAGAAAAAGGAAATCAGACTTACAGTATATGTCAACATATGGTTCATGCACCATATTCTTCTTTGCTTAATTTAATGATCTATACCTTGAGAGAGTGCATGATGGCTTATAATCAGAACACAGGAAGAATATTGAAGAATATCAATATTTGTGTGTCCAATTTAAGAATGGTCGAGCCTTCGGTCTCAAGTATATATATTGGGTTCCTAAACTCTTGTGTGTTTTTTCCTTTGAATACCATGGCTTCCTGCCATGCTGGGTTTTTTCTTCTGAAGGCCCGAGCATTATCAAATCAAATTAAATGTTTTTATTAGTCTCTAAATCTCAGTAGTACCTGCAAGGCCTAACCAGGAAAGGTACAAGTGTGCACTTGTTCCAGGGGTATTTCTTGTTCTCTTGAAATTTGAGAGGCTAGGCCTAATAGCAGTTCAAAAGAGATGTGAGGACCTCCAATAATAGAGCAACAGCTAATTAAAAAGTGATTCGAAAATTTTATTAGGACATAGAAACCTAACGCGCTTCGTGCCTATTAGGGCACTTACTCATAGGCACGAAACACGTTAGGTTTCTATGTCCTAATAAAATTTTCTAATTACTTTTTAATTAGTTGTTGCTCTATTATTGGAGGTCCTCACATCTCTTTTGAACTGCTGTTTTGGATCTGCACCCTTGGACTGGGGTGAACTGTGAATGAATCCTCCTTGACTGATTTAACTTTGGATTTTGTATTTTTGACTTGCCATTTATTTATTTTTTGAGTAGAGCCGTATATATATATATATATATATATATATATATATATATATATATATATATATATATATATATATATATACTTTTTCTATGTGGCAGTGGCACAGATCCTCTCATTATAGGCTAGACCTAATGCTGTCTCCCTCGTCTATGTAACAGTGTTATTAAACGGGTTGTTCACCTTTGCGTTTTTTAGTATGATGTAGAGAGTGATATTGGGAGACAATTTGTGATTGGTTTTCATTTTTTTATTAGTTGTGATTTTTGAGCTATTAAGCTTTTTATTCAACAGCTCTCAGAATTCTGGTTGCTAGGGTCCAAATTATCCTAGCAACCATACACTGATTTAAACAGATAGTGGAATATAAATAGGAAAGGGCCTGAATAGAAGGATGAGTAATAAAAAGTAGTAATAACAATAAATGTGTAGCCTTACAGAGCATTTGTTTTTTTAGGTGGGGTCAGTGAGCCCCATTTGAAAGCTGGAAAGAGAGAGAAGAAGCAAATCATTCAAAAACTATTTAAAAAAATAATGAAGACCAATTGAAAAGTTGCTTTGAATTGGCTGTTATATAAAATACTAAAACTAAACTTAAAGGTGAACTTTCCCTTTTAATTAATTCTGATATTAAAATTACCAGGGCCTGTAGCAATGTTATCAACTTAAAATGATTCTGTCATGATTTTTATGGTGTCGTTTTTATTTTTAAATATTATTGTGTACTAGGCAGCCATCTCAGGTAATTTTGCCTGGTCATGTGCTCTCAGAAAGAGCCAGCACTTCAGGACGGAACTGCTTTCACGCAGGCTATTTTTACGTCTACTCAATGTAACTGAAGGAGTTGCAGTGGGACATGGATTTTTACTACTGAGTGCTATTCTTATACCTACCAGGGAGCTGTAATCTGGTTACCTTCCCATTGTTCTGCTTGGAGAGAGTGCAGAGACGTGCAACTAAACTGGTTAGTGGATGGAAGACTTAAATTATGAGGGTAGACTGTCAAGGTTGGGGTTGTTTTCTCTGCAAAAAAAAGGTGCTTGCAAGGGGACATGATTACACTTTACAAGTACATTAGAGGACATTATAGACAAATAGCAGGGGACCTTTTTACCCATAAAGTGGATCACCGTACCAGAGGCCACCCCTTTAGACTAGAAGAAAAGAACTTTCATTTGAAGCAACGTAGGGGGTTCTTCACAGTCAGGACAGTGAGGTTGTGGAATGCACTGCTGGGTGATGTTGTGATGCTGATTCAGTTAATGCCTTTAAGAATGGCTTGGATGATTTTTTGGACAGACATAATATCAAAGGCCATTGTGATACTAAACTCTATAGTTAGTATAGATATGGGTATATATAATTTATGTGACAGTATGGAGGTGTGTGTGTATGGATGCTGGGTTTTCATTTGGAGGGGTTGAACTTGATGGACTTTGTCTTTTTTGAACCCGATTTAACTATGTAACTATGTAACTATGGGCTGCTTGGGGGGGGGAGGGAGGGGGTAATATCATTCCAACTTGCAGTGCAGTAGTAAATGCAGCTGTGAATGAAGTTTAGCAGAGCACAAGTCACATGACTGGGGGCACCAGGGAAATTGACAATATGTCTATCCCCATGTCAGATTTCAAAATTAAATATAAAAAACAATTTGCTCTTTTGAAAAACCGATTTCAGTGAAGAAGTCTGCAGCACTATTAACTGATGCATTTTGAAAACAACATGTTTTCCCATGATAGTATCCCTTTAACTCATTCGGTATTCCTTTATTTATCCCCTTTATTTATTTATTTATTTTATTTATCCCTTTATTTAATTCAGTATCCCTTTAACCCATTCAGCTATGAATTGTTTTAAGGGGTTACTAGACAACCAACTTCTGTTTATTTGACTATATAATTATATGACAAAGATGGTTAATAGGACTCTTACTCATACTCAAATGCATACTTTATGCATTTACTCTATGCATGAGTGTAGACAATAGCAAATCCTTCCACAAAGGTATCCTGGCTGGTACTTGTCCCTGTGAAAGAATGCTCTTTGGAAATGATTTAGAAAATTGCACACACAGTTTTATTTATTTTTGCAAATGGCTCGCAAATGAGTGCAACCACTGTGTGTGGCTGTTGTGCCTGAAAATAGCGTTGACAGCATTTAAATTTGCAATTTTCAAAACTGTTTTGTGAATATTTTTTCCGCCACCAAAGTCGTGGCGTAAGTGTCTGCATAAATATTCACAATTTGCAATTTTTTGCCATATTGAAAAAGCTCTTATGGACATTCGCAGTGCAAAAAAAATTTGCAGATCTATTTGCATATTAAATACAACATTCATCTTTATAAATATAACCAAGCATAGGGCAAATATATTCACTGTGCAAATCATTCTGCACATAGTTTATAAATGAGCCCCGCTATGGCAGTATTAGATACTAGACTAGATACTAGGGAAGCGCCGAATCCAGGATTCGGTTCGAGATTTCGGCCAGGATTCTGCCTTTTTTTAGCAGGATTCGGATTCGGCCGAATCCTTCTGCCAGGCCGAACAGAATCCGAATCCTAATTTGCATATGCAAATTACTGGTGGGGGGGATAAACCAAGGAAGTAAAAAATGTTCTCCCCTTCCCACCTTAATTTACATATGCAAATTAGTATTCGGATTTGGTTCGGTATTCAGCCGAGTCTTTCACCAAGGATTCGGGGGTTCGGCTGAATCCAAAATAGCGGATTTGGTGCATCCCTACTAGATACTGACGTTTGCTTTCCCAAGCAATATACAGGTATATGATCCCTTATCTGGAAACCAGATTTCCAGAAAGCTCCGAATTACAGAATGGCTGTCTCCCATAGACTCCATTTTATCCAAATAATCCAAATTTTTTTAAATTATTTCATTTTTCTCCATAATAATAAAACAGTAGCTTGTACTTGATCCAAACTAAGATATAATTAATCGTTACTGGAAGCAAAACCAGCCTATTGGGTTTATTTAATGTTTCAATGATTTTCTAGTAGACTTACGGCATGAAGACCCAAATTACGGAAAGATCCGTTATCCGGAAAACCCCAGGTCCAGAGCATTCTGGATAACAGGTCCCATACCTGTTCTATCAATAACTGGCATTAAATTTTGTTAAAAACTTAAACAAACAAACAAACAAACAAACAAACAAACAAACAAAAATCAACTAAATACTATAGAGCACTTATTCATATGTGGAATGAGAGATAAATGTAATAACAGCAATGAAAGACTGTCCAGTGACCAGCCAGGGCTGATATTTAAGAGAGTGCTCTATGCATGGGATTACATTTTAGACACTTCTTACACAAAAAACTTTGTTTTTGAGCCTTATTAAGCAAGATGGCCATGCTTTCAAATCCAAATCAAGAGTATCAAAAGGTCAAGCAAAGAGATTTGTAGCTTTTTAAAAGCTTCTAAAGTGCTTTCAAAAAAGAAAAGGGAAATCTGACGGCTGGTAATTGGAATAAAAATGACTGTAATCAAGCTGGAGGTGAACTTTACTCTCGCTAGACCATTTGACATATGAAGTTATTTTCTACTGGACTGGTCCAGATCTGTTTGGAAATATCAGGCTAGACCTATGTTTGTAATTTAGTGTTGGCACAAATTCTATATTCAACCTCAGAACATGTAGCTAGCCTTAAATACAGTATCTATTAACCTGGCACGCCTTTATTTATGGATGAATTTGGTATTGCAGCTCAATATAACAAATCAAACTTAAATACAGTACAGAATTCAAAAACTGTACTAAAATAACTTGATTGTAGGTGCAAGAAAAATGACAATGTAATTTTAGTACTGATGACTTGAGAAATAAAAGACAGAAAAGAAAAAGAAAAAAAGAGAAGCAAAAGTGCTTAACATTCCTTTGATTTCGATTTTTACTTTAAGTTAGATTTATTTGTGAGTGCTTATAATTAAGACAATATATTTTAGTTATGATAATGGTTCTATTGCTAGTATCTTTGATATTTACTTTATTATTTATCTGTGATATTGTGCAGGTATGGCATCCGTTATCCAGAAACCCATTATCCAGAAAGCTCTCAATTGCAATAGGGCTGTCTCCCACAGACTCCATTTTATTCAAATAATCCAATTTTTTAAAAATAATTTCCTTTTCCTCTATAATTATAAAACAGTACATTATACATGATCCAAACTAATATATAATGTAACCTTATTGGAAGCAGAACCAGCCTATTTGGGTTTATTTAATGTTTACATGATTTTCTAGTAGACTTAAGGTATGAAGATCCAAATTATGGAAAGATCCATTGTCCAGAAAGTCCCGGGTCCCGAGCATTCTGGATAACAGATCCCATACCTGTACCACATGTAGATTTATTTGTCAGTGCTTATAATTAAGACAATATATTTTAGTTATGATAATGGTTCTATTGCTAGTATCTTTGATATTTACTTTATTATTTATCTGTGATATTGTGCAGGTATGGCATCCGTTATCCAGAAACCCATTATCCAGAAAGCTCTGAATTGCAATAGGGCTGTCTAATTCCCTTTTCCTCTATAATTATAAAACAGTACATTATACATGATCCAAACTAATATATAATGTATCCTTATTAGAAGCAGAACCAGCCTATTGGGTTTATTTAATGTTTACATGATTTTCTAGTAGACTTAAGGTATCCCATACCTGTACCACATTTTCTCATGTAAAATGATTTTGAATAATTGTATTGTTTATGTAAAATTTCAATTAAATAAGTTTGAAAAAGAAAGGGAAGTAAAAGACAAAACCTACTAATCAGTCACCCTGGATTATTGGATTCCAAGGAAGTGGAATTGTATTTAGAAACTAAAAGCGGCCATTTGAATCCCACATACCTACCAATAAGGCAGCAGATGTATACCCAGAGGCAAAAAAACAAGTGCTGGTGAAATGCTAAAAGCTAACTGATGCTTGAATGGATGCAATATATGTTACATTTCCAGTGGTGCAGATTTTTCAGTCCTGGTAAGCACAAATGTTTGACAGGAGTTAACAGTGCCTGTTCAACTGCAGATAATATTGCACAGGGAACATGGGCAGAAATGATGTTTGTATGGAGGTTTGGAGGAAATATTTTATCATATTCATTCCCATCATGAACTAGTGAATATGCTCCTCTGGGATTTAGTTTGGCCATTCTTTATAGACTTCTAGTTGCTTAATATCTCTTCTGTCACTCATTTTCCCATTTGAATTATATGAATCATGCATTATCAAAAGTTAAAAACAGAAACAAAAGTAAAGTTACAAATTCAATAATGGTTTTATTACCTGTGCTAGCTTTGGGTTATGGGGAAAAAACAACCTCAAAATAAAATCTGACCATAAATACTGCTTTTTAGAGCTTTCCAGGCCAAAATCCTACTTTCCCAGGAGAGTTTGGGGCTGTTTTGTCTCAATGCATTTTGGCGACCAGAGTGAAGCATCTAAAGCAAACACATTCTAGCAGGATAAAGCTAAACTTCATCTGGAAATGTAAAGGTGTGGTACTCTGGCTTGGCTTGTGAAATATATGAACTAAAGCACAAACTTATCAAATGTTTTAAGTTCCACTGTGGCTTAAAACTGATGGCAAGTCCTTATGACAAGGGACTCCTCATTGACCCTTTGCTTGCAGCCATCCAACTGAACCTCTGTTATGTTTTAGGTAGCCGAGGATGAGTAGAGTATAACAATGCTTTATTAGCAGGCTCATGCAGGCATTACACAACAGTAACTTTCACTTTTAAGCTGTCCAGGAAGTAAGCACAGTATACAGTAAGTCTGAGCACAGTGACATCTACAGGCCATTTGTATAAACACTACAACCTCATTGTTACATACCTTAATGAAACACCAGGAGCCAGAAATGGGGTAAAATGGCCACAGCATTTATTCACATTTTATCAAATAAATCGGACCTTGCCAGCCTCACCCCAAAGCAATATCCAAGCCACAATTCTGTAAGAGATCACTACTATGCTGTGCCGTTTCTCACTTGAGATCAGCACTATGTCATTATATCCACCACTGAGTATTAGGCTGCCTCTACCTACAGAGAGGATGGCCCCCAATTCTGCTAGGAGCAGGAGCTGCATCTCCCACCATAAAGCCCTGCTGCCGGTCCTGAATCTGCAGTGTGTCAATTATAGGAAATCCATGGAGGCTGTCACCTAGCACAAGCAGTAGTAGCGTCTGTATCAATCAACCCACCGTGCAGTCACAGGAACCTCCTTTCCCCCTCTTCTATATGTACCTGTTCAGTACTCTGGCAAGGTCCTACCACTGCTGTGACAAGTAAAACTTACATTATCATATATCCACTGTTTTGATCCAGAGGAAGGAAAAAACCCAGCCTGAAGCCAGTGGCAATTATGCCTTGGTATGGTTGCCACCTCTTCGCTAGGTGGAGACTGGGCAAGGGGCAGGGCCGTGACATGAAGGGGGTGGGCTGTGACACAGCAGGGGCTGGTCATGATGTCAGGGGGCGGGGCTATTATGTGGCAATCCGATGATCACTGTGTCAATCATGGGAAATCCTGCACGGTTTTCCTAATTTGGAAAACTGGGCAGGAAGTTTTGACCCAGGTAGCCCTTCAAAATACCGGGTTGTCCGGGTCAAAACCAGACAGGTGGCAACCCTAGCCCTTGAGCAAATTTGCCCAGTGTTTATAAATGAGCCCCACTGTGTTCAAAAAATCATTTTGCAGGACATATGCAAAAGGCAAAGTCTATGTTACTCATAGGTGGATGACTATACTGGAATAAGAGCTTTGTAAGATTCTGAAAAAGTATTAATGGCCCAGTTAAAATGCATCCTCTCTTCACCCATCAATCATCAAGTTATTCAACCATAAAAAAACATAATGCAAAAAACTCCAATAGCAGTTGAAGTGTTTGTGATCATCTAAATGTGTGTTTTAAAATGTGTTGATGAATAAGCAACACCCGTGTCAAATAGTAGATCAAATCAGTTTTATTACTTTAACATTTCCAAAAACCCTTTTTTTATAAATTCCAATTTTTATTAGAGTTTTTTTAACATTGGAAAAGAGGGTACAGAAAGGAAAAATAAATATAAAGGAGTGTTCACCAAAACGTAATATGTACACAAAAAGTAATATGTACATCATATGTACAAATTTGTAAGTCACAAAACACTCGTCATCTTCTTACCCTTATAAATGAAAAAGAAAGATAGATATCTTAAAATAAAAAGGGAAAAGAAAAAGGAGGGAAAATAAAGAGGTGAAAGAATAAATTCTTCTTGCAAGCCTCTATACCTTTTTCAATTGGTCCAGGAAAGGCAAAGGACATGACTGAAACTTGTCGAGAATATTTATCTTAAACAAATAGCTGATATCACAAAAGATTTTGCAGTTACAAAAAAATAAAATTGTACAACATCTATTAAACATCACCATATAAAGTCCCTTACCTATCCTGTTTCCTGCGACAGCGGACGTGGGGGGGCGGGGGTGATCCGACCTCCATTCAGGCATCCAGCAACGAGTGCTGCCCAAAGGCGTCTATAATACCCAATCATAAACCCTCTAAAAGGAATTTGGGCTAGTAGTGGTCTAACCTTGTTGTGTCAGAGTCAGGCTGGCTCAGGAGAGGCTGCGTGAGTTCCCTTTCAGGGGTATTCAAGAGTTAGAAAGAATTAGAGCTTTATATTGATCCGAGTCCTTAAAACCTATCCAATAAAACCATTTTTGATTAAACTTTTCCATCTCTTGTGCTTTGATGTTTTGTAACTTTCAAAACTTTCTATTTCAGAAATTTTATGTAACCAATCCGTAATCCTGGGAGACCTTTGTTGCTTCCACTGTAGAGGTACTAAAGATTTAGCAACGTCTAGCATTAGCGGGTTAATAGATTTCAGGTAAATTTGTACAGGTTTAGAAGTGTGATGAAGAAGTAGGTGTGCTGATGAATTGGGAATCTCCACGTCCGTAATCTCTTTGATAATTTCCCTTATCTTTGACCAATATTCTGTAAGCAGTGGGCAACCCCAAAAGATATGCGACAACGTTCCTATTTCTTTGTTACATCTCCAACACGTAGGTGGGAGTGTTTTATAAATTTTGGCTAATTTAGCTGGAGTTCTATACCATTTACTCAAAAGCTTGTAATTTAGTTCTTGTAATTTACAGCAAACCGAAGTGGAATGTGTTAATAATACTATTTTCTGCCATTCTTCGTCTGGTTGGTTTTAAATTTGTTCATTGGGGAAACCTTAATACTTTTGTAGATATAGGAAATGGTTCTTTTGGGTGTATCTTTTGGTTCCCAGAGCAATTCTATTTGTGTTGGTGGTATTTTTGTACTGAGATGTAGGCCTTTTGTGATTATGAAGTGCCTAACTTGATTGAGTCTGAACCTATCCAATGCCGTGGATTGTTTGTTAGGGAACTGGATATTCCAGCTGGGGACATTAGACCCAGAGAGGAAAGATGAAATCCCATGATGCCTCCTTATGGGCCAATTGACATAGGGGCGAGGATCTAATCCAGGTGGGAAATTGTGGTTACCGAATATGGGGGTGAATCTGGAAGGGGTGTTTATCCATTTACCTGTTTTGACTAAAGGTGGCCATACACGGGCTGATAAAAGCTGCCATGGCGACATCTTTGTGCAGTGACTTTAGAATATAACTTTAGGTCTACATTTAACCCCCTGGGTTTTGTGGATCTTTACCTTTTTTATGAAGAAGGGTGATGTGCGCTTCCAACGCCTCTTTGGGAATGGGTTGTTCTACATAGATGGAGGTTGCTGCCTTAGTGAGATGCAAGGTTATCAGATTTCCAAATTCCTTATAATATGAAATGGTGAATCCGTCAGGCCTGGGTGCTTTCCCTGTCTTTGCTTCCTTTATGGCCTGGAGAAATTCCTGTGTAGTGAGAGGGGAATCTAAAGTCAGGGCTTGTTCTTGTTTGATACAGCCTAATCCTGCTTGTGATAAGTAATTATGAATGTTTTCTAGTCTGCTTGTGTTTTGCGATTCATCTAGGGTAGTGCTAGGTAATTGGTATAAATTTGTATAGTAATTTCAGAAGATTTCAGCTATCTCGGACGTCAGGTGTTTTGAGCGTCCTGTTTTGTCCCTGACAGCCAGGATATGATTCTTTATCTATTGTTGTTTTAATGATGCTGCCAGCAGCTTGCCACACCTGTTACCGTATGCAAAGAACAATTTTCTGTTCAACTCTATGGCTTTTTCAGTATAAGATGTATATTTATCTCTAAGCTGTTGTCTGGCTTATGTCAATTCAGTCAGGACCGTTGCAGTTGTGGACTGTTTATGTCGGGATTCCAAATCGGGTATTTTTGCTATTAATTTGTTCATTAACTTCGTTTTTTCTGCTTTCTTTTTGGCACCTAGTTTAATAAGTTCCCCTCTCATTACACATTTATGAGCTTGCCAAACAGTCCAGGGATTCATTCCCTCCATAAATTTATCTTTAAAAATTTTGAATGTGCTTTACCAACTCTTTTTTCAGGATGGGATCTTTAATAATAGAGTCATTTAGTCTCCATGTCGTGGTGTGGTCCGATATCCGAGGCAAAGTTAGTGTACATGTAACTGGGGCTGAGATGATGGCAAGTAGTGATGGGCGAATTTGGGGTGAAAGAGAACGGATGCCGCTGTCCATTTTGTTTTGACGCCAGCGCATTTTCCAATCTACTATAGCTATTGTGAGGGGATGAGAAGTATGTGTAATCTTTTGTTGATGGATTTAAGATCCTCCATGTGTCAATAAGGGTATTCACTTTTAATTTTTTGACCGTAGCCAAAGATTTATACGATAGGTTTGATTTACCTGTTGAAGAGTCTATACTGGGATCTAGCGTAATATTAAGGTCTCTCCCAATGATAAATATCCCTTCTCCGAATTCATTCAAGCTCTGGAGGAAGTCTGTCAAGGCTGCCAATTGTTCGGTTTGTGGTAAATATACAGATGCTAATGTGTATTTAAGCCCATTCAAATTACCTTTTACCATAACAAATCTTCCATAGGAGTCCGTTCTCACATCTATAGAAGCCCAAAGCATTTGCAATAATTACAGCTGTACCTCTTCTTTTTGATTGGAATGGTTTGCTTATGTGTAAAGTGGAGAATTCTTTAAACCTCAGCTTAGGCACCTGTCCTAACTTGAAATGGGTCTCTTGGATAAGCATGTTCTGGACTTTAACACGCCTCATCTCCTGAGTCAGCCTGTGACGCTTAAAAGGAGTATTTAGACCTTTAACATTAATCGTACCAAATCTTACCTTAGCCATATTAATTGCCAGGGAGATGAAGACCGGGCTGTTCCCCCCCCATAAGGGTTGCCCCCGCCTTTGTCGTGAAAAGTAAACTGGCTAGAAGAAGAAAAGGGAAAGGAAAAGGATTAAAATAGTGAAGGATACAAACATTTCTCATATAAAAAAACACCACCTAGTGTGTTCAACTTCCAGTCGATCATGCCAAGATTAATTATTACAAGAGTATGGAGGACTCAAGCAGTGGGTTATAACAACACTTGATGTTGGTTTGTGGTATTGAAATATTGCCAAAAGCGACCTGGCTCCCCTCCCACATGTGGGAAGAGAGAAAAAAAGGGGGGGAAGGGAAAAGATTTTTGAAGGTGAAGGTAAATCTGTATGGGGGGAGATGGATTGCTTGATAAATTGTAATTCAGAGTATGGAAAGAGGTCAAGCATCAGTATCAGCATGATATTCCAACTAAACATCATTTTTAACATTGTAACCCGTCAATAAAAAGCCATAGATATTCCTCCAAAAGAATCATTATAAAATGGCAAGACCTCTTTAATGTCCTCCTGAGATGTAACTGAAACCGTGTTCAGAAATTTCTTGTTCCTAAAAAAAAGGGGGGTAAAACAGGGAGATGAGTAAATCTTTAAGCAGGTGGATGGAAATTTACAACAGAACATGTAGAGGGCTGAAAGTTAGAGAACTTGGATAAAACATCCACTTCCTTAGGACTCTGGAATCAACCTCAGTTTCGGTAAGTGATGGTACTGTATGTCCTTTTTTTTAGGAGTCTGAGAAGCTTCAGTTGAGTAGAGTAATGCTGCGTTTGTTCATCTGGTTTTCGTAGTTGTAGGAAGTAAATGATTAAAGAGAAAAAAAAAGGGAAAGTATTAAGGGGATGCTGTTGTCGAAGGGTTTGCAAGCGTGTGACATCTCACTGCTTTGTGTTGATCACAGCTGTATTCGTTTGTGAAGAACTGAAAGATGGATCACATATTTCCAAGATGATTGCTTCACAGTGGGTTAAAACAATAACCGTGAGCCTGAATATGTGGCCTTTGATAAGTTGTCAAACCTATGCAGTAAAACCGAATATATTGGATAAAGTCCTAGTTAACCTTTGGATATTTTGCATTGGATAAAGTCCTGTTATCATTGTATGCTCTCTCAGGGGGGCCTCAGGCTCCTTCCCTGTTTAGGCGAGGAGTTAGAGAGCCTCCGTTGTTGTGTCCCTTAGCTCGGCAGTGTGTTGTGTGCCAATGATCTGTACTAAGTTGATCCAGAAGGTCTCCGTTATATGCCAGCTCAGTCCACTCATTCAGTTGCACATTAGGTAGGCCGAGTAACTGGCAGAAGGATTAAACTTCTGTAAGTTCTTTCAGAATGGCTTGCTTACCGTCTCTAGTCGCCATGAGGGCAAAATGGTAGCTCCAACGGTAGGGTATATTTTTCTCATGTAAACCATCTTTAGAGGCCTTAGTTCTCTGCGTTGATGTAATGTGAGCCAAGCAAGATCTGGGAAAATTGCAACCTCATATGTGTCGTATTTAAAAGATTGTTGGTTACGTATTTTCCGTAGAATGTCTTCTTTAATCATAAAGTTATGCACACAACACACTACATCCCTTGGCAGTGTCGGACTGGGGCTCCTTCCAAGTGCGTCCGTTCAGCTCCGCATCACGCCACGCCCCCCCCCCCCAAAACCTATAAACTGATAAAACTCAAACTCCGCTCCCTGTTTCCTTTCAAGAATAGAGATTTCATGGGGTTGTTTGATTGGAGAGATATTTATCTGCATACTTGACCAAAGCCTCAAGGTGACTTACAGTATTAAACGGACAAATAACATTCATACATTTGTGACCAATCAAAATAAGTACATGTTGTTGTTCCTTTGTTAAATAAATCAGTGTTTAGATTTCCATCTTTGCTCACTGAGAGTCGTGAGTATCCAGTTGTTTCCAAGCTAATCAATTTCCAGAATCCCCAGCTGGGACAGGCTTGTTTAAGCCAGTAATAATTACCACCACAGTAATGTTTTACCCTTTACCTTTGGACTTCCTCATGAAGATTTTAGATTGTGGTACTTTTAGTGAGGTGTTAATTGCTGGATAACATTCATTTACCTGATGCTGAGTTCTGTTTAATTTTGTCTTTGTGTTTGTTCTGTAAAAATAATACAGAGCAATTTATGGGAGACAGTCATTAAAATAATGGGAAGTAACACCCACGCAAGTTAACAAAACAATAAAAAAAAACACACTTGTTCACACAAGACTGTGTTTATCATAGTAAAGTTGGAAGGGATTAAGTTTCTCTATCTGGTTTTGCAGCATCCACTTCATCTAACCTGAACTGGTTATGGATATAGATTGACAGTCAAAACTAATGAATCCCACCACTGGGTTCTTGGCTGACTCTTTGCTATTGGTTGCCCTTGAAAGTACAGTACAGCAAGAGTTAATCTTTTTCTATAAATTTGCATCATAAGTCCATAACCAGCAACCATCTCCTTTGGTTGGATCGTACAGATGATACACAACAAGAGTGGCCCAGAACCTAATAGCACATTGGATCATGAGAGAGTACGTCAGCTGAGAGATCAGTCACATTTTCTGTTGCAACCCTTATCTTTTAATTGCCATGGGAAAGTCACCTTTTGAGTCCTCATAGCAAGCTGTGAGAATACATTTTATTTTGCATTTCTCACTTCCTGGTCGGCACAATATACCTTATTGTACAAGGCACAGCAACACTTTAGAAGGGAAAAAACATTGTAAAGCTGCTTCTCTTTTCTCTGAAAAGAATGAAGGGCATCATACACCATATTAACCCAATAAGGGCAGATTTATGTAGATTGTGTATGGTTTATTGCATACTGTAATGGTTGCTGCTAAACACATACAAATACTGTAAGTGGCATGGCCACAAGAATGTTCTCTCATCTGAGCAATAAATTACTTAGTACTCAGTGCTGGGTATCTTGAATCAATACATTCTTTGGCTTTTGTTTTGAGCTGTTATTTATCATGCTTATTGGAAAGCCTTGTTGTTATAAGTAGTAGTTTAACTGTAACGCAAAAACCCTCCTCTGGCATTTTCCATATATGCTTTGTGTCTGAATCTTCTCTTAATACATTTGGAAGCGTCCAGCTGTGCACATCTAGGACTAGACAAGTCCAATATATTATCTGCAATATGTTAAGGGAAAATATAAATCTGTATAATGCAATTTAAAGTTTCAGTTTATATCAGCTTAAAGAAACTCTGACATACTATTGTTATTGCTTAGCTGACATGCATATTTAAGACTTTGCTTTGAATGGAATACATGATTTGAACATATGAGCAGCATATATGTGCCTGTCGTATAATTACTGGTTTGTTTAGTTCTGTACACTCAGTGATCTCAGACCATGCCCCCAAACCTTTCACTTACGTTGGATTATCACACAAAGCTTAACGTGAATGGAGAGTTTTGGCAGGAGATTAGAAGGATTTTGATAGGGATGGAGAACAATGTCTTCTCTAGGCAAAGCAGAATCTCTTCTAGAGAAAACCCTCAAGCAGGAACATAATTATACATACATTTAAAATATTAAAAAAGGGGTGTGGAGGTTATACAAATTCTGCCTCGCTACATATGGAGTAAAATGATCAAAAACACAGCTACACTAATGCAATATGGGCAACTGTTGGTTTTAATTACATGGGTACAGAAGTTGTTTAGTTTAATGCAACACTTGTGGACAGAGCAATGTTCTGCTCTTGCACTGGTTGATATAGAATGGAAACTGTGCAGTATAATACTGTATAGGGATACTGCATATTCTGTAGTGACAGGGTAATATTCCAATGGGTTGCTGGGATTTCTTTGCATGTTCTTTTAGGGTTCTGGGGCTACCATATCAAGTGCTGGAGTTATAAGACATGGGGCGCTGGGAACTTTGGTGTAATCAGTTGGAAAACAGTGGTGGTCAAACGCCCTTATCCATCTATAACTGCTTCCCACAGCAATCTTTGGGCATGTGGTGTCTACATGTAGCAGTGACAGGTTGACCTCTGCATGGAAATTTATTTTTTGATTGACAATAATCAGAACAGCAACAACCAAAACGACTCCATGTGCTATAACTTTACAGGACTCTTGTATTTGTCTATATGTATTTTGTCGTCACAGCCTCATTGCACACCCAACTAATGGTTTTAAAAATTAGTGGTGAGCACAACTTTCCCTTGTTTGTTATAGTTATACAGGAGTAGTGACCAGCTCCATGTTGTAGCTCCCACCCCCTCCAACTATAGTCAGGTGATCCCACTGGTGTCTAATAAAAGGGCAGCCAAGTTTGGGAGGTTTACTTTGAAAGCAGCAAGTAAGTTGCAGGTAAAATGCAGTCGTCCCTTTGTAAAATGCATAATGAAGCAATAGAATTCTTAATGAATCAGATGAAAATTGAGTGTAGGACTGGCCAGATATGGGATGACTTTGACGTAGTTGGCCAGCTTAAATATATTGCAATATATGGACAAACAATCCCTGTTTTGTTTAAAGGGTAAGGCATTTTTCAGTACCAGTATGCACAAAATATTGATAATGGGTTGAGTGCAGAGGACTCTTGTATTTGTATATA
Organism: Xenopus laevis; assembly: GCF_017654675.1. Taxonomy (NCBI): domain Eukaryota; kingdom Metazoa; phylum Chordata; class Amphibia; order Anura; family Pipidae; genus Xenopus; species Xenopus laevis. The sequence goes on along the minus strand of NC_054372.1, from coordinate 159,341,042 downwards.
TGTATTTTGGGGTCACAGCCTCATTGTACCCCCGCCTAATGGTTTTAAAAATTAGTGGTGAGCACAACTTCCCCTTTTTTGCTATAACTTTACAGGTCGGGAAAGTATTACTTGAATTTGTCAAACCTACCCCCTATAAATTTACACATAATTTCTTTGGCCCAGGGCCTGGTTTTTTGTAAGTACAGACAAAGTGAGGGCCCTATGGGTGTGTAGCTGCAAGGAAAGCATTCAAAATTGGCAAGTATATAATATATCATTAATATACCTCTATCTACGTCTGTCTATTTGAATTAATCATCATCAAAGATTTTTGAGTTTTATTGCACCAGTGGAGGTGCTACTGTTCTACCATTTCTCCATTTATGCCGTAACATGGAACATCAGGAGCTTTGAGCCAGGGTGGAATGAACAGCACTGCCTATCAATAGACAGATCATGGAGAGAATTTATTTTTTCCAGATCGAGATTCAAAGGAGGCCTTGGTGTTTCAAATACATAAAAGCTTAAACAACCCCCACAGGCTCAATATAGTCTACTAGTCTGTTGCAGTATACAGCAGCCCCTCTTGCATTTACAATTCAGCCTGTCCTCTAAATTCCTGCATCCTTACAACCATTGGGTCTGCTTCCACTGCAGTTATACATATTAAAAAGAAGAAGTTTATTTTCCTCTTGAACAGTTTTGCTTTTCCACCTCTTTTCTGACTCTTGAATTTAGCCAGTCTCTGGCCGACAGTCCACTTTGCAAGTGCTGTTTTTTTGTTGTAACTTTCTTTTTTGGCAACTTTGACCGTTCGTTGCCTCTCGCTCTAAATTAGGATTTTAGTTGAGATCTTTCTCAATAACTCATTAAAAATGAAATAGCTACTGTATATTATTTATGAAAATTCGTTCAGGTGCATATACTTCAAAATAACGGCATCTTTTCAATTTTTATCAAGACTTGCCATAACTTTTATTTGTTGGAAAAAAATGTTATCTTGGTAAAAAACAGAGATCTTTATTAAAGAGATATGATTAATTTTGAATTTAGTGCTGTAAGTTTTATCCATTATTTAACCAATCTAAAAGATATTTTAAAACCCTTATTATTCTTACTGAAAAAAATATTTTTGTTACTTAAAAAGGGCCTGCATGTCTATAAATACAGCAGCTACAGGTTTATCGCTTGTATCTGCATAGATTCCTAGAGGACAGATTGTGCCCTAAAGGCAAATGCATGTATGGCATACATCAGCAGAGAAATGCTGGAAAACATTAGGTTGAATGGGAAATACCTGCCAGCATCTGTAATTGCATTTTTAAACCCAAAAGTTCTCACTGAGCATTTTTGGGCTAAAAGAAGTGGCACTGTCATGCATTTTCTGATTAAGTCAAGAGAGGCAGCAGGGACAGAATTGCCCAATGTGCCAAACCCTTGATGTACATGGCATATTCTTTACCAGTGTTTTGACAAGGGTCATCATATCCATGTGCCCTTTAAATGTACATTCTTTCCAAGCTACAGTTATCAGTGACCAAGTTGCCAAGACTAATTACTGGATGCTAATGGAAATACTAAATGCATGTTGGAACATTCCCTCTATAGCCCTGCAGTATTAGCACAATTAACATAAATCAAGAAAAGAACAATATACACAGAATTATCCTCCGGTTTCAATACCTGCAAGAGGTACTGAACCAAGACTAATATTATATAAGCACAAAAGGAGTTGTGTATGGATATGGAATCCATTGAGGTATGATCCATGATGGAGCTAGTAACATTGTCATCTTTATATGAGAGCAGATCTTTCATGCCAAGAAAAGTGAAGGGTTTTTGCCGGTAAATGAACTTTATTGCTAACTCATAAAAAAAAGCACAAAGAGCAAAAATGTGCAATAAATGGAGTTAGAAGCAACATAAATATCAGACACGGTGGGATCCTAGTTTTCAAAGCCTGCTCAAAGCTGGTGTTAAATACAGAATTTCCTTGCACCCGGTGCCTTGAGGCTGAACAGAGAGAGCACATATACACAAATGCTGGGAACACAGTGGGGCTCATTTATCAAATCTGGGCAAATTTGCCCATTGGCAGTTACCTATAGCAACCAATCAGTAATAAGCTTTTTAAAGCCAGCTGCAAGTAAAACAATGAATGCAGAAATCTGATTGGTTACCATGGGTTACTGCCCATGTGTAGGGATGTAGCGAACTGTTCTGCTGCGAACTAGTTCGCGCGAACTTCGACCGTTCGCGTCCGCCGAATGTTCGCGAACGTTTGGGAACGTTCGCATTTTGAGTTCGCGTTCGATTCGAATACAAGTCGTTCGACCATTCGACCATTCGAATTCCTTCGACCGCTAAAAATCAAACGATTTCCATTTGTTCGAACGATTGTAAGCATTCGATCGAATGAAAAGCATTCGATCGAATGGCTTTGATCGTTCGATTCGAATGAAAATCCTTCGATCGAATGATTAAAATCCTTCGATCGTTCGAATCGAACGATTTTAGCGGGTGTTCGAAGTTCGCAAACTGTCCGCGAACGTTCGCATTTTTTGCCGGTGTTCGCGAACGGCGTTCGCGAACACCAAATCGGCAGTTCGCTACATCCCTACCCATGTGCAAATTTTCCCAGTTTTAACAGGCATTGGGGGTCATTATCAACACTGGGCAATTTTGCCCATGGGCAGTAACCCATGGCAACCAATCAAATTGCCGCATTCATTACTCTACTTGCAGCTGACTTCAAAAAGCTAAACCCTGATTGGTTGCTATAGGTAACTGCCCATGGGCCAATTTGCCCAGTGTTGATAAATGAGCCCCAGTATCGTTTACCTATTATTTCTTCTAGAGCTGCATCTAACTTCGAGAAATAGGGGATACAATATAAATGGCTAAATATTGGTAAATAGGGAACATTCAGCTACCCATAGTACACAGTCAGATCTTTACTTTTATTTTCTAATTGATAGTCTGAGCAAAGCAAATTGATTAGTTGATTAGGTATTATGGGCAACTGCTCTATATATGCCACGACCAGGTTCCCACTCTTCTCCACTGGCTGGTGTTTGTCAGCAGAGAATATGCCACATGTTCCATGGTTTTAAAAAATGAGCTCAAAGTGCACAATTTGGCAGGATGCTTAATTTGTAGGTTTTTGTTTTGTTCTAATTCAAAGGAAAAATAGAATTGATTTCTTCTTTCATAGATTATTAATATTTTTCTAAAAACATTATTTGCCTAACATTATCCATTAACTCTTATCAGTCATCTGCATTTTATCGACCCCCCCCCCCAAAAAAAAAAACCTAAGGCAATAACGCTGGAAAGCCAGCACTTAAAATTCCATCAGCCTGTCATTTATTTATTTATTTGGGCTTTGAAGATTTGCTTCTTCCTCGTCTTCTTATGTTCTGTGAAGATCCTGCTTTTAATATTCAGCGCAGCTTTCACTGACATAATAAATGAATTAGCTCAGCAGTTTGGTGGCTTGTTAAATTATGACAGGCACCAAATTCTGCCAGAACCAAAGAAAAAAAAAAGATGAAATGGCACGTCCCCACTAGAAGACATCTCAAAAGCCTTTCATTTACTTTGCTGCCCTTGAATTCCTAATATGCAGATCATACAAATAGCACAAGTAGAATTAATCTCTTGTGCAAATGTGTAAATTCAGAAATGTATAAACTACATTTTGTCTGCACGCTGAAAGCAATATAAATCTCCCTGCAATTTTCTTAAATTTGCAGCAACACAAAATGGGCTGCCACAGAAGCTAATTTTGGATAGCCTCTAAACTGAATTTGTAAAAGTTTTATTATAAAAGCAATATATTGTGTGCAGGGCGCAGAAAGGTTGAAGACTTTTATGAAGCTGTAAGGAATACGAGACTTTACCTATGTTTTTCTGTAACTAACTTCAGCACGTAAAAGTTATTGGACAATAAAGCTTGTGAAAACAATTGCCTAAAGTTCCCAGTACATTCTAATCTACCTTCTCACTTCCTGCATTCTTTCTCTCGCTAACAGTACATAAAACATTGCTAGGATTTCCACTGCTGTGACAAAAGAAAGCAATTAACACTTCTTTATTTCACCTAGCAATTAGATCACCAGCAGAAAATAAAACAGGAATCATTCTGAGTCTTTCAACAATTTATCCTTTGAAATAAGGATTGCTAATGGCAATATGTTTAAAATATACAGTATACATGTATGTGTGGATCTTACTTTTATATAATAGGTGCCTCCTACCCCATATGAAGTCTCTCCAGCCTCAGAGGAGGGGGGGAATTCCTTCCTGACTCCAAGATGACAATCAGACAAGTCCCTGGATCAACTTTGTACTAAGAGCTATTTTCAACAACCCTGTATTTTCTCAGGTGCAGGGGTGACCAAAAGGTAGATTGAGATCTACCAGTAGACCTGGTGGAGATAATTCCACAGCATTGCATTTCCAACTGTAAAAAAAAACCCTTTCTGAATATTAAGATGGAATGAAACCTCTTTTCTTCTAATCTGTATGGATGCCCATATGTGTGCTGAAAGGACCTACTGGTAAATAAAGCTTCAAAAAGTTTATTATATGGTTGCCGTGTGTATTTATTCATGGTTTTCATATCTCTCCTCCAGAACAAACCATTATTTCTTCATTTCTTGATTTGGCCACAATATAGTCACTGGGGCAACAACTGACAACTAATAGGAATATCAACAAAATGCTTGATAGCCTCTGCATAAAATCTGTTGGATAGGGACATGCATTTGAAAGAGTAACATCAACACATTTATAATGGTAATTACATTAATCCTGCATTAAAATGTATCAACTATAGACCCAGCTATATTGTTACCATTTTTAGGACACAGATGGGCTTTAGGTATATTAAAACAAAAACAAAAAGTGTAACAATAATATCTTTGTACTGCAGATGCACCACAAAGATTTTCTTAAACTGGCAGGCTTTAAGAATGCCAGAAAAGTTGGAGCGAGATGCCATACTTTATATTTGCTGACAGTCCATGAGGATTTTTGAAAGACATTTCTGACTGCGATACAGTAGTTTCACATTACAATTATTCCAAATGGTCCATAGATGGTTCTATACTATATATCTTTTCTGGATATATGTGATCAGTGATACCTTTAATCTATTAAGTAACATATAAAAGCAAGGTCATGCTTTTTATGGGATTAATATTTCCTTAACAATATGATGGAAAACTTATTAAGGTTCAAATGCTAAAAAAAACTCGAAAAAATGTGAGGTTTTTTTTTACTAGAAATTCTGAATTTTTAGTGAAAAAAACAAACAAATTTTTTGAGATTTATTATACCCCAAGGCTTCAAAAAGTCGGAATTCAAAAATCCACCATCTCAGACCTGCCAAGGTTGTATATAAGTCAATGGTAGAGGTCCTTATCCTATTTGGAAGTTTCTGTGATCTGCTCTGGAATTAGCTCGAAAATTTGACTATTTTGGGCTTTTTGAGCAAAAATAAAAAAATTCCCCCAATTCCCCCAAACCTTTTTTTAATAATAAATAAGGTCAAATCGGTGATTCTAGTTTGGCCAGACTTTTTTTATTTTAAAAAATCAGATACATTTGGATTTTGATAGATAACTCCCTAAATGTTGTCCATTCTGCATAATTTGAAATATTGGGTTTATAAAAAATCTCCAAAGCTGCTTGCTATTTAAGTACAACAAAGCAGAATTGTAACTGGTCTCTGGTGCATTTTCAGGAGCCATTTAGAAATTATTAGCTATAATACTCCATATTTTATTGATTCATTAAAATGGAACAATTCCCAATAACCGAAATCTTATATCTGCAACTTTCAAATACCTTCTACAAAAAGGCTCCACGTATTATCTTTTGTTACTAAAAGCCACTGAACTAATAAAGAGAAGTGCTTCTCATTCATATACTGGGCCTTTCTTGATGGCATGAAGTTAGCGGTGCCATTTATAATGATACACTTATTGGCAATGTTTATAATGCAATAACATGACAGCACTGTGATTAGTTGAATATGTTTAGACTTTGATGGAGGAAAACATAAAATTGTCTCAAACTGTCAGATACAGAAGTTGACAGCTACTTCTGAGAAGGGATTTTAAAATGAGAACTTGTTTGCATAAGAATAATTCTCTAACAAAAAGTTTAATATTTAAAGCACTTAAAGCTGTCAGTCAACCACCTGGCCAGCAAATAAATTATGCCGCAATATATGAGGTATATTACTCTGAAGGATGCAAAGGTCATTCTCAGGAAGATGCAATAATATTATTTTTTTGTGTGAGGAGAATACAAAACAGTTGTTTTCCCTCCATTGTAAATAAGCAGAGGGGCAGTAAATGTTACATCCTGCTTATTGCTCTGGGACATCTTGTTGCTTTTTCTTATTTAGCAACCAATTACCAGTACACAGTAAACCACTCCTATAAGGATAATGCACAAAACATAATTAAATGAGTATAAATGCCATAGCATTTGTTCTATGAAAACAATTGCAGGATGACTGAAAATAAACATGCCAGAAAAAATACAGTCATGTGAAAAAGTATACACACCTCCATGGCAATGTTACACGTTTAAACATCCAGGAAAAGATCTCCTAGAACTAATGAACTTCTAGAAGGATGTGTTTGGGACAGACAAGGCAAGGATAGTTATTTGGTCACAGTACCAGAATATATGTTTGGCAAAAACCAACAGCAGCATTTCACCAGTAGAACCAATTAGGGCAAGGTGGTATGTGTTATGGCATGGGGGTGCTTTGCTTTGCATTAAGGCTTTTGCAGCTCACCATCATAAAAATCCACTATGAATTCTTCATTGTACCATAGGGTGCTTGAGGATGATGTGAGGCCAACTGTCAGAAGACTCAAATGAAAGTGTACCTTGCAACTTGATAATGACCCTAAATATTCCAGTAAATCAACCAACGAATGGCAAAAAATAATGGTCAAGTCAAAAATCATGTCAAGATAATTATTCCTACTCCCTTGGCCATCATGGAAGGGGGTAAATGGGCAAGGCAAATACAATACAGAAAGTATTTCCATATTTCCAGCAGACAGTGAAGGCAAGATAGCATTCATAGCCAGTATGATGTGGTATTTTTGGTATATTATCATCATGTAATGAAATACCATTAGCAAGTTTAGAAGTAATTTATAATAATAATCTGACATTCAGGACACAATAAATTAATGACTGAATACCTGTTTAAAGGGATACATGCCATGATGCCAATACACAATATTTCTATTGCTTAAATAGTAATATAAACCAGGTAATTTACTGCTTTCTTTTGGGTAGTAGAGGTTGTAACAGGCCTTCTTAACCATGCAAGGGACACTTTTATTTACTCAAAATTTAATAGTGAACAACATTTTAACATCATCACTCTTGTGGTCACAACACAGTGTTGTCAGCACAAAATTTCGAGTACATGCATGTGCCTCAATCCCGATCTACCTTTTGGACACCCTTGCTTTAGACTTTAGATCTCACATTATGAGCAATAATTTATTTCCTTTTCCTGTGCATTCAATATCTGAACTTATAATTATTAACTAAACGTGGGTTTCCAAAGGGACAGCTTTGATCAGATTCATGAACTTCATCACTAATTATCTAAGTGCTTCAGTCACCTTCTTTCCAAAGGCATATCAGCCCCAGTCATGGACTATCACAGTATTGTTGTGCAGTGTTGGACTGGCCTGGCGGGACAAAAAAAAGGACTTTCGGCGATGTGCAGTGTGTGCACGCTGATGGGGCGCCATGTACGCATGCGCGCCGAGTGGGCCCCACACAGCTCATCACAGTAGGGGGACGGGGGTCTGTAGGGGGCCCTGGACTGGAGCCTCGGTGGGCCCTGTCCGACCCTGTTGTTGTGTATTGTCTATACATTATGCAGTGCTAGCTAGATCATTTCTGATGAATCTTGGTCTACAGGTGGGGCTCCCAAACATGCTCCCTAAAGATCACACTTTGTTGCAATTACATCATGGCTGATATCCCCAAAATGTAGATCTGAATTGTCCTGCAGCTGCCATCTATATATGTATGGTGTCAAATTTGGGGGGGGGGGGGTAAATTATGGTCCCTTTCAACTGCAATATGCTTTGTAGAAAGCATAACCCTCAATGTAATCAGCTGCAACAGCTTTATAACATATCTTGTTTTTCCTTGTAGGAGCACAGGAATGCTGTGAGTACATGATATAAAGGCTATATTGCCTTTAAAATACATTTACTTTCATGTTACAGGGATATGTAGTTCTAGGTTATAAATGCATATTTAAAAGTTCAGTTAAAAATCAATAAGTTAACACTCTGCAATAAAAAATCAGAACTTTGGTGTCAAAGAAAACAAATAATTGATATGCCAATCCAAAGTGAGGGTTTTCACTTTGTAGCTTTATTGGTCATCTGAGTTCAAACTGTTACGTGCCGTGCTGCAGAAATATGACATGTGTTGAATAACAATAGAAGTGTACACACTTTCCTGAAGTAGCTGTTTTAAATAAGAATTCTTGAAAGCTCAAGCTGAACACTTCTGGTTTAAGTAATTAAAATTCTGCAAAAACTGGAGAGAATAATAAATACAATTCTGATTGCACAAGGACTTTCCCCACAGAGTTAATATAAGGGAAACATTTTTGGCAGTACAGTTGTTTTTGGATAATATGCTTCCAACTTCACTAAACAGGGGAAAGCAATTTCCACCCCATCAACTTCACAAACTAGTTCTGTCGTTTTCTCTGGAGACTGCTGCTGGGCAACACATTTCAACTGCTGCCTGTAGAGTTTTACTGGGGTTCAAGTCAGGACTTGAAAACAAATTCAAATTCTCATTAATGTGCTTTTTGGTTAAAACTTTAGCTAAAATTCATGATTAATTTTAAAATGTCATAATAAAAATTCTAAATGGTTAATGACTGCAGAAATTGGGCGATTTGGCTTTTACATGTTTTCACTTGGCCAAAGAATTAGATTATAAGTAGCCTTCTTGCTAATGTTACATTACAAAAGTATGCCAGGTGAATTAATTTTTCAGAAAATAAAATGGTAACTACATTTGACACTGGATTTCCAAGGAATGTGGGTCTTTTCTAAGCAACCAAACAACAATTCACTTTGTTGTAACCCCAAAGCAATATAGAGATATATTATAGGTGTGTAGTTGCCACTGGGAAAGGGATAAGCAAACTTTTTTGAATGGTACAGTTTTGTAGCAAAATTTGTAGTTTTGCGAATCTATACTAGAATTTCTTCATGCACGCTGTTTTGCGTAAGCCCCCACTACTACCACTTTGCACTCTAGAGAGACAGCTGGATTCACTACACTAAACAATTAATGGGAAATGAAAAATAGGTTTTGTTTAATTTGGAGAATATCACACCTGAGCAACTGGGAGACAACACCATTGTTTTCCATGAAGAACAGTTGTAGCATAATGGGAAGAAGCTACTCTAAGAAGGTAGGGCAATGTATATGCTAATGCAAAGCTAAAAACACCTTAATCACTATGTAATTTAATCTCTGCATTGAAAGATGGGTAGCTGGGCAATTTGTTTTTTACATCATTCAAATGAGCCTGAGTTGGCTCATCACTGATCGTAATCCTTGGCCTTGGGATCCAGATGAGACTAAAATGAAAAGTACATCAATAAATAAATAAATAAACTCTGAAGGTTAGTGTACAACTGGTCCCAACCATCCCACCTGGCAATGGATAGGCAGAACTATACAGCAATCTGGCAGCCTAAGGGCATCAACATCTGGATATTCTTGCTATGACTTTGGTATTCATTTGTAGATTAGTTTTACTGCTATCAGTGGAGATCAGCACAATTGTCACAGACAGTTGGAGAAGGATATTCTGACTATAGGACCCAGAAATTTTACCATGTTTGCCAAGAAAAACATACTCCTGAAGTTATTTGGTCTTCAAATGTTTTGGGTGGGGCCTAAATGTGTAAATTTCCACACTTCCCTCGCCTTTCCTATGACAATTCCATGCTACATGGTGCAAAAACTCTCTAGACGGTCGGCACACGTCAATCATAGTAATCACAGTTGAATGGAAGAGAGCAGCACAACACCAATTTGTTGCAGGTGGGGAGCTTCCCCATTTATTTTTCACCACCAAAAAATCAACGTTTCGGGGGGGGGTTTTCACCCACCCTTCATCAGGATAAACACACAGTGCACACCATAACCTTATAAAGCCCATTAGGCCACACCCACCAACCACATGTTCCCAAGTTCCTGTATGGATCCAAATTGAGGCTTGGTACTCAGTCCTGTCCTACCCTCATATGAGGGTCCATTTTGTAGTGTCACGAAAAAGTAAGGATTTTCTTCTCAATAAATCAATTCAAGAATGTCCGTGTCAAGCATCAGTTAAACATCAGTTAAACAAAATATCATAGTGCAGAAAGTAATGCACCCAGACTACAATGGTATAAATGATAATATAACATCTTGTGGTATAATTACTCACAGCCAGCGGGGTTTTTTATCATTAGCTCTATCATTTCTCTTCACCCTCTGGCCAGTTTATCTGTGAAAAGTAAAACAGTGTTACAAACTTATGAAAAATACATATTATAAGAAACAATTTAGACTGAAATGTTCATTAAGACCTTTAGGATACAATGTTTCCAGTTTCCAGATCCAGAAAGCCTCCCTCTTTAGTAAAGCTAATTTTTTATCAGTTACATTACTTGGAGACACCCAAACCTCTTCCAAAATTTGCCATCATATTTGTGAAACTGTGTGTCTTTTCTCAAAAAAATGTTTAGCAAGGATGGTCTCTTTTTTTACCTTATCCTTAATCTTATCGTCCTCCATTTTCTCTTCCGGCTTATAATTTCTTATGACACTTTTATGCTCATTAAGTCTTAGCCTAAATGCCCTTTTTGTTTGCCCTATGTAGCCTAAGCCACAGGGGCATTTTAACAGGTAAATCACCCCTTCTGTATTACAAGTTGCAAAGCCTCTAAGTTTAATGGGATTCCCTCTGCTTGGATGGGTGCAGACTTCCCCCTTTATAATCCCATTGCAATGGCTACAATTCATACATGGAAATGTACCCACCCTTTTCGTTTGTTTTTTTGTAATTAGAGGGTTCCTAACATCTGTCCTGGTTAGATGATCACCAATACTTTTGCCTTTTTTGTAAGAGAATAATGGGGCCTCAGTGAAAAGTTTCCCAAATGCTTTGTCATTCTGCAAAATGGGCCAATGTTTTTTTATCACCTTTTTAATCAGGGCACTATGTGGACCATAGGTTGTAACACAAGGAATCCCTATGTTTTTCTGTTTGTCTTTTTTCTTTTCAAGTAAATCATCCCTTTTAAGGGTCGCTACTTCCTGTGTGTTACCTTCCAGTTCTGCCTTACTGTACCCCCTTTGTGTAAACTTTTCAACCAATTCTTTTGCCTGGTTTCTATAAAGGTCATCCGACGACGTTATGCGTCTTGCTCTCATAAACTGGCTTTTGGGGAGCCCCTTGACTGTGCCAATGGGATGGAAACTATCCCTCCGTAGTGTGTTGTTTCTATCCGTTGGTTTCTTGTATACATCTGTGATGAAATTCCCATCACAGAAAGTTACCTGTACATCAAGGTAACTTACACTTTGGGGGCCAATGCACATTGTGAACTTTATGGTGTTGTGTACATCATTGAGATATGTAAGAAATTCAGATAAATCATTTTGCCTAGTAATTTATATGTATGTACACATGGATAGAAGGAGACAGCTGTGTGATTAACATAGGATCAAGTTCAAAGCAGAGTCAGTGTAGTATATAATACAGTGTACATACAATATACATTACATCTTTGCTGTACATATTTATTTTACAATGTGTTCCACTTGTAAATGTGTTGGCAGTTGGGTATTTTTTTCCCATCCATATGGCCTGTGTATAGGCAGTCAAATTAAATCCATAGTGCCATAAGTAGCAGATTTACAAAGACAAGAGGAGAATCTACTTCTACTCTCCTAAAAGCTTTCTGATGTGCCTGCATCCAGAGTTTGTTTAATGTTAAGAGTTTTTTCTATTTCGAATAAACACATTTTATGCTTATTTATTAAACGTGCAAATATCAAAAATGAGATAGGGTTGAAAATGAAAACCTGGCAGTAGAAAAACACCTGAACGTCAGATTTAAGATAGCAAAACTTTTTTTGCACTTAATAAATATGGCATAGACAAGTTTTTCAGAAAATTATTTTGCAGTTTAAGTGCAATACCATATGATTCCTCAAATTTGAACATTAATAAATCACAGCCTTAATTTTAAAAACATTTTGTTTATGATATATTCTATATTCTGCCTTCCCTAAAGATATGTGGAATATGGTTGGTACCAGCTATAACAATGCCCTGATCAATTCAAGAACATGCTTTTTTGGCTGGAATAAAACTGCTAGTTCTCTAGTTCTGCTACCCAAAGAATCTGTGGAATCTCTTTCTGTCCAGGTATTTAGCCCGTGGTGTACAATTGTTTAGAATAGTTGGCTTAAGAAACATATATGGACTTCCCGGTGGGGCATACAATAAAATTGCATTCTCGGGAGTTTGTATCCCTGATGTGCACAGAATACATTTCCTTTTGGCACAGGAAGAAGAATAAATCAATCATATATCTGAGTTGCCATCTAAGGACTGTATATTCATGACCCACTTTTTCATTCAAGTGCCTTAGCAAGAGCACAAGTGAAGAACAAGTTTGGTTCAATATCGTATTAAAGATAGAGCCCCCCTATAACTATATCATATCAATCAGATACCTCTGGGTAATCTGTCTTCTTTATTCTCAGAATATAACATCTAAGGTGCAAGATACCATGGTCATAGGGATTAGAGTTGTTGGATATGGCATGCACCATGCTACATAAGGACTTTAGTTTCTCTTTAATTTATAGTTTGTTATCCTAGCACGTGAATGGCAAATTAGTCAATAACAAATTTAGATTATTGTTAAATTTTGTGGATGTTTTAATACTTTAAAACCATCACTGTTGTGTTAATAGTAGCATTTCAGCCTAATTCATACAATGATCAGAACCCTCGGGATTCACAGGGAAAAGCATAAAAGTGATTTAAACAATATGCTTTAGTTAGTGATTGTTGTTGGATGGGGATTTCTGTGGGATGCTACTTTCCAGCCTCTAGCAGCAAGGAGATATATGTTTACATGAAACCAGTTAAATGCCCTGGCTTGATGTAGTCATAAAGCTTTTAATCTTTATAGCAAGCTATTCAAAGGGGAGACAAGGCTCATGCTGCTTGTGCACTTTCTTCTATCTGTGGCTTATCTCAAATATATTACTGTTCTGAAAAATACCTCAAGACAGTTTCTATGTAATTGAAGAAACAAAAAACATATGTATTTTCTAGCCTGCACTTTGCAGACCTCTCTCTTCACACAAGAGAGGATTTCAGCCTAAAATATTGTATCGCTTTATGTCTCCATCTGGAATAGTTAATTTGGAACCATTTGCCTTGAGGGAAAATGCTTTCTTGCACAATGCAACCCCACCCCACACACAATGTTATCTGTAAAATATCTGGAAGGATTTCAGTAATAAAGTTTGCAACAGTAATGCTGGCGCTTGTGGTTCTTTTTAATATACTAATACAAATAGTTAAAAAATCTGAAATAATCTTGAAAAAAGTGAAAAAAATCCAAGCAAAGCTATTAGCATGTTTTATAGAATGAATGCAGCCAAGAATATAGTTATTTAGCCACTGCTGCTTACCTGACATTCTGCTACTGTAAAGGAAATCCACCCAAAGTATTACAGTAGAACCTCAATAGAGTAATGCCTATTGATCGTAATGCCCGTGTTAGGATATCATTTAATTATTAGTAGTGTTTAGCTGAATCCTTTGGGTGAAGCTATTTTTGACACTAATGGGATAATGAAGTTATATAATTGCTAAATTGTACTAATACAGTTTACCTTGTAGATGACTTATTGCTGATGACAAAAGTATAAAGTTGTGTCTTTGACCATCCAAGTATCTCACAGTCTGATCTGATACCTCCCATTCATTCAGTGAGTTTCACATTCCGGTAAAATTTAAATTCATATCCTGCACCAGATCCCAACAATTGTGGACCTCAGTTGTGGACTATGTTACCATCATCCATGCATATACATTCAGAACTGTTGGGGGCAGATTTACTAAGCTCGAGTGAATGGTTTGAATTTCAAAAAGTTCGAATTTTGACCATCGAATAGGCTATATTCGACCATTCAACTTTAATTCGAACAATTCAAAGTAAAAATCGTTTGACTATTCGACCATTCGATAATCGAAGTACTGTCTCTTTAAAAAAAACTTCCACTTCATACTTTGCCAAATTAAAGCTACCGAAGTGCAATGTTAGCCTATGGGGACCTTCTAGAGCACTTTTCTTAGTTTTTTTTTGATCAAATAGAAATCCTCCGAACGATAAAAATCAGTCAAACCGTTCAATTCGGACAATTTAATAGTTCGATCGAACAATTTTTATTCAACCGCAGGATTGCCAAATTTGTTGAAAAAAACTTTGAATTCGATGTTCGAATTCGAAGTTTTTTAATTCGATGGTCGAAATTCGAAGTTTTTTGTACTTTGAAATTCGACCTTTGATAAATCTGCCCCTTGGTGATATATTTTCTACAGGTTGCAAATCTAGCCCCGGCCCAAAAGAGACTGTTATGCAGATGTTAGGTATTTCAAAAAAATGAAAAAAAACCAATCCCCTCTAGAATATCTCTAATTAACCAAGTTTTTCCATTTTACAATATAATTTATTGCAATAGGGGATGTCCAGAAAAATAATGTGAGTTTTGCAATCCTATTCATAACTTTTGAAAAACACCAACCTCAACAATTTGTTTTGGCTTAACACAAGTTCACTTTGTCTGCTATATCTTTATTTGTTTATTTATTGGTTCTGTTATCTTTATTGGTTTATTTGTTCTTTAGTCTTTTAGCCATACACTGGATGATAAAAGCTACAGAAGGCCATGTATGGTACCCTCTGATGGGCCTACCTGACCATTATATGACTGAAAATTGGGTAGATGTGGAACGTGCAGGTTTGGACATACAATCAGGGCTGCATCAAATCAATGCTCAATGTACTGTATGCGACCTGTCTGACAAGAAATATTACTATATGATCTGAAATTAATGTTTTCCTGGTAGTTATATTTCTGCTTCATTACCTCAAATAAAATCTATTATTGTTAAAATAAACAAATTCACGGTTCACCAGTTTATCTGTGTTGGTAAAGACGTTGGGATTAATTTTAGCAAACATCAGTTGTGCAACTTTAATATAATCAGTAAACCCCAAAATGAAAACAATTAATCTGAACTGGCATAACAGTAAATGGTAACACATGTATTTAAAAAGCCAATTGCTTGCTTAACTGACACCTAGGGGCAGATTTATCAAAGGTTGAAGTGAAAATTCAAATTAAAAAAATTTGAATTTCGAGCTAATTTTTGTGTGCTTCGAATAGTCCAAATTCGATTTGAATTTGAAAAAAATTAGAACATTAGAACTTCTAAATTTATCATGTACGGTCTTTTTAAAAATTTGACTTTGACCATTCGCTATCTAAAACCTGCCGAATTGCTGTTTTAGCCAATGGGGGACCTCCTAGAACCTATTTGGAGTCAATTGGGGGAGTTTGAAAAATCAAAGATTTTTATGGTAAAAACTTTGATTCGTACAATTCAAATGCACTAATACTTCAATTCATTTGATTCGAATTTGATTGAAAACTGACCTATTTTATCGAAAACAGACCTTTTCGGCCAAAAAAAATTATTTTTTAATAAATTTCGGTTGGTCTTTTTTAATTTGAATTTCAACGTTTTTTAAATTCGAAATTGGAAATTCGACCCTTGATATATCTGTCCCCTATTGTAGCATACCTAACAAACCTATTTTGTCTAAAGGTTATAAATGCAACATTATGGTTGGGCAGTTCTATTTTGACTTTTCTTCTTGACCAGCATTCCATGCGTAGATCCTTCTTGTGGCAGTTTCTGCAGACATAATACCATGGACAAATTCACTACTTCTAGCATAATTTAATCCTGAACTTTAGTTTTCGCTTAAATGAATTTAGGGACAAATTTGAAATAAATATAAATTTTTATGTAAACATAAATCAAAATACATGTAAAAATATAAAGGATTTACTGTATTGTGACTGAATTTACTCAATATATTTAGTAAACTATACACATACACAGTCTGTTTTTATGTTTATATTGATGTGTGTGGTCTTCCTGGTCTAAGACAAAAAAGGACTTAAAGAAAACCAACAAATTAGCTTCTTCTTCAGAATGCATTTTGGCTTGTTGAAGGCCAAATTGTAGAGGATTATGTAGAAGAAATAAGGAGAAGAATACTACTTAAAAGATGTCAATAAACTGCTCAGGTAATTTGAAGGACAAAGGAAAGGGGAAGTTAGAATTGTTTAGTGTTACAGAGGGAGGGATTATTAGGTCCAGACTGGGTTGCATTGTTGATTGCTAAATTAACTTTTAGTAGTTATAGAAACTTTTCAAATGGTCTTCATTATTTATTTTATATATTTTTTTAATTATGTGCCTTCTTTTTCTGACTCTTTCCAGCTACAAATTTATTGTTACTTCTACTATTTGTTGCTCATCTTTCTATTCAGTCCCTCTCCTGATCATATCCCAGTCTTTCATTCAAATCAGTGAATTGTTGCTAGGGTAATTTGGACCCTAGCAACCAGATTGCTGATATTGCAAATGGGAGAGCTGCCGAATAAAAAGCTAAAGTATTTCGTATCAGTCAATTAGCAGATAGCATTTATTGACCCAACACAATCTTAGTGCATTTTTATTACATCTAAACAAGGGTCTTCATGAAGCTTCCTCAAGCCGCCACCGTTCACTTAATTCCAGACCTAGCTCATCACATGGACAGTATACAGTATATACAGGAGTGTAAAATCTTTTACACAGAAAGCATAAACAGTATTATAACGCCGCTATTTTTGGAATAAAAAAAGTTCTCAATGATTTTGGCCTGGTGTAATTACCGTATTTCTTGAGTTAATAGAGACCAATTTATAGATTGATAACTTCTGTGGCAGGAATATAAAAATGTACAGAAATGTGCACAAGGGCCCCAGTGTAAAGCTGAGACATCTTCAGGTGTCCAAAGGCAACACCCAGAGGGGAGGATTTAGCTTTATGATTTGATTTGTATGCTGAACTCTTCACCCAAGTTTATCAATAAATTAAACTGTCTATTGTGGATCCTGTAACACATCATTTTAATGGTGATACGTGGTGTAGTCTAAACATATTACACACCATTATAAATGGCCCCTTACCAGGGATGGGCGAATTTGACCTGTTTTGATTTGCCAAAAATTTGCCAATGGCCATTAAAGACTATGGGCGTCAAAAACATTTTTGGCGATTATTTTATCCCTTGTTTTATCCATAGCCCTTACATTGCTTCCACAAGGGTGAGTTTTTGCACTGTAAGTTACAGATGACCCACTGTTAAGGATCTAAAAGGCAGAAAGTGTACGTGTTTTCATGAGAAGGATTTGTACTTCTTACAGGTACATCTTTTTAAATACAGATCCATTCGGGATGCCCAAAGTTAGTGGCTGGAATTTAAGAAAAGCATAACGTGTAGATTTCTTAGAAAACCCAATAGCAGTTATAGGGGGAAATGTAATAAAGCCGCTAACGGAAAAACTATTTGCAATGCGAAAAGTTATGCCTTTTCATGAACAAATTTTGCTTTGCGCGAATTTAATATAGCTTTTGCGAGCACGGAAACTGTTTAGCGACCACTTCCGACAGTGGACGGCCGTCTGTGAATTTTATAGTTTGCGACACTGCGCAGTCAATGTAATAAAACTTCTTACATTCCCCTGATAGAGTTTAGAATACCATCTCACCGTACTCATAAATTCCCAAACTTGCCCTTGTGATTCAGCAGCAGGGTGATTATTGGATATCCACATAGAAGCCTCAGAACTAGTGATAGGTGAATTTATTTGCCAGGCACCAATTTGCGGCGAATTCCATAGTTTTGCCGCCAGCAAATAAATTTGAGAAACTGCCATGAAAATTCTATCGCGTCCAAAAAATGGACGCCGGGGTACAAATACAGATGCCGACGTCCAAAACAAGACACCGGCTGCATTTCATGAATTTCAGAGGAAATTCGCAAATCTTTAGTTGAAGAGAAACGGGACAAATTCGCTCATCATTACTCAGAACCTAACTATTATCTGGCAATGTGACACACTGCTTGATACAAATACATACAGTACTATCTCACTATATGCATGACAACAAATTAACAATGGTGAGGAGGAGGAACTAAGGCTGAGAAATTCATGGGCTGCTCTCTGTACTGATTGGTTCTGATTGGAGAGCAACATACAGTAAGCATGCAAAAAAGTTCCCAGTGGTGCCAAATATGGGTTGTTGTTGTTGGTAATTAGCAGCCTCTATGTGGATTGGCAGCCTGTAAGTGGCTCCGTTTGACAGCACATGTTTTTTATGCAAATAAACTTTCCTGTAAGGCAGGAATTAAAAAATAAGCACTTGATTTGAAGCCATTGGGAGCAACGAGGTTGCTGAGCATCATGTTGCTTGCAAGCCACAGGTTCGGCATCATTGATCTATGCCATCCTTTTAGATTTTGAAGTTTGGGGACCTGGGGTACTAATAGGTTCCACTCATACCCAATCCTCACAGTCTCACAGAAATTACACAATTTATAGTTTTTTTAACCTTAACTAAGAGAAACAATCTTCCCAGTGGCGTATGCTGCAGCAAACAGGCGGCTAGGGCAGGAGTGCCCATACTTTACTAATGCGAGGTCTACTTTTAATTGATATTGTCCCATTATGATCTATATCCATAAAAGCATTGTTAACATTCTGTTCCACGGAAAAGATTACTTAAATATTGATTTATGGGAAAATGCATATTGCTATATTTAACAAACAAATAGTTCTTATGTAACCATAACATAAGAAATATCTGAATGAAAAGAATGAAACAGGAGGGTGATTTGGACAAGCTGTTTGTTGACAGTGAGATGTACTGATCAGCAGCTAAAGGTCTACTGGTAGATCCCGATCTACATTTTGGGCACCCCTGGGCTAGAGAATCCAAGAGAAAGCTCCGAATTATGGGAATGCCATTTCCCATAGACTCCATTTTATCCAAATAATCCAGATTTTTTAATAATGATTCCCTTTTTCTCTGTAATAATAAAACAGTAGCTTGTACTTGATCCAAACTAAGATACAATCAACCATTATTGGAGGTAAAACCAGCCTATAGGGTTTATTTAATGTTTACATGATTTTCTTGTAGACTTAAGGTATAAAGATCTAAATTACAGAGAGATCCATTATCCAGAAAGCCCAAGGTCCAGAGCATTCTGGATAATAGATCCCATAACTGTACTAGAAACTTGCCGGCACTCCCTTCCAACTTGGGATCTGGTGTCTATATAACAAATGTGTCCATAAACACAGCTCATTGCACCAAGCAGGCACCATGGGGTGTTCTGTTTAATCTCCATGGGAAAGTCACTAGTCTCCGTAGTATGCCTGGATGAATGGCAGGTTTTGCTCATCTCTATCCCGGGTAGTTTCCTGCCTTTTGTTCTTCTGATCAGAATTTGTGTAGGTTTGACAAAAATAAGTAGCTAGTGGAGATGTGCAAGAGTCGGGATTTATTACCTACTAAAAGATAAGAACAGAGTAATCTCAAAGAAAACCATGTTAAATGGCAATAACTAATATAGCCCTAAGCCTCCTGCAATATTTATTAATGTCAGCCTTTCAATTTATTTTGTTTGCTTGCTCAAAGTTTTTTTTTGTAGCTTGGCTCCTGACCCCATGCACTCATAACTTTTATGAGTAGGATGTGCTTTAATTGACAACTGCTTCATGTAAATGTCATTGGAACAACATTAGTCACCGCTTCACTTTATTTCTGCCTGACTTGAAAGGAAACTAATGTTAAAATAGAAATTTTTAAGCTGGTTAAAAGATTAAACGAAATGAGCTGCATAAAGTTTATATGAGAAGGATATAAAAGCATAGCACACGGACTGATTTGTTTTCTCTGGAAAACTGTCATGGGAAAACAAGTTGTTTGCAAAGTGCATCAGTCAATAGTGCTGCTCCGGTAGACTTCAGCACTGAAATCCATTTTTCAAAAGAGCAAACTGCTTTTTTTATATATTTAATTTTAAAATCTTACATGGGGCTAAACAAATTGTCAGTTTCCCAGGTGTCTCCAGTCATGTGACTTGTGCTCTTATAAACTTCAGTCACTCTTCACTGCTTCACTGCAAGTTGGAGTCATATCAACCCTCCTCCCTTTCCCCCAGCAGCCCATCAGCAGAATAGTGAGAACCAGATAATAGCTCCCTGATAGATATAAGAACAGAACTTAGTAGTAAAAATCCAAGTCCCACTACAACACCTTCAGTTACACTGATTAGGAGAAACAATAGCCTGCCAGAAAACAGTTCCATAGTGCAGCACTGGCTCTTTCTGACATGACCAGTCAAAATGACCTGAGATGGCTGTCTACACACCAATATTATAACTAAAAGAAATACACTAGTTGGGTTAGGAATTACATTTTACATGGTAGAGTGAATTATGGGACCTATTATGCAGAATGGCCCAGGACCTGGGACTTTCCGGATAATGAATGTTTCCATAATTTTGGTCTTCATACCTTTAGGGGCTGATTCACTAAGAGTCGAATATCAAGGGTTAATTAACCCTCGATATTCGACTGGGAATTGAAATCCTTCGACTTCGAATATCGAAGTCGAAGGATTTAGCGCAGATAGTTCGTTCGAACGATCGAAGGATTATTCCTTCGATCGAACGATAAAATCCTTCGAACCGAACGATACGAAGGATTTAAATCCAACGATCGAAGGAATATCCTTCGATCAAAAAAAGTTAGCCAAGTCTATGGGGACCTTCCCCATAGGCTAACATTGACTTCGGTAGCTTTTAGATGGTGAACTAGGGGGTCGAAGTTTTTTTTAAAGAGACAGTACTTTGAATAGTCGAACGATTTTTACTACGAATCCTTCGATTCGAAGTCGTAGTCGAAGGTCGAAGTAGCCCATTCGATGGTCGAAGTAGCCCAAAAAAAACTTCGAAATTCGAAGTTTTTTTACTTCGAATCCTTCACTCGAAGTTAGTGAATCGGCCCCTTAGTCTACAAGAAATTCATGTAAACATTAAATAAACCCAGTAGGCTGGTTCTGCTTCCAATAAGGATTAATTATATCTTAGTTGGGATCATGGAATAGGTAATGTTTTATTATTACAGAGAAAAAGGAAATCATTTTAAAAATTTGGATTACTTATATAAAATGGAGTCTATGGGGTATATTTATGAAAAAGTGAAGTTAGAGATCACCATAGTCCACTAGAGTGAAATACAGCCTCTCTCCATTCATTTCTATGGGATTTTTAAGGGCATATTTATCAAAGGGTGAAATGAATGGAGAGAGGCTGTATTTCACTCTAGTGGACTGTGGTGATCTCTAACTTCACTTTTTCATAAATATACCCCTATGGGAGATGACCCTTCCGTTATTCAGTGCTTTCTGGATAACAGGTTTCTGGATAATGGATCCCATACCTGTAGTAGTAAGGGGTGCAAAAATGCACCCTTATATGCCCAAAGTCAGAAGAAGAAGGTAAATAACTCCAAAACTATAAAAAAAAATAATGAAGACCAATTGAAAAGTGGCTTATAGTTGTCCATATTATAACATACTAAAAGTTAACTTAAAGGTGAAACACCCCTTTAATGTTTATACGTTATTTTCAGTTTTAGTCTAAGGTACTCCAAATAATATTCCACAATATCAGAACTAATGGTTCCAGTGCAAAGCAAGAATTACAGAGCTAGTAATGTTTTGTGCTTAATACAAACATATATAGTCTATAAATACAGAGAATTAATAAGAGGGCATTTTAGAAATGTGATCACCTATTGTCAGTGTGCACTTAAAGCAGTAATAGCTTCTGTAAACATGAGTGATAAGAGAATGCTTTCGGTAAGGCTGAAGTTTTACAGCAATCATTGAGATTGGCAGCGTTCACTATTGATTCCCTTATCTTTCCAAAGCGATTCCCATTGTTGTTTGTAGTGATGGCAAGTGAGTCATAAGCCGCAAATGTTTTGCAGAGTAATATTAACGATTTACATTCTGAAGAATTGATTGGCAATTGTGAGTCACTTAAATCTAATAAATAGGTAAAAGCATGGTTTAAAGAAAAATGAAAGAAAAAGGGCTTTTCAGCTGTAGCTTTTCATTGGCAGCGACATTCTATTTTATTCCAAGTCTTGTGTCATTCTTCTACATTTCCTCCCAATGTGCAGCAATTCAATGAAGTCTATTGCATTTGGCAAAGATTGTTTTTTTTTTTTTAAAAGAAAACAATTAGTTCAAACTATAGATTAGTTTAATAGATGCCAGTTTAAACTTTTACCATCTGTTCTCCCTGTCTCATTATGAATGTAAAATGAACATAATTCACATATGCATCATAACAAAGGGAGATGTAAATGCTCAAAACATGTGTGTATTCTTTAATTCATAAATCACGCATCTGTTGTTTATCTTTTATTGCTGACACAAGCCAAATGAAATACTCAGTATCTTTGGATTGGTGTTTATATATTGAAAAATGAAAACCATGGCAACTGCATTCATAGCTCCCCTGTTCACAACACATCAGCACTTCCTGTATTATCTAGTTGATGTCCAACATGTATCCCTGGAGTCATTTTGGAACTACAATGCAGAATTCATTCACAGCCAAAGGCTAAGGAAGGGCCACATGTCTTGCGTTCCGTTGCACCGGAAGAATGACGGTTAATACATTATGGCATGTCTCTGTAACATTGTTTTCCCTGATGTCCTGTGTTACTTTAGCTAATAGCTTCCCAAACTATGGCTGGGCTGACCTCCTAGAGGGCCCAAAGCAGTAGATGTGAGGGGGAACGTAAATGCTTATCATTATGGTACATTCACTAAACAGTGAGAAACCGAGAGAGACTTTTTTTTTGTCCAGAATGGCCCATTTTGAAAGTCAGGGCAAACACATTCAGGTTTGCAGAAGGCAGAAGATTGGCTGCCTGACTTGTGTTTGATGAAGTGGCCAGGTGGAGGACGGCTAGAGTTGGCCGAAACATTGAGGAATAAAATCACAGCCCTTGTGGCTTTTTTTCATGACAAGTCCTGTGAGTGCGGTCTCTTTTTTCATTTTATATAATATCTATCTATCTATCTATCTATCTATCTATCTATCTATCTATCTATCTATCTATCTATCTATCTATCTATCTATCTATCCTGTATAACTGTATATGTCTAATGTCACACATGGGAGATTTTCGGCACCTAAGCTTCTAACAGCTTTCTGCTTTCTGCTGTGTTTGCATCTGGTGTCAATACATCCTTCTGGGTGCAGACACACAGGGCAAATTCACTAAAGGGTGAATTTTCATCAGTAACTAGTGAAGGGGCGAATAAATTCGTCAGGCAAAAAATTTCCAAGTTTTGCCACCGGTGAATAAATTCACAAAACTTACGACACCCATTGACTTTAGTGCATTTGTACAAAATAGGCGCACGTATAAAATTTGTCAAAATTGATGCTTCAAAAAAATTTTGATGCCCATTGACTTACATGCATTCAGGAAATTTTTCCCCATTTTGCGAATTTCGTGGTGAAGTGTTGCTTTGGCTGGGGAAGTATTTAACAGTGAATTTTCACTAGCGTTAATTTCTGCCTATCAAAACTTCGCAAACAATCTTACGCTTAGGTTCATTTTAATAGGGCAGGTACCAAAATGTCGTATGGAATTCTTTATTAGTAATATTGGTGCAAATGCCTGAAATGGCCACTTTTTCAAACACATGTCCAATGAGGCATAAT
Organism: Xenopus laevis; assembly: GCF_017654675.1. Taxonomy (NCBI): domain Eukaryota; kingdom Metazoa; phylum Chordata; class Amphibia; order Anura; family Pipidae; genus Xenopus; species Xenopus laevis. The sequence goes on along the minus strand of NC_054372.1, from coordinate 159,317,006 downwards.
AATGACAGGAGAGATCCTCTAATGCCCTAGACATGAGCCCACCCACCAACTTTAATGCATTTCCTGCATACAGGATATAATGTCACTGACATAAGATTGAGGAAGATGCAGCTTTGTTTTATCAGTTTGCCTGGTCAAAGATGGTGAAGTAAACTCTGGCTGAAAGTCACCTGGCGATAGGAACGAACGATATTAACGGTCTTGTTCGCTATCGAATAGTCCTATGCGCCTGTTAGTGAATTGGCGATATCCCTGTAGATGGGATTTCTGGCGAATTTTCACTAGCATCGGCCACTTCACCCTTTAGTGAATCTGCCCCACAGAGTTGATTTGAAAGCAGAACCGCACAAGTACACATCTTGGCACTGAATCTGCCATGCGTGGAAGCAGCCTAAAGATGGCCATACAATGCAACATAAAGATAAACTGGTTTGGTGACAAATGAGGCCAAATGAATGTATCTTTACCCAATGTGCCCACCTAAGGTGGATGATAATGGGCTTAATCCAATCATTGGTCCTAGGGCCAAATGATCGGATTACAGCAGCGTGAATAGAAGCAGTTACAGCAAGGACCACATAAATTAGCCCATGCAGTCTTTGATCTGATGGGAAAATATACCATGCCCTATTAACATCTGTCCAATTCTCAGCCAGATATCGGTAGGGTGGGCCTGTTGGTGCCCCATACATGGGTAGATTAGCAGCCGAATCGGTTTAAAGGATCCAAATCGGCAGAGATCCCCAACCAGTGTCTCAAAAGCAAAATGTTGCTAATCAGCTCCTTGGATTTTGCTCCCAGTGGACTCAAAGCAGGTTCTTATTTTGGAATTCCTGGCCTGGAGTCTCCTGTAGACTGCCAGTCCTCTTATTTGGCACCCTCAGGGACTTTTTCATGCCTTTGTTGATTCTCAACTCTTTTTACATTTGAATGTGGCTCATGGGTAAGAAAAAGTTTGAGGACCCCTGCCTTAAGGCTAAAGTTCCACTGGACAATGGACTAGGTGAGACTAGGATTAGAGAGCTGATAACAAATTGCTTAATACCCAAGAACTGATAGCAAACTTACTTTTTGCTTCAAATAAAACATTTTTACATGAAAATGTACAAGAATAATTTTATATTTCTGGTTCTTTAATTACACATGGCTATAGGAAGAATTTACCATAAGTAACAAAACATTTTAAAAAAAGTTAGTGAAAGCTTTTTTGGATTATTCATAAGATTATTGCGGTCTAATGGGGGAATGTAATAAAAGTCGCATATGTGAAAAGTTATGCCTGTGTTATGCCTGTGTGCGAACAAATTTTCCTTTGCATGAATTTAATATAGCTTTTGCGAACCTGGAAACTGTTTAGTAACCACTTACGACAGTGGAAGAATGTTTGTGAATTTTATAGTTTGCGCCAATGCGCAGTGAATGTTGTAAAAGTTATGTTTGCTCCATATGATTATGACACATTCAAGATCTTCTTAAAAGTGGACAATGCACAATTAAAATTTGCAATGCAATAACAGTTTAAGGAAGAATATTACATTGCAAAATGCTAATTTTTATTCTTATTTGTGCAATAATTTTGCTTTTGCAACTTTTATTACATTCCCTCATTAATCTTTTTCTAAACCTTAAAGCAAGTCATCATCGTGTCTTCCATACTATATCTGTAGGACCCAGTGGCGTAACTAGTTGTTACTGGGCCCCATAGCAAAATCAATTTAGGGCCCCAAAATATTTATAAGTTGGCCTATTTTACCAAGATATATTAAAATTGCTAATTAATTAGGGTCTCACTGGGCCCCCTACACTCCTGGGCCCCCCTGCAACCGCAGGGTCTGCTTCCTCTATAGTTACGCCCCTGGTAGGAGCATAAGCATCAGGATATTTGATTTTCATTTTACTCTTACTTACAGTATATAAAAAATATTAGGTACAAAATAAGAAATATTTTTGAGAAGCAATTTAATCTTTTCTCGCAAAGTAATTACACTTTATTAGTCAATAAAATGAGAGAAACATTATTTACGAAGGCAAATGATAGCTAATACATCTGCAGATTAAAATATTTTCTGTTATATACAATATGTAAGTGTTTGCAGGACATTTTTCTGTGCTCACTTTTGTAGAACTTTATAATTAGAGGGATTCTTCTGAAACATTCAGTTGTAGCTTTAAGGGCTATAGGGCACACACCGCTGTGGAGGCAATACATGTGTCAAGGGAATTGCTGCAGGCCATGGAAAATGATGTAAAGAACCTGTGGGCTGTAATTGTTGCCCAGCATTATGCCAATTAATATATATGTATTCATTTTGGGTCTAAAATTCTATCATTTTATTATTAGTATCCTTAAAGTATACAATGACAGCATTTTACAGTGCTTTACAGAGACTGATGATCATTCACATCAGTCCCAGTGGAGCTTACAATCTAAGGTCCCTATCACATTGACACACAGTAGGGTCAATTTAAATAAATAAATAACTAAACGCATAAAATAAGGAGCTCAGAGCTCAATTAGCCATGGTACCACCATAAAGAAAGAGGGTAATTCACCAGACAAAAGTGCACCCCTTAGTGCACATTAAAAAAAAATACTTGTGTTGGGGTCTGTCTGGCTCAGGATTAAATGAATGACACACAAATAAGGGGAAGAGTAGAGAGTGGGAGGGTGTGAGTAGGGATCATTCTAGCCCCTGTGCTACCACCTGTCACCCCGCCAGCACCTACATTTCATGAGCTGGAGGGGTTAGGGGGGGGGAGTAATCTCTCCACTAGAAGAGTCAAATTTCTAGTTACCAGGTGCAACTTTTTGCTGCCCCAGTTAAAATTGCAGGCCACTGCCCATGAGGCAAGGTTATCACATGCACCTATGCACATTTTATGCTGAATCCTTTACAGTGTCTAAAGGTTAACTTCTGATTCCCACTGCCGGTTATTTGAGGCACATAGTCAACCCAATGTCAGACTGATGAACAGATTTTAGGGATAATGATTCTGTCCCTTTTGTAAGCTGCATTTTAAAATATATTTAGTTGTGATGGGTGAATCTGACGCATTTCGCTTCACAAAAATTTGCCAAAATGCACTGAAGTCTACGGGTGGCAATTTTTTTGACGCGCAATGTGGTCCATAAAAAATTTTTCGCAGCGAAACTCAGTGTTAAGTTTCGTTCAGGACTATTTGGTGTTCTTTGAATTAACATTTGAAATGAAGCGGTGCGGTTTACAAAATTGAAAGTGACAATATATAGCTGATGTTTTATACTAATTAATGAGACAAGTTCCAATTATATGAATAAACACTAATTTGAAAACAAATGGGACTTTTCCATAATGTAAATATATTATTCAGTTTCAGATGTTTTAAAATCAACATTGCAGGAGATCTATTATGACATTACTTCATTATAAGGCAAAACTATATTCAGTTTTAGTTTGAAATTTCCTACTAGGTATGTATGAATTTGTGTCTAAATTCTGCATTTCGCTGTACAATATCAACTTTACATATTTTGAAAACTTCAAAACATAGAAACACTCTATGAGCAATCAGAAATTCACAAGTAATTGGATCAACACATGGGGCAAAATTACTAGTAGGTAAGGCATTTTTCAGTAGCAGTATGCACAAAATGTCTCTGTCTTAAATATATTGATAATGGGTTGAGTGCAGAGGAATCTTGTATTTGTCTATATGTATTTTGTGGTCACAGCCTCATTGCACCCCCGCCTAATGATTTTAAAAACTAGTGGTGAGCACAACTTTCCCTTGTTTGCAAAATTACTAGAAATCACATTCTTGTGTTAAATAGTGATGGACAAATTTGGGCCGTTTCATTTGCAAAATTCGCGAAACGGCACTGGCATCTCGTTTTTGAGGCCGGTGTCCATTTTTTTTGGACGCTGGCGCACATTCCCCGGCGAAAATGTGCAGGCATCAAAAGAACAGATGTTGGCGTCCAATTTTTCACTGTGCGGGAATCGCAGGAATTCGCTGCAAATTCGCGCCTGGGGAATAAATTCGCCCATCACTAGTGTTAAACCCTTGAAATTCTGAATGGCTGCCACTTAAAGTAACTTCAGCAATGTCATGTTGAATATCCCTATAAAGAAGGTACAAATATCAGATGATAAGATCAGATCAAAGGAAACTGTGTGACCATGTCATGGTTTTAGTGCCAAAAAAACAGCAACAACAATAAGCTTTGTTATATCAGTCAATATTTGTTAAATGTATTTGTTTTCCTGTTTAACCAAACACTTGTTCCTGTTATCTCTGAATAGATGTTTCACAAAGAAACTTGACATACAAAAGGCAAAGCTGATTGATGGTGTAAATGTGAGAATACAAGAGGAGCGATAGCCAGATAAAAAGCAGCATTTTGCACAGCTTGTAACCTCTATTTTACTCCAACTGGTAAATCCGTTTCTCCAAAAATCAACTATCAATGGTATAATGAGTTATACATCTCTTCTTTAATATCTTTTGTACATCCATATGATAAGAAGGGCCCTAGAGCCGCAATTATCCATTGTGATGCTATAGAAATAAATAGTAAGTAAACAAAGGCCCACAAAAATGTGTAAAAAGGACACCAGCTATATAGACTGCTTCCTAATTACGGCACATTAGTTTCACTTAATGAAGTCAGTCACACTCATTTACTAGTGACCTCACACATCAGCAGGGTCTCTCTGTTGCCCGCACATTCCCATAGTTTAATCAAGATGGCTTTAGCTCTTAGTCTGTGATGTCCATTTACACATGTTTTAAAGATAAAATGCAAAACAAAGTGGATTTACTCTAGGGACCAGTTTCAGTTGGATTTAGCCATGGTAATATCAAATATAAGGAGCCCATTAGGGGAACAATTGTGGAACATATTACAGTTGTATTAATACATTTTGTCCAAATATTGTAGCTCAATAAAAGATGTGGGATTTGAGATTTGACTTTTAGATATATGGAATTATCAAAATCCAATTACCCCAGGCCCCCTCTGCTGTTTCTTTTGTCCTGTATGCTCTACAACTAATGTATAGGTTCCTCTTTGGTTCAATATATCTAGCAGTCATACAATCCTACAGCACAAAGTGATTTCCCTGGTTCCATTCCAAGATTTTCCATGTTGAAAACCAACATGGTATTTCAAAGGGATACAGTGCAATTAGCATATTCTAAAACCCCTTAATTGGTATATGTGCATGTATACAATTTTCTGAGCAGAAATGGCTTTTTGCAGCATTTGGTTGATAACCGTAATCTTCTATCATACTTAATTTTGTAGAAATTAATATTAAGTCTATTTTCTAGAGCCCCAGTTGTAAAATCATGGAATCATTTTTCACTGTAACGAGAATGGAGAATTTGCTGGATTTGCTTTAATTAGATTTGTGTGCAGTTAAATTAGTTTTTAAGGAAGCAAATGTATTTTAAATGAAAACACTGACCCAAGCCCCTAATGGAAAAGGCAGATATGGTAAATGGTTCTTAGTGTAACTAAGCTGATTTCTATGTCTCCACTACAGTATTCAAATACTATGACGGCACATACATATCACAGCAACTAAAAATAAACTGATTACGTTTGGTTCCGGGCAGATATTCTGGTACACAAGTAGGGTCATGAGTTGGCCTTTCTGATAAGGAACACAAATTCACTAAGCGCCGAAGCGCCTAACGCTAGTGTCAATTCGCTAGCGTTGGTCATTTTCGTTACTTCGCAAATTCACTAACGAACGCTGGCGTAAATTCGCTAGTGTTACTTCTACTTCTAACTACGCAAATTCACTAACGCGTGCATTGTACTGAACGCTACCTTTTACACTAGACTTCCTTCGCCACCTCAGACCAGGCGAAGCGCAATAGAGTAGATAGGGATTGCTTCAAAAAAAGTTACAATTTTTTCTAAGTCCCAAAAAACGCTGGCGTTTTTATTTTATTTGATGTTCTGAAGGTTTCCCAGGCATTTGTAGTGATTGTATGTATTCCTCCATTGAAATTTGAATTTGGCGCCGTATGCAAATTAACCATCGCTAGCGTAACTTCGCTTTGCTTAGCAAATCAACGCTAGCACAACTGAGCGACCCCTGAGCGCAACTTCGGATTTTAGTGAATTTGTGGAGCGCTGGCGAAACTACGACTGACGAAGTGTGGCGAAGTACGGCGAAGTGCGGCGAAGTTACACCTGGCGCAACTACGAATCTTAGTGAATTTGCCCCATAGTATTGATAGGGTTATATAAGAAGGGCTGCTCTTTTCCTAAAACTCTTGCTAATAATATAGATTAACTCTCTGTTCCTTTCCCTTAAAATCACTTAGTGTAACTTGGTGTATCGGGGGGCTAATAACTTTTGTAGTGAATGACCAAATTAATCCTTTAGGGAACAAAGGACCATTACAGAGAATGGGAGACTTGAGTTGAACACTTAGGGCATAGGCACACAAAGCTGTAGTCTCCACTGCTCTTAGCCTCGCTGAGAGAAGCAGATGCGATCCGTGCCCCTGCTCCATTGATCTAAACCATTTCTGCTTGGGTGTGCTTACATGCAATGGAGGTCAGCTCAAATACGCAAAAAGAGGCATCTTTGGGCTGACATCTGTTCCACTGCATGTGTGCACATGCAGGCATAAGTGGCTTAGATAAATAGAACAAGGGCTTCCTGATTCTCTTTCTTAAGATCAACTTTCTGGAACAGAAGACAGCTTGCATTAAGGATGACCTTTGTGACAATAGGACCTTGTCCTGGCCCTCTATTCAGTGGGTTCTGACTGGCATGATACTGTAATGGTGCTGGCCCTTTTATTACTCTCTGTTGAAGCAGCTGGTCTATCACTATGTCTAACCACTCACAGTAAGCGCCACAGATCTGACCTACCACTAGCTAACCTATATGATTTTCTTGCCTTGGTACCTCGCTGAAGTGACAGACCAGGGAGGCTTCCACCATTCTTATATTTTTCCTATCAGACAAAGAGAAATGGCCCACTGCTCTTTCACTTATATAACCTCTCTAGGGAAGTGCCACAGAGGAATCTGCTCTAGCGCCTTGTCAAGTGGATTTCCAACCTAACAGCACCCTCTAGAAATTGGAATATCAATAACAACTATTTTCATAAAAACATAATTATATTAATTAAATTATATCTATAGCAATGTCTCCATAAAGCACAATCATGCGGATCTGTATTTCTGTTCCAAAGAGAATGTTTTACCACCATTTCTGTAGCAGAAGGTCCAGAAGAGTAGAGGGTCCAGTAAGGCAAAAATTAATGATCTATCTTGGTGAAATTGGTCAACTTATCAGTGTTTTGGGGCCCTTAATTGAATTTTACTATGGGGACCAGTAAAATCCTCGGGGACTATCCTTAAATTTTACAATAGCAGTTACATTTCCCTGTATAATACAGTCAATACAAATGCATACGATATATTTGTAAACAAAAGTATTTTAGAATAAACAGAGTGAACCATGACAAAAAGAATATAGTTTTTCTTGCATTGTTTTTGCACTTGCCACAATTCATTTACAAAGGAATTTGTCAGCTCACCACACAAAAATGTGGAGAGAAATTTATTACAGAACATTCATAAAACTGACTTTTCCATTCTAATTTGCAAAAGTAGCTGTAGTAGCTCCCTGTGGTGCAAAGCACACAAAAGAGACTTAGCTGAAACTCTCACTCTCACTTTTATGCTGTAATATTCCTTGCAGAAACTTTAAAGGTATTCCAATGTATACTACTACCTTATGGTATATTGTAATGTTGCAAGTTTAATCTTTGTAACAAAACCAGTTCACATTAATAGAAGTACCTTGTTGTTTTTTCTCAAGAACATCTCTGAGTGTTCCAGTTTCTGCCTTACCTTCTTCTCTGTCTACCATATTGACTAACCTGTGTATGTCTTTCATTATGTTTGCACTTCTGCCAATCCAAACCTTGTGGTCTCCTTGATACACTTTATTTATGGTCTTGTCCCTGAGGATCAGTCCCAAAGTGGTAGACTGCAGATGAAAGAACAAAGAGAAGGAGAGAAAAAAGGCAGCTGAGTGTTATCCCTTCTAGGTCCCTAGCAAGGTCAATAATGTAACGCTTTCTTGTTGAGTTTGCATTATAGTTCTAATATTTGGCCTGAGGCTGGGCTATACTGTATCTGGAAATGGACTATCACAAACAAGAGTTTTGTGTATTTATTTCTAGTATAGTATTTATTTATAAATTGTAATAATTATTATTATTCTCCAACATTTGTAAATTAAATTGGCATTGTCATGTATTTGAAGAGAAAGGATTTTCTATTTTTCTGTACAATAAGGTTGGTGCTTTTAAATTCATTTTCTCCTGGATAAACGGTAGCGCAATAAAAAGGAGTGGGCAGGAAGCTAGAAGGTCTCTTTTCAACCTACTGTATTTCACTATGTAAAACACATTCTTTGAAGTGGCCTGTACAGTTTGTAAGTGAAACCAATCATCACAGAAAGCAAATTTCCTTCACTTCCTTACTGCACAGCAAATCAAAACACCTGGCATCCTATTGAATACTATTGTACAGCACAGCAGGGTATTATTCCGAGAAAGAAAGAAACAAACCTATCAATGCAATGTCAATGGCTCCATTCTTTAACAGCATATTCAGATCAAAATATTAGGAGGAGAAACAATGACATGTATATACATCTACAGAAATGTTTCTGTGTAGTTTCTTTTTCAAGATTACCAACATACATTACATGTTTCTTTCCAGTAACCTTTGGTAGGTAACCTGATATATTTTGCAAACATAGCCCCCAAACTGGGGATCTGTTGATCTTATGAGAATTCTATTCTTCTGCCCATTTGCCTCATGGCCATACATTCTTATCAAAGGAACACAGACCATAATATTTGATGGCAGATACAGTACAGTTTAAGAAGATGGTGTAGTCCACCAGTCTGGTATCCAAAAGTCTGCACCCTATATGGCTGGGTGGCAGTCAGAGCAGTATACTGTATATTGATTTCCTAGGTCCCTACATACCTATATCTTATTTATAAGACATGAGGCCTGACTTCTGCTACCCATTATATAAACAATAGTAGAATACTGCCTAATAATTATCATTTATTTATTTATATAGCACTAGCCAATTACATAGCACTTTACATTGATGTGAATCTTACAATAAAAATTGAATAAAAGGGCCATCCCAAAATGCCATAAGGCAATTTCAATTATTTCCAGTACAAAGGTATTTTGGGGTTTTCTATCACCCTCACATGAGACACAAAAAAACCCCCCAAAAAATAAGATATTTTTTTAACTACTATATAGGCAAAGAGTTTCTTCAAAACAGAACTAGTGATGGGCGAATTTGCGAAACGGCGCATGCGTCTCGTTTTTGACGCCGGCGTACGTTTTTGACGCCGGCGTCCGTTTTTCGAAATTTTTACCGCGAATTTTCGCGGGCGTTTCGCGAATTTATTCGCTGGGCGCGAATCGCGCAAATTCGCCGCGAATTCGCGCCTGGCGAATAAATTCGCCCATCACTAAACAGAACCTATTCATTGACATAATATTGGAAAGGGGACTATGGCTTTAAGTTAGTATAGATATGGGACCTGTTATCCGGAATTCTCAGAACCTGGGTTCTCTGGATAAGGGGTCTTTCAGTAATTTGGATCTTTATACATTCAGTCTATTAAGAACAATTTAAACATTAAATTAACCCAAAATGATTGTTTTGCCTCCAATAAGGATCAAATATATCTTACTGTAAGTTGAATCAAGTAAAAGGTACTGTTTTATTATTATAGAGAAAAAATCATTTTTAAAAGACTCACTTATTTTGATAATGAAATGAAATCTATGGGAGATATCCTACCTGTAATTTGGAGCTTCCTGGATAATAGGTTTCCAGATAATGGATCCCATACCTGCATAGTATGTCTTTATATACCGCATATGTTATAAAACAAGGGTAAAAAATTATCAACAAAAACTTAAACAGAAACTATACCCTCATTAAATTTGTATTAAATTTTTCTACAAAACTTTCTACAAATACTTTTTTTTTCCTGTTAGCTTTACTTTTCCTATGAACGGGAGCTGTCTCACTGGTTATTTTTAACAGCATAGAAGTGACTTGCTTCATACACGCTAGTAAAATAGTGCTCACTAATGCTAACATGATCTGGTTACTTTGGAATGAAGCATCTCTTAGCTCGGCCCAGATTTGTGGAGAGGCCACAAATCTGGACCTAGCTAAGAATAAAATTGAGGATTCTGGGACAAGGAGCGACAACAGGCCTAGGGGTGCCCACTATGTATATCCAGCCCTGTTCTGGATAGGAAAAAAAGCTTTATATTCTTTATAGGTTTAATACAGGGACACTGTTAGAAAATGAAGTTGGAAAATGGTTTACAGATTTTTCCATTGTATGTTGTTTATAAAAGTAACTAAAGCCATGTAATCTATTACCCAGAATGTTTTGGACTTGGGCTTTTTGGCTAACCATGACATGAAGCATTGAATGGCTGTGTAGCTGGCATGGCTACATCTGTTCTAAGATAGAATAGATTATGCCCAATTTGATTTTCTAGACAGTTTGATTAATATCGGACTAATCCCAAACAGGTAACAGTTCTAAAGGCCATAGTATGCAGACATACTGCAGTATGTGCCCCAGGCAGTATTATGGGGCTTGGGTATCACTGGAAGTGTGTGTCCATGCAAATGTGACATAGCTCTGTCTGTCTGTCATGTATTTAAAGATTTGAACAATATTTCTTGCCTATTTAACAAACCACAGCACAGACATGAAGCTTCTGCCTTTACTTCTCTTCTTCTCTTTTTTGCTTTGATGATTTACATTATTGATTTAATGAGCGTGTGGGCCATAAAGACATTGTTTGGAGCTGTTGCGCAAACATTTTTGGTCACTTCCCAGGAAGTGGTGAAAATAGAACAACTAATGACTCGTTATGAAGCAACTTGATGGAAACATTATTTTTATCTCCCGGTAATTATTTACAATGGGTCTTTTGTGGAAGAACTCTGCTTCTAAATATACTTCTTCCAGGAATACAGCACTACGACTGAAATTAATAGGGCAGGGACAATGCCTTGTGACTTTCATTCAATGGAACATGTTAGGGTGGTCCTTGCATAAACTTGGATTGATGGGCTGGGGTGGGATTATTGTTTTTAACAATTTATGACCAAAGAATGAAGGGAGTTAAGATCAAAAAGGCAAAACAAACTTAGAGACAATTACTAGCTTCTGTTCATTTGTGGTGTCTGTAGTTATTATTTTTTATATCAGAAATTCTGGGATTTTATTTCTAGATGACGGGTATGTTCAACTGTTTCTTTTATTTTGAGAGTAGCCTAAACTGAGATAGAATGGGACACATGAACTTTGATCATGAGATCAAGGTACCATGAGTTGCTGCATGTATACCAGCTTTGCATAGCATCAATTAAATCCTTTAGTTTAACTAGCTCCATATGATAGTGACCCTTTAACCCTTTCAGTGGGCTGATGCATGCTGCACACAAGTGAGTTTAAGCTTGCTTTGTGCAAAACACAAGTCGCTGTCTATCATGCATTCTTGGAAGTCAGGCACAGGAACGGCAAAATGGGAGACAAAGTCATTAGGTTGCTGAAATACATTGTGGACATGAGTATTGACCACATTACTATATGGTGCATATTAAAGGGATCTGCCTAATAAATGGTGACTGTTTTGAAAAAAAATTTTAAATAATTTTTTTATTTATATATTTTTTACAACGTGAGACATCTCATTTACATAGAATGTGGCAGAAAAAATGAAATGGATACAAGATATACCCAGACACACCAGTGTCATGAACCCTACTGGGATCAGTGCAAGCCAGGCCTAAGTAAGGTCCCAGCACAGCAGCCAACATTGGGAGGAAGTTTGCATTGTTAAAAATAATCAGAATTTTTCAGGTAATTCTTAAGATATGAAACTGTATTGCTTTTTTCTAAGTACTTGTAGAGGCCTAGTAATGTTATCAGTCAATGCATAGCCAACAGACCACTGTCTCTGGCCTACTCTCATATTGTTATTTCACAGCAGGAAATTACTATGAGCATCATAACATTTTCAATGTAAAGCAAAAAGAAGCTTATAGATTTCAGTTGGGGCAACTCGTGGTGATTCTCAAGAGGTTTGCTGGGGATCTTTATAAAGGAGTAATTTTCTCCCATAAAAGAAACTGTATTTTTCAAGTAAACGTAAAATGACTGTTTTTTGTTTTAGGGTCCTCTTTCCATCCCTTGTGTAATACTTATTATAAAGTTGAAAATTTATTTACACTGTTTCTTAGAAAATTACAGCTAGTAAGCACATCCTGTATATATAAGGTGGGAACCTTGCTCTGCAGAACAGCAGGCTAAAGAAAAGTTCTGACACTTGGAGAAGTATGCCAGAATCCAAAAGATGTTTTGCCATTTTTATAAGATAATATATGTTTTATACATTTTTCTAACACATTTTTCTCAGGTAAGGGAAGTGATTGCTGTTCATATGTAATTACTCTATATTAATAATAATAATACAATATTCAATATCTTATAGTACTATTGGCACAGGTGCATAGTTATAAGGATTGCTGGCTAAATAGCTATAGCTTCAGTAGCGTCACCATCTATGTCAAAGTCCTGCATGAAAGACTAATCTATTCTGTATTTGCCTGAGTTGTCTTTTCAACTGCTTATCATCATTGTTTCAACTTAGAGTGCACCCTGGGTGCCACCACTTCCATTCTCTGCTTCAGTCCCCCCCACCTAACAATCCAATCCTAATCCAAAGTACCTGCCTCCCAGCTCCCACCACTCCATGAAATCGATCATCCTTCTTGCTAAGGACAATCAGCTCTGCCTTTGCCCACATCCTGTCTCTAAACTTGTGTCATATTTCCAACTACCTTACCTAAAACATGTACCTCTGCTCCCACCACTTTCTGTCAAGTTCCTTTCATATTGCTTGAAATTGCTCAGTAAATTCTACTTGCTCAGGTCTTTTCCTGAAACACCACTTCATTCTCATCATGCCTTGTTTAATGCCTAGTACATACAAGTCTATGGGCGTCATTTTTTCAGCGAAACAAGGCGAAAACATTTGGCCATCCATAGTTAGCATCTATGAGAGGGGAAATAGTTGGCAGGCCTCCTAGAAGAGGTTAGCTGCAATTCAGAGGCTCTGGGTCCCTGGGTGGGAACACCCTCATATGTCTTCTTCCATGTCTATGTAGAAAGAACCTCAACGCACACAGGTCTGCATGAAGTTTTCAGTGATTTATTGAAGCGTAGTGCACTGCAACGTTTTGGGGTCACCCCCTTGACAGGGCAGTGCACTGCGCTTCAATAAATCACTGAAAACTTCATGCAGACCTGTGTGCCGTGAGGTTCTTTCTACATTGCTGCTTTGGAGGTTGCCGAGCCTCCACCCACGTGCACCAGGCATATCTTCACTTATCTACAAGGTGGGTGTGCTAATCACACTACATTGCCTGGATTCTTCCATGTCTAGCCAGTCACTCCATACTTTATAGAACTTATCAGAGAAGTTTATTCTCATGTATGTCAATTTGTACAGAGGTGTTGTCTTTCTGATAATATCTAACCAGAGTGGGATTGTTGGACTAGAACTGGCTTTCCAGTGGAGAGCTATAGCCTTTTTGGTATCTTGCCACAGGGCAAGTCCAGACCATATGGAAAAATTCTGCTGCTGGGGAAGAGGATTTGGGACAGGTTTATGCTAAGTCAGGGTTCTTTCTATGAAGTCTTTGCAGGGCAAGAATAAATCCTATGTATTTCGGTTAGGTCAGTTTGTCTTTACTGCTGACCATACTATTAAGCCGGAGTCTCAAGCCCACATTTCAATATGTGTGGGTATGTCTCCCTGTCACGTAAGTGGCTATAAAATGTCATTTGATTTTTTAATCAGGATTCCTAGTGGTTAGTTTGATTCAAAGGCTGAAAATATATTGAACTATTTTTGGATGTGTCTTTTCCAGTGGAATTTACAGCCTAAAGTCATATTCTCACATGGTTTGGGGTCAATTTCATCAGAAGTCAGTTAATCTACCTGCATATTTTTTGAGCATTGCAGGAAACTTAAAAGCCCTGAGGAAATCCACGAGGAGAACATACAGATTCCATGCAGAACATGCCAAGGTTGGAATGAACTCAACAGCCCAGTTCTGTAAGGCAGTGATATTAACCACCGAACCATGTTGCACTAAATCAGATTTACCCCTAGGAAATTGGGATATCCGAGATATAATTTCAGAAGCCAGAGTTTGATCTGTATCTGGTGAAATCTACATGCATACAGGACTAGAGATGTTTCTTCCTTTCTAATACAACATTTGTTTAAATAAAACAGCCATTGCTAAAATGTACCTACCAAGCGATTATCGTGCATTTATAAAGTTCTAATTAGAAAATAGGTCAATGCAAATTAAAGGATCAGTAACATAATGTTTTATAAAAAAATGTTTTAGTATAGAACGAAAAAAAACATAAAGACAAATTAAACTTTTAAAAAAAAATTTTTTTCGTTCTATACTAACACATTTTTTTTTTTTACAAAAAATGATGTTACTAGTCCTTTAAATAAGATTTAACATAGTAAGTAAAACATCACACATCGAGTCCCTTAAACACGATTCTTTCCTCTGCTTGAGGTGTACATGTGCTTACATGCACTGGAATTAACTGCCTTAGCCTTGATTCCTTTAGGAGCTGGTCTTTTCTGTATGCTGGGTTTTCTATAGCTAATGATAGATTTCTTGCTTAGCTAGAGGTGGCCCTCATCTCAGTGTTTGTGCTAAAATGTTTTATTTTTGCTCAATCTGATATCCTTGTCTGACTTTTCATTTTCAGTTATATTCTTTAATACGACATACATTATATCATGCCTTATTTCATTCTTTCTTTAGATTAATACACACATTTCCAAGGTCATCTTCACTCTGTTTTTTTAAAATGGTATTTCAATCTATTTACTATCTGTCTGTCTATTGCCTTTATGTCTACTGTCTATATTAGCATAATCTAAATATCAAATGTGTTTATCTTATTATTCTAGATAAATATCTTGCCCGTTGCTGCTTAATGTTTTTCAAACAAGTATTTTCTCTTGCC
This sequence comes from Xenopus laevis, assembly GCF_017654675.1. Taxonomy (NCBI): domain Eukaryota; kingdom Metazoa; phylum Chordata; class Amphibia; order Anura; family Pipidae; genus Xenopus; species Xenopus laevis. The sequence goes on along the minus strand of NC_054372.1, from coordinate 159,301,844 downwards.
CCTTGCTGCTTAATGTGCTTTTTTAATACTGACCTTTTGTTTTTAGTAGTGCAAATAGACTTTAGCCATTGAAGTCAATCACTCTAATGCAAATTGCCAGTTCTTCTTTTTTAACAATGACTTAAAAATGTCACATGAAAGGGAAAATAAGCTTAATTATTTGTTTTAAATGTGACAAATAGAATTTTCTAACTTTTCGTCATGCTTCAGTTCTGATCCATGATCCATTTATGAACTCCCCATAATCCTCTGCTCTGTGGGGATGCTGATAATGCAGTAGTTGCCACCAGTGATGGGCGAATTCGGGGCGTTTCGATTCGCCAAAAAATTTGTGAATTTCTAGCGAAATGGCCAAAAATTTTCGTGTCGGCGTCCATTTTATTTGCAGGCAGTGAATCGCGGGAATTCACCCATCACTAGTTGCCACCAAGGCATTACTGATAAGCATTGCAGGTTTCCATGCAAAAAGCATTATGTGTGGGGAAAAAAACTATTTTGCAATAAGGGCTGTCCAACTTTGACAACTTGATGACTAAGTATCTGTTAGGCCCTTGTGTGATGGTTCCCAACACATTGTTTACCAAACCTTTGGATGTTGCTCCCAGTGATCTCAAATCAGGTGCTTGTTTTTGAATTCCTGGTTTAAAGATAAGCTTTTAGTTACATAGAAAACAGATGTACAAACATAGCCTCCTGTAGGCTACAAGTCCGCATAGGGGCTACTAAATTGTCCATAATTTGCACCCCAAGGAACTTTTTGCTTGTTTTGCTCTCCAACTGTTTTTTTTACATTTTGAATGTGGCTCATGGGTAAAAAAAACTGTTTGGGGATCACTGTCCTGGTGTTTGATGGTTAATTTATTCCAAAAATAAATTTATGGAAATCTCAAGGGGAAATGTAGTTTTCAAACCCCCTGGAATGCTACATTTGACTCCTGTTTCTCAGGAACATAACATTACCTTGAAAAAGATATGGCCAAAAGGACAGAAATGTATGCATACTACATCAGGGTCAGACTGGGAGTAAAAAGCAGTCCTGCCAAAAAAAAAATCAAACAGCCAACATATAAACGTGCAACATTGGTGACCAGCCCCCCCACACAAGTTTAAAAACCATACGTGGCAAGGGCCATCCATAAGAGTAAAAAAAAACATTGGTGGTAACAGCCCCCCTCCTTAGTTTAAAAAAAAAAAAACATTGGTGCCAGGGATGAAAAAATTACTGACAGTGTTCAGTGGAAACTTACGTAAACTGGTACCCTCCTTCCAGTGTCCAATGAAACAATAAAAATGCTTTTAGACATTTGCAAAGCAGGAGGTGAACAAAGAGGCTGCTGTCGCCAAGGCTGGAAGAAGACCTCCTGAAACAATAAAAATGCTTTTAGATACTTGCAAACAAAAAGTGTGTGTTTATTTCATGAGTTAATGGTTTGACACCAATTCACACCACTTACAGCATTTCTGGGGGGTGTGTTACCCAAGCCCTTCAGGGTGGTGTGAATTGGTGTCAAACCAATAACTCATTAAATAAACACATACTTTTTCTTTGCAAGTGCATAAAAGCATTTTTATTGTTTCAGGAGGTTTTCTTCCGCCTTGGCGACAGCAGCCTCTTTGTTCGCCTCCTGCTTTGCAAGTTTCTAAAAGCATTTTTATTGTTTCATTGGACACTGGAAGGAGGGTACCAGTTTAGGTAAGTTTCCACTGAACACTATCGGTCATTCTATCATCCCTGGCACCAATGTTTTTAAAACTAAGGGGGGGGGGCTCTGACCACCAATGTTTTATTTTTTTTACTTTTATGGAGGGCCCTTGCCACGTATGGTTTTAATCTTGTGTGTGTGTGTGTGGGGGGGATGGCCGCCAATGTTGCACGTTTATATGTTGGCTGCTTTGAATTTTTTTTTTGGCAGGACTTTGGCATTAGCAGCCTCTTTGTTCGCCTCCTGCTGCTGCTTCTTCTTTGGCTTTGGTTCTATTTGGTGTCTTCGGTTCTTTACAGAATGGGCAGATTGCCAGTCCTGAACTGTCAGTCAGGAAGTCATTATTCTACCTATGTGACTAACCAACTTTGTTTTCTCTCTAGAGATGTGGTTTGACAAAAATCACATCCCTGCGAAATATGTTGGCACTATATAAATACATGTTAATAATAATAATAATACTTATCCGAAGATGTTTCATAACTCATCCTAACTGTCTTTCTACACTAAAAAGACAAGGGACACTCCTTTGAAGATAACAATGTCCAAATCTTGGAAAAAGAAGACCGCTGGTTTAAAGAGGCAATTCATGTCAAGGTGGAGAAACTATCCCTGAACAGAGGCGGGGGCCTTCAACACCACCTGTCTGCTACATATAATGTTGTTCTAATATCTTTATCCCAGCAGTTTCAGAACACTTCACACATCCATTCATGCAACTCTCCCAAGTAACACCTGTTTGAGGAGTTGCATGATACTGTGGTAATCATATCACGATAACCCCACCTGTAAGTTTCAGATGTAAACTCTCTGAAGAGTTACAATGTGCCATTGTAATTGGATTAGTGGAAGAGTTTATGTGCGGAGGACTTCCTACACCAGTCAGTTGAACTGAAGAAGCTGCTCGGAAGAGTAGTGAAAAGTTTTCAATGGTTACTCAGCAAGTCCAATTGTTTTAGTATACTAGATATACTATGACCTGGATCAATAATAATCTTCATAGTCATATTTCACATCCTTTACAAACTGAACCCCGGTAGTAATATATGCATCAGCATTATCACAGCAGTGGCCATCTTAAAGTTTATTTCTGCATAAAAAATATTAGCTGCCTGCGCTTAATTATATAACAGAACAATGTATAATTATTTTTATTTTGGATATATATAGTGTAAGTCAACTTCAGCTGGTATTTTTCATTAAATCATAAGAAATATGTCACAAATGTCACACATCAGCTGGAATCCTTTCAGCTATTATAAGAGACTTTTCCTTACACATATCTGTTTCTGATTTATATGGCAATCATAAACCAGTTCATCAAATCCTGGATTAACATAACCACTTCTACCTTGCTATTAGTCAAATGGGCCTGAATCCTGCAACCAAATTAGTTATTCTCATAATTATTGGCTCAAGCTTAGTACATAATCCAACTGAACAAGTGCAGATGGTTTCTTAAATTACATTTGCAATTTAATAATTATTGTCAAGTTCATTTTATTTAAGGATCAGAGTTGGAAAGCCCCTAGTAATGCAGGAAGGCTGGGTACATTTTAAGCTGTTGGGAAGTTGAGTGTTGCAGCCTGAGGGTGGATATGTTGGATATGCCTTATATATGGGCTCAGTGTTTCTAACAATTATTACAAAATCTATTTTAGTTTGTCCTGTTTATCACTGTTATCAGTTATTGGTTGTTTTTTTTGGTATGTAATCTATATGGGCGGTGTTTACACCATTCTATTGTGCAATGCTGTGGAACAAATATTTTCTCTAATATTTTTACAGTTAAATATTTAGAAGTTGACAAATCCCAGCTCTAGAACTCACAAGAATCTTCCTAAACTGGGTATGCATATTACGCTTTATAGAGCTTCTAAAAGTTTATTATCCGTCCATGGGTTTAGCTCAAAACAAGCATATTTCTGGTTCTTTTTCTTTATCCATTTATTACAATGTTAAAATGTAATGGTTCAGAGATCAACGCAGATAGATGTAAAGTGATGTACACAAAGTATTGTAAATCATAGCGTAAATCATGTAAATCATAGTGTATCCTCTTTTTTAACATTCATTGAATATGGCTTGTGCTGAATATACTTTTCGACTATTGTTTTAATCATGAAATATCTATGGATTTTGTTATTTCTTGCACTTAAAGGGGACCCGTCACCCAACAAAAATTATTCAAAATCCATCACATTAGTCAAGCAAAATGAACTTTATTTACACTATATAAATTATTTGAATCTTGTTTCCTTTAGTCTGGGAATTCATAATTATAGCAAGCAGGCAGCAGCCATTTTGTGCACACTGTTATTAAGAAAAGTCTTGTATCATCTCAGAATCTTGTTTGTGCACCAGAATGGGGGACCCGATGTCCATCCCCATGCCCTGGCTACACAATTAAATAGTAAAAAGAATAGGGGAATATGTGGAAAGCAGTGACATCTAGGAAGTGCTGAATGGAAAATGAAAGTAATTGTCTGCCCCTCCTCTATGCCTAGGCATAGAGGAGGGGCAGACCATATTTGATTCACAGCTGAGATTTTTAACTGAGCTTACAACAGCTATGAATGCTTTAATAAAAAATAGAAATTGGATTTCATGTTTAATTTGAAAAGGACTTTTATTATACAGATTTTTGTGTCTGGGTGACAGGTCCACTTTAACAGACAAAATCTAAAATTGAAAGTAAAATCACATTCTACTATCTATTAGTATAACCACATAAAAACTAATTGGCAGCCCCCCTGAGAAGCTTATGCTTTGCAATTTCAGATTTTACCCTGCTTAGTGCACAAAATAACAAAAAATCAGCATGTTGCTTAATTACAACTCTAGGCAAATAGTATGTTCATGACCCATTATGGCAAGGGTCCCCAAAGTTTTTCTACCTGTGAGCCACATTCAAATGTAAAAAGAGTTGGGGAGCAACATTAGCATGACAAAAAGTCTCTGGGGATGCCATATAAGGGCTGTAATTGGCTATTGGTAGCCCCTATGTTGACTAGCAGCCTACAAGAGGCTCTGTTCGGCAGTACCCCTAGTTTTTATGCAAATAAAATTTGTCTCTAAGCCAGGAATTCAAAAATAAGCACCTGCTCTATGGCCACTGGGAGAAACCTGCAAGGAGTTAGTGAGCAATATGTTCCTTGTGAGCCATTGGTTGGGGATCACTGCATTATGACATGGATTTTGGGGTTCACTGTGGATAATGGAACAGTATTTAAAGCACCTGTATGGATTGCAAAGTGCTCAGACTGTGTGTTACTAAACAGTATGGATACAGTGGGGCTCATTGATTAATGCATCGCACACGCAGTGCATACATAATTTGGCGCAACCAAATGTATGCACCATTTTGTTTGCACATGCAAATTCATTGTCCGTAAAAGATTTTTATTGAGTCACAGCTTACTGGTCGGTTTATGGGATGCTCCAACTGGCTTCCCTGACTGAAATCTCCCTCAAAATAGGCCAGAAGTCGATCAGACAGTTTTATAAAATCTTGTTGGAGTGAGGGCCGCATGGATTTGTTGATTTAGTCCTCACTCCGACTGCCTGTATTTCAATTGTTGTTATAATTTCTTCATGATATCATGGAGAGATCCACACGTGACCTTGCCAAATTAATGAATCTTCAAGTGTATGGCCAGCTTTAGATGTTCTATAAAGTATAAACCCCTACAATAATGCTAAATACAAAAAAAGTCAAATAAAACCATTAAGGGGATACTGAATGACATTCTAAATTTAAATTTATTATATTATACTTCTGACTTGCTTAATGGTTCATGCTCAGAAAGTATGTCTGTTGTTAATAAAACCTACCTGAGTTGACAATCATAGATTAGCCTGTGAAGCCTTTAAAGGGGATGTAAAGGCAAAAAAATAAAATCCAATTTTTACTTTCTTTAATGAAAAAGAAACCTATCTCCAATATTCTTTAATTAAAAAATGTGTACCATGTTTATAACAAATCTGACTGTAAGCAGTGAAATTCGCCCTTCATTTTACTTGCTCTGACAGTTCCAGTTAGGAAACTTCAGACGGTCCCTAACTGTTGTGCAGGGAAACTTTCATACTTTCAAATGACAGGGGGAGCCCCCCCACCTTACTTCCCAGAACTCGAGCAGCTTTGTTTGTTTCCCTGTAACAACTGTGTAGATTTGTATCCACAGACCCAGTGCAGTCTGTCTTTTCTGATTATTATTCAGTCTTTCTGTATCAGCTTCTGGCAGATATTATTTGACTTGTGCTGTTTTGATAATTTATGACGATCCCTAAGCTTAACCTCCCAACTGAAGCCCAGACCAAACTGAGCATGTGCGTGGTTTTGGTCTTGCAAAGACAAAGTTACAAGATGACAGCCCCCTGTGCCAAGTTTAAAAGCAGAAATCATTTGTTTAATCGGGTGCAGTAATTCTGGTGCAGTAAGTTCATGTTTATATTTAGTATACAAAATACATATTTCTAACATTATTCTATTTTAGACTTTAGTTGCCCTAAAAGATCAGAGAGACTTCCACTAACAATCACTCAAAACTGTCTGTACTTCAGATGTATCATTGCCCCTCCAAATCCTTTAGCCTGAGGCAAGCAGTTTACCTTGACTCATTAGAAGACCACCACTGATGCTGGACATGGCTTCCTAAGACACTGTGTCTCCCAGGAGCCCTAATTTTCCTTTGCTTCCTGTTTAGGGAGTTATACACTGAGGGCTGCATCATTAAACTTGCTTCTTCTAATGCTAGAAATTATGCTTTTTATTAGAAAAAAGAGAGGAAAGTCAGGCTTATCAGATAAAATAAAAATAACAAGTGACATAGGTTCAAATTAGACATTTTAATATGAATTTTCGAGTTGGAAATAATCCAAACTCAAATTCAAATTCGAGATTTATCATACCTGGACCCTGGGAACAACTCAAATTTGACTATTCGCCCACCGTAAACCTGCTGAGTTCATGTAGAAGTCAATGACAGAGTTCCAGTGACCCATTTGAAGATGTTAGATGTTAGATGTAAAATTCGCTCAGACAACGCTAATTTACTAAAATTTTAAGTTTTGTCCCAGCCTATGAACGCTGGCAAATTTTCGCTAGCGTTACTTCGTCAGAGGTCTTGCGCTCAGGCTAATTTGCAAATTTGAAGTTGAATGGACCTCTTTATGTTACATGCTGCATCTAATACATTACATTTACACTGATAACTACACATGCCAAGGAAACCTTAATAAAGTCAATTGAGTTGTTTTAATGCCCTACACAAAAGCCCACTGTAAAATAATGTTTCCATATGTTATAAAATGTATGGGGGAAAAAAGGAAAAGACGCCAGAATTTTTTGGACTTAGAAGTTTTTCCACTCAAAATATGATGTAAGTTATTTTTTTGGAATTCCAATGCACTCCATTGCACTGGTGTGAGCTGGCGAAGACAAGTCTGGCCAAAGAGGTAACCTTCAATTTGCCAGAGTGAAAATTCGCCTGCCGATAGAGTGTGAATGACTGCTAGCATCTGTCTCTTTCGCTAGCGAAGTGGCGCCTGTGCCCATTAGTAAATTGGTGATGTCCCTGCGGGTATTAACTAGAAAATTGACGCTAGAGTTAGCCACTTTGCACTCGAGTAAATCTGCCCCCAAGTGGCAGTTGTGTTTATAAATGAAAGATCCAAAAGACCTCTCTCTTCGTCAGGAGACCCAGCAGATCACCCCTGTAACTCCTAGCCTCACCTTTTGTATACCCGGGACTGAAAAAAGTCAATGTTACTACTGTTGCACTGTGCAAAGTGCTTTTTTCTATAGCTCATGGGTTTTTTATTTGGCTCTAGTGTTCCCTTATTATCTCCTTAAGTTTTCTACTAGTACACCCTACATACTGTTTTTGGCATTTGAGACATGTGATCAAATAAAGCACTGCATTGGGTGTTATAATTAACATAATCCTTAATCTCAAATGTCCTACCTGTCACTGTAGACTTAAAGCACTTTGAGACCTTCACATGTCAGCACACCTTCTACTACCACACTTATAGCTTCCAGATAAAACCCTACTTTATGTGGACTAAAATAAGATAATTTTATGAATTTTGAGTTACGGGATAATTTTGGATGTTTTAAGTGATTTATGCCCTAGGAACTGGGGTAGAATCCCATTTACTCTGGCCCTTGTTTGAGTGGCCAGTGCATCCCCTAAAGTGGATTTAACATTTTTTTGGACATTGGTTTAAAGAACCCTGTAGAAAACTAAAGTTGTTTCACAAAGTAGTGTTCTGCACTTATTAGTGGAAAAACTCAAAACGCTTATACAAAGACTTCATTGTAAACACAGATATATTTTTCTATTTAATACATAATATATTCTTTACAGGCATGCATTCTTTTTTAAAAACTTTTTTAGAAATATCCCTATTATGAACATCTGTAAAGAAAATTACTCAAAAGATCCAGACTCAGTCTGAATAAAATTAATTACGAATTATCGTCACAACATGGAAGATAACTTCAAAAATAGATGTTTTAAAATTTTCATAACCGGGATCCAAATGCATTAAATTATACACAATCAGAATTCAGCATTTTATATTTAAAATTCTATTATCTAACTTTAATTCAGAATGCATAGCTCTATATTATTAATTAATGCTGAGTTTATGAGACTGAAAAGTAATGCATTGCTAAGCAAATTCTATAGTAAAAGAAGACTGTTCAGCTTTATCTCTTTTTCCATATATATGGTATATTGTGATATTGCCTAATGTTTTTTGTTTTTAACTATTAGGGGCAGATTTATCAAATTGCGAGTTTCGAGTTTAATAAATAAAAAAATCACCCACGTTCTATTGATTCCTATGGGATTTTTAGAACTTATTTATCAATGAGTGAAAGTTAGAACTCACCATTTGATGAATACAACTCTAAAAATTCTCTAGAAATGAATAAAACGTGGGTGAGTTTTTAATTAATTAAACTCAAAACTCACATTATGATAAACCTGCCCCTTAGGGGCCGATTCACTAATGGTCGAATATCGAGGGTAGTCGAAGGATTTAGCGCAGATAGTTCGATCGAACGATCGAAGGATAATTCCTTCGATCGAAAGAAAAATTTTTAATCCAACGATCAAAGGAATATCCTTCGATCAAAAAAAGTTAGCCAAGCCTATGGGGACCTTCCCCATAGGCTAACATTGACTTCGGTAGCTTTTAGATGGCGAACTAGGGGGTCGAAGTTTTTTTTAAAGAGACAGTACTTCAAATATCGAATGGTCGAATAGTCGAACGATTTTTACTCCGAATCCTTCGATTCAAAGTCGTAGTCGTAGTCGAAGGTCGAAGTAGCCCAAAAAAACGTCGAAATTCGAAGTTTTTTACCTTCAAATCCTTCACTCGAAGTTAGTGAATCGGCCCCTTAGTGTTTGTAAAAATGAATTAATTAAGTTTATTTTCAGCAAACCCACAAGCCTAGTAAATAGCCCATAGATTTTACATACAGACATAAAGATTGGTTTATCAGTAAATCAGGTACGTCAACAAATCCACAAGGCTGACCTAAAAATACAAATAATTCCCTTTGAACATTAAAGACATTCCTTTCACAGGTTAGCAAACACCAAAACTTAGATATGGATTTTTGCAATGGTCATTCACAAAATGTATATTCTGATCAAGTATCACTTAAACATAAAGTTGAAGTAAAGACCTTTGGGATAAGTATGTTTGATGAAGAGATTCCAAGCCTGATCAGCATGCCGTATGTGGAATACTTCAATAAACCTTATGTTTTTTAAATGAACTGCGTGCCCTTGTTAGCCTCAAGGTATAGTATTGGAATCTGCCACATTTCAAAGCCAGTTTTTAGAATGGATTTTATTGTGTGGATGTCTTTGATACCAGATGGTCACCTGTTGATGCTCAGTTGTTAAGCATCTCTATGCAGATGTCATCGCTGAGCATGCACAGCATAGGGTGATGTTTTACATTCTGGCTAAGTTAAAAAAAATCAAGCATTTATTGTGTTTTAAAAATAAAGATATCAAAAATAAAGAGAACAAATGTAGAACATGGTGTCCTTGAATCAGGGTCGGACTGGAAAAGGTACGCGCAGGGGGGCTGGAGGGGGTTGCGGCTGGGATTGGGGGGCCGGAGGGGGGTTGTGACTGGGGGGGCAGAGGGGTTTTTGTGGTCTGTTGCTGCCTTGAATCATCATTTATATGTACACATCCTCAAAAACCTTTGCTTAGTTGTGCCTATTATAAGGAACTGATATACATTAAGGGGGTTATTTATCAAAGTCAAATTTATCTCAATTTTTTCTAAAAAAAAATTCTGACCAAATCCGCACGGGTTTTTTGGGCCTATTTATTAATACACTTTCCCGAAAATTTTGTTTGCGGGAAAAAATCTGAAAAAAATGTGAAAAATCAGATTTTCACAATTTTTTTCGGATTTTCGGATTTTTGATTCAATTTTCACAATTTTTTTTGCCTGAAAACTTCGGGGTATTGCCAAAAACCCAGTACACTTCAAAAAATCATTGGGACTTCTCCGTTTGACTTATATGCAACCTCGACAGGTCTGAGATGCCAGATTTTCAGATTCTGACTTTTCCATCTGTGCGGTTTAATAAATTCTGAAAAATTCGTGAAAAAGTCTGATTTTATATAAAAATATCACAAATTTTTCGTGATTTTTGCATTCAGAGTTTAGTAAATAAGCCCCTTAATGTTTATAGTCGGATACAATCACATCAATAACAACACGTAAGGACTACCTGCCACCAGTTTCTTCAAATTATGCACACAGGGAGTTGTTCCCACTAACGAGCATGCCAATTTATGGTTCAGTTCAGCTGAGAAAGGCCAAAGCCATGTCATACCCTCTTTTGTATTTTTAACATTATTATGGCTTTTTAGGCAGTAAACAATGAGTAAATTCAAATTTTAATATTATTATTATAAGGCAAATTGATGTAAGACAATATATCCATTAGATTTGCCCCACTAGATACACCTGTAAGATACAACTGATGTAAGCTTGAAGTCTTTGAATTTTGGGTACATACTGTATGTATATTCTGTCCTAGATATTCTTGAATAACAGATATTTCCCGAAGTCTTTACTAACTTCATGAGCTAAGGTGGGCCCTGACCAATGGACCTTCCAGGAGGAAGCCTGATCACAGGATGAACCTTCCAAGTGGGGTACTGGCCAAATGACCTTCAAAGAGGAAGTCACAGGGGACACTGACCAAAAGATGGACCTTCAGGGGGGGGCAGTGGCCAAAGGTTGGACCTTTAAGTGGGGTTTGAACTGAAAAAGTTTGTAAACCACTGCCTTCATGGAAGAGACCTCAGTATATCTTTAAATAAATGCTTTTAATTTACAGTACAATCAGCGGTTGGCTTTTTGCCATATTTTTAACCATTTTTTCCCAAATCATTTCAATACAAAGTATTTGTTTACACAAATAAACTTTTAAAAATCTACCTTACAACTTATTTTGGGAAATCTAAAGCTAATGATGTAGGATGAGGACATGCACATTAAAATAAGTGAAATGGCATATACCCTGTACTGACTAAAGGTAGTACCGTAAAGTTGTTATTCACTTTAGTGGGCAGTTTTCACATAAACAACTCTTTGAAAAAAAAAACATTATAATTAGGAGTTTGAGCTGTTTGCATTGAGATTTTACTTTGCAGGTCTTTACATTCCTGCATACATTGATTAGATTCTGCTATGTATTCTGTTATATACTTGCTGCTCACACTGTGTTACACTGCAGCATAATCTGAAGCTTATTATGTCATAAAGGCCTCTGTAATTTAGCCTGAGTACTACATGGTCTTAAATGGACATTATCTTTACATTACCATTTGCTATGAATACAGAACAGTATGACACAAAAAAATCTAAAGTTAAACATTTTTCCTGGCCACTTCATGTCAGCAATACTATGGGTATTCGCCCCGCCCCCATACCCCAGTTAGCATTGTCCCTCCCCCAAAGAAAACGATAAAGGACCCAGCTCCTCCTCACTTACTTGTCTTTTTTGCTTAGTCTTCATTCTAGTTAGCATGGGACATCTTGGCGGCGGCTTTTGTTCAGATCCAACTCTTCAGAAAGGTTGGCGATTTCTGAGGGCTATTCATTCAGTAAGACTGTCGCATGAAGCCCGCTCAGCAGGAATCCAATTCCTTATTACAGGCTACTCCAGGTTAGTGATTTAAAAAGTCGCTACTGGTGTGTGAGATCCCAGGTGGTTTTTTTTTTTTTACCAAACATACTTCCTAGGGTGCATGTTTTCGAGTGCACGTTTTTTTCGCGCGCGTGCGTATTGTCGCGCGCACGTATTGTCGCGCGCACGGTTTTTGTCGCGTGCACGTTTTGTCGCGCGCACGTTTTTCTGGCGCATGTTTTTTCAGCTTTTTTAAAGTGGTCGCCATTTTTGTATGCTGGAAAGTGCATACATTTGGAAGTGGATACTTCAGTTTTTCTGTTCCAGTCAGGTAATCAGATGCCTGTCTTACAGAAAGGTCGGGTTTGTAAAAACTCAATTTTCATTGTTTTCTCCTGTATTGCTTGTAGCATACCAGGAGGTACTGAAGTGTACTGGTGATCTTACAGCCTCAGTTACAGCTGCCCTTGTTGCTTGGTATGTCCCTCTTAGTTTTCTCTTAGCAGTTTTTTTTTTTTTTTTTTTCTCACTGTCATTTTCAAATGGTTTTTGGTTATTGTCTCTGCAGCTTGCCTTATGGAGTCCTTGCAGAGGAAAAGAAGGAAGCTTGGCTCTTCTTCTCAAGTTTGTGCAGGCTGCTTTAACGCTCCTTTACCGGGGAAGAAGTTTTGTAAATCATGCTTTGGCCTTCTACTACAGGATACGCCTGTTAGTGAAATCCCTTCAGGCCAAGGGGCTTCAGTGTCCAGGGAGGAGTCCGACTCCTCTGATTTCTCAGGAGAGGAAAGTCTAGAACCAATGTCGGAATTGTTTTCTGAGGAGGAAGAAGAGGAGACAGAATCTTCATCCTTTGATTTGACCTTAATCCCTCCGTTAATTAAAGCAATAAAATTAATCTTGGGGGTAGAAGAGGTAGCGGACGCTCAGAAGTCTAAGGTGCTCCCATCTTCTTCAAAGCCAAAACAATTTTTTCCTCTTTTTCTGGAAGTGGCAGAATTAATCTCGGCAGAATGGGGTAAAGCAGCTAAAAAGGTTTCTTTTGCTTCTATGACTACGAGATTTGCAAAGTTATATCCATTTAAAGAACAGGATACCAAGAACTGGGATGCAGCCCCAGCAGTGGATTCACCTGTGATTCATTTGGCAAAGAAGACAATTTTGCCAATTGATGACTCGTCAGTACTAAGAGATCCCATGGATAGAAGAGTGGAGACGGAGCTTCGTAAGGCATATCAAGTGGCAGGAGCCTCATGTAAGCCGGCAGTAGCTCTAGTTTCAGTGGCAAAGGCAGTCTCCTTGTGGATCGACAGTTTGGATAAAGCGATTGCTGAAGGTACGGATACAGCTGACATTAGTGCTGGATTATCAGAATTAAAGATGGCAGTGGCATTTATGTCGGAAGCGGCAGTGGATTTGACGCGGTTGGCTTCCAGGTCAATGGCAGTATCAGTGTCGGCAAGAAGAGCATTATGGCTCAGATCTTGGGGTGCAGATGCGGCTTCTAAACTAAGTCTCTGTAACCTACCTTATGTTGGGGAAAATCTTTTTGGTCCTAAATTACAAGAGGTCATAGAAAAAGCGACAGGTGGGAAGAGTTCTTTCCTGCCGCAAGAAAGGAAAAAATCGAAGGCTCAACCCTTTAAAGGTTTTTTTTTCGAGGCTCAGGAAGAGCTAGAGGTTATGCCAGTAACTATAGATACTTTGGCAGAGGCAGTTCAAGACAGTCATCTTGGAGAGGGGGTCACTCCGCAGTTATCAGGGGGAACAAGCTCAAACTGTCCCCAACTTCTAAGAAATCCTCCTGACGATCATGGAGTAATGGATGCTCGAGTAGGGGCAAGGCTTTCAAGGTTTTACGAGGTCTGGAAGCAGTCAATTTCAGACCAGTGGGTACTGGATTTATTGAAAAGAGGTTACCGCATAGAATTTTTGTCGGTTCCAACTCTGAATTTTTTTTTGGTTTCCCCTATCCCTCGAGGTCAAGAAAAGAAAAAAGCCCTCGAAGAGTATGTCCAAATCATGTTGGACCAGGAGGTAGTGGTGCCAGTGCCTCAGGAAGAAAGGGAAAAAGGCATTTATTCCCTACTCTTTCTAGTGAAGAAGGCTTCGGGAGGGTGGAGGCCAGTGCTGGATTTGAAGAAACTGAATTCCTGGGTGCATCTTCAAAAATTCAAAATGGAGTCGATAAACACCATTATTGCGGCAGTCCAGGCAGGAGACTGGCTCTTGTCGATCGATTTGAAAGATGCATACCTTCATCTTCCGATAGCAGATCAGCATCAGCTTTTTCTACGCTTTGCACTTGGACACAGGCATTTTCAGTTTCGGGCCCTTCCCTTTGGTCTCTCAACATCTCCAAGAACGTTTACCAAGGTACTCATCACCCTGGTCGCAGAGCTAAGGAAACAGGGCCTGACGGTCTGGCATTACTTGGACGATATCCTCCTATCCGCAGGGTCTCCAGAAGTCCTTTTGTTACACAGAGAGATTGCAATTTCTTTTCTTCAATCTCACGGGTGGTTAATCAACTGGGAAAAAAGTCAGTTGCAGCCATCTCAATCCCTAATTTACCTGGGGGCTCTATTCAACACGGCAGACAATGTGGTTCAGTTGCCACAACGGAAGATAGAGCGCATGGTGAAAGAAATGGAAGATTTCTGTCTCCAAGGGGAGGTTTCAGCAAGACGATTTATGTCTCTCCTAGGTTTGATGGCAGCCTCCATTCCAATGACCAAATGGGCCAGATTCCATATGAGGGAGGCACAACGTTATTTCCTGACCCATTGGAATCGATGGGAAATCAATTGGAATCAGTTAATTCCTCTTTCTCCCGAACTCAAGGTCAGCCTTCAATGGTGGATGAACCCTTCAAATTTGTCCAGGGGTTTTCCCCTTGCTCCAATAAATTGGAGGATAATAACAACGGATGCCTCCTCCCAAGGTTGGGGAGCTCTCCTGGAGAGCAGTGTGGCTCAAGGAACCTGGAAGTCTCCATTGAAAGTGCACGCAAATGTGTTAGAACTAAGAGCAGTGTTTCAAGCACTGCAGGCCTTTGCTCCAGATATAAAAGGAATGGCGGTAAAAGTCAAGGGAGACAATTCCTCAGCAGTATCCTATATAAGGAAACAAGGAGGAACAAGAAGTTTGCTATTATGGAAAGCAGTATGTCCAATCCTGAGCTGGGCAGAGCAGAATCTGGAGAATCTGACAGCAGTTCATATTCCAGGGATTCACAATCAGAAAGCGGACTTTCTCAGTCGTATGACTTTGTCAAAACACGAGTGGAAGCTGCATCCAGACATTTTCCACCGGCTAGTAGAGAAGTGGGGTCTTCCGGAAGTGGACCTCATGGCCTCTCCGGACAATGCTCAACTGCCTATATTCTATGCAAGACATTTCAGCCCTCTAGCTCAGGGGACAGATGCACTCCTTCAGCCCTGGTCGTTCCGTCTAGCCTATGTGTTCCCACCAATCCCTCTCCTCCTTCAAGTCCTACTGAAGGTTATTCAGGAGGAAGCAGAGCTAATCCTCGTCGCCCATGGTTTCCTCTGCTCAGAAGACTGGCAGTAGCAGACCCCGATTCCTGTGAGGGAGAATCTACTGACCCAGGGACCAGTGTCACATCCAGACCCGCACTCGCTCTCGTTGATGGCATGGAGATTGAGCGCAAAAGGCTTGTAGCCTTGGGCCTCTCTGAAGCAGTGGTGGTTACATTGCTTAAGGCAAGAAAAAGTAATACGTCTACCACATATTATAAGATTTGGGAAAGATTTCTCCTATGGCAATTGGAGAAGGCAAATTCCTGTTTTCCACCACCTTTACCTCAGGTTTTAGAATTCCTGCAGGAAGGATTGAGCAAAGGTTTGCAATACAGAACTCTAAAAGTTCATGTAGCAGCACTGTCAGCGATGACTGGGATAAGATGGGCAGAAGATCCGTTAGTAAAGCGTTTCTTCTCAGCCACGTTAAAGATTTGTCCTCCAAAAAGGACTTTATCTCCTGTTTGGGATCTACCAATGGTGCTGAAAGCCCTTTGTGAACCTCCATTCGAGCCTTTGCAAGAGGCGTCCTTATGGTTGGTGACCCTAAAGACTTTATTCTTGGTGGCAATAGTTTCAGCAGCGAGAGTCAGTCTCCTACATGCTCTGTCTGTAGAAGAGCAAAACATTTCCTTTTGGCCGGATAAAGTAATTTTAAAGCCTCCAGACTCATTTCTACCCAAGGTGGTTTCCACATTTCACCTTGCACAGGACATAATAATCCCTATCATACCGGACGAGCCCAACCTTTCCTCGAAGCTCCAGAAGCTAGATCCGGTGAGGATGCTGAAACATTATTTGGCTATGACTCAGTCTTTGAGAAAGTCTGGAAGTCTGTTTGTGATACCGGCAGGTCCTCGAAAAGGGGAACAGCCAGCGAAGTCTACAATTGCTAGATGGATTGTAATCTTGATACAAAAATCTTACAATCTTCAAGGCAAGCAGGCACCAGCAGGGCTAAAAGCTCATTCAACAAGGGCTGTAGCTACCTCCTGGGCGGAGGTTTCAGAATCGGCAATTTGTGAGACAGCAGTTTGGTCATCTGCTCGAACCTTCTTTAAGTTCTATCGTTTGAATGTTAAGAAACCTTCTCAACATAATTTTGCTTCCGCAGTTCTGCGGTCTTTTTCTGTTGATTAAAAGCTGTTTATGCCCTCCCTCTTGTTTAGTTGTCATTGCTTGGGTATAACCCATAGTATTGCTGACATGAAGTGGCCAGGAAAAATGAAAATTTCCTATCATACTTACCGTAAATTTCTTTTCCTGGCCACTTATCATGTCAGCAAACCCACCCTCTGTTGACTAAATTATGAGACAAGTAAGTGAGGAGGAGCTGGGTCCTTTATCGTTTTCTTTGGGGGAGGGACAATGCTAACTGGGGTATGGGGGCGGGGCGAATACCCATAGTATTGCTGACATGATAAGTGGCCAGGAAAAGAAATTTACGGTAAGTATGATAGGAAATTTTCATTTTTCTTCTCCTTTCAAATTATGTCCCAATGCACGAATTAAGGTACCCTTCAAGCCTAAAAAAAAAAATTATAACCATATGTTCTTGCATTTTCCTGCAAGCGATTCCATCTTGTTTTTTTCTCTATATTGCTAATTTAAAATGTGGAGATTAAATAAATATATATTAAATATATTCACTAACTTCGAGTGAAGGATTCGAAGTAAAAAAACTTTGAATTTCGAAGTTTTTTTTGGGCTACTTCGACCATCGAATGGGCTACTTCGACCTTCGACTACGACTTCAAATCGAAGGATTCGAAGTAAAAATCGTTCGACTATTCGACCATTCGATAGTCGTAGTACTGTCTCTTTAAAAAAAACTTTGACCCCCTATTTCGCCATCTAAAAGCTACCGAAGTCAATGTTAGCCTATGGGGAAGGTCCCCATAGGCTTGGCTAACTTTTTTTGATAGAAGGATATTCCTTAGATCGTTGGATTTAAATCCTACGAATCGTTCGATTCGAAGGATTTTATCGTTCGATCGAAGGAATTATCGTTCAATCGTACTATCTGCGCTAAATCCTTCGACTTCGATATTCGAAGTCGAAGGATTTTAGTTCCTAGTCGAATATCGAAGGTTAATTAACCCTCGATATTCGACCCTTAGTGAATCAGCCCCTAAATATAAATATATATATATCTGAGAGATCTATAGCTGTGCTCAAATGAAATCAGTTGGGGGCTGAAGGATATCATTCATTCAAGGCAGGAACTATGGATGAACAATCCATTTCAGAATAATTTTTTGGAGTGTTTCAAAAATTCAGCTTTTATGATACTTCTGTTTAAAATGTACACGATTCCTGTTCTACTGTTACACTTATTTCTGACTGCCTGTTGTTCTGTAAGTCACACAATAACAGGCAGGATAATCCCATATAATTTTGCGTAGACGGAATAGAAAATAAATAAACAACAATAACAGGCACAAAATGAGGTCTCTTTTTTTTATAATATAAACTGCCCAGCAGGGAGAAGTGAAATGAGAAAACAATTTTTGATCGAGAGTATGTATTAAGCACCGCCTAGTGCTGCAGGGTGCTAGCAGAATTGAAAGTGGAGCGTTTCACTTGTCTTTGCCTACTGCTCACTCTTTTTAGTGCCTGTCGTGTTTCAGCCTTACCCTGTTTTTCATGACTTTGATAAAATGGCACATAGAGATTGTGTTTATTATCACGCCAAGCCGTATAAATTATTTATTTTCTGGGGGGGTTTTTTTTGCAACTTTTGGCCTATTTTGCAAAACACCAATAAAACTGATTTTATTGACCAGCATATTTTTATTTCCTATTACTTTTTTAAGACAACATTTAAGGCCAACATATTTCTGCAGCACTTTACATAAACGATACATCAATCACATCAGTACCAGACCAGTTGAGCTTACAATCTAAGGTCCTTGTCATATTTACACTTTGGTCAATTCAGGAGTAAATTTACTTGCTTGTTTTTGAAATGTAGAAGGAAACCAGTATACTCAAAGGAGACCCACACAGATGCTATGAAAACATACAAACTCCATGCAGATAGCAGTCAAGCCAGAATTAATATAGCAGTGCTATATTAGCAAACAGTTTCACTAACTTTTGAGTCAGACCATTCTGAATCATGCTGCTCAAAAGAAGGTAAAAGAACCAAATGGATGCTTTTTGGAGTCAGTGCAAGCTGACACCTCAAAACACAGAAGAACAGTGAGGACAATGAACAATCTGCAGGAATGGAGTAGAGCAAGCTGTGGAATGGTGACCAGGGTTGGTACAAAATGAGACTATTGCACATACAATAGTTGTAATGCAGTATTGGGCAGAACAGGATAAGAGGATTCAGAGCAGATTCAATTCAGGGCAGGCTTTTGTAGGCCTGGAGGAAGACAAAACATAGGGCAGGACCTGCAGGACTGAATACTCCAATAATAATACAGAGACTAATGAGTAGAGTTGGTGCTTTACAGCACATTAACAGGACATGATTTTAAAAAATAGAGGCTATTGAGGAAGGTTGGTGCATGATAGGAACTGTAGGACTGGAACAGAGGAGAATAGGATCTATCAATATCATTAGTGCATGGCAGTAACAATAAGACTGGAGCAAAAAAAAGACAGAGACTTCAGGAGTGGTGTAATACATTGTTGGGCTGGTGGCTCCCTTGTAATATATCCCTGATTACAAATTGTACTTTACATAAAGAATTGCTGATTCAAAATCAACTGACTCACTCACAAATTCACAATTACAATAGTATTCATTTTTTTAATTAGGGAGGGGCTTTAGATTGAGATGTATCTGATTAATGAGGTGCTACTGTAAAAATAATTATTGACAATGTCCTCCTTTTATTTTCTTCTGAGCAATCATTTTTTATGTCTTTAAAATGTAAATACTGACATACTCCATTAAGTTTTTAAGGAAATGAGCTGAGATCAAACACCTGCCTCTAATTAAAAATGCCCAAGGTTAGTTAATTATATCCCCCCCCACCCCTTTTCAGTTATTACTTTTTACCCTGAAGGATGAATCATCTATTCCAGTGTGATCCAATTCCTGGCAACCAGTAAATACAGTGTGTTAAACACTGGAGAAAAAGGCAATCCAAGGGAAAACGGAGGTTTATGTAATTATTACAGAATTTTAATTCCTATTTTTTTCCTTTTTCCTTAGATATTCTAAAGGAAAGTGAGTGAATTTCATTAAAAAAAATGCAAGCTCTTCTGAACCTCAGAAAAATTCTATGGATTCTAAATTATGACTAAACTACAGTTTATGAAATTGTCAGTTTATTAAAAAATGTTTTTTTTAATATAAGTAATTTATTTTTGTAAATAGCTTAGCCAATGATATTTAAGGGCAAATCCTGATACAAGATATCTGAAGATGGCAGCTTTAGGGTTTTTAAAAGTCCTGTTATACTTGGGGGTGGTATCTTCCCCAGGAAATATGAAGAAACAAGAAGCAGGAAGGGGATGGTGCTCGCTGGAATAACCCTGGGCTAGTTTTCTCCCAATAGGTGCACTACACCGGCCCGGGGTGTCAGGTAAGTAGATACAATCACTTGGGGGTGCCTAACTTTTGGCATCCCAATTAAAAATAAGTTTCCTTCTTCTTTAAAGGGCATGTAAAGTCTAAAATAGAATAAGGATAAAAATGCTGTATTTTGTATACTAAATATAAACATGAACTTACTGCACCACAAGCCTAATCAAACAAATAATTTATGCTTTCAGAGTTGGCTACAGGCGGTCACCATCTTGTAACTTTGTTAAACATCTTTGCAAGACTAAGACTAAGTGCACATGCTCAGTGTGGTCTGGGCTGCATAGGGATCATCATAAACAAAGCTGCTTGAGTTCTGCATGGCTGGTAAGTAAGGCGGGGTCTCCCCCTGCTGTTCATAAGTATGATTGTTTCCCTGCTCAGCAGTTAGGGACTGTCTGACAATTCCTATCCACAGCAGTAAATGAAGGGAAAATTTCACTGCATACAATCAGGTTTCTTATAAAAACGGTACACATTTTTTAATTAAAGTATATTGGAGATAAGTTTCTTTTTTATCAAAGAAAGTAAAAATGGGATTTTATTTTTTGCCTTTACATGCCCTTTAATGATAATGCATTTGAACACATGACTTCATTATGTTATGTTGGTTAATAATGTGAAAAAGTTTGAAAATCAGAAATGGCTGGAATTTGTCTGGAATTTGGCAACAGGATAGAGGATGCAACTATAGGATAATTTCACTTTCACATTGTAGATATACACAACAAGAGTGTGCAGATCTCATAGAACCAGACATTATGGTGTGGATTTACAAAACAACTGATAAATTGTACAAGTGTAGTCGCCATTAGCAACAAATCAGGCTCATTTGATTAGAAAACTGCAGGCCAATAATTGTATTGTACTGTGGCTTGACGGGGCACTTGTCGTGTTCCACCCCCATACACAAGCCAGAAAACTGCTTACTCAGTCTGGAGTTCTCAGTTTTTAATGGCCTTTGTTTGGTGTAAAGTCTCCTTATCTCTTTTTTAGTGTTAAGTCAGCCACAGTAGTTCCTAGCAGAAATGTAGTAATTGTTTATGGACCTTTTAGATAATAGTAATTTATCATGTATATTTTGCAGGGCGCTGACTTTGATATTGAGAATTATCTAGAATCCCTGACAAAAGATATCATAGGGATCTGCTGTTTGCCAGGAAACTAACCCTTGCGTTTTACCAGGGTGTGGTTTAAAGAACACAAGTAAAAAGATGATCTAAATGCTCAATAGTGCTTACCAAGAGGAGAAAGTTGTTCCTTGCAATTTATTCTCTTATCGTTGCATGACCTAGGAAATGCCTTTTTTTAATAATTGTAATATATGTTATATTAGAAAATATTTATAAAAAATTATTTTCAACAGAACCGTTGTTCCAAGGTCATTATTTGTTCTGAGCATAAAATGACGTTCACTGCAGAACATACAAAGAGCATATACTGATGATTTTATTTTGATGATTTGTGTAAAGGTTCCAGATCATAGTTCTTTGGTTAAGATTGATAAGATTGCATTGGGAATCAAGATGCCATAAATTGATTAGTATCCATTAGGAATCAAGTCATAAATTGTTCTACTGAATAAGTGAAGTGATCTGGATTCAAACAAATCCACTCATCCTCAAATCCATCCAAAAAATCAACTCAACTCTCAACTCCATCTAAATAATTCCATACATAAGCTACAGAATGTAATAGAGCATTTCATCTCAGTTAAATCTTCTACATGAAGAACAGTCCATGTAGTAATCATCAGCAGACAGAGAAGAGAAAGTGGTTTGTATTTTGAATTGATGTAAACTGATTTGTTTCAGCACAGCATGTAACTACATGGAAATTATTTTCAATTAGCTATAAAATGCCTGAAGAGGAATAAATTGATACGCAAGTCATGAATCCCCCAGATTTAAATGAATTTCCATGTAATGTTAATAAAGTCACTCCCATAATTCCTTCATTTAAAAAATCCAATTTAATTTGCTTTATGTTTCTAATAAGTTCCACAGTTTGCTTTTTCTTTAAGTTATCCAGTTTCCAAGAAATGCATATTTAAAAAACACATTGGCCTGGTTTTCTCTGTGCTCAAATGGGTTTGTTATATTATCAAGGCTTGTAAGAAATTTGCTAATTGGTGCATGACAACTGAAGTGGTTTCAATAAACGTAAGTTGTATTTACCATGGCAAAATGGGTAAACAAAGTTTGAAGTGGTGTCTTTTAAAAGAAGACCAATGGAGAAAAGGAGAAATATTCACATCCAAGTCGGTGCAGCGCACTCCAAGGTCAAAAAGGATCGCTCAAATAGATTGTTGATTAAAAATTCATCCTTTATTGGTTACATCAGTTAAAAGAAGAAATGCCAATACATGGTCTGACGCGTTTCGTAACTATGTACTTCATCAGAGACCTGAGCATGCTCAATTCCATACTACTATTTATACCCACATGGGGACCTCCCCCTCCCCTTTCACCAGGTGAACTAATTAAAACTATGCATTGGTTAACCCCACATTGCAACAATCCAAATAAGGATTTTTTCGAAAGAAGTGAAAAAAAAAAATATATATATATAAGAAAACAATATGTATTAGAACAAAAGAAACAAAGAACTTCTAAAATAATTAGTTTAACATTTCTACTTTGATACATTGTTGCATACATTTTTTCATTTTTCTCTATATTGCCACAGTTTCAATTTAAATCTTGTTGATATGTTTCAGTTTTTAAATACCACTTTCAGTTATATGTGGATATAAAATTTCAATATGGTCATTCACTGTTTTCTATTTCTTTAAGAGGATGTTTTATTGTTTTCTGTTTAATTAAAAATAGATTTTTGCGATCCCTATTTCATTTTTCAGAGCTCATTCTATAAAGCAACTAACATCAAAAATGGAGTTCAACCCCTGCGGCTGCCTTGTGTGTAATCTGTGAATCCATTTCACTTCCGTTCGCAGTAGTTTTGCCTGCAGGTTGCCACCCCTTTGTCCCATAGTTACATGTTCTATCCCTTGTGCTTTAAGTTTCCTTATGTTGCTATTATTGCACTCCTTAAAATGTCTTGCCACCACCGTAGTTTCACTCCCTGATCTTATAGAATTTATATGCTCCCTCAATCTCTCTTTTAATGGCCTGATCGTGCAACCTACATACTGCTTTGAACAAGCAACACAAGTTAGTAGATACACTACAGATTTAGTATTACAATTCACAAATTCTTTAATTCTATACTTCTCTTGTGTAATACTTGATTCAAAGCTGTCTGCAACTTGCACAACGGAACAAGTAATACACCTTTTTGCTCCACATTTGAACATTCCCTTACTTTGCAACCATGTGCCTGGTTGTGGGCTTCTAGTGTAAAGACTTGGTGCGAGGATGGACCCCAACGTGGGGGCTTTCCTTGCCACTATCCTATGTCCTGTCTGGAGTATCTCCTTAAAGTCTCTATCTGCATGTAATATCGGCATATACTTGTTTATTATGCCCCTAACCTGGCCAAACTGCCGGCTAAACTTCAGACTTAGAGTAACTGGTTGCGAAAATTGATGCCCAATATTCCATCTTTTATTGCTTTTACTCTCAATTAATTTCTTTCTATCTGCACATAAGGCAGATCCAAAGGCGTCCTGTAGCACAGCCAGAGTGTAACCCTTCTCCAAAAATCTATCCCTCAACTTGCAAGCCTCCTCAACAAAATTCTCCTCAGTGCTACAGTTCCTGCGCAGCCGCAAAAATTGGCCCCTAGGTATTCCCTTATTGAGGTGCCGAGGGTGGCAGGAATCTGCCCTCAATAGGGAATTTCCTGAGCATGGTTTTGTGTGGACTGTGGTAGCTATTCCCCCATCCTTAACAAATATCTCTAGGTCCAAATATACGATGCTGTTAGTACTGAAGGTGCTAGTAAACCTCAAATTGAGTTCTACATTTTCTAGATCCCTCACAAATTCTCCAAAAGCTTCTCCAGTCCCTTTCCATACAAACAGCAAATCGTCAATAAAACGGCGATACAAGACGATATGGTCCAAGTTGAGAAAAGGAGAAATACCCTTGCACACCCTGGCCTACCGAATGAATGCGAATCCCAGGTGCTCGGCGGAAGAGGAATTGGCAGCCTCAAATTCAGCATAAAAGAAGGAAACACCAGCACATCATGGGTAATGCTAGCAGGAAGAACCTTGCTCGTTTATTGCGGATGCAATGTTTCGGGGCATAACCCCTTTGTCAAGCTTGACAAACGACCCGAAGAGTTGCATCCACAATTAACGAGCAAGGTTCTTCCTACTAGCATTACCCATGATGTGCTGGTGTTTCCTTCTTTTATGTCTTTTAAAAGGAATCACTGGTTAAAAAACACAAAAATGTGACTAATTCTTCTAAAGTGGGAAATGTGGTAGCGTTTAAAAGTATTTTGTTAAATTATGGGACTAACCAGTATGCACGTGGAAACAAATCATTTCTATTTGAATATTACTAACCAAGGGCCATTCTGTCATGAAGCAAGTTGAGAAAAAGTCTCGAGGGTCATCAGAGGTGACAAAAAGTTGCCCTTGATAACTTTAAAGGAGATCTAAACCCTCCCTAAACCCCAGCCCCCCTCAACTGGTCTTCCTCACTGCTACCTCTCGCCACAGTATATTCCATTCAAAAGTGTTCCAAATTGTGAATCTGTCATAAACATGCAGAGGTGTGCATTGACACCATATTTTGCCTATTTGGATCCACCTCTGACAGGTCAGCACCCTGGGCCTGCATGGGCATGCACAATTGAAGCTAGATCTGGGAACAGCTTCAGCTGCCCATGTTCCTGCAGGCTCTGGGTAAGCAGAGTAAATGAAGAGAAACAGACAGAAAATGGCACCTGTATGTTGTACAAATTGGAGTAGATATAAATAAATAATCCCATTCTTTAGGTTTGGACCCATCTCTTTATGAGTCACCTCTTTAACATAGTAACATAGAAAGTTAGGTTAAAAAAAAGACACACATCCATCAAGTTCAACCTTTTAACTTTTCCAGAGCAAGGCAAAAACCCTATCTGAAGCCTCTCCAATTTCTCTCAGAGGGGGAAAAAATCCTTCCTGACTCCAAAATCACAATCGGACTAGTCCCTGGATCAGCTTGTACTATGAGCTATCTTCCATAACCCTGTACTTGCTAAAGAGACATCCAACCCCTTCTTAAAGCTATCTAATGTAACAGCCTGTACAATTGATTCAGGGAGAGAATTCCACATCTTCTCAGTTCTCACTGTAAAAAACTCCTTCCAAATATTTAGGTGGAACCTCTTTTCTTCTAATCGGAATGTGTGACCTCATGTCAGCTGGAAAGACCTACTGGTAAATAAATCATTAGAGAGATTATTATATGATCCCCTTATATATTTATACATAGTTATCGTATCTCCCCTTAAGCGCCTCTTCTCCAGCGTTAACAACTCCAAGAAGAGTCACTAGAGGGTTAACCAGACAGAGGTGGGCTGGATAGTCAAGGGCATTTTAAGCAAGTTTTATGTGGTGGTAACTTGCTGTTCACTGGGAAAAGAACATTTGAAAGACCAGATTATTTACTTCATGCATTCTGGACATGGTATTTTGGCTGAAGTAAGCTATTTTACATTTTGAACTTGTTTTGCTGAATTCAAGCCTATATTTTTCTGTTGTCATTTTACTGCTGCTGGAAAAGCTGTTTTGAGTTGAAAAAATAAAGAGATTATTTTTCATTCACTCTTGAGTGGCCTGCATTTATGATGCAAATCCCAGTGTGATCCCCCCCCCAAATTTAACATCTTTAAAATTCCTTGCATGCTGACACTTTGCACAACTATTTCTAATATGAACAAATATTGGCCAATTATGGTCTGATCACCAGACTGAATAGGGCGGTTCTGTTCTTTCTGTTATCAAGTTTTAGGTTGAAAGTGCATAACAATGGTGGTGGGGAAGAATATTTTACTTACTTGCTATTTGTCTGTTGTTTTCTGTGACTATTTAAACTGTATTTAGCCCGAGGAATTTTATTTTCAGTGTAATTTATTCTCTACAGATGCAGATTTGCAGCATTAGAATGTTTTAATAACAGAGAGGTATGGTATTTGTATTTATGTATATTAGAATAATTTTGCATACATACAATGAATGGCATTGTTCTACAGAAAAAAAAACAAAATTGATGGCAAAACAGATTTACATAAACTGAATAGGGGCTGAGAATGGGTCACTGGTCTTTGTCTTTCTGGCAGTTCATATTGAATGACTGCTCTGTTTGCTAAAGAAACAGGAGAGACATGTTGATGGTGGGTAATGGCTGTTTTCCTAGGATCGAATGGGGTTGAACACTCTCCATCTTTTTGGCAGTTGATGATGGGCGAATGTTACCAATCATTTTGCTGGTGGATGATTGTTCACTATGATGCTCTGTTCCTCACAAAATAAATAGCTTATAGCAGCCAACTTTTTTTATACTGGCTATTGAAAAGATAGAAATCTATTTATTTGTAGAAGCTTTTTGGTAAGATTTTAATATCCAGAAGCCTCCAGCCAACATGTAATATCAGTGGATTTACATTTTTTTTTGCATTTTAAATGATTGAAAAGGCAAAATGAATATCACATCTTCCCTATACCAAATGCTGTTGCCTACAGTGTATGGTGGTTACTCAAAGGGGCCGATTCACTAACTTCGAGTGAAGGATTCGAAGTAAAAAAACTTCGAATTTTCGAAGTGTTTTTTGGGAGACTTCGACCATCGAATGCGCTACTACGACCTTCGACTACGACTTCGAATTGAAGGATTCGAACTAAAAATCGTTCAACTATTCGACTATTCGATAGTCAAAGTACTGTCTCTTTAAGAAAAAACTTCGACCCCCTAGTTCGCCATCTAAAAGCTACCAAACTCAATGTTAGCCTATGGGGAAGGTCCCCATAGGCTTTCCTAAGTTTTTTTGATTGAAGGATATTCCTTTGATCGTTAGATTTAAATCCTTAGAATCATTCGATTCGAAGGATTTTAT
The DNA here is from genome assembly GCF_017654675.1 of Xenopus laevis. Lineage (NCBI taxonomy): Eukaryota > Metazoa > Chordata > Amphibia > Anura > Pipidae > Xenopus > Xenopus laevis. The sequence goes on along the minus strand of NC_054372.1, from coordinate 159,274,865 downwards.
TGTTCGATCGAATGAATAATCCTTCGATCGTTCAATCGCACTATTTGCGCTAAAATCCTTCGACTTCGATATTCGAAGTCGAAGGATTTTAATTCCCAGACGAATATCGAGGGTTAATTAATTGTGAATCGGCCCCAAAGTGTCACTGGAGTCTTAGCTAACATTCAAACTTGCTGCTGGCCCACCAAGGGGCAGAATTGTAAACAATTGATCTGGGAAATGAAACTGTTAAACTTTTGAATTTGTAGGAATCATTAAATTTGACAGGCCAGATTAAGATCAATATTTATCATTGCCTTTGCCTTCAGAATTTGTTATCCCAGACAATCCCAGACTTTTTTCATCTACATTAAGTTTTTTAACCTTTTTTTCAGGGGATCCAAATTAAATTGGAGAATCGGATTTGGGCCCCAAAAATTGGTTTTGAACTAGTCATATTAACATTTTTAAAAAGAAAATATTACAAATTATTAAGGAGAATTATGGACATCCACCTAAAGAGAATGGGAAACATTCTATAGGTTAAGTATCCCTGTATTAACATGATACATCTCTGATCAATATACACTGAATTACTGCTTTTCCTGGAACTGGATTGATTCCAAACAATTCATTTTAAAATAATCTAATTCAACCAATTTTTTTTATTGATAAACCTACTGCAAATTGCAACCAAGGATGTTTTTTTTTTCAGAACAAGAGAATATTTACTGCAATTTATTATAAATAAATAAGTAAATAAATAAAAATAAATATTTGCACCTAAAAATGGTTTGGTATTATTTGTTTCCTCTTTAAATGATTTGATAATTCTGTCCTTGTGTACACTCAGCAACGACACTTTAGATAAAGTATTTTCCCTTTAGAATACTGTGCAGACTTCAGCCCTTTCCTCATAAATAAATATTTCTAACCGGCTACAATATGAAAAGCTGCATTTTAGTCATGGTCACTATTAATAAAGCATGCACCATTTTCATCACTGTTATTCAGCAGAACATTTCATTTTAATGGCAAGTATTTACTGCATTATTGCTATGAGCATATTTGCTATTCCAATACATTCTTTTGTCTAAGATTTTTCTTCTATGTAACTGACATAAGTGTCTGTTACTTATTCCGCTCTTTGTTCTGTATTGCTGGATTTAAGTGTCTAGCCAGAGCAAATAATTGTACAACGCAGGACAGAGTTTACATTGAACAGGTGCTTTTAACAACTCTTTTGATTTAGCGTATAGTTTGGTTAAGATGATAATATTTTAACAGAAATCTTTTGTATATAAGTAGTGACTAATACTGAAAGTATATTGGGCCAAAATACCACTAAATATCTTGTATAAAATAACTGTATAATATCCTTTTATTTGCAGCAGTTGGTATACTGTATATCATTTCCAAATATTTGACAGTGCAAAGTTGGCAGCGATTACCATGCAGATCTCTTCCTACTTATGGAGGTTAAAGAACACTCATGTCTGACACTTGCTGTTTTATAAGCAAAACATTTCTCACGATTACACATTAATTATATAAGACAAAATATACTCTGTTATTTACTAAAATATTTCACCGAAGGGGCAGTTTTGCAAAGAATACACGCAGTGTTGGCCGGGATACATATGCAGCGCCCTGCCATTCAAGAACAAAAGAGGAAAATTTTCCCATACTCACATCCCATTTTTTTTTAGGTCACAACACAGCCCACACGCTGCTATAAAACAACGGAAAGCATTTTTTTATATGTTGTTAATATTCCATAGCTAAATTCTTGCATCAGTAATTCGCGACAAGTTCAAGGAGAATCCTTTTTAATTTCGAGGAAAAATAATTATTTCTATATTATTTCCAATGGTATGAGAAAGTAAAAGAAACATTACAATGCACAATTTAAAATAAATGTCTGTCTACTTATTAACAAAAGACGTAATGATAATGTCAGTTTAGTATAGGTATGGGACCTATTATTGTATCTGGAATGCTTGGGACCTGGAACATCTTCTCATTCTCTTTCTTTTTTAACAATAAAAAATAAGATTGTTTACTTATCAACATACACTTAGGGGCATATGTATCAAGGGTCGAATTTCGAATTGAAAAAACTTTGAAATTCGAATTCAAAAAGACCAACCGAAATTAAGTCAAAGGTTTTTTTTGGTAGAATGGGTCCGTTTTCAATTGAATAGGTCCGTATTCGAATTGTACGAATCAAAGTTTTTACCGAAAAAAACATAGATTTTTCACCCTCTCTAAACAGGTGGTAGGAGGTCCCCCATTAGGGTAAAACAGCAATTCAGCAGTTTTAGATGGTGAATGTTGAAGTCGAATTTTAAAGAGACAGTACATGATAAAATTTCAATATTCAAATTTTTTAATTTTTTTCTAATTTGAATTGAATTTGAACTATTCCCTAGTGAAAGTACACAAAAAAGTTCGAAATTTGATTTTTTTTTCATTCGAAAATTCCCCTCAACCTTTGATAAATCTGCCCCTTATATTAGCATAGGTATCATTAATAGAAAGTACTGTGTTATTATTATAGAGACAAATAAAATTGATTGAAAATGAAGTTGTCTTTTAATTAGAACATAATAAATAATGTTTTGCTTTTTTCTTAAACCTTTCTAAATTGCCATGCCATAGCCCTAAATGCTAAAGTTAAATCCTGAAAGAGGCAATGGCCACTTAACACTTGTGCACAAAAAATTTACCATCTTAAAGGGATCCTGTCATCGGAAAACATGTTTTTTCAAAACACATCAGTTAATAGTGCTACTCCAGCAGAATTCTGCACTGAAATCCATTTCGCAAAAGAGCAAAAAGATTTTTTTATATTCAATTTTGAAATCTGACATGGGGCTAGACATTTTGTCAATTTCCCAGCTGCCCCTGGTCATGTGACTTGTGCCTGCACTTTAGGAAAGAAATGCTTTCTGGCAGGCTGCTGTTTTTCCTTCTCAAAGTAACTGAATGTGTCTCAGTGGGACATGGGTTTTTACTATTGAGTGTTGTTCTTAGATCTACCAGGCAGCTGTTATCTTGAGTTAGGGAGCTGCTATCTGGTTATCTTTCCATTGTTCTTTTGTTTGGCTCCTGGGGGGGAAAAGGGAGGGGGTGATATCACTCCAACTTGCAGTACAGCAGTAAAGAGTTATTGAAGTTTATCAGAGCACAAGTCACATGACTTGGGGCAGCTGGGAAATTGACAATATGTCTAGCCCCATGTCAGATTTCAAAATTGAATATAAAAAAATCTGTTTGCTCTTTTGAGAAATGGATTTCAGTGCAGAATTCTGCTGGAGCAGCACTATTAACTGATTCATTTTGAAAAAAATTTTTTTCCCATGACAGTATCCCTTTAGGGTAATGCCACATAAGCACTTTGTTATCCATAATTTCCATTGCCTTCAGTTTTTCATTTTCTTTTTCTATTTAGCCTAGTTTCTTTCCTTTTTCTAGCATTTCTTTTTCTATGCCTTTGTTCTTTCTATGTCTGTCTCTCATCGCTGATTCTTTCTTCTCTCCTTCATTAGTTCCAGTTCTCATCTATTCAGCTTGTCTGATTTGCTTCTTGTTTCTGCCCTTCAGCACTGTCACAGTCCCCCTGGAAACTATCCCGCAGCCACACTGTAGCATACATTACACAGTCCACCGGTTGTGCATGCAAAGTATATGCACTGCACTGCATCACACAGCACTCAACAGTGAATCACAGATAATGATTGGCCCTGCAGTGCATTACAAAATTACAAAATGTATTATGGTGCACCTAGTCTATACAGCCCACAGTTCTCCTATATCCAAACACAACCTTCCACACAATTCCCACAGAGATAGGGCACCTTATTGCAAAGTTATCATTTCTTATGAAACACACAACACTCGATCCCAAGACTTTATAACACAGCCCCATTTTATGTTTTTCAGTCAGATAGCCCCATGGACCTCCTGAACTGAATTATATACCTGTTGGGGCATAACTCAATTAACAGGGTTTGACAATCCATTCCATATAATGCCTTTGGACAGGCTTCATAGGAGAAACATTAATAGGCAGATTTACTAAGGGTCGAATTTCGAAGTAAAAAAAACGTCGAAATTCGACCCTCAAATTGAAATCCTTCGACTTCGAATATCAAAGTCGAAGGATTTTTAGCGTATTCGATCGATCGAATAGAAATCGTTCGATCGAACGATTAAATAGTTTGAATCGAATCGATTTTTAGTGATCGATCGAAGGATTTCGAAAGACTTAGAAAAGTGCTGTGGAAGGTCCCCATAGGCTAACATTTCACTTCGGTAGCTTTCATTTGGCGAACTATGAAGTCGAAGTTTTTTTTAAAGAGATAGTACTTTCGATTATCGAATGGTCGAATATTCGAACGATATTTACTTTGAATCGAAGTCGAAGTGAATTTGTAGTCGTAGTATCCTATTCGATGGTCGAAGTATTCGAAAAATTGCTTCGAAATTCGAACTTTTTTAACTTTGAAAATTCACTCGAGCTTAGTAAATCTGCCCCTAAGCATTTTTGTTTTGTCAGTTCATACAGTTTTTACTTTAAATGAGAACTTAAGCTTAACTAAAGAAGTAGCTATAAATGTTGTACATTATGTTTTGGGATTGTGTACCAGCCCAAGGCAACCACAGTCCTTTAGCAGTAAAGATCTGTATCTCCAAAGATGCCCCAATAGCTCCCCATCTTCTTTTCTGCTGATTCACTGCACATGCTCTGTGCTGCCAACTCACAATATACAGTACACATAGTATATACATGTTACAATATAAGGCTGATAAGTAGTTAATACAGATAATGACTACATGACAGCACAGAGACCAGTGCAATTAGCATCAGAATTTAATAATCAGCCCTGTAGCATCAGCTTATATTAGAGGCCAATCTCATTTTCTGCTTGATAATTAGTGACGACCCCTAAGCTTAGCTTCTCAACAGCTGCTCAGAGCCCACTGAGCATGAGAGTGTCGCAGACACTTTCCAAGATGGTGACCCCTGTGATAAGTTTGAAGTCCTGGATCATTACTGCTATTGACAAAGGCTGGTACAATAAATATCAATATTCAGTATATGAAATATGGCATTTTTAGCTGTATTAAATTTTAGGTTAATTCTTCTCATTTAAACACAGTGCTACTGCTACAAAAGACTGTCAATATTTATTTAAAATTACATTTTACATAGATGTGTAGCTGCTGCTCTTCAGGTTGTCCATTTTAAAAGTCATCTATTTTGTCTTCCTACAATGCAAAAAAGGGTAAAGAAATATGTGTACATCTACAAGATTCCAGTGATCACTGCAATACACTGAAGTACCACTGACATGCATTGCACATGCTTCCAGGAGTGCATTACAGATGCCTGTACCCTAGAGTGCATGACAGGTATAATGTACATAAAAACAAGAGAAGTCATGAGCACTTGGTGGAACCCACGCTGTAGCACACACACACTTTGCACGCAAGGATCATTTACTGAGTGAAACAGGAGAGATAAAAGCGGCACTGGAGCAAATTGGAACTTTATAATGAATTCATCATTGTTTATCTGTCTTACATACTTGGCTTAATTATTTTTACATTCGAAGATGGAGATATTTTAAGTAAATTGATTTCTCATTCTAGAATGACACTAGTTCGGGCAATTTGCAGAAATCAAAGGAATTCTCATTCCACATAGAAAGGCTACATAGGGAGTTGAATATCTCTATAATGAATGCACATTTTGTTAGTTCTTCACACTTTTACTTGTCATTTATATTTCAATTTGCTCAAGATGCCACCCCGAGTGTTAGAAAATAAAAGAAAGGCATCTGACAGCTTACAAAGATAACACTTTCTATGGAGTCACATCAGACACGAGCTATGAAATCTGACTGCATAGCACCTGTTAGCTACGCTCAGCAGGCACAGCCTCATTTGCTTGGGCTCAAGGAATTTCCATAACATTCTCTAAAGGGACAGGCATCAATGGAAATGAAAGCAGAATGTAGCAGTCTCAGAATAACATTGCAACAGACAGAAAAAGAAATTAGCTATAACAGACCAAGCAATCCATAGTGATTTAAGAATATATATATATATATATATATATATATAATTGTTCCACTGGATGCAAGTGCTCAAGCCTAATGGGTGCAAAACAAAGCCCCTAATGTTCATCTAACAAGAACTTGCACCCAATAATGCTATACTGGGCAGATAACAGCACCAGGGGGCACAGACAAACCCTATCCTTACTGCCATAAGGCAGGTGGTAAGTACAGGGCACCATTGCCTGTGTCTCCTGTTGCTCCCTAAATTGGGCAAAGTAGGGGATAGGAAGAGGACAGGTGGAGGAATGAGAACATGTCCCCCTTGTCTGTCCATAGATAGATGAATAGAGTGCTGCACTATGCTTTCAAACATTGACTCCCAAGTCTAATACTATAGTTGCTTTATTAGGTATTTCTTAATCCTAATCCTTTAGATGGTTTTACTGCAATCATGCTCCATACAGGAACACCCAAAATGTAGATTGTTGTTATCTTTATGTATACAGTGCCAACATATTAAACACAACTCTAAAGAGCTTATACTGTACATTAGTCCCTTACCAAGTGGAGGTTACAATATGAGTAGTGGTGAGTGGTTTTTTTTGCCAGGCAAATATTTGCAGTGACAAAAAAGATTGCCAAGACAAAGAAGTCACAGAGACAAAAAGTCACCAAGACACAAAGTCCCTGCAAGATAAAAACGCCCATTTACTTTAATTCATTTGGAGTGAGAAAGATTTGAGAAAAAATACCAGTTGGCTTTAATGCATTTCGACAAAAAGTCGTCAAGACAAAAAAGTTGCAGAGAAAAAAAAGTTGCTCAAGAATAAACACATATTAACTTTAATAGATTTGGAGAGAGAAAAGCTGTGTGTGCATAAAAAAAAAATTTGTTGAATATTGACTTTAATGCTTTCCACAAATTTTTTAATGTTTTGCTAATTTTTCAGCAGTTTTGCACATTTTTTGGTGACAGATTTGCTCATCACTAGGTATGAGGTCCCAATCGCATTCACACAGTATAGGCAAGAGTTCATTAATCTGCCTGTATGTTTTTGGAGTGTAGGACAAAACTGAAGTACCCAGCGGACACAGCAGGACTAGGGGTAAGTAGCAGAAGCCTTGCCTTGGATGTAGTTGGGGCAAAATAAAGGAGGAACCATCAGTGGGGTAGACAGTGGGGGGGTCTTCTATGAGCACAAAACTGCGAACTGGTGTGTGAGTGAAGGAGTGATACCTCTTTGCATGGATCTGCCAGAGGAAAAGGGATAGTGCCCTGAATTCCTGTACATCAAACTTTGGTCTCCAGTGCATCAAAGCAATGCTAACCACTGAGCCACCATGTTGCCTGTTTACTGCTGTTATAATTACTAATGAAGGAATGTTTAAACATTTCCTTTGTAGGTATGCACATAACACTTTTATGTCTACATTTCTACAGTCTCCACTTTATTCTAGATGACTACCAGGCAATCATGGCAGACCATGCAATCTTGGAAAACTGTGGTTTTAATTTTTCTTTCAACTCTTAAACTTGCAGAAAGCACACTTTGACATGGGTAGTTGCTTTAGTCCCAACTCTATGGCACTTTGTGGAAAGATGGATGGTGTTCCCCTTACTGAACACGTTCCAGCCTTTATGTAATCACTTAGTCAAGGCAATCAAGATGAAATGATAGTCTTCCTGTTTTACCCAGTTCTATGATTTTATCTGCACCGATATTCTCAACTGCTGCTGCCTTTCATTCAATTTCCTGAATATATATTATTAAGAGAAATGTGGTGAGCATAGCATCAGAAACGGCTATATTTCAAAGGAAGAATAGTAAAACTTTAAAGCCTGTTTTTTTATATTTCCAAGTGCAAAAAGTAAAGATTGATGCAGAAACTTTGGGAAGATTCATGCTTCACTAGAACCACAAAAGTCACATTCTTGTCTAAAGAAAAAAAATGTATCAAGGAGAGAAATAAAAAATATAAAATAAACACATTTGTGCAGGAACATTGCTATGGAAGAAAATGTATCGTAGAAACCAGACATTTATTTCATAGAAGCACAAAAATGAATTAATAAACTTAGAAAAACCAAGAAGCTTAAACTTTGTAGTATATGTTTGCATTATGTAATTGACATGTAGAATTTTGAAAGTCTGGGGTTCACTCAATAAAAGGTCATTTACGAATGCACTAGTAAGGGGCACATTTATCAAGGGTTGAATTTTGAATAAAAAAACACCAACCGAAATTTATTTAATTTTTTTTTTTTTTCCGGGTGAATAGGCCGTTTTCATTTGAATTCGAATCGTACGAATCGAAGTAACATTGTCTTTTTTCTAAAAAAAACTTTGATTTTTCAAAGTCCACCAATTGACTCCAAATAGTTTAAATAGTTAGTCCCCATAGACTAAAACAGCAATTCAGCAGGTTTTAGACGGTGAATAGTCTAAGTCGAATTTTTAAAGTGACAGTACATTTCGATATTCAAATGCTATACATGCTAAATACATTTTTGTTCTGTCCCAGGATTAAATCTGCTAAATCCTCCAGCCTATCCACTTCCAATTTACATCATAGCCCCGCCTCTGCTCTCAACATCATTGCTCCACCCACTTTTTCCCGCCAGCTGGACGGCAACCCTAATGGTCACAGAAACTGCCATAATGCATTTAACGTTCAGCCGCAATGAATCACTTTAACCAGTAGGTGGTACTTATGTTTCATCACGTTGCTTTCAGTAATTACTCCAAATTATCTCCAAATGTAACCTTTATGGAAAAACAATGTAAGTTACCCGATACTTAACCACTGCATAATAACAGTGAGAGATAGATGTGTGTGGCCAGGTGCAGGTGATCGGTATAGAGGTTCTATATGGAATAAGATGTCTCAGGGGCACCTTCTAGAGCCTGGGTCGGGCCAGTTTGACAATGGAGTTGTTGGGATATAAGGCTGTTATGTTAAGGTGAATAATGTCCCAGTCTGTAATCGCATCTGTTTCTTCTCTCTTTTTTTCTAGACTAAGGCACCAGGCAAGAAAAGAACTTTATGCTTACAAGCAGGTGAGAATTTGGACTATTTCCTAGTCGAAGTACACAAAAAATAGATCAAAATTCGAATTTTTTTTAATTCGAATTTTCACTTCGACCCTTGATAAATCTGCCCCTTAGTGTATTTAAAATGTCTGAATATTAATGCAAATATGCCCCTGCCTCTTCTGATGTTATGTGCAGAAAAACCTTTACTATGGGTTTGCTTTTAAAACTGCACTTCACAGAGCATTCAACTGGGGTGTCTGGGGACAATTTGGGCTAAAACCGTAAGGAACACCCTCCTAGCACCTACCTGCCCCTTTCTCTCCCACTGTGCCACATGCGTTTTACCTTGTTCCTCCTTACCTTGAGGCAGAGGAACGTACAAGCATACAACGTTATTGCTGGGCCCACTGGATATTTTATCATAATAAATGTTTTCAAACGAAATTTTTTTCTTTGTGTGTACCACAATGTGTTGTGTGCACTGACCCCAAAATTTGTGTGCCATTTAGTGACCTATATTCTTTGTTACGCGACTACTCAGGCATATGAGCAGCTATACAGAATAGATTAGTCCCTTTTGAATTGAGTGACAGCTAAATTAAACTCACACTGCCCCCTAGTTTCATCAAATCAGAGTCAACAAGGGAATAATCAGCAGCTTTTAACCGATTTTAATGTTCCTGAAGGTGTTTTGTTTTGTAACATTTCCATATTTGTAACCTTAATTGCGTGTACCATGTGTCAAACATTTGCCATTTCTTGGTTCCTCAGGATGGGAGATTCCTTCCTACTGCAGACCTGGGACTTCCTATTCCAGGATACTGATTTGAAGAGATAGCAGAAACCTTTCCTTGGAAAACAAGCACAGTGAGCACAACCCTTGACTCTCTGAACTGCTCACTAGATAAAATGAGCTTCCTGTACGTAAACCTATTGTGTTTTTGGAGCTTGCCAGCTAAGCTTCTCTCATGGTCAAGTTTTTTCATGCGAACAAGGATATTCCATTGAGAAAAACAATACACATACGTTTATTAAATGCATTATAGTGAAGTTTCTTTAATTTACTCTGTGCTGAATGGTTTTACTTAAATAATCATAATGCACAAAATAAGCTTTGTCTTAGTCTTCCACCTTAACATTTTAATGCTGGGACTAACATAATCTGTAGTATTTTAGTAGTAATGCTAATAAGGAATCATTATTGGAGGCACAACAAACCTATTGGGTTTAAGAAATGTTAAAATTATTTTTTAGTAGACCTTAAAGTAGGATGTGGAGATTAAAGTTACAGAACGATCCCTTATCCAGAAAACCCCAGGTCCTGAGCATTTTGGATAACAGTTCCTATACCTGTAATACCACAAGGTTCTTCTTGCCATTAACTCTGTTCAGGGTGCAGGCTTCCTTTAAACACTTGCCCATATCTGCACAGGTTGACTATTGGTAAACTGCTTTCCAAGGTGGCACACTGAACATATGACAACCTTACTAGACGAATCAGGCTGACACAGAGGAACCTGTTGAAATGAAGGATGGAGGGACATAACTTTATCTGCATAAGGATGATGGTGGTACTTGGCATAGCATCACAATGATTTACTAGGGCCTTACTAGGACACATAGAACAGGGCTGTCCTACTGAAGTCCCATGGGCTGTATGTGGCCATCCAAAGGATTTTTATGGCCCTAAATCTACTCAAAGACTCCATAGACTTCAATGTATAATATCATTTTAATTCAATCCAGCACATGACATATAAGAAATAATCCATGTCATAAATTGGACAGAAAAAGGGTTTAGTTTTGCATTTCAATAAACTCCGTATTTGTGCTGATAACTGCCTGCGGACAGTATTCAACAGAAAATAGACATTATTTCCCAATAAAGCTGATGTTTCTATAAAGGTTCATTTAAAAATAGAGTGTGTTTATCTATTTATTTCAGGCTGGTACTTATTAAGAATATGTTGGAGTCACTTTTGGTTTCTTTTTGAGTTAAAATGAAACACATGGTGAGACTACAGCAGAGAAAAAAGCTTTAACGGTGACTGGATAATAATAATAAATGATACAATGCTTGCTCGGCTTTATCAACTAATACAATTTGCTGTAAGAGTAACCCTCTTATGAATGCAGAGCAATGTGCAAATTGCAAAACTCTAATACAAATGCCCATGTTTTCTACACACAATGCTGTATTTCCCCTGAATTCCACTGCAATTGTGGGTGTACACTAAGGGGTATTATTATGTACATTATTATGCTGGGTAAAACAAAATTTGCTGAAAAAACTGTATAAAAAGCTGTGTAAAATAAATGGCAAATAAATCAAGGTGTGTGTAATTTTTATGCCATGTGAACACCAGATTTGCCGGCATTATTTTACATTCACTCTACGCTGTTTTTTATATGGCGAAACCTGGTGATGTGTGCTGTATTATCCTGCTGTTTTTTTACACATCACAATAAATATGCCCCTAAGTTGTATCATTCGTAAATTGTACGCTACTCATATATATATATATAATGTAGATGCAACTTGGCATCAGGTTGGTAAATTGTCTGTAAGTGCCTTATTCACCTGGCGCAAGCCATTTAATCTTACGGGGCATGATGCCATGTGGAATTTATCCTTCTGGTTATGGTATGTGGGCTAATCCTGAGTTGCAAGCACAAGCACAATGTATATATATGAGGTAGGGCTTCCCACTAAATCATGCAATTTACTGCCTCCGTAAAAATGGAGAAGGTTCAAACTGCTATTTATACACATCATATTCTTAAAATCTACTCTCCAGCGCCCATTTTTGATGCCGGCGCCAGTTTTTCCGCGAATTTTCGCGGGAGTTTCGCGAATTTATTCGCTGGCGGCGAATCGCGCAAATTCGCCGCGAATTCGCGCCTGGCGAATAAATTCGCCCATCACTATTTATAATAAAGAGGAACCCAAAACCTGGCTAGCTTTATGTTACATAATACTACAATAAAACTTTAAGTGCACACTGAAATATATGTGCGTTCTGCAGAAAGACAACATTAGAAATATATTAAATCATGCTGCAAAATATAATTCGGCATCCTACGTTCCAAAACAACACCTGCTAGAGTTGGATCTATGCTCCGAGCTGCCAACTTTGGACAGCAGCCTTCAGATCTATTACCCTCCCATTGGCAGTGAGATATCGGAAAGCAAGCAGGTGTGACTTGTGACAACAAAACTAATTCATGGACTCCTGCTTTTGACAGAAAAAAAGGAGTTTCCATGATAAAGTCCCTAATTCCCAAACTGCTGCTTGTTTCTACTTTTGCTTATTAAAACTTAAAACTAGAGAAGTGTACTGCTACCAAAAGATATGATATAGTATAAATAAAACAAGATGGGCTCTAGCACAGCTGCCAGCCTGGCCTTGCAGAGAAATCTGACCAGTGGATAAATCTCATTGCTCTCATTAAGCCTTTCTTCATCTGCAGAATACAAAATATTGTGAGAGTTGTTCCAATAACCTTTTGGATTGTTTACATTTATAGATGGGAAATCATTGACAGGGTGAAAAGCCAGAGGGCAGTTTTTTTGGGTCAATCAATAACCTTACCTTAATGCTGTGTTAGCACAATACTAGATTGCCCCAATCACTGATTTAGGGTTATAATAATAACATATCAGTTCTATGTCCTAAAAATATATATTTATATTTCAAGATATCTAAATACAAGATTTACTATACAATATATAGTTATTATAGTAATAATTCACATGTTTGAAATTAAATAAGAAGTTTGTTCACAGAATGTTAAGCTAAAATATTGCTTAGTTCCAAGACCACCACATTTACCTTGTCTAAACTATTAGTACTTTTCAAATCTATAGAGAATTCTTCAAAAACCCTGCAGCATGGTAGCTCCATTTGTATCATATAGGTGGAGAGTTCTTCAGAGGGTTTCACATGTCTGACCACTCAGGCACCAGATGCACCAGATGCAAATGGTGGAAGACAATTGGTGGTCATTCTTATAAATCTGTGTAACAATTGCTTGCAATACAGTACATGTAAATATATTTATACAGCTATGAAATGATTTAATGCTGTATAAAATTCTCTAAAATTCAGTGGTTAACATGAAAAGTCCAAGTAAAACTGTTAAGTGCCAACACGTTTTACATACAGTAACATCATTTTTCAAGCAGGATATTCTTTCTTGATTGATTTTGTCCCTTTAACTTTGATTATTATTCCAGATTCATTATTTGAATGATTTAATTCCATGAACACAACGCATGGAGTTAATTTACCTGTCTATATGTATAAGGTAATTTACATGTCTGTAAGCTTACTAGTGCTAATGTCCATCACACTGCCCTAAAAGGGAAAATCAATGACAAGGGGACTTCTCAATTCACCCTTCCCACTGAACCCCATTGTTACATTCCTTAAGGAAACACCAGGAGCAAGAAATGGTGTAAAATGGCCACAGCATTTATTCACATTTTATCAAATAAATGGCACCTTGCCAGCCTCACCCCAAGGCAATATTCTAAGCCAGAATTCCATAAGAGATAGCTACTTTGCTCTGCCGTTCCTCACTTGAGATCAGCACTATGTCATTATATCCACCACTGAGTATTAGGCTGCCTGCTACGAACAGGAGCTACATCTCCCACCGTTAGAGAGAAGTTCAGCAGCCCTGCTGTTGGTCCTGAATCTGCAGTGTCTCGATGATAGGAAATCCAAGCAGGCTGTCACCTTGCACACATAGTAGTAGCGTCTGTATCAATCGACCTACTGTGCAGTCACAGGAGAGAACCTCCTTTCTCCCTCTTCTGAATTTACCTATGCTATGGATGCCACCTGTCCAGATTTGACCTGGACAGTCCAGTTTTTACAAAGGACTGCCGGGGACAAGACAGTCTGCCCGGTTTTCCAAATGAGTTAAACTGAGCCGGTTCTCCACTTATTTACATGGAAATTAGCCAATCACTGCCGCCATGTAATAGCCCCACTATTGAGCTTACTTTGGTGCAAGATTTACATTTGACTGATTCCTATTGCCTATATTTGAAGGCTGCACCAAGCGCAGAAGTAAAAAGAGAGCATGTTGATGCAAGTACTAAATAATAATTTGGATTTTATGTGCAATCGAAAAGGATGTCGTAAAGGACCCCTTATATATATAGAGTCAGGGAAAGGTCAAGATAATCAAAGTAGATATTCTGGAATAAACACTATATACAATGTATGATGTTTAGTTCAATGTGTTGCTGTAAACTGGATGGTGGGAGTAAGGGAAAATGCTTAACATGTTTTCAGGAGGCGTGTAAAGTTCAACCAACAAAGTTGATTAAAACCCTCATGTTTCTTCATGATGAATGACTTTGTTCTGAGATAAGGTAAATGCACTTCCAATGAAATCTTTAACCTCATGGAAAAGGGAACAAGACTGGCATTGATGATTGTTACTGGGTGCTATTTTTAACCAGAGGCACAGGAAACTAATTAGATGCTTTTGCAGAGCTTCAAGCTGATTCAGCAGGCTCTAATGAAGAAAATAAGTCATTGAATTTTCTAGACTCAAGTCCATAATGCAAGGGAACCAAAAACAACCATTTAAGTAACAAATTTATTACTCATTGCCTTGATAAATTATGGTATGTATAAGAATGAAATAAAGTGCTATAAACTGTGAGATGTAATTATTTCAGATTTATAGCGAGGCCATGCAATTAATTGACAGCTTAATGTTGTGATTGTTTCAGCATGATCTGCTTACCCCTTATACAATAGTGAAACAATGTTATGGAATATATATATATATATATATATATATATATATATATATATATATATATATATATATATATATATAACAAACAAGGGAAAGTTGTGCTCACCACTATTTTTTTTCTAATTCTTAATGAATCAGATGAAAATTGAGCATAGGACTGGCCAGATATGGGATGACTTTGACGTAGTTGGCCAGCTTAAATATATTGCAATATATGGACAAACAATCCCTGTGTTGTTTAAAGGGTAAGGCATTTTTTAGTAGCAGTATGCACAAAATGTCGCTGTCTTAAATATATTGATAATGGGTTGAGTGCAGAGGACCTCTTGTAGTTGACTATATATATATATATATATATATATATATATATATATATAACAAACAAGGGAAAGTTGTGCTCACCACTATTTTTTTTCTAATTCTTAATGAATCAGATGAAAATTGAGCATAGGACTGGCCAGATATGGGATGACTTTGACGTAGTTGGCCAGCTTAAATATATTGCAATATATGGACAAACAATCCCTGTGTTGTTTAAAAGGTAAGGCATTTTTTAGTAGCAGTATGCACAAAATGTCGCTGTCTTAAATATATTGATAATGGGTTGAGTGCAGAGGACCTCTTGTAGTTGACTATATATATATATATATATATATATATATATATATATATATATATATATATTACATTATTATATGGATTAATACACTTTTTCTATATATTATATATATATATATAAATATATAAAATGGTGACAGTTCACTAAAATTTTAAATAAAAATTAGAAGAAGTGCCCTTAATTTTAAAAAATCTGCTGCAACAAAAAAAATTGTTGCATGTATAAAAATTGATGCTTGCGTCAAAATTGTCTTGTGTCAAAATTATTTTGACGCCAATTGACTTCAATGCGTTTTTTCGCAAATTTATCGCCACTTTGCGAATTTTTTGGAGAAGCAAAACGCCACAAATTCGCCCATCACTACAGTCTACGTTTTCTTTTTCATTAGGTTTTATGATGGGCTTAGATATCTCTTTACACCTGGGACCTAAGCTGTAAACATCTGCCAATTCAAAGAAGCTGGAACTCCAAACCAAACCAAATTACTTTATTTACTTGTAACAGAGATGTCTATTGATGCTGATCTTGGGTATCACAATTTATATGAAATATGTAGAAAGTAGATAGAATCAGACCAGGATGTATAGTAACTAAGCTGCAAAATATCCTAAGTGACTTGTGCCCTAGCTTAATTTGTTAAGAAATGAATTACCTAATCATTCGATATTGAGTATATAAGCAGGTTTAGATATATTTGCCAATGTAACTGCAGTGGTGTAACTAGAGTGCACTGGGGTCTGAGCAAAAAATCTTGTGAGGGCCCGGCCCACTCTGATCCCCATAGCCCTGCCCACTTCCCACCCAGTCCCTACTCCACCAACTCCCGCCCGACTTGCATCCCCTTTCTTCACCACAGGTAAGATAGCAACTGGAGAGTAGGTTTTTTTTTATTAGCTATAAATGAAGCAGACCCCACAGTCTAACCCCCCTGTTCCCCGAGCCCCCCTGCAGCTGCAGGGTCTGCTTTCTCTATAGTTACACCACTGCATTTGTTAATCTATGTGCAAATGTATATCTACCGCCCGCTACTTTCCCCAGTAGGCAAGCAGATGCTTTGCAGTGTTGGGCATTCAAGTTATTCATATGTTTAATGTTTTTATTTGACCAGGCTGAAAATTAGCCCACAACAGTGGTTAATAGACATTATCTAGTAGGGATATATACAGATACCAATGGACTATGGTGCTCTGTATGGACCTTTTTACATAGATCACTTCCAGTGTATCTTCTTGATGTATTGAGCAACGAAATATAATTTTGCATGGACTTTTTGCACAGACCACCTCCGGTGAATTTTCTTGATGTATTGAACAATGTAATATATTATCTGCACTGTTGTATCAAATTACCTGCACTAAACTTGGGACATTAGATGTAATTAACCTTTCCTCCCCCTTCCCTTGAGGGCGGTTAACTTAGTTTCCACCCACTTAATTTCTTTGAAGAGTGAGTGCAAATGCTATAAAATACACTTGATAAAGGGCAACCCTGTTGGAAATATGTAATGTCTAATAAAAGGATATTTTGCAGCAATGTTACTGCGCATCCTGGTCTGCCTCTATCTACTTTCTATGTATTCATTACACCTAGGATGGGGTACAGAAGCAGACAGTAGGGTTAAGAGTATATTTTGTGATAAATACTCAAATCTGTTGGAACAAGTGATTTATCACAATTAATATGCATCATGCACATACACACACACACACACACACACACACATATATATATATATATATATATATATATATATATATATATATATATATATAAAAAATTCAGATAACAGCTATACATTTTCTACCCATTAATATGATGTCTGTCATTAACTGTCAATCTGATACTGTGAAGTTAGTTTCGGGGAAACACTAGTCTGGGAAATGATTCATACTCCTAGCTTCTGAGAAGTAGAGAAAATAAGTTTTAATAATAATAATGAATAATAGGTTATGCTCTGAAGAGCCGCGATATGCAAAGGGAGAATGAGTCACAGGAAATGTATTATTATACCTGCACATTCCCCAATTTGAAAACCAACAGAATATATTAAAATGTAAATACAATTTAACATAGTAAGTCTATACTCAATTACCCTACTGTTTCTGTAGCCACAAAGATGAAAAATGGGAAAAAGAACTGTATAAATAGGTCACTATATGGACTCAAGAAAAAATTACTAGAATGAATTTAAAAAAAGTATTTTATAGCAATTATAATCTTAACATAAATGTCACACAATTATGCAATTTAAAAGTATTACAAGCAGCAATTCTGGTTGATGCTGATACAAAGATATTTTTGGACATTTTGTCACAATTAGCACCGAAAAAAAAATGTCCTTTGTGCCTTATCATCTCATCTCAAATGCAACCAATATAGAAGTGACCATTCTGCTTCATAATGGAGGTTTTATGTCTAAGTTATGAACTTAATTGCTATTATCTGCTTGTGCTCCTCTACAGAAACGGCGACAGGGCGACGATCCATCGTGCGGCGCTCAATTTCTCCTCCCTGGCTATCTCCTATAGAAGGCAGGGAGGAGAAATCGAGTGCCGCATAATGGATCGTCGCCCTGTCGCGGTTTCTGAAGAGGAGCGCAAGCAGAGACTCGATAAGTAATTTCTTAATACAAACTTTTAAAACTGATTTAAAAGTTAAAACTGTAATGGTGTTTTTTTTTGTTAAGTAGAAACTAATTTTTTTAAAAAAATATTTTATGTTTCTGGTCTTTTAAGTTCCTTAAAGGACAAGCTAGTTCATGTTTACATCCAACCTTCATGGTGGTGAGCAAGTGAAGGATGAGTAGCATCAGGCAGTTGGAGGCTGTTGCAATGGTGTCAGTGAGCAGAACAGGATGCAAGAGGTACTTGGGTTAGGCACGATTACTTCATGGCCAGGCACATATGGGGGAATGTAATATTGGTCCCTAAAGCACAAATCATTTGCAATTCGTTCAAATGCAAATATGTTCACAAAATGAAAAAAATTTGCCTTTAGCAAACACTTTGGGGATAATATTATAAAAGACACCAAGTTTCTCCAGGAGCACTGCCCCTTAGCAACCAATCAGCAGGTAGAATTGACTAGTCACCTGTTAAAAAGCAAACATCTTATTGGTTGCTATGGATTATTGCTCCTGGGCAAACTTTGTGCTTTTTATTACATATGGGGGGTTGCCAGTAGGATAGTGATTTCTAATTTTATAGTTGGCGATAATGTGTATGTAATAAAACTTCAAGTTTCAAAAGTTGATGCCACCTTCAAACAGGTGTTAAAGGTTTGCAATGCCCAATTAAGATTCACAATGCAATAAAAGCCTAATGAAGACTATTTACTATTTATATTTATTATATTTATATTTATATATATATATATTTGTGACATGCATATTTTTATTCGCAAATGTGTTTATTCGCAAAAATGTTTTATTACATGTCCACCTTAATTCTTGAGCCAGTTCTCAATTAATGTGCAAGCAGCATTGCCAGAACCAACAGACCTTGTCACTGTGACATTCTATAACCATTGTTCAACTTTTTCAATTGATGATAAACTGCAGATGAAATTGGTGTTTGATCAAAGGAGAAGACATTATTCTCAGGTAGAACACAATGTCAGAGAGGAAATTAAACAAAGACACTAAAAAAGAGACGTAATGATCAGATATATGGAGCAGTCCAGAACACTAAAGCCTTTTGGGAAAACCAAATCTAAACACTTGCCTTTTTATGTGTCAGATTGAACAAGAAAGATGAGTACTTGAGATACTTCATCAGAGAATAAAGAGATCCAAGAGAGCAACGGGTTGATATTTTTATCTTATATAACAAGAACATTCTAGCAAATCATTTAATGGGTATAAAACCTGACGGTAGCAGTGAGGATTAAAGAAAACCAAGCATTTAAAATTCACTCCATAGCAACTTTATTAATATCAACAACTCAGACACCAGAACCATGTCAAAACATTAAAATGGACATTTAAATACTGGCAGTGGATGAGATGCTTATATCAAACCTTATGAAGTGATTTGTTCACTACTAGGCAGACATTATAATGCTAAGGACTGCTGCAGACAATGTTAAGCTGCATTAGAACATTTAATTAAATGAAAGGCTCACTCTGTTTTGATGGCTGTTACTTGTAGCAGTACCATTCACCTTAGAGGAAGGGAGTTCACCTATTTTGAAACTAGAATCTTCGTGAAAGATCTGTGCTAGTAGGAGTGGCTATTTATGCTACTGCAGCTAAAATCTCTATTTAACTTATTTAAATATAGTATTGAAAATTTGTGAATCAGGTAGGTCATTTTGACCTCTCTCAGCTTATAAAAATTGTTTACTATGTAGGGATCCAGAGTGTTAATTCCCCTCCTTAATATGAGTACCACATAGTGGGAAATCCCCTGCCTGTCCAGCTACAGGTTGAACTTAGAGTGATGGGGGGCAGGGACAAAAAGGAGAATTTGTGCTCACCACTAAACAGTTTTAAATCATCAGGTGGAGGTGTAATGAGGGTTTGACCACAATAATCATACATAGAAAAGAGGTCTTTCTTTGGTATTATACATTTTTCACAATGATGGGGAGGTTTTTTTTCTACTACAAATAAAGGGGTCCGTTTACTAAACTGCGGTAAATTTGACTTTAAGTTTCCGCATGTTATCGCTGAGAATATTTTTCCGCCAGAATATTCGCAGAGACTAAGTTTACTAAACAGCGATGCGCTCAGAAGTCATTACGATCACGGTAACTACGTTAACAAACCAGCTTACGTTAGCGGTAATTTTAGCAAGTTGCGCGTTTTCTGGCGACAAATTACGTTTTTGCGAATATTTATTCTGTAAAATAGTCTTGTTTTATGGCGGTTATGGCAATTTTTACTGTGACATTTATGAGCCGTGACTGGAACTTTTTGGGAAAGTGTGCATGATAACTGGTATCACTTGACTGTAACTACTAAAAATTCCCTCATCTTTATTGTAAATATTCAAGCTGGTCAACTACACCACAGTCATCCCCATTCTGGCCAGTTCTACACTCACTTTGATTCATGAAGAATTCTATTAATTCATTAAGAATTCTATCTTTAATTCCACAGACTGACACGGCAGATTAATAGGTATCTTGGGCTGAATGTATTGATATGAACCTGATACATTACAAGATGTAGGTAACCCATACCTCTCCACTCTTTTCTTCTCCTTCTACTTAACAATCTGTACTATCCATGTTAAAATGAAAATCATACAAAAAATGGTTAATTGCATACTCACGGCGGCTAGGGGATTAATAGCAAAAAATTGGAACGTATTGATCCCCCCATCAGAAAAGGAATTACTGGAAAGTATCAGATATGTTCGGAGGATGGATTATCTAATGGAACTCAAACATGATAAGGTGGATCAGTTAATAAGATCTGGGGTAGTTGGGATGCTATAGAGGCCATGTTACACACTTGAGCTATGGCTGGGTAATGGTGAAATAAGGGAAGAGGGGATATCAAATAAAGTCAATGACGATGCACTGGTATGACAGTTGGGGGTACAATATGTCTGTATGGTAGAGGAGTGGTATGATGGTGACTTGCCGGTATCACTGGGACAAAAACTTCGAAATCATGCATAGGAAAAGTTTTGTTTTCTATATGTTTGTATTCCAGAAACTCACCTCAAGCTGTTTCTCTTGTAACTGTGAAATATGTCATGGCCCATTGAGGGCAAACTGTTCGCTGTTTGTGTGAAACTTGAATAAATAATAAACATTTTCTTTAAAAAAATAAAAAATAAAATCAATGAAAAACTTAAAAAAAAATCTATTGCTTCATTATACATTTTAAACAGGTGTCAAGCCTATGATTAAGTGTCCTAGTGACATGAAATGTGTCAGGCGAGAGATGATTATATAAATAAAGTATTAATTTTTTATCCACAAATTTTCGTCTGATCAAACCGTGCATTACCAGTGTGCCCTGCACCAACATTTACACTTTGTATTAAGCCTTGGAAAGCAATTCTGCAGTTAAAACATAGTACGTGTGAAAAATGTATAATGACTTTGACTTAGTTGGCCAGCTTGAATATACAGGTATTAACCAGAAAGCTCCAAATTACAGAAAGGCCGTCTCCCATAGACTCCATTATAATCAAATAATCTAAATTTTTAAAAAGGATTTCCTTTTTCTCTGTAGTAATAAAACAGAACCTTGTACGTGTTTCTAAAATAAGACATAATTAATCCTTATAGGAAGCAAAACCAGTATATTGGGTTTATTTAATGTTTACATGAGTTTTAAGTAGACTTTAGGGATGAAGATTCAAATTAGGGAAAGATCCATTATCTTTTAATAAGAAGTAAATTACCGTAATAATATGTCATCAAATAAACTGACTGAGATGACTGAATTCCTTAGAAAGGGAGAAGTTGAAGGTTGACCTGGTAACAAGGGTTTAACATATTATGACTAATCAAGAATTTATTGATAGCCTAAAAGATAAATCAATAAAGCTTCCTTCTCTGATTGATCATCTTATATGCGTCTTCGTGTATCGGTGATTCTGGGTGGACATCCAGCAAGAGGGGCTTACTGGATATGTTCACTTTTTCAGTTTCAGAGAAGCTGGAACTGAAAAAGTCAGACAACAAATGGACTGTTTTCACAACAACATTGGAACACTGTAAAGGACACTTGATTAAAAATAACAATAAGCAAGTGGCAAGATTATTTCTTAACACACTTCCAGGTTATTGGGCTGCCACAAATAAAATACGAGCACAATGCTTTTATATTCAACAATAATCAATAGCTGTTGCTAAAATTCAGTTTTACTGAGTCCATTTTCTGGCTCTCATGGGTAATTTGTGTTTGTCTACTCATTTACACATTAGTTGCCATTGAAAAAACAAAAATGTAACTGATTCATTTTCAAATAGCTTCTCTTTGGAGCTAGGTATTATCTCTGCTTAATTAACTTTAACACTTATTTTGGTTATTTCGTTTGATGTAGGCAGTTATATTTCTTTACATTTATATGCAAAATTGTTAATACAATGCAGGTCTGTCCATGGAGAGATTAAACTATCTGCCTGATTATAAGTACTTAGCAAGCAGCTGTATAACAAAGGAAACTTTGTAGTCTGTTTTTCAAATGGTCTTGCTCTTCCAGTAAGATAACTAAGATGGCTATTTATGTTATATTGTGTTATTTCATCAGAGACGCAGTCCAGACAGATCAAACAGTGAGTAATTTCAATTAAATAAAATTTATAGGAGCTGCCACCTTCATATTTTCCTCTTAAAGACCCAGGAACCCCCAAAATAAAGTGTTTCATATAGATTTAAACATACCATACTGTTGCATGGAATTTATTCAAATTTGTTTCAGAAGGTTAATAATATTTGTGGTAGAGTTCCAAAGGAAATGTGTTTGTCATATTTAAATTATCTCGCATAATATATATACATATATATAAATTATATAATCAAATATAAAAATAATAAATTATCATATACTCTTATATATTGTCGCTCGTCTACCGATATGATTCTCAACTAATGAGTAAAGGTGGCCATACAAGGAGAGATCCGCTCGTTTGGCGATGTCGCCAAATGAGCGGATCTCCCTCCGATATGCCCACCTTGAGGTTGGCAATATCGGCTGATCCGATCGTGGGTCCTAGGGCCCAACGATCGGATCCTAGCGAACGGGCGGTCGATGGGATTTTTAGTCCCATCCGATCGAGATCTGGCCGACTTTCGGGGGGCCCCCATACACGGGCCAATAAGCTGCCGACTCGGTCTGTCGGCAGCTTTTATCGACCCGTGTATGGCCACCTTAAGTCTCCCTTGGATTTAAATAAATACTTACTCAAATCGAGCCTGGCCCGCAGTTCCCCCTGGGTCTGACTTGAACCATTCAGATTCACTGAGGATATTAACCAGACATCTTTATTTGAAGTATACATTAATACAGAGTAATATAAAACAGAGTATTAAATAATAGCTCATATGTCCTGAAAGCTCGTGGGGGCGTGGAGGGAACAATTACAGCAATACAGCAAGTGACCATTTAACCACTTCTTCTTCCATGGGGCTGATCCAGTGGCATCCAATCATCATTCTTGTTTTACCATAAATGTGTCACTATTTCCATCTTAGAGACAGACTCACAGCCTCAGTACAAAAGCCAAATAAGGTACATCTACTGTGTCAGCACAGTGTCCAGAATGGTAGCGGTGCTGTGGTTTCTGAAACCATATGTGCCTTTCTTGGCTTTGCACTATCAATACTTTTGACACACGACAACAGATATATTCCTTGTTCTGTGTAAACATTCTACAACCCTAATACCAGAATGGCCTGTAACCTTGAGCTTCTTCTAGAACACAGCAATTCTGTACTAGTGTCCTGTTCCATAATCTTTGTTCTTTGATAATAACCACTTATATGGCTTAAATCTAAAACCCTGATATCTACAGTGTTAAACAGGGATGTTACCATACAGATAATGGTTTCTCTGTTTAAATGACTTTGCTCTCTGGCCATGGAAGCTATATTGCTATGGAAGGAACAGGCAAGCCAGATCCATTCCAGTGGTCCAGTTCACATATTGCAGCTCACTTTCCACAGGAAGGTTGTTCTGATAATACTGTATAGTTAATTCTAAAGGAATTGATGGGAAGGTCTCTGAGGAGGCTGGGGCACAGCAGGAAAGCAACCTGTCTGTGTTAGGAACTCCCAGAGGGACTGGGGGTGCTGCCTGCCACTTCAAGAAACAAAGGGGGCCATGACAAAGTGACTGAGAGTCTAAAGTGTGTGATGAAAGCCAGAAAGCAAGACAGGCTTGAGACTGATGAGCTGGTATCCCTGGAAGGTAGAGAGGCAGCAGGGCTTAGTGAGAAGCCCAGATGTATGGTGAGAACCCCAGACTGGGGGAAAGTCTTGATTATGTGCATTTGAAACACTATTGAAGTGTGATCTTGTACCCATTATCTTATGGAGAGTTTGCCAAAATAAACCTGTTTTGCCTGAAGACATGGTGTCCCGGTTTTTTTTTCTTAGGCGAAACAAAACGGTCAGATTTACCCATCACTACTGAAGATACATTCCTGATGGGACATGACATATAACTAAATGGATACTGTCATGTGAATATACCCAATGGGAGCTCCATTGTGGCTCTTGAGCGCTAACTGTTTGGTCAGCAAGAAATAAATTCTAAGGTGTCTATCAAGAAGTCATTATATTTTTTAAGGGGCACGCCAGGGCTCCTAGTGCTGTACTCCTCACTCTGCAAATCACAAAAATAATTATTTTTTTGTTTGCTGCCTAACAGTTACTAATGAAGTGAAACTGAGAAAACCTAAGTGTGTTTAGCAAAATCTGCTGTTTGTCTCACTGATACAAAATAAGGCCAACAAATTCCCAAAAGGCCAGATGGCAGCTAAGCTGCAACGGAGGTTAGAAATCCCGGTATTCAGCATTTCATTATTACTTTATTTATGAAAATTATGAACTAGAAAGGA
The DNA here is from genome assembly GCF_017654675.1 of Xenopus laevis. Lineage (NCBI taxonomy): Eukaryota > Metazoa > Chordata > Amphibia > Anura > Pipidae > Xenopus > Xenopus laevis. Next base: position 159,249,858 of record NC_054372.1, on the reverse strand, counting down.
ATTCAAAACATGTGCACCAGTGTCCTATATCACACATTTGAATTTTAATCCCCCAATTCGAATGTAAATTCGAATTAGATTTATCACACCTCGACCATGGAAAAAGCTCTAATTCTAATATTTACCACCTAAAACCTGCCGAGTTAATTTACAATTCAATGGCAGAGGTCTGTTGAACTATTTGAATATGTTAATTGCCTTCCTGACATTCAAGTTTTTTTCGGAGGGAAAATTTGATTAGAATTTTCAGGTCGGGATTATTCAATCAAATATTAGACATTCAAATTTTTAAGTAAAACCCCATTTGAGTTTTGAGTATATTCAAATTTATTAGAGTAAAAAAAAAAAATCAAATCAATTAGAAATTTGACCTTTGATAAATCTGCCCATGTCAATGTTAGACCTTGTCTGCAATTATAATAAACACTCGTTATGTTGATAAAAAAACTTCCTTTCCTCTAGTTTAATATTTGACTGAAAGATTCTGTGGTTTTAAGGAATTAGGTAGAGATTGACATACATTCTGTAAGTGTGGTGTATATAGATATCAACTGGTGACATGAGCATTAGCCTATTTGGGGCTTTTTATACCACAAACACATTGTGGGGCCCATTTACTTAGCTCGAGTGAAGGAATAGAATAAAAAAAACTTTGAATTTCAAATGATTTTTTTGTCTACTTCGACCTTCGTCTACGACTTCGAATCGAACAATTCAAACTAAAAATCATTCGACTATTCGACTATTCGATAGTCAAAGTACTATCTCTTTAAAAAAAACTTCGACCCCCTAGTTCGCCACCTAAAACCTACCGAAGTCAATGTTAGCCTATGGGGAAGGTCCCCATAGGCTTTTGAACAATTTTTAGATTGAAGAAAAATCGTTTGATCGATGGATTAAAATCCTTCGAATCGAACGATTCGAAGGATTTAATTGTTCGATCAAACACCGAATTGCGGTAAATCCTTTGACTTCGATATTGGAAGTCGAAGGATTTCAATTCGGCAGTCGAATATCGAGGATTAATTAACCCTCGGTATTCGACCGTAAGTAAATCTGCCCCAAAGTGTTTCTATATTCTTTCATGAATAATTCTAAACAATAAACTATAATGTTTTTATATTTTGTCTTTTTAAAATTAATTAATACTGTAAACTGAAAAAGAATGTTTTCCTTTTATATTTATTTCTGGTGCAATTTATACAAAGTCATTCTGAGTAAGTAATACCATCAGTGAATATTAGGGAATTCCTGTAATGGGACTTAATGTCCTTGTTCAAAATAGTAAAATGTATGGTTATAGTGTCCCTTTAAATAAAAATAAGGTTTTGTAAGTTTCTCTATTGTACAGCGTTAAATAAACTTGAGCTGAAAGAGAATACATTATGAGTTATACTGATGACACTGAGTTGAGAAGAACCACAGATCCAAAGGTTACTAATTTCAATAATTATATTCATCAAAAGAAAACCTTTATTTCTTTGACATACAAATGCCAAATGGAGGCCAGTGGCTATCAACATTTCATGACTGTTGAACTAAAAGGAATATGAAAGGTTCTGCTGGAATTTGTTAAAGTGGTGATTTGATTTGTTATTCTGCTCTGATAGTACCCTTAAGTGAAAGGGCAGGTAATGTACAATTCAAATACAACACCTTTGTAGAGACTGCTGGTACAGAACACATTATTTATTCATAAAAAAACAAACCAATAAACTCATAAATTAACAAGAAAGGTGAAGTAATGGGTGAACTTATAAAGGTTATAACTAGAAGGGCACTGCAAGGAATGCCATTTAAATCCTACACATATATAAAAGACGTGCCAGCTCTGCTGTTTTATTGTGGTGCATTTTATTTTAAACATTCTTGTAAACTGAATAATTGTATAATTTTGCCACCTTTTATTATCTTTTCCAAAAGCATAGCTTTTGGATATAGTAAAAAAAGTTATAATTTAAGACACTTTTATGAAACTGAAAAAACTGACATTTATAAGTTGGACTGAACCTGCATGTGATGAACATTTATTTAATCTTGAAAAAGCAGAGAGAATGCTGTGCGTGTCACAGCCCTTAGGATGACTTATTTGATTTTATTTGTTTGATGAGTTGCCTAATGATGTCTATAGTATTGTGGCTATTCAAAAAAAGTTGCAGCAGTTCATACCCCCACCATTTATTGTCTGCTGAGTCTTCAATGTTGTTTAGGAAAAGATCATCAGAAAAGCAATACCTGTTTCAGGTTCGGGTTTTCAGGTGATTTTTTCAATGCATGAGGGCAAATGGGAACAATTTAAAGTTGAACTTGCCATATTCAACCCCCCCCCCTGCACCCCCAAATAGATCAGCTTCTGCAGCTCCTAGATGTAACTCAAATTTAGAAGGTTTATGCAACATATTATCCAGCTGGCATCCAAACACCCAAATCTGATCATGAGGTACTACTATAGCAGCACATCACCTCTCCATCCATTCTTCTATAAAAGCAGCCACTCTGTAGCAAACTGATTTGACAAAGTGAAATGTGTGATGAGTGGGAAATTTAAAGTGCTGTGACTAGCTCAGCTCCTATTGGGGTGCTTGGAGAGGAATGCCAAAAGGATGATGATAATTTGCAGGGCAGAATATGAAACATAACTATTATAAACCCAACAGTACAATTTGGTATGGTAGTGTCCCTTAAGAACCTTTTTAACAATCAAATGAATCTACAATATTATAAGATTATAGTGATTGAGCTTGGCCTCCACTAGAAAGCAGTAAGGTTTTTTTGTACATATTATTGATAGTGATGGGCGAATTTATTCGCCAGGTGCGAATTCGCGGCAAATTTGCGCGATTCGCCGCCAGCGAATAAATTCACAAAAATTTGGCCCAAAAAATTCGCCCGCGTCAAAAAAAAAATCGCCAGCGTCGGAAAAAACGGACGCCAGTGGCAAACAACGGGCGCCGGGGTCAAAAACGAGGCGCCCGGCGCCCGTTTTCGCCGTTTCGCAAATTTCGCACGAAATTTGCGAATTTTTCTGAGAAACGGCGCAAATTCGCCCAGCACTAATTATTGATCATTTCTAAACACAAAACATTAAAATTGAAAATACATGAATCCATACATACTCCATTGCAAAACCTCAGAGAGAATCAATGCACTCCTTTAACATCCTCTGATGAATTACTATCAATTTATTAGTTACATAGTTAATCTGGGTTGAAAAATAGAAAAGTCCATCCCTTGCAAATGTGCAAATGAACCTCACAAACCACACATATACCTATACACACAATTTTGTACACACACACTTTTATATATATATATTTTATAACAGTCCAAAGGTTCGTAATGCACTCCCTATTTGTTAAACAATGCTAGGTGCGTCCTTATCCATGGTGAGTTATTCCATGAATAATGTACAAGTATTCCAGCAAAGTCGCACTCCAATATATAGTTTAAAACATAACGTTTAATGTCCCATCATAAAATCATGTAGTCACAAGAGCATATATACTCCTCTGCACGGAGACAAAATGCGACGTTTCGGGAGTCCACAGCCCCCTTTCTCAAGCGTGTCCCTTGGTGCATGTCGCATAAAGTCCGTTAAGGACCTGAGAGTCTGTCGTTATCCTTGAAATAGCGGAAACCAGCGTGTCCGGTCACTGTGACGTAGCGACGCAACCGGCGTCAGTACATCACAGAAGCGAGCACACGTATCAGTCCGCTTACTGAAGCATCAAGCTCCATATTGATTATTGGCTACACTCGCTCCATGGTGCCTAAGGAATTACGAAATATACTAGACATTCAAAACCTAGTACAGAATACAATGTAATCTTATCCATACAGCATGCACATCAACCAACTCTATACAGATCTGTCAAATTTCACATCCTAGTTATTGCTGAATTCACAAATAAGCAGGTATTTTTTGGGATTTATTATACCCAGAGGATGGAAAAATTTTCAAGGTTTTTTCAAGGAAATTTTCGGGAAAATGTATTGATAAATAAGGGGAAATAACCCATGCGGATTTGGTCTATTTCAGAAACTAATGAGGCAGATTCGGACTTTGATAAATAACCTCTTAAATGATAGTTTCAAAATAAGCTTGGTCTTATGATAACAAAAAGACCTAGTAAAATTTTAACATCTATGGCCACCTTAAGACAGTAAATCCATTAACATCCTTCTCTGGCAGTGATGCCATTCAAACACATATATAAAGATAATACAATACACCTTGCAAATGCTTCACAAAACAGATGCTAACTCGTCCATATTGGTACATCACATGCTAGTGAATGCAGTGGATGCAGTGGATGCAGTAGCATTCCAGGAAAACACTACATTATGAGAATCTTGCACTTTGTACATCACACTGCATTTGTTTTTTTTAAATTGTGTTTTTGTTGTGCTTTGGAACTTGTTTCTTGCTGTTCTCATTGTTCCTTTCATGCCAGCACGCATGCCAAATCAGAGAAACAAGATCCTTGAAAATCTTTAGTGAATAGAATGCTCTGTGGCGGCTGTGTTGTTGTCATACCAATGTAATATTATGTACAAGGGAACAATAAAGGAGAGATTGGTAATCTTTGATCAATCCTCTTTATGCATTCTAATAACAGTATAAGCGAAAATTTTGCAGATGTTAAAAGTGAAAAGTTTCAATAGCAGCATGGGTAACAGATCCTAGAATCACAACAGTTTCTATTAGAAAAAAAGTAGAAATAAACATTAAGCATCTGCGCTCTTTAATTTTCTGAGCAGGTTGACATTTGCAGGTTTACTGCTTTTTCAAGAAAATGATGTCATTCCCACAGAGCCTAATGACAATCAGCAGCCTGATAAAACTGATAAGAATAATTGCCTTCCCAATTCATTTCATTCTGTTGTGACTATTGAAGCACTGATGGCTTTCAAAGGAATTCATCAATTTTTTCCTGTTGTGGCAAATATACTTTACTGTTTACAGATGACAAACAACTTTCTAAAGTGGCTAAAAAGCTTTGATGAAAGGTAGATTTTCAATGAACGCTTAGGGGCCGATTCACTAACTTCGAGTGAAGGATTCGAAGGTAAAAAAACTTCGAAATTCGAAGTTTTTTTTTTAGCTACTTCGACCATCGAATGGGTAACTTCAACCTTCGACTACGACTTCGAATCGAAGGATTCATAGTAAAAATCGTTCGACTATTCGACCATTCGATAGTCGAAGTACTGTCTCTTTAAAAAAAACTTCGACCCCCCTAGTTCGCCATCTAAAAGCTACCGAAGTCAATGTTAGCCTATGGGGAAGGTCCCCATAGGCTTGGCTAACTTTTTTTGATCGAAGGATATTCCTTCGATCGTTGGATTAAAATCCTTCGAATTGTTTGATTCGAAGGATTTTATCGTTCGATCAAAGGAATTATCGTTCGATCGAACTATCTGCGCTAAATCCTTCGACTTCGATATTCGAAGTCGAAGGATTTTAATTCCTAGTCGAATATCGAGGGTTAATTAACCCTCGATATTCGACCCTTAGTGAATGAGGAAATATCAAGTCAGACAGTGTGAGCAATCAAAATACATCTTTTCTAAAAATTGCTTGGAATAAATTACTTGATAATCCTCTCAGTTAATAAAAGTTTTCGTTGCACAAATTAATGGCCTGTGTTTCCTCACCTTTTCTAGCCTTATTCATTGAACTCATGTTGAAGAAAGCAGTATAATGCCCCTTCAATCTCTGCTGGTAGAATCCAATAACCTTTGCCTTTTGTGCCATTAAATATTTATCATGGCCTTCTATTAAAACAAATAATATTTTTTAATATGAACATATTTTCAATACTTTCAAAGTTCTCATCTTCACCTAACTACTAATTAATAACCAATTGCCTCGCTAAACATTCCTGGACTTTTCTTCCATTCCTCACAGAGGCACCATTTTTCATACCAACTTTATGAAGGCAGTTATTTGAATAAGCCACTAACAATCTGTTCCTGTAGCTGAATGGGTTTCAGTTTAGACTCAATGGGAGAACGTGAAACTGTCTATGTACTTTGTAGGTAAATTAGAAAACCAATCTCAGATCTGAGATTAGGAATGGTTATGAGTTACTCAGCTGGGACAATAACAATCATTATCTCAAAAGAATTCATATTGTCATCTAGATCAAAATAACTAATCCACAAATAGTTTGGTTTTCCGTCTTTAGCTTTACATGCTGAAGATATCTCAGAATAAACAAGTTAGGCTAAGGCACAAGATCCAAGATAGCCAATACAAGTTCATCTACATGTTTGTGATGAATGCTTGTTATTGTTATATATTATATGTTTGTCCTTCTGTATCACAACTTTATTAGAACAAGTCAATATGCCTTTGACCTTATGTTCTTTTTTTTAATTTTCTATAAAGATATCCGCAGCCTGAGGTTCAGTTGACTAGGAAGGATTATGGTTAGAGACTGGCTGGCAGCCAAAACTCATCAAACTGAAACAAATTTCAATAGAGTTATGAAGTGCTCATCACCTTTGAAAGAAAAGAGTATATTTTAACCTGCGTTTTCATTGAAACTGAATATTATCTAAAGTAAATTAGATATTTTTCATTTCACATGCTGCATATGTAATGCCTCAGCATTAAAGAAATTTGGAATTGTAACCCGTATAATATATTATATATAACATTATATGCTGTAGTCAGGGAACATCTGCATTAAAAAGTTTAGAATTCGATTAACCTATAGCACCTCTTGAATAAAAATGGCTCTCCTGTAGCCAAAAACAATTTATGAGGAAACATTCTTTCCAGTGTTGTTGTTATGGTGGTAATGTTTTTTTACTATGTTTAATAGGATGGGTGTCTATTTGGTCTCCCAGGCTTTGCTTGGACTATTTTAAAAATATATTTCCCTCATAATTATTTATGGAACTCTTGGCATAATTTTTTTCAACTTATTTATGCATTCTTGTAGTTTTACATTTTTTTTGTATTATCAGAATAATTACATTTCTAAAATAAACGATAGCACTCTAGCATTTGAAAATGACTTCTCTATCAAAATACATTAATTTTTTTATTATAATTTCAAGAATAATTAAATGAGTCGTTTTTAATCCATAAAATACATAAATATCTAAAATAAAGGCTGAAGTATAATTTAGGAGTATACATTAGTATATATTGCACTTCTCTCTTGTCCTCAGTTCAGCCATGCCTTTTTCTTTGGTAGTGTTATAAATGTCTCATTTGGTATAGCAAACTTGTTTCATACACCCTCTTTGTAGTGAGATGATGCAGAGTCTTCCTTAAAGACCAGATGACAGTAGAACAGTGCTAATTGCCCATGTGTGTTTGGTTGTCCAAACCTTTAGATCTCCAACTACTATAATTTCCTGTTTCCTCAAAAGTGAAGAGCTGTTTGGGAAGTTGATGAATAATTGTGTTACTCAGTCTACTAATAAAATGAAAGGGGAGCTTTCAAATTTAAAATTCATATACATTAAAAAATCAACTAATTTATTCCTGGGTTTATGGTTAACAGTGGTAAGGTGGTTAGATTGCTGCTTTGTCCTATGGTCTATTCCAGCCAGGGCACTACAAGTGTTTCTTACCCAAAAAAATCCATGCAAGCTTACTGGCCTCTGGAGCAGAGACTGGTGTAAATGATGTATAATCTCTGCAAAGCGTTTCAGAATATGTTAGCATTATATACATTTTAAAATAAAAAACTAAACTATATTGGTAACTAACATAATCTGTTAGTTACCAAGTCTTTCTTGCTGGTCATTCAGCCTTTAACATGATACTTAACAACATCTGTCATGGTTGAAGGTAATCACACGCCAATAGTTTGGAAAAATAAATTGCATATGAATCTGCACACACACACATGTACATATACAGCATATATATCATATAATGGTCCAGATTCAAAAAGTTCATCACGTGAAAGCTCATAGATGAGATTTCATTTGAGACCCAATTCTATTCAGAGAAACTTATCTCACTGTTTATCATGTGAACACTCCATTGATATGGGGAAAAACTGGAAGTGAATTTGGAAAAAAAACCTGTTTTTTTTCCTGGAATTGTATCTTGTCTATGACTTTTCATGTCACAATCTTTGAAGTAAATGTTTCATCTTGTATGTTGCTGAATGGTTTCTATTATTGTAGCTTAAAAAAGAAAATTCAGACCTGTGTAATTTATTGTGAAAATTGCTTAACTTTGCAGAGCAAAGTTAGGAAGGAGTGAACCTAATTGTCCATGATTTAACTGCACCAGATAATCACTGCACAACATTTGCTAATCTGAAGTCCATCTTAGGCCATAGGCATTTCCCAGTTGACTGCAGCAGATCCAGATCTAGTGCTGCATGGCTCATTTGACAATTTTAGAGATCTTTTCAAAGTCTTTCCCTTGTCTTAAATAATACACACTGCTTGTAAAAAATAAAAATAAATAAAGTTTAATAGTTAATATTTTTTTTAAAATATAGCTTTGTTTTTAGCTGTGGGACACCCTATACTTTCATCCCATGAATCTTGTCTGCAAGGCTTGAGATAGTAACAGATAATATAATGAGGAATGTATTAGTCACAAAGACAAAATTAATTCACATTCGTTATTTATGTCTTTTGGGGGTCTGGAATTTCATACTTACTTGCAAAATTAGCACTTTAGTTTAGTCTCCCCAAAAAAGTGTTTTTTTTCTTTGTTAAAAAATGTTCCTTTGTTAGGGGGCACATTTACTTAGCTCGAGTGAAGGATTAGAAGGAAAAATATTTCGAATTTTGAAGTATTTTTTGGCTACTTCGACCATCGAATTGGCTGCTTCGACTACGACTTCGACTTCCAATCCAACGATTCGAAGGATTTAATCGATCGAACGAATTGTGGTAAATCCTTCGACTTCGATATTCGACGCCGAAGGATTTAACTTCGATGGTCGAATACCGAGGGTTACTTAACCCTCGATATTCGACCCATAGTAAATGTGCCCCTAAGTGTTTCTTTGTTAAAGTGTTTCAGGAACACTTTAACAAACCAAGCAACAGTTTAATAGCAATAAAAAAAACAGAATGCACAGAAAAATAGCTTTCTTGGACTTTTGAAAGCAACGTGCAAGGTATCCCAGACTCCAAAACAACACAAACATATGAATCAACTATACAATGGGTTCAGTTTGATTAGAAAACACATTTCATGTTACTGTCACTGTTAAACACACTAGATCTTAGTTTATCCACAATAATCATACTTATTTAGTAAAAGAAATCTAAAGAACTGTTTAATTGGGAGCTAACGATTCAAAGCCCATTGTCCTCCTAAAGGCCTCTGCTTCCGTGTTTCTGGTCTACGGAAAATATAAAGTACACATGAGAGGCAATATAGTTTAATTGGTTGAATAAATCCTCCTGGTTGCTGTGTTTTGCCTTTATTCTTGGTAAAAGGGTAATTGGCTACAAAGGATGGTAGAACAGTTTTGTAAGCCAATTATTATTGATTTGTGTTACTTGAAAAAAGGTTGTAATACATTTCCTGGATATGTGGAACATAAGAGGGTGGCTTTTATAGTGTTTGGCAAAATGCTGCAAACATTGTCCACACACTTCAAATGAGGAAGATGTGCTACACCGTGTGAAGGAGCTGCTGAATACATATTATTAAAAAGCAAATAAGGACAGTTTTGCAAGCAGACACCTGACAAATTCTGTCCTTGAATTACCCAGGTTTAATCACTTCTTGTGAGTCTGATGTGCATTCATTATTTATTTGCTTCTCGCAGAAGCATGCTGGAAGGTTACTGGCTACTGCTGCTAAGTAGGCTGCTGAAACACATTCATTAGCATTTTCTGTCTGTGAATCTGATGGACAATTGTGTCAGTTCTACCCAGTATTCAATGGTAACTATCATCAAAATGGAAATACTGTAGACTCTATTATAAATAAATCTTATCTCCCACTTATTCTTCCATAAATTTACATTCCAGTATAAAGCCGTATCTTATTTTATCCACAGAAAATTTCTCCTGGGCACATTTGGCTTTATAATAACAGTCATTGACATTCTGCAGTGAAAGGATGGGTATCATCACAAGTATGAACATTCCATTCATTGAGTTACTCTCAAGCATTGAAATCAAATTGATAAAGGAAAAATATTTTTGCCATTTTTTTTTTATTTTTTTTTTTTTTTACATTGATTTGACAAGTAGTTATTTTATCAGTAGTGGGTGAGCCATATTTTCATAAACCATTCTTGATATTGATCTTCCATTTTTTCATTACAGCTACAGGTCATGTTGGTTCAGCCAACTCAAACTATGACCTAAACTGAGTGCAATTAAAAATTATTTGATAGGCAATTTTAGCCTTGTCTTTCAATGTTTATACTCAGAATGAATCATTTGCCACTGGCAAGTTTGAGAAAGTTTGCTATTAAAATTCCAGTTCAAATTTCTATTGGGCTGAAATGTGATGTTTTAAAGGACAAGTAAAGTCAAGCAAATAAAATCAAATTTTTACTTTCTTTAATGAAAAAGAAACCTATCTCCAATATACTTTAATAAAAAAAATGTGTACCATTTTTATAAGAAACCTGACTGTATGCAGTGAAATTCTCCCTTCATTTACTGCTGTGGATAGGAATTGTCAGACGGTCCCTAACTGCTGAGCAGGGAAACAATCATACTTATGAACAGCAGGGGGAGCCCCCGCCTTACTTACCAGCCATGCAGAACTCAAGCAGCTTTGTTTATGACGATCCCTAAGCAGCCCAGACCACACTGAGCATGAACACTTACGGGGGAATGTAATAAAAATCGCTAACGGAAAAACTATTCGCAATGCGAAAAGTTATGCCTTTGCGCGAACAAATTTTGCTTTGTGCGAATTTAATATAGCTTTTGCGAGCCCGGAAACTGTTTAGCGACCACTTCCGACAGTGAAAGACCGTTTGCGAATTTTATAGTTTGCGCCAATGCACAGTCAATGTAATAAAACTTCTTACTGAAAATGTCGTTATGTTTGCTCCAAAAGATTACGACACCTTGAAGCACTTCTTATGAGTGCGCAATTAAAATTCGCAATGCGCAATTAAAATTCGCAATGCAATAACAGTTTAAGGAACAATATTACATTGCGAGTTGTGGATTTTTAGTCTTATTGGTGCGAATTATTTTGCTCTTTGCGACTTTTATTACATTCCCCTGTTAGTCTTAGTCTTGCAAAGATGTTTAACAAAGTTATAAGATGGTGACCCCCTGTAGCCAACTTTGAAAGCATAAATTATTTGTTTGATTAGGCTTGTGGTGCAGTAAGTTCATGTTTATGTTTAGTATACAAAATACAGCATTTCTAGCCTTATTCTATTTTAGACTTTACATGCCCTTTAAGCTAAAAAATCTGTAGCTAAGCAATGAATTGCAATGAATTGCACCAGAATGATCAAAAATAAATGATAATGATTATGATGATTGCGCCTTAATCTGAAGGCAGGAAAATGTCAGTTTTTTTAATGGAATTGGAGTGAATCATGTGACAGACATTATCCATTAACCAGAATGGGAAGCAACTACCAATGTGGAAAAGGTATTTTAAAAGCCAAAGTTCTTCTTAAATAGAACACTGTCTCTGTGAAGATACAAGGCTACGATGTGTCTTCTATTTATTAATTTGATCTTTACACCAAAAATGTTTAAATCATAGAATGTTTTGAAAAGTCAGCTGATAGATTACACAAAGCATATTTATCAACCACATTTTTCCACAAAGGAATGCCTAATATTCCAGATTTTTAGGGGCCGATTCATTAACTTCGAGTGAAGGATTCGAAGGTAAAAAGCTTCGAATTTCGAAGTTTTTTTGGGCTACTTCGACCATCGAATGGGCTACTTCGACCTTCGACTACGACTATCGAAGGATTCGAAGTAAAAATCGTTAGACTATTCGACCATTCGATAGTCGAAGTACTGTCTCTTTAAAAAAAAATTCGACCCCCTAGTTCGGCAGCTAAAAGCTACCGAAGTCAATGTTAGCCTATGGGGAAGGTCCCCATAGGCTTTCCTAAGTTTTTTTGATCGAAGGATATTCCTTCAATCGTTGGATTTAAATCCTTCGAATCGTTCGATTCGAAGGATTTAATCGTTCGATCGAAGGAATAATCCTTCGATCGTACGATCGCAGAATTTGCGCTAAATCCTTCGACTTCGATATTCGAAGTCGAAGGATTTGAATTCCTAGTCGAATATCGAGGGTTAATTAACCCTCGATATTCGACCCTTGATGAATCGGCCCCTAAAAGTAGGGTAAAATGTCATAGTTATAGACTTTTTTGTCATGGATAATCCAATACACAGGATGTATCAAGACACAAAGAAAAACTGCCTAGAATTAAAATCTTCTATTTATAACAGAACCTTGATTGTATAAAACCACAACCTGCAGTTTCTGCAGCAGAAAGACAGAAGCAAAGAACAATATATTCAAAAGAATATGAGGAAAAGTCTAGGGGGTTATTTACTAAACTCAGAATGCAAAAATCACGAAAAATTTGTGGTTTTAATAAATATGACTTTTCACGAAAATCGTGAATTTTTCAGAATTTATTAAACTCAGAGGATGGAAAAGTTTGAATCTGAAAATCCTGCATCTCAGACCTGTCGAGGTTGCATAGAAGTCAATGGGAGACGTCCAAATAATTTTTTGATGTGTGCTGGGCTTCGTGCACTATCCCAAATTTTCTGAGTTTTTTGGTGAAAATTCCAAAAAAATCGTGAAAATTCCAAAAAAATCGTGAAAATTGGATGAAAAAATCTGAAAAATTCACAGATCAGATTTTGTAGCAGAAAACACTGAGATAAATTCAGACTTTGATAAATAACCCCCCTAATGTTCCTGTGTGCAAAGACCAATATGCAGAGACAAAAATGTTCGCAATATGCCCTAAATAATCCACTTTATTATCTTTCTTTTAAACTGTCAATATCTTTCAATCTCACTACACTAGTACATTTGTACAAAGGAGTGTGCTCTCCCAATTTGCCATAGAATCAATTGGGGATTGTTCTCAATAGTCAAGTAGCAACACTCCCCCCAACCATCTTCTGTTGATTTGGAAATTAAATAAAAGTCTTTTTCAAGGGGGTGTTTACTTTAAAACAACTTTTAGAAAGTTACTCTTCTTTTTTTGTAGTTACTGAACTGTTGTTTTGCACAAAATCACAGTTTGAGTTTTTTATTTCTTAGGAATTCTATCACTGGTTTACATTCATACTTTCATACTTAAATGACCAGTAACATAAAACATTTTCTTAAAAAAATTAGTTTCTACTTAATGATTCTCTGCTTGCGCTCCTCTTCAGAAAAGGCGAATTCTCCTCCCTGGCTATCTCCTATAGAAGGCAGGGAGGAGAAATCGAGCGCCACACGATGGATCGTCGCCCTGTCGCCGTTTCTGAAGAGGAGCGCAAGTAGAGAATTGGTAAGTAATTTCTTAATAAAAACTTTGCGAATTGAAAGTAGAAACAAAATTATGTTACTGATCTTTTAAAATAACTTTTAGGTCAATGACACATGATGTAGTGGGGTTGATTGCTATATGCAATTTGTTTGAAACGCCCCCCCCCCTTATACACTAACATTGTAAATGCCTGACCAATACTGAATGCAAGCCGAAAAAGCATCCTCTATAAAGGGGGGGGGGCTCTTTTTGGGCTATTACATATGGAATTTCTGTCCTGCTTCCCCTTGTGGTACTGCCCCCTCTGGTGTTACATCACAGGGGAGCACAGAATAAACACAGGAATAAACATCCCTTCTTTTCAATCACTTGGTTCTTACAGTACCACAGGGAAATGCTTGTGTCTAGTTAAAGTCCAAATGCTAAAATTTCGGGGGGGGGGGGAAATTAGCAATTCTGGAAAAAAATCTTATGATTCGGATTTTTGCTCTATTATTTTTTAGTTTTTTTCCGACCTGATTAAATCATGTTTTTTTTAATAATAAATAAGGTCACACTGTGGATTCTAGTTTGGTTGGAATTCTTTAATTTAAAAAAATCTGATAAATTCGGATTTTGATAAATAACCCCCTTAACATCACCACCAAAATGACGTAATTTCATTGTCTGTGATTAAAAAGATGGTGTTGAATTGCTGACGGAAGAAAGAAAAAGAGATTCCTCTCTCATCATCTGATCAGCAGTTTCAGATCAGTTATATTGTCAGCAAAGTAATGACTCATTTTGCACAGTGTTTGCTCTATGCTGGAAACAACAAAGTAAACCCTACACAAGGGCTCCTATTACCACTTAGATATTCAACCTCAATTAGATACAAGAGACATGATGAAATAGTGCATTCATTAACCAGAGGAAGAGCAATAGTCAACATTTACCCAAGTTACTGATTCACCTACTTTAATTCTCTCTCTCTCTCTTAACTTATTCAAATATTTTTTCCCTTAAACACTTGGCTTTAACAAAAAAAGAGAGCAAACAGAGGAGGGAAAGATGACACTTTGCAACTGATATGGTCTGTAAAAAGCAATGCCCTTTGCAGTGTAATTCTAGCTTGTTTCACTCTTTCACAATGACTAAGAATCCCAAATTAAAGGACAAAGATAGCAACAGATCATCAAGAAGAGATAAAATTGTCCTATTTCTTTGAAGACTTCATCGCCTTTTATCAGTCTGTAAATCATTTATGTGTTTTAACAATAGAGTCATTTGTTAGGAATGGGAAAAAAAAGTTGTATTTTATCACTGAAGATCGTTACAACTGTCTGCAATAAAAATGTGGTAAAAACAACTATGAGTCAGTTTCTTGCCTTTGAAAAAGGCTGATGAAAAGGTAAAAACACCATTATTATTTAGTATATTTACTTTTTATGTTCTAGTCAATATGATGCTACCACTTTTGTATTCTACACATTTTATTGTTTTATTTTAGTGGCCTTTTAGCTAAAATACAGTATATGAAGCATTGTGAGGCAAACAGTTGCACTACTAGTCCTATGACTTATTGTTCGAGGAGAAGCTATGAGAGTGGATAGTGTTGTGGAGAACATTTTTGGTGGATTTTGGTTTGATTTTTCTCCTCACACTTTGATTAGTATGCTTCACATATATTGTGTTTGTCTAGAATATTCTCCTGTACCTTATTTACCACTCACGTTAGCAACAGATTATTATTAAGACTAACTAGACACATATGGGGACACCTCAATATGCAAAGTGAAATTTTGGACACTATTGCCATATTTGTTACCCACAATGTAGCGTTCTTTCCATAATTTAACTGACATTGTGGGTCACCAGGGGGAGTTGCACCGGATGCAATTATGACTGATGCATCAAAATTGGATCAGTTAGCTCGCATTTGAAGTGATTCAGACACAATATATGGGAAGCATGCTTATCAAAGTGTAAAGAGAAAATGCAAACCAAAATTCAACAAAAATGTTCTCCACAACATTATCCACTATCATAGCATCTCTTTGAACAACAGTCATAGGACTAGTAGTCATGACAACTCATCATGTTGGTCTAACGGGCTGGAGGGGATGCCTGCCACGTGGTACCTCTTCTCTGTAATTGCTGGTCCCTAGGGCATACGTGGCATACACTTCCAGGTTTTGCGTGCTGTGCATCTGACATTAGCACGTTCGTTTGGTGCGAAATTGGAATATTTAAAAGGGCTTTGCGCCCAAACTCATTGCCCGTTGTTAGGTCTAACTTGTTAGTATCCTTGTCTGCCTGACTATTCTGAACTCTGCCAATCCTGACCCTTGCCTGCCTGACTATTCTGAACTCTGTCGATATCGACCCTTACCTGCCTGACTACTCCTTAAATGCTGCCTGTATCGACCCCGGCCTGATTGACCTTGTTTGAACTCCGCCTGTACCGAACCTGGCCTGCCTGACTAGGCTTCTGTCCAAAACCTTGGAAACTCACGTGCCCTTTGCTGCTTCAGAACATCTGCTTTGCTCCTCTCAAGTTAAGACCTGGCAGCATCTGAATAGCTGAGGGCTCCTCCTGAGGCCAAAGGTGGCTTCTACAGGCAGAAGATTGAGCCGTGACCAGTTTAGCACTTGTTCTGAATTTAGGGAGCTGTACTTGACAGTAGTGCAACTGTTTGCCTCACAACATATGATATGTTGTAGTTTAGCTAAAAGGTCACTAAAATAAAAAAATAAAATGTCTAGAATAAAAAAGGTGGTAGCATCACATTAACTAGCACAGCTATACAGAAGTGAATGGAGCACATGGTGATGCAAGTACCTTTAAAAAAATGTCACGTTTTGTGCAAGTGCAAAGAGGGTACAGTAAGTAAATGACCCCCTATCCTGGTTTCTCCACCAGCTTATTTCCACCAACAGAGAAATGCTGCCTGCCCATGCTGTCTGTTATTGACTTTATTGACTTTAATGGCAACTGTCAGACACCAGAATTTTGATGGTGCCCGGCAGTTGTGAGCTACTGGTGCCAGGATGTTGCTATTCAAGTCAATGGAAGGCAGTGCAGCATCCCCGATGATGGCAAAAACACCTGAGGGGTCACTGACAAAGAGAAAGGCAAAGTGTACACAATTGGTGCAATCCATGCCTTAGATACAGGGTGGTCAAAAATGACCACAATTATGTTAAAGGATGCCCAACATGCAGGAGGCATAGCATTCATACAATGACATATTTCTATCCCAAAATGCACACCTTTTCCAGCATAAGAAATACCACACGTGCAATTACCATAAGAAAACTATTTAATAGAATAATAGGAGTTGTAGAAAAACCTCTTGAGCAGAGAGTAATACTCTTCACAAAACTGCCTCCCTGCAGTAATCCGGCTCAACCAATCAGATATTTACTTTCTATATTTTACCTGCAGCATGACTGATCAAAGCTAATTGTTGATTGGTTTGCTCTGGGTTGCTGCACTGAGGTCATTTTACCCAGTGTTAGTAAATGAGACCCAGATGTCAAACAATTATTTTTATATTTGCATAACCCTTACTAAAAATGTTCATACATCTCTTTAATTTTTTATATGTTCAAATTCTGCTTTCTAGCCCTTCATGTACTGGAAAAATTGTGCTGGTCATATAATGAAGAACTAGGTTTGTTAAATCCTTTTAATGCTATTCCCTAAACCCACATACTATCTATTGTTTTTCAAGATTTTTCAGTTTTATTTTTATTAACCATTTAAGCATGTTATAGGCAACAAAACGTTAAAGTTATTAAAAAGCCACTTTTTATTCTTTTGATAGCATTTACATGTATTTTATGCAGTGAAAGTATTTTTTCTCTAAATATAGTGAGCTAATTTAGCAAGTCATGTAGGATAATAGCATGATGAATAGAAAGCTTGTGCTGTATTGCAGGGACAATATATATATATACTGTGTGCCAAAAATTAAAAAGGATATAGTCAGGAAACAATATCATATCTGCAATAACACTTTATCAACCAGTATATGGTAGGAAATCTATTTCTACGAAGGACACTAAGCACCAGATAAATACTTTCATATAATAAAATAGTAGACAAAAAGTAAAATAAAAAAAGTTTCTGTGTAGCCATTGGGGTAGCCAGTGAAAACTGAAAAAGGAGAAAAGGCACAGGATACACAGCAGATAACAAATATGCTCGGTAGTATACAATGGGATACTTCAGAACTTATCTGTTATCAACTGTGTATCCTGTGCTAGAATGTCTGCCCCCATGGCTCCATAGCAGTGTGTTTATATAAACTATAGTTGCATTTCTGAAGCAAACACACAGATTTACCAGTACAGGGCAAAACAACATTATAGTGTCATTCCTTTGAAACACTTTAATTTTTTAGTGTTACCGTTTCTTTAAGATCAAACTTTTTTCTTTGCAAAACCTGCGTATTATGTTTTAGTATGCAGGGCATACATTGAATTGGTTTTGTAACACCTTTTACTGCTAATGAGAGTGATAGCAAAAATATACACCCTCCTTTATGAATATGGTGTATACTACTGTATGCTAGTGGCTGATTTTAATAAACATGGTTAACTCAAGCCCACAAGAGTCGTTCACGTACACAAGCACATTATGCAAATGCTTAATCAATGCATATCAAATGCACATCAGCATGTTTTTTAACCATAATAGGGACTCTGGATTGGAGTGTAGCCTAGGGAAGTGACAGGGCTAGAAAGGGAGCAGGAAGTAGAGCAGAGTCAGGGGAAGTGGGATGAAGGGAGATAGGGAGACAGGAATAGGAGCCCAGTAGCATTTTCTTGCATCAGAAGCAGCATCCCATCCACCTGTTGATGGTGTATTGTTTTATGTGTTAGGTTTATATTGGTGCATGGGGACTAAGTAGCTGACTGGATTAGCTGCCTGTTTTCACTTGCCCACCCAACCCTAGGGGTTCAGTGGCTGGATGTTAGTTAGCCCAGGAAGGGCTAGCGGAGCTCACGTGCACCATCTTTGGTATCTTTGGATCTTCTTCTTCCCATCGGCTATTTACAGAGGGTTCCGGCACATGCGCAGTATAGGAAACAGCTTCAACTGCACATGCATGAAAATGGCAGTCCTTCAGCAAATGTATCTGAAGATACCGAAGACGGCACCCGTGAGCTCCACTTCTATACTCTGCATGGGTCTGGGCATGGTCTGAGACAATTTTGTAAATAGTGGACTATGTAGGGAGGAAGGTGGTAGGAGGGTGGATGGGGGCTATTAGATGAGGACTCTCATTAGGAGTGGGGTTTAGTTCTCCTTAAATGTATCTGTAGTTTAAAATATGTAATTAAAGCTGTGCTCTTTTCAATCACAAAAATGGATATCGTTATTATGTCCTGGGGAGAAGGGATCATGAATGGAAGTCAGATAAAAAGAGTTATGGGGGGTAACATTTGGAGAAGTATCTTCCACTCCCCACCCCTCGGTGCCTGACGCTGCCTTTGTCATGTAGTGGTTTTCCCAATAACTTCATCATAATAAGATACATATGTAAACCTTTAAAACATGAATCTAAATTGCTCAGGACCCTTTTCTAAGCACACTTGCAATTTCAATAATCATTTTTTGTTTCAAAGCTGCAATCTGTTTATTAACTGCTAAGACAATTAATTTTGTCATACCAGCACCACCTGCAGGTAAGTTTTTGAAATTGCATGACCAGAGAGCTATCCATTCAGAAGAGACAGACTGTTCTGATGTTGCTCTGCTCAGAAAAGAGATAAGAAACCTAACATGACCTTTCCCATGTATAGAATGAATACAGCAATCTCAAAACAATTTTTAGCTTAAAAATATAATGTTGCAGTATTTCTTTAGCTGGAAGAAAACCGTCACTCAGAGCTCAATGCATGCGGGCAAAGCCCAGCGTGTTTATTGCAATGTTACGTTTCGGGGGCGTGCCCCTTCGTCAGACGAAACGTAGCGTTGCAATAAACACGCAGGGCTTTGCCCGAATGCATTGAGCTCTGAGTGCCGTGTTTCTTGCTAACGTGTTTCATTAAGGGTTGCCGATCCCTTTCAACTGTGCACCGGGCCAGCTTGTACTGGAGAGGCCAGGGAATGCTGGTGGGTTTTGGAACTTGGGCAGTATTTCTTTATTCATCTAGATTCAACTTTGCTTGTCTTCTTCTGTCTTCTTCTGTTAAATCCTTGATAGAAGTTACGCTATGTGTTTGAAAGAAAGTATGGTAAAGATGCTCTGATGGGAAACCAGGTCTCTACTACTTACTGTATCGAAAGGCCTATTGTTTTTTTAAATTTCTTCACCATAGAGAATATAATAAATTTGACCTTTTTGACAAGCAGCTTCTTGGTCAGTGTACGGTGCCAAACCAATATAACCTTCCAACATCTGGTTGTGGGTCAGCCTGATTTCAATAGGGGGGTAGCTGGAAAAGTAAGGACTATTGGTGATGCCTTGAAATTGTGACATAATGTAAGGGGATTATTAATGTACCTATACTTCTACAGTGTACTGTATATGGTATGCATTATTTCTCCATTCTTTTTTTACCATACTGTATTGTATAATCCACTTGAAAGAAAAGGCAGTGGCACGTCCTTAAAAATAAAGAGAACAAAAATAATGTAATTCCTATAGATTGTTAAACTTTTTCTTTTTACAGCGAGTCAGCTAGCTAATTGTAAACTCACTGAACAGTTATGTCCCATGTGGCCCCCCTTCACGTCGCTGAATAACTCAGAGTTAGAAAGTTGAAAAGCAGCAAGTAGTGTTCTGTTCTAGACATCCAGTCACTCCAGCCTTTATAAGTTACATTTTTGGCTAAGTAACTATATACATTTTTTATTTTGCACAGCCTATCTATTTACCCAGTTTTTATTTTTATACTGAACTGTTCCTTTAAGGGAAGATTATGTTAAAATGTGGGTGTCATACAAATAAGTCTATGGTGCCTATAAGCAGAATGTGGGCCATAAAAATTTCATGGAGGGTCAAGCATGAATTAGCCTAAGAAACAATATATAATGAATAGAGAGGTATGTAATCTCTAAACCAGAAACCCATTATCCAGAAAGTCGAATTAAGCTCCCCATAGACGCGACGATTCTTCTTGCCAAACAACCGATTTTAGGGAAGTCCGACCAATCCTTCGAATCGTGCGGTTAGTGGGATTCGAACGATCGTACATCTTACGATTTTTCGGCTGACATCTGTCAGGAAATTGATCGGCCAGGTCAAAAAATCTTTGTCGGTCCCAGTGCAAACTATCTATGTTTGCAGGGCCAAGCAGGCAGCTCCCCTTTGTTTTCCTGGCAAATTGGTCTTTTTAGTTGATGGTAAATTCGTACGATCGTTCTGAGTAGATCGTGGTCTCACGATCAGGATCTGATCTTTTAAAAATCTCAACATCTATGGCCAGCTTAACACAATCCTAACTAAGCTTCATAAATCCATACTGGTGTCAAAGCAGTTCTATTGGGTTTATTTTAATGTTTTTTAAGTAGGGTATGATGATCCCAAGATACTGCTGGATTATAACCTCCAACAACTGTTGATTAAATGGGGAAATGGTATGTTTTATAATGAGTGACAAGAATAATTAAATTTTTTTTATTTTAAATAGGGCAAAAAATGTATCTTTATATCATTTTTTTATTTTAAATAGAGCAAAAAATTAATCATTATATCATAAAAGCATTTTTAACTATTGCAGTTACATTTTTGGATCTATTTGGATCGGAACACTTCAGTTTAAATTCAGAAGCCCATTAAAGCAATAGCCTTTATCTTACAAAGCCTTAGCCCTGTAGGCCAAGCAAGGTCTTGCTAGGTTTATCTGATCCTTTTATCCTTTTCATTCGAAACCAAGTCTAAAGTCATCACATCTGCTAAATTACATGATTGAATTTCACAACCACACTTTCCTGTGCCCTTGTTCAATGCACCTGGATTAAAATAAACTTGATAGCCTACAGATTTCAGGGATCCTAGGGGACTCATTGAATGCAGTAAAATATTCTTTATATATATATATATATATATATATATATATATATATATATATATATATATATATATATATATAAAAATAATAATAATAAAAAAAAAAAAAAAATATATATATATATATATATATATATATATATATATATATATATATATATATATATATATATATATATATATATATATATAGACAAATACAAGATGCCTCTGCACTCAACCCATTACCAATATATTTAAGACAGAGACATTTTGTGCATACTGCTACTGAAAAATGCCTTACCCTTTAAACAAATCAGGGATTGTTTGTCCATATATTGCAATATATTTAAGCTGGCCAACTACGTCAAAGTCATCCCATATCTGGCCAGTCCTACGCTTAATTTTCATCTGATTCATTAAGAATTCTATGGTTTAATTATACATTTTATAAAAGGGACGAATACGTTTTACCTGCAACTTACTAGCTGCTTTCAAAGTAAAACTCCCAAACTTGGCTGCCCTTTTATTAGACACCAGTGGGATCACCTGACTATAGTTGGAGGGGGTGGGAGCTACAACATGGAGCTGGTCACTGCTCTTGTAGAACTATAACAAACAAGGGAAAGTCAGTAGCAGTATGCACAAAACGTCTCTGTCTTAAATATATTGGTAATGGGTTGAGTGCAGAGGAATCTTGTATTTGTCAATATGTATTTTGTGGTCACACCCTCATTGCACCCCCGCCTAATGATTTTTAAAAACTAGTGGTGAGCACAACTTTCCCTTGTTTGTTATAGTTCTACAAGAGCAGTGACCAGCTCCATGTTGTAGCTCCCACCCTCTCCAACTATAGTCAGGTGATCCCACTGGTGTCTAATAAAAGGGCAGCCAAGTTTGGGAGTTTTACTTTGAAAGCAGCTAGTAAGTTGCAGGTAAAACGTATTCGTCCCTTTTATAAAATGTATAATTAAACCATAGAATTCTTAATGAATCAGATGAAAATTAAGCGTAGGACTGGCCAGATATGGGATGACTTTGACGTAGTTGGCCAGCTTAAATATATTGCAATATATGGACAAACAATCCCTGTTTTGTTTAAAGGGTAAGGCATTTTTCAGTAGCAGTATGCACAAAATGTCTCTGTCTTAAATATATTGGTAATGGGTTGAGTGCAGAGGAATCTTGTATTTGTCTATATGTATTTTGTGGTCACACCCTCATTGCACCCCTGCCTAATGATTTTTAAAAACTAGTGGTGAGCACAACTTTCCCTTGTTTGTTATATATATATATATATATATATATACCAATATGAACACTTGCACTCCAATCTCCAAGTCTCAAGCCGGGTGCTTAGTCAATGTGTATTGTATATTTTTCAAAATGGACCAGCACACCGTTTATCTTCAATCAAAAATAGTGTTTATTCTTCATACACTGTGCATCCTTCATACACTGGATGCACAGTGTATGAAGAATAAACACTATTTTTGATTGAAGATAAACGGTGTGCTGGTCCATTTTGAAAAAAAAAAAATATATATATATATATATATATATATATATATATATATATATATATATATATATATATATATATATATAGAATGGTTAAGAGCACTCACGGGTATTGTGAAAAAAAGGCTTTTATTGGAGTATTACAATCCACCCCACATCATGTGGGGTGGATTGTAATACTCCAATAAAAGCCTTTTTTTCACAATACCCGTGAGTGCTCTTAACCATTCTGAATGCTCTTTCTTGAAGAAGCACCCGGGATATGACTGGTTAATGGTGAGTGCTGGTTCAACAATATGACTATATATATATATATATATATTTTTTTTTTTATTATTATTTTTAAATGTATTTATTTATTTTTCTTAGATATTTGATAGTCATTGATTATTAGTATTTTTATTTTATTTCTTACCACTTCAGTGCATTTACAGATTTTAGAAGGATTTTAATATTGCTCTTGCGGTTTTATGTTTTGCAAAATCTCTTAATCCTCTAAGCTATTTTTAAAATCAGCAAAACAGTTTTCCTTAAATGTGATCTTTTAATTATATTTAGATAAATAAATTAATAATACGATGATTATACTGTTGTATAAATTGGCAAAATGTGCTAAATTTAGAAATCATTGTTAGTACAGTATAAATAAATGCATACAGTTCACAGGTTTTAATTGGTATGGAGTGTGGATTATTATAAGTACAGAAAATCAGTGGGGTATGTAAAAGACATGGGAAAGACCTAGGGGCAGATTTACTATGGTTTGAATGGTAAATTTGAATTTTCGAATTGGATTTTTGGTCAAAACTCACAATTTTAAATTTAAAAGCGAGATTTATCACATCTCGACCCTGGAAACAGTTCTAATTTGATACTTTGCCACCTAAAACCTGGCGAGATCATATAGACGTCAATGACAGAGGTCTGTTGAACCATTTGAAGATGTTAATTCCTGATATTCAAGTTTTTTTCAGGGGAAAACTTGATTCAAATTTTCGGGTCGTTCCTATCAAATCGAATGTTAGACGTTTGAGTTTTTTTCATAAATAACCTCCCATTCGAGTTGTGAGTACATTTGAAGTTATTCAAGTTAAATTTTCTTTACATAACTTCGAAATTCGACCTTTGATTAATAACCCCCTAGAGTCATCATGCCTGACAATAAAATGTTGACCTACCATCTGAATTGAGTCTCAACATCAGGCATATCTATAACTGCACCAGCGTAAAAAAAAGTTTGCTGAGAAAATCATGCATGAAATTTGGAAGGGGGTTCTGTTTGGCGGAAAGTGGAAAGATTATAAAACCTGATGTAGAGAAGCTGAAGAGTGGTTAAGACCTTGATTTCAGGGGCTATAAAACGATTCTACTATGGGATTCCAGGACACAAATTTCAATTCTCTGGTATTGTTTTTCGGTTTTACCAACTTATTCACAGTTTGACATAAAACTTTATCATTAAGCAGCAGAATTAAAACATATTGGTAATAAAACCACTAAACATACTTCAACATACTGTATACTTAAGATATATGATTACATTTTTGTTCATCATTAGTTTTCTCCTGTATAACTGTAATTGCGAAGTGTGACTTGTCGATCAGATCACAGTCTGAATACTGATCATCACACTGTTTGATCACTTATTTTGCTGAGTTTGATTAGACAATTTTATTGTGCTTTTAGGTTTGCATGTGTAATCAAAATTCAAGAAAAATGTCCTCAATATGTCTTTTAGCTCAGTGTATACTTAAAGCACAATAATCAGACATTATTTGGCATGAATATTATGTATTTTTATTTGTTTGAATAAAATGTTGTGTGTGTATTTTGGTGTCGTTTTATATACATTTATGACAGAACACTGTGACACGTATGAGGCTGTAATATGGGATACTTGTGAATGTAAAAGGCTAATTTGTAAGCTTTGAGGCAATTTTATCAAAGCTGTTAAGTTTGATAGTTTGATATAGAAAGACATATTTACCCATTCTGAATTCATAAGCGCTTTCCAAATTATATATCATTTTTTGGAGGTAACTTGTACTTAAAGGGCATGTAAAGTCTAAAATAGAATAAGGCTAGAAATGCTGTATTTTGTATACTAAATATAAACATGAACTTACTGCACCACAAGCCTAATCAAACAAATAATTTATGCTTTCAAAGTTGGCTACGCTGGGTCACCATCTTATAACTTTATTAAACATCTTTGCAAGACTAAGACTAAGTGCACATGCTCAGTGTGGTCTGGGCTGCTTAGGGATCGTCATAAACAAAGCTGCTTGAGTTCTGTATGGCTGGTAAGTAAGGTGGGGGCTCCCCCTGCTGTTCATAAGTAGGATTGTTTCCCTGCTCAGCAGTTAGGGACCATCTGACAATTCCTATCCACAGCAGTAAATGAAGGGAGAATTTCACTGCATACAGTCAGGTTTCTTATAAAAACGGTACACATTTTTTAATTAATTAAAGAAAGTAAAAATGGGATTTTATTTTCTTGGCTTTACATGCGCTTTAAAGACTTTTACATCCATAAAATACACACTTATGCTGAAATGTTGGTGTTATTCTCACTTGCCCAAAAGTGTCCTAATATTTTTCTATTTACTGAGTTTATTGGTATTCACGATTTGATTGTTCATAGAAACAACATTGAAAATTGTACTTAATGAAACTAGTGTGTTACATCACGCTATGCTATCCATTCTTGTTTGAGGATTGGTATATACTCTTTTCTTTTTCATTTGCCTGCACTAATTATTATTTTTTGGTAATCCACCCATCTCTTTCAGTGCAAAAAGAGTTCATTTGATATAACTGGATGTTTCTGCTAATACAGAAAATCTAAACAGCACATGTAAAAATTGTCGCACGTCAAAATAATGTTGACGGCCATTGACTTTAATGCATTTGCACAAAAAAGTTGCACATGGAAAAATTGACGCACGCGTAAACGTTGCTCGTCACAATAATTTTGAAGCCAAATGCATTTTGCTAATCTTTTGCCGTTTTGCAAATTTTTCTTCGAAGCAAAACGGGACAGATTCGCCCATCACTAATGGCAACAATTATAAAGATACTCTATAATTAACTGAAAAGCCTTATGAAGCCTGTAACAGAAAAAGAGCCAGATCAAACATATATTATTGTAGAAATGGCATCCATGGTAATAGATAAGGGTTTGAAAAGAGAAAATTATGCAGGGGTATGCAAGTTGTTTTTTTTTGTGTCAATACAAGAGTAATAAAAAAGTGAACATCACAAATTAAATAAAAGGCATTATATATTTATATCTGGAGGATTGGATTTCCAATCCAATAGTAATTGGGGTAAAACAAAGAGATAAGAGACAAAAGTTACTGGAACTCTGGGTAATTGGCATCAATACATTATTCTACAGCAATTGGTCAAGATGGCTAATTGCATAAACTAACCTATTTATAACAACAATCTTTATCATAGGTAAAATGCATCCTTTCAAATTGCAGTCTACACTGTTTATTTTTCTTTACACATTACTTTCCTCTTTGTCTATTAATGAAATAGGGTGTACATTTTATGCAAGCAGAGAGTTTATTTAAGAAGGGCCAGGTGATAATCCTCCATACAAGCTATTTTTGAGTTCTTTGTATTGAATGTTACACTTGAGAATGTGAGAAGGTGTGTGCTTGACTTCTTAAATGCATAGGGTGCCACCTACTGTATAAAATAGCTTTCCTGAACAACTGGCTAATCATCTCTTATAATATTATATAATACTCATCTGCCTCAGCGTGAATATTCATTTGTTGTGTAGCTCACATCACCACTTGTGGGCCAATTCACAAAGGGTCGAATATCGAGGGTTAATTAACCCTCGATATTCGACTGGGAATTAAAATCCTTCGACTTCGAATATCGAAGTCGAAGGATTTTAGAGCAAATAGTGCGATGGAACGATCAAAGGATTATTCCTTCGATCGAACGATTCGAAGGATTTTAATCCAACGATCGAAGGAATATCCTTCGATCAAAAAAAGTTAGCCAAGCCTATGAACATTGAGTTCGGTAGCTTTTAGATGGCGAACTAGGGGGTCGAAGTTTTTTCTTAAAGAGACAGTACTTCGACTATCGAATGGTCGAATGGTCGAACGATTTTTAGTTCGAATAGTTCGATTCGAAGTGGTAGTCGTAGTCGAAGGTCGTAGTAGCCCATTCGATGGTCGAAGTAGCCCAAAAAACACTTCGAAATTCGAAGTTTTTTTACTTCGAATCCTTCACTCGAAGTTAGTGAATCGGCCCCTTGATCTCAGGTAGGTTATAGGAATAAAAACACGATCTCTTAAAATGATTTAAAAATTAATTATGAATTTATTGTTAGATTCCCTTTGGTGTCGAACTATCAGGACATTTAATTCCCTATCCAGCTGAGTGTCCCTTCACTTTTAGCAAGGTATTTCCTGGTTAAGCTACCTCCAGTCTATCAATTCTTGTGGGAGCCTATGTGTGCTGCTCTTTCAAAGTTGTTCTATCTTACACCTCTGAAGTGTATTATGATAAGAGCATGGATAGGGTGCTTGCCTGATGGCAGATTCAAATCTGTCACATATCAGTCATTGGGAATGGCAAATATACTGGCAGAGGAGCTGTCTACTCAGTGTGAAGGGGCCAAATCAACATCTTAAATCTGCCTATATATAATCAGCTTTAGTACAACTTTGTTTCTACAAACATTACTCAAGTGAAACTTCTTCTAAAAGCACAGTATGATAACTGTAATATTGATAAGTAAGTATTTTTATCTAACCCTGACACAGGAGCTCTTGTTCAGTGAATAAAAAACAAAGCTATCTTTTTTTTTTAATTTACATGGTAAAATCTTTTGCATTTAGAACGTTTTTTTTTGCAAGTACCATGCTTTGCAGAAATTGAAAAAAAAGCAAGGCTATAAACAGATATCTATTAATACAGAGTGGCTGGAGAGACTCTAAACTGAACCAATTAACACATTTAGCTAATTTATACAGTCATGCCACCAATGTAATTATTTTAATTCCATGCATGTGGCTTCTGATGTTAATAAGATTTGAACTAAGTTTCTTGTGTTATTTTCAAGATCAATGGCTGACTATATTTATAGACCGTTTGGTTTCTAGACAAGTTCAATAACAGCATTTTTTATTAAAGTATATTTGTGATAGCTTATGGGTTGTTAGATCTATTTTTGAGACATGGGCTTGAAACTTTCTCAGGAAACATAAACGGAGGAGCTGTTAACCGATGTGCTGATTTGTTTAATACTTGAAAAATTGCTGTGGCAGTGATGATCATTTATTTAAAGGAGGCATATTGTGTGAAAAACAAGAATGTGCCAGTGCAATATACTTATTTAAATATAGAAGGCATGTGCTGAAAAAAGCTGATTTATTGAAAGTTTCTGTAAAAACTGTACTAGTCCTGCCCATCTGTTCCACTTCCTGCTGATTGAATTCTGTTGATATGCAGGGGAGCTGGCAGCACTCAGCACACTGCCCTGTAGGATAGGAACTAATCAGCAGCTAGGCTGACCTGATAGGGAACTGAGGTCTGTTTTTGTTTGTGTGACTGTAGGGCTGTGATCTGCTATCCCCCTCCTACTGTGGGTCTGATAGGGACATGCCCACCCCTCATTTGAACTTGAACAGCAACTGTAGCAGATCTAAGGGTAGCTCCAGTAAAGGGGCTAATTTTAATAATAATATTTATTTTTAGCCCAAAGTAAAACCAGCTCTAAAAATACATGTTAATAATAATAATAATAATAGTGTATTGTGCATTATTCCCTACACTATTGGGGGGGGGTCACTAATCATATATGTATCATTTAAAGCAGTGCTGTCCAACTTCTGTGCTACCAAGGGCCAGAATTTTTCTGGCCTACATGGTAGAGGGCCGATAATTGAAGCCAGTGTTAGCCACTCCCTGTTTTAGGCCACACATTAAGACATACGCTTAAATACATATGCCTCCTCCTCTCCTGTGGATAACACAGTACCCCCCAGAACAAATACCAGGCTTATGTTTCACAGGCAGAGCAGGGTACATAGGGAGCATAGGGAAGGCAGAGTATGGCACACACAGACAGAGTATGACACTTCCAAGGACAATAGGGCAGGCAGAGTTTGGCACACCCAGGGAGCATAGGGCAAGCAGATTATGGCACACCCAGGGAGCATGGGGCAGGCAGAGCATGGAACACACAGGGAGCATAGAGCAGGCAGGGGATGTTCACGCTGGAGAAGAGGCGTTTAAGGGGTGATATGATAACTATTTATAAATATATAAGGGGATCATATAATAATCTCTCTAATGCTTTATTTACCAGTAGGTCTTTCCAGCAGACACGAGGTCACCCATTCCGATTAGAAGAAAAGAGGTTCCACCTAAATATTTGGAAGGGGTTTTTTACAGTGAGAGCTGTGAAGATGTGGAATTCTCTCCCTGAATCAGTTGTACTGGCTGATACATTAGATAGCTTTAAGAAGGGGTTGGATAGCTTTTTAGCAAGTGAGGGAATACAGGGTTATGGGAAATAGCTCATAGTCCAAGTTGATGCAGGGACTAGTCCGATTGCCATTTTGGAGTCAGGAAGGAATTTTCCCCCTCTGGGGCAAATTGGAGAGGCTTCAAATTGGGTTTTTTGCCTTCCTCTGGATCAACTGGCAGATAGGTAGTTAATAAAAAGAAAAAAAAAACAAAGGTTGAACTCGATGGACATGTGTCTTTTTTCAACCTTACTTACTATGTATGTTACTATGTTACCTGAAATAAAGGTCCCCCGACCTGGGCATTGGTTTCAATCATATATATTTATATATAAACAATATTAACAGCAAAGAAAACATACAGGGGCGCGGCTCATATTTATTCGCAAATGGTTGTATTGCCCATGTTTTTTCCTAAACGCTTATATGTTGCACTGCTCAGCCCTTCTTCCAGTTTTTTGTGAATTTACATTGAGAATACATTTTCGCAAATGGCTTGCAAATGAGACAGTTGTTTGCGTGAGTACACCCACTGTGGGAGGTTGTTATGTGTGAAAATAGCAATGACAGTAACTTAAATTCACAATTTGCGAGACTGTTTTGCAAATATTTTCTCTGCCAACAAAGTTGTGGCGTAATTCAAATGCAGAGCTTGCACATAAATATTCTCAATTTGCAATTTTTGCCTTATTTAAAAAGCTCTTATAGCCATTCGCAGCGTAAAAAACCCCGCAATTCTGTTCTCTTCTTCACCTTTATAAATGTAACCATGTGCAGGGCAAATATATTCAATGTGTGAGCCAATCTGCCCTGCGAGAAGTTTATAAATGAGCCCCAGGGAATTCTTATTTCTCAAACAATGGGCCTGTTTCAATTCAGTGAGAAAAATTATCTTATGGGTTTAATAGAGTTTATATGTGATAAACCATGAGATAAGTTTATAAGTTAATTGAATGGTATCTCAAATTGAATTTCGTCCATGAGTTTTCATTTGATAAAGCTATTTTTCACTGAATTGAATCTGGACCAATATTTAGACTTCTAATCCATGCTCTCCAGCTCAAATACCCAGCCAACCAGAACACAAACCTTAAGTACAGTACAAATACTATTAAAATGATGCACATTGACACCGGCAGACCATAGAAATTATATGTTCAATGCATTTTTCATAACCTAGAAGACCATTCGCTTAATGCAATGGTCCAATAATCTTCATCTCTACCCAAACATGGCCTAGGGATGGCCTAGGGCAGAGAACATTAGTAGGTAAATTTCTCATCATGAAAGAAAGAGTGCAGTGTAAGAGGGAGCACATCATCTCCTGCTTTTTTCTATGCCAAATATTACATAGTAATATTAGTAGCCATCTCTAGATGGTTAGAAACAGGTTTAATACTTGTCTGTGGACCAGGCAGACTATTGCCATAAACAAAAACATGAAAGTTACTGTATATCTATTCAGACACTGATCTCCCTATATGATGCAAGCTTTAGCCTTTTACAAAGAGATTGCATTACATTATTCGTATGATTTGTCTTGTGATAGGCGCACAAACGCAAAGAAAATAGTGTTTAGAGTGCTTTTAAACCAGTATATGTTTTACTTTTTCCCTATTGTTTAGAAGGAAAACCAAAAGGACCATTTATTATAGCAAGAGTATAGTATACATCTGACTAATTTAACACATTCACTGTTGGTGATTTAAGACTGTGTAAATTCTGTGCAGTAATGTAAAAATGTAATCTGTGAATAATTGCATGGCTTGATCTAAATTGCTACCTTGCTATTTTTTATGAATTCATTTGAAATTAGCAAAATAACATCCCGTCTTTCCTGTAAATCATTTGCAAAATTCTGCCACTTGTCAACACATATCAAAGATTTTCTTTCTTCAGTAAAAGGCAATTATTTTCATGCTGACAATGTTTGTTTGATTTTGATTCTAAGAACTTGCTTATATATTGTCAAAAATTTATTTTTATAGCAATGCAATTTGAATAATAGATGTTGCTATCAATAAGCAATTCCTTTATTCATTGTGCATATGGGCAATCTGCATCTTAATTTGTAAATACAGAGGTGCCAAGTATCAAAACCAATAAACAGAATTTGCAGATTTTCTAAGCAGGTTTTCCAAAAATATGTATAAACTGTGTTCAGAATTTGCAGATATTCATTCTATACTCATGTACAGCCACAAATATCTTCCTGTCTAACAACTGAACCCATTATATTCAACAGAATTTACCAGCTTACTTGCACTATTCAGAACTATAGTAGGCTTTTATTAGAGCAACAATACTTAGGGGCAGATGTATTAAGGGTCGAATATCGAGGGTTAATTAACCCTCGATATTCAACTAGCGAATTAAAATCCTTCGACTTCGACTATTGAAGTCGAAGGATTTTGCGCAATTCGTTCGAAGTAGCCCATTCGATGGTCGAAGTAGCCAAAAATTTGAAATATTTTTTTCTTCTATTCCTTCACTCGAACTTAGTGAATGGGCCCCTTATTGTATGTAAATGCACATAAAAATGTTATTTTTTTTGTTAGTGATACAGGTACTTTAAATATTTTATTATACCTTTATTTTATTAAAATTATATCATTTCTATAATTTAATTTCTTAAAAGGGAAGTTCGCATTTTTAGACTCCCGCCTCTGAAGAAGTTGACGAGATCAACGAAACACATTAGATAAAGGGGATACCACATGGGCCTTGCAGGAAGTACCACGAGGAGGATCCACAACAAGCCGGCGGGACCACCCTCTGGAACACTGCAACCACTTATTTGAACTACATGCGAATTACCCCAAGGAACTAAATGTGAGTGCAATCATTTTAAAAGGATTTTTATTAATAAAATAGTCTTACACTATTTTGGATTTTATTTTTATCTTTACCCTGGAGTCTAAAGGAAGTGTGCGGCCTGAGGGGACCTGTGCAATGGTTTACTACATGCGTGACACCACATCAGTGGTTTGTAAGTAGGCAATTTGGCCGATTGGTGGAGGTGTCTTTGATCAAAGAGAAATAATTATAACACTTAATTGAAAACCCTTTCCCCCTATAACTGTCTTATTAAGAGTGAAAGGTTGTATACATAAGAAAAAGGGAAACACTAGTAAAAATTCATTATATACACTGGCTGATACCCTATATGATTTGAACATACTACAGCATATAGGTTTCTGGTTTCTGTTGCCACAGGCGCTGATGCCTTTTTTTATTCTTTGGAGATGTTTGTGCAGCTGAGAGACTGTGAAGAGATCGGCAAGAAACAAACCTGAAGGACCAACATTTTTTAACTCTTTGTGTTCCATAACTATTTTATTGTCTAATGTAACACATGGATGTTCCAGTTACAACATACAGAAATTTAAAAAGAAAAGTTAAAAAACCTCTTGAAGAATAGAAAAAACCTCAATAAGCACAGTCAATGTCAATGATGCACTCAATGGCTTACAGCAAGACTAATGATGCTGCCTGTAGCACCAATCACAACTAAGAAAGCGCCTCTAAGAAAACAAAGCAAAGACTACTGTACAATACATAAAGAGGCTCAAAGAACTAAAAATACAACAGTGCAGCAAACAATAAGCTAGAGTAAAAAAAATTGTAAGCCAAACAGCACCAGACAATTATCCATGATAAATGTCCTTACACATTGCTACATATTGCATATATGTACAGTAGTCTGTTTTTAGCCACATATTATTTTTTTACAATGACAAATGAATTCCTTTTGTTCTATGATTATAAATAAACAAGAAAGCATTGAGACTACTGGTCCGTGTCTTTCAGATCACACACCCAGCCAACCCTAACAGAAGCCATAAGTACAGTAAAAACAGTATTAATATCACACCCATTGCTCTAAAATTCTAAACTATCAAAATAAATGTAGTTGTAGGTTAAAGTTACTTCAAAATGATAATACCTTAAAGGGGTGGTTCACCTTTAAGGTCACTTTTATTATGTTATAGAATGGCCAATTATAAGCAACTTTTCAGTTGGTCTTCATTATCTATTTTTTATAGTTTTATAGTTTTTTGTCTTTTTCTTCTGATTCTTTGCAGCTTTCAAATGGGCATCACTGACCCTTGTATAAAACAAATGCTCTTTAAGGCTACAAATGTATTGTTATTGCTACTTTTGATTCCTCATCTTTCTGTTCAGACCTCTTCTATTCATATTCCAGTCTCTTATTCACATCAGTGCATGGTTGCTAGGGTAGTTTGGTCCCTGGCTACCAGAATGCTTAAAGGGCATGTAAAGTCTAAAATAGAATAAGGCTAGAAATGCTGTATTTTGTATACTAAATATAAACATGAACTTACTGCACCACAAGCCTAATCAAACAAATAATTTATGCTTTCAAAGTTGGCTACAGGGGGTCACCATCTTATAACTTTGTTAAACATCTTTGCAAGACTAAGACTAAGTGCACATGCTCAGTGTGGTCTGGGCTGCTTAGGGATCGTCATAAACAAACCTGCTCGAGTTCTGCATGGCTGGTAAGTAAGGCGGGGGCTCCCCCTGCTGTTCATAAGTATGATTGTTTCCCTGCTCAGCAGTTAGGGACCGTCTGACAATTCCTATCCACAGCAGTAAATGAAGGGAGAATTTCACTGCATACAGTCAGGTTTCTTACAAAAAACGGTACACATTTTTTAATAAACGTATATTGGAGATAGGTTTCTTTTTCATTAAAGAAAGTAAAAATGGGATGTTTTTTTGGCTTTACATGCCCTTTAAAATGCAAATTGAATAGCTGCTGAATAAAAAGCTAAATAACTCAAAAACCTTAAATAATAAAAAATGAAAACCAATTACATATTGTCTCAGAATATAACCCTCAAAGTTGAACAATCCCTTTAATGTAATTCATTGTTTTCCCATATTGTGGGTCTGGCCCCATTAGGGACCTGAAATCTGAAGGCTTATTTTAATGACCTATTCATGCTCATCTTTGTTCCTAAATGGCAAATTGGAAGTCAGATATAGCGAGATTAAAGGTTACTCACCAATTAGTGTTCATTCCACAAGCACTTGTGCCCCTCTGGCTCCTGTGTTGATGCAAAAGGTAGGGGGTAGAAAGGTAGTATATGCCATCATGAGATTAGTAATTGGAATAAAAAACAAAACATAGGACTGCAAGCCACAAACACAGGATCTGTATGGTCAAGCAATCAAGGACTCTAATAATAAAGCAAAATTAAAGGAGAAGGAAGGGTTAAAACGAAGTAAGCCTTATCAGAAAAGTCCACCTACATATACCAGTAAACCCTCAAAGTAGTGCTGCCCTGAGTCCTCTTTCAATATAAACACTGCATTTCTTTCCTTCTATTGTGTACACATGGGCTTCTGTATCAGAATTCCTGCCTTCATCTTAAACCTCCTTGTCCCAGGAGTAAGCATGCTCAGTTTGCTCCTCTTCCCCCCCTTCTCTGCTGTAATCTGAGCCCAGAGCTATGAGTGAGCAGGGAGAAACTCAGGCAGGACGTTATGTCACACCAAGCTAATATGACAGCTGCTATCCTAAACAAACAGAGAGCTTCTAGAGCTTTTTACTCAGGTATGGTAGAACATTCTACAGAATAAATATAGCATTCTAGCTTGCACTATTGCAGCTAATCTATTGGCAATAAAATGCCTTAGTGGCTTTCCTTCTCCTTTAAGCATTAGGCAGACTTTGTAATTATTTCTTAGGATATTTTAGGACAGGAAACTTCAAATCTCTACTGACCTAGTAAATTGGAATATTGAGGTTCCATGCTTCACCATATACGCCCCACTAGCTCCCCATCTTCTTTTCTGCTGATTCACTGCACATGCTCTGTGCTGCTGTCACTTACTGAGTTAAGGAATGATTAACAATATACAGTACACATACAGACATATAATATAAATGTCACAATATAAGGCTGATTAGTAAATTATTCAGTTTATTAGTGCATGGAAGCTCTGAAACCAGTGCAATTAGCATGAGAAATGTATATTTAGCCCTCTCTATGACAGAAAATCATATTTTCTGTTCAATAATTTGTGACAACCCCTAATCTTCGCCTCTTAGTAGCTGCTCAGAGACCACTGAGCATGTGAGTGTCCCCGACACTTCTAACAGATTCCAGTATGGTGATCCCCTGTGACAATTTTGAAGTACTGGATCATTACTTCTATAGAGATGCTGACCCTTTAGGCTGGTTCAATAAGTCAAATATATTAAATATGGCATTTCTAGTTATTATAATTTTTAGGGTTTAGTTCACCTTGAAGATATTGCAAGATACAATACTGTATCTACAACTGTAAAAAAAAAAAAAAAAAGTCAGCATCAAGCACAGAAAAAGTCATATTTTGACATCTTGCTGAAAATATAGTATATTATAGTTTAAACCTTGCTGTATTGCTAGGTCCAATGTAAAACCTCCTTAACATATGAGCTCCAGGTTGGGTGACAATCAAAACTCATAATACACTCTGCTGACAGATTTTTATTATCTATAACTGACTAAGAACTTAATATGAACTCCCCCCATAAAGCACTGCAATGTTCAGGTAACACAGCCAAAATCGCTACAAGAGGAAACTTCAAGCGATTTTGGGAGACTGGAGCGACACATGGTTTTTACCACCAGCGATTCACATTATTGCCTATGGGAAAGCTTTTTACTGGAGAGTGCAGGAGATTAGTTGCTCAGAGAAGCAGCGATTTATCGCTAGCGATTAATCTCCTGGTGTGTCACTGCCCTTAGGCAGACTAAAATTGTATGAAATCTTCCTCGCTATCATAAAATGGCGTACTAGAGTGTAAACCCAATGTGTTAACATATTGTGTGCAGTAATTGCAAATTAACCTGTAATAATATGATTAACAATATATTTTCTGTTATGCAGTAATGAGCACTTGACTGGCACAGTTACCGGCTGAAAAATATTGTCACACTTCAGCTGCAATCATTAAACTGATGCAATATTCTCATTAAAACCAGTCCGGCAATTACCCTTCTTTCAGGAAAAGAGCCGGCATGTTATACATTTGTCAGTCGCTATAGTGGCAAATGGAAACTTGCAAATTGTTCAGATATGTTGGATATTTGGATACTGAATGTAGTTTCATTTTTCAGTTCTGCTTTTTAATCCAATAGAATGCATTGCTTCTTAGTGAGCTGTGGCATAGCACCCTTTCTTTTCTACAAATGAGCAAGGTACTTAATTACCTTCTGCAACTTAGAGTGTAAGAGGCAGAATTGGATATCAGTGAATTGGTCTGACCACACTGGTGCCAACTATGACTCTGGAGAGAATTGAGACAACCTTGAGCCTATCTAGATCTGGTGCAGATAAATCAGGCCTTTCTTTTGCCAACTACAGATTTCCTGAGTTAAGTGACACCAAGAGGCCCATTTATCAAAATTCTTACTTGTGTGGTTTTAGTGCTTTTTAAAACCACAAAAAAAATAAGTTTCACTAAAAGCCCTGAATGTCAATTCTATTTATTGAAATGTATCAGAAAAAGGATGTACATACAGCGGTACGAGAAAAGAAAGTATACATTTCTTGTTTTACCTTGCCCTGAATGTCAAGTAATTTATTAAAATAACAGAATGAAAAAAGAGTGAGCGAAAAAAGTTAATGCATTTACCTACAATGCCCCCCCCCCGATAATCTCTAGAACCACAAAGTAAAGAAACATTTAACAAATGAAAACGGCCAGCTACCATTTGTCTACATGACATTGCCAGCTTAGCTATAGCGATGGTTTGTATTAGTGATTTTTGTGTTTTTTATGAATTTTTTGAGGTTTAGAGTAACAAGTATAATCCACGATATTTAGAGCAAAAAAAAAAAACATGATTGTAAAATGAAATAATAAATCATCCCCTAAGAGTTCAACTAACTAAACATGTCAATAAACATATTTAAATAATGACAACTCTGTATAGACCATATGGAGCAATGTAATAAAAGTCGGTAACGGACTTTGTGCAGATTGAATAAAACTTTTGCAAACCTGGAAACTGTTACTTTGAAGGACCAAAGAAACTGAAAAATTAAAGTGCAGGTACTTTTTAAAACAATAGCCAGGAAACACTGACCTCATGTTGGGCACAGATGTATATTGCCTCTTTAACTAGAGAATTGTTTTAAGCAAGTGTACATAATGTAAATAGTTGAAGTGGTAAATTAAAAAATGAATGGCTCATTAACAAGTCTAATTGCTTTTCCAGTAATCACTGATCATGTCTATGTCTGTGGCAACATGATAAAACTTCAACTAGGTATCACATGACAAAAAATGTTTGTTCTTCCAACAGCATAAAGGTAAAGGGGTGGTTCACCTTTCAGTTAACTAACTGTTATAGAATAATTAATTCTAAACAATTTTTTAATTGGCCTCCTTTTTTCCTATATTTTTAAGGGTAGGACTACACTAACAATTCCGGCACGATCCAACACGGTGCGACAAAACGCCTGCAACATGCTGCGTCTGCATCCAACAGTTGTGTCGCATCACATCAACGCTGCGACACCATGCCACAGTTCTATCCCTTACCTTATTTCTGTTGCATGCGACTTGTCGCAAGCGTTTTGTCGCAGCACGTTGGATCGTGCTGGAATCGTTTGTGTAGTCCTGATTAAAAAAATAAATAACTCAAAATACACAAATAATTAAAAACAAAAAGCAGTTGCAAATTATCTCAGAATATCTCTACATTATCCTAAAAGTTAATCAAAAGGCGAACAGCCCCTTTATTCTCTAAATACGTGTATATATATTTGCAGACCTTTATTTCGGTAAGACCCCTAGGGGAGTTTTGAACAGCTAAGAATTGATTTACAGTTGGGAGGGGTAGATGTTTCCCTATCCTGGATCAAAGTATTCCCAACTAAACCAAAAGAGAAAAGAAAAACCCATGCTGGCACCTCCCTTCTCAATGATTCCAGATACATTCAGAAACATAATTTAGTATTTTAAAATTTACATCTTCATCATTTGCATTAAAAACAGCTATTCATTGGATGTATACACAAGGGTTGTGGAATGTACGGTGGGAAACTCCCTCAGCTTCTATACGTACTACCGAGTACAGGAGGACGTAATGTATTGTGTCATGTATTTTTTTTTTCCTTGTTTTGTTTTTTGTTAAAATTCAAATAAAATAATGTTTAAAAAAAAAAAAAAAAAAACAGCTATTCAGATCAATAGGCCAGACAACAAATGGAAATATTATAAGTTAAAAACCCTGCTCCAAGACATCAGTCATACATGGAGCAGCAGGACTAATCTAGGGCAATGTAGCGTTAGAGGTGCTCAGACTCACCTCTGTCCCTGCCTCACTAGAGAAAACAAAACAGGACACCAGTAAAACCCTATTCTCCCCTGATATTTCCCTTGCCTTCAATTGCTGTATTGCTAGCTCTATATTGTACAATTGCCTACATATCAGTGGCATCAACCACAGCTAAGTACTGTTAGGAAACATAGAGAAACGCTTGATTAACATTTTGCTCATAAAAAGTATTTCCCTGGCAATTCAGAAGCTAACCAGGGTTTTAGGGTTCACTTAGTTGTTACAAGTGAAAGCCATCACATATTCTTTTGGTCCCCACTTGCTAAGTAGGTGGGGTGCTGAAGAACCTAGTGTGGAGGTAGGTCCCAATAGGAGAAGTAGGTGTCAGAAAGTTTTATAATAGTTTACTTAGAAAATCATAAGTTCACTTTTTCAAGAGAAATGTGGCACATTTTCTCCTGGCTTAAATTCTCTGAGAACATTCACCAGTATATTATTCCCACACAAAAGTAGTGTGGAAATTAGCATGGAAAGGGTAATGTTGATAACACAATTTAAAAGTGGCTGCACTATCTTTATAATGGTATTTCACCAGCCTGAACTTTTTCTTGGTAAAAATATGCTCCTGTGCTCTTAGTAGGGAAGCACCAACGGGGGAATGTAATAAAAATCGCTAACGGAAAAACTATTCGCAATGCGAAAAGTTATGCCTTTGCGCGAAGAAATTTTGCTTTGTGCGAATTTAATATAGCTTTTGCGAGCCCGGAAACTGTTTAGCGACCACTTCCGACAGTGAAAGACCGTTTGCGAATTTTATAGTTTGCGCCAATGCACAGTCAATGTAATAAAACTTCTTACTGA
Source organism: Xenopus laevis (assembly GCF_017654675.1). Lineage (NCBI taxonomy): Eukaryota > Metazoa > Chordata > Amphibia > Anura > Pipidae > Xenopus > Xenopus laevis. Next base: position 159,210,238 of record NC_054372.1, on the reverse strand, counting down.
AAAAGTCGTTATGTTTGCTCCAAAAGATTACGACACCTTCAAGCACTTCTTATGACTGCGCAATTAAAATTCGCAATGCGCAATTAAAATTCGCAATGCAATAACAGTTTAAGGAACAATATTACATTGCGAGATGTGGATTTTTAGTCTTATTCGTGCGAATTGTTTTGCTCTTTGCGACTTTTATAACATTCCCCTGTAAATCTACTATTTGGTATTCAGCCGAATCCCCAAATCCTTTGTTTAAGATTCGGCTGAATACCGAACTGAATCCGAATCCTAATTTGCATATGCAAATTAGAGGCTGAAAAGATGAAAAGTCATGTGGTTTTCCTTCCCACACCTAATTTACATATGCAAATTAGTATTCCTATTCGGTTTGGCCACACACAAGGATTTGGCTGAATCCGAATCCTGTTGAAAAATGCCGACTCCTGAACCAAATCCTGGATTCGGTACATCCCTAGCTCTTGGAGAATTTTCACTGGTTAAAGTTCATCTGGAGAAGAGAGGTGAATTTAAGTGAATACAAAGATAAATTTCACCACTGTGAAGTTAATGCTCCAAAACTTGGTTTATTTTCCATTTAGTAAATTGCCAATGTTGAAGGGAAAGTCATTTTTGGTGAAACTACTCCAAATTTTGATTTGCCCTGTAGTAAATATGTCCATGTAGGCAGGATCAGTATAGTTAGTAAAGCAGTTAGAGGCTCCAATGAGGGAATGTTTGAGCTTCACCTAGCGATAGGGATTTTTTCACCAAATCAGTATTACCTATGGGTGTTCTAAACACTTCAGATGAAAAATTAAGACTACAATCTGAGGGACGAAAGTAATTTTGAAGTTATAGATGTTTGTACCCTAAAATCGGTACCAACCAAGGATTATAAACCTTTTAGTCAATAAAGAGTTTTTTTTGTTTTAAGAACTGCTGGTGCCCAAGTTATTTGAGAGATTACGTTCTGTGCAGCCTAGTTTTCTTCAGTACATAGGATTTGGTCAGCTGAATTAAACTGTACAAGTTTGTTATACATGGAAACATCCACTCCCGGCCATCAAAGGAGTTCTGTAATTCTTGGCCCGTTTTGGCTATGTAAATACTTTATGTGTACAGTATCTAGTAGAATTAAGTCTACTAATTAACCAATTCTACTAGAACTAATCAAAACATGTGCCATGTGCCTCAGTGAAACAAGAACACATTTGGAATACATTTGAAATGCTAAAATTAGCTTTGAATTTTTTGGCATGGATATACTTTTTTCTTTTGTTATTTGAAGCGTTTTGACATTTTTAAAAAAAATGGCACGAGGGCAAAATAATAATCAATTAATTGCTTGAAAATAATATATTTGTCAACGCAGAGTCCTCTAATGATGAATAATAATTCAGTGGTACCCATACTGAGAGCAGCCACTGATTTTACTGAACATAAAATATATACTAATCTCATGAATTAAATAGTGCCATTTGTACAACATTGTTGCATCATCCTTAATTAAAAAAAAGCTGTGAGGTGGGGTAAGAATAATTTTTCAAATGTAATATGTTGACTAACAATCTTTCAGTATTTAGCTGTGCAACATTGCCATAATACGACCATGTCTCAGTTCAGACACATCCAAAACACTTATTCGGTCTCTTATCATCTCCCTCTTTATTACTGCAACCTACTCATCGCAAGTATCCCAACAAGTCGCCTTTCACAACTCCAATCTGTTCTAAATGCTGCTGCTAGACACATTCATCTATCTCAATACTCAACATCGGCTGCTTCCATCTGCATGTCCCTTCACTGGATCCCAATCTCCTCTAGAATCAAATTCAAACTACTCACACACATGCAAGACCCTTAAAAGTGAAGCTCCTCCCTATATTTCATCTCTTATCTCCAAATACACTCCTTCACACAACCTTCGCTCTGCTTCTGACCTTCACTTTGCTTCCCCTCTCATCACTTCTGCACATTCTCGTCTTCAAGACTTCTCTCAGGCCTCTGCTTTTCTCTGGAACTCTCTGCCTCGAGCTGTCAGATTTTCTCCTTCTTTCCAAACTTCCAAATGCTCTTTAAAAACCCACCTTTTTAAAGAAGCTTATTCAGTGTATCTTAATTAATCAACAATTACTGTATCATAAATCACAAAGTTGTTTCTAAAATCCTAATGTCTCAATTGTAACCAAATCATTAGTTTGTAAACTCCCACGTGTAGGGCCCTCTAATCCTATTGTACTCTGTAAAGCCTTGTTTGTTATTTAACATTTATTCCCCATTTGTTAAAAACTGAGCTAAACCACTGCCTAACTTGTCGGCGCTGGTGATGGGCGAATAAATTCAGCAGGCATGGATTTGCGGTTAAAGGGCATGTAAAGTCTAAAATAGAATAAGGCTAGAACTGCTGTATTTTGTATACTAAATATAAACATGAACTTACTGCACCACAAGCCTAATCAAACAAATAATTTATGCTTTCAAAGTTGGCTACAGGGGGTCACCATCTTGTAACTTTGTTAAACATCTTTTCAAGACTAACACTAAGTGCACATGCTCAGTGTGGTCTGGGCTGCTTAGGGATCGTCATAAACAAAGCTGCTTGAGTTCTGCATGGCTGGTAAGTATGGGGCTCCCCCTGCTGTTCATAAGTATGATTGTTTCCCTGCTCAGCAGTTTAGGACCATCTGACAATTCCTATCCACAGCATTAAATGAAGGGAGAATTTCACTGCATACAGTAAGGTTTCTTATAAAAACGTTAAACATTTTTTATTTAAAGTATATTGTAGATAGTTTTCTTTTTCATTAAAGAAAGTAAAAATGTGATTTTATTTTTTTGCCTTTACATGCCCTTTAATTTCACATTTCGCCACCCGTGAATGTTTTCGCAAAACTGCGATGGGGAAAAATCTACCGCAGCAAAAAAATGGTCGAAAGCATAAAAATTGTCCTGCATAAAAATTATTTAGACGTCCGTTGACTTTAATGCATTTGGACAACATTGTTGTGTGTATGAAAATTGTTGCTTGTGTCAAAAATTGTCTTGAGTCAAAATTATTTCAACGCCCATTGACTTCAATGTGTTTCATTCACCCATCATTAGTCGGCACTTTATAAATAACTGATGGTGATGAAATTATGATAATTTTTCAAATGTAGTATGTCGACTAACAAGAGCAAAGTTTGAGAACATTTTGGTAGTGGGGGTGGGTTACATTTATGGGGTAACACAGGATAAGTCCACATAGGAAAAACAAGTTGAAATGCAGGAGCAGCTCTACAGATGGATGTGCAAGTCCAGGAATACCATAGAATAGCTAAGGCTACGTGATGTTCCCCAGTGTGTGTAAGGAAGCAAGTTACCTACTAAGAGATTCTGAAAGGACTGCAGAGGTCTTAATCGTCATTGTTTCACACTAATTCCTTACTCTACTTATCAAACTTGCTTGTGTAGATATAGGACCAGAAATATTATTCCATTCTAAACAAATTCCATTGCATATGATATTATAATATCAGATTTAAAATTTTTAAGATGTTTCATTTCACAGGAGGGGATAGCTGCATATACAGTATACAGTAGACATCCTCTGCATCTAGTGGAGTGCACCATTCACAGGTATAAAAGTATGGAACTCATTGGCACTCAGACTTATGCATATTTATATGTATTTTACGTACTTATATATATAGGTATACATCTTTATACAGACATAAAATAATCCTATTCTATTTATCTGCACACCAAATTATAATTGCAGCTCTGTTATTTAAGATATCCATTTTTCAAAACACACACATTTTAAAATTTCAATGGTGTGGGGTTTATCTGTATTGCTTAACTTCCTTGACCCACTGATTTATATAAATTCATCTTTATAAGGCTGTAGGTCCATAGAGCTCTTTATAGATATTACTTCCCAAATTGTTCTATTTGACATTGCCCTACGGGCCTAAAGGCTGCCACATTGTTAAGATTAAGTCTAAGATAGAGGATGCATAGGTCTTGGAACAATAACAAAGCAGATCTGGGCTGCTGATTTCTAAATGGAATAAAATGCATAGTTACATAGTTCATTTGAACTGAAAACAGACAACTGTCTATCAAGTTCAACCCAACTGACTTTCACCATCATCACTCAACAGCATGAAAAAATGAATGAAAACACTTATTGGCTTTGTGCCTCTCTCTGTACAAACATACACAAATATACAATATCTATCTATCTATCTATCTATCTATCTATCTATCTATCTATCTATCTATCTATCTATCTATATATATATATATATATATATATATATATATATATATATATACACATATGCCACACAGACAAACATTCAAAAAAAACCCATAAAAAACATATTTATTTACATATATTGTACAAACAGTTTATACACAAACACACATATACGTATTCACTTGTGTAAGTTTCTATAGTATATTATATCATTAATAATATCAATATACCTCAACCCACTTACTAGGGTTTTGGTTCTTTTGAGCAAGCAGACAATGAATCCACACCAATGAGCGTGTATTAAAGTGATATATTGTGAAATAAATCAATTGATTGTTATACATAAATGATTACACTTGGAGTAAACAATAATTACAATATTTACAGTTACGCATTACACAAGTCTACATTGCCTTCCCCTCTGGTCTTCATTCCTCACATCTTGTCTTGTCTCAGGCTCCTCTGGCTTCTCCAGCTCTCTAGCTGCCTCCTCTCAGCTGCCCACCTCCTTTCACATTTGTCCAGCGTTCTTTTATTCTGGGTTCTCACCTGCCCCCCACAGAAAACCCTCCCAATTGCCAAGATTCTGTGATAAACCCCCAACTTGCCTACATCCTGTTGAGCAAGTTTTCTCACATACAAAATCAGTTTTATGGTCCCCACAGCAGACATAGGCCTTAGTAGTCACAGGAAAACCTTTGTTATGATAATCAGGACTTCATGTAAGTTCCCTGAACAACAGCTTTCATATTAAATAACAAAATCAAGATGGCAATTTCTTACACTTGCATACATAAAATAACTGTATCAAACAAGGGAAGGTTGTGCTTACCACTATTTTTTAAAACCATTAGGCGGGGGTGCAATGAGGGTGTGACCACAAAATACATATAGTCAACTACAAGAGGGTTGCGTGCAGAGGACCTCTTGTAGTTGACTATAAAATAACTGTATCCCTGGATATTTTGCCAGTCCAAAGAGACATCCAAATCACTCTTAAAAGGTATTAACTGACTTCAGAAACTATAAAAAGGGAAGAATATATAACTGTGATAAATATTTTTTTATTAAAATAGAATTACATGAAGCTGAAGAGAAGAGTATCTACTGGAGGAGAAGGATAGCACTCGGTTTATAGATATGACCATTTTGGATGTTCACAGAGGAGGCTACAACTTAACCTTTTTACAGTCGAATTATACTACACTGAAATCTTTCCAACAATATGGAATATCATAAGTAGTGATGGGCGAATTTATTTGCGGCGAATTTGCGCGATTCGCAGCCAGCGAATAAATTCGCGAAATGCCCGCGAAAATTAGTGTCAAAAATGGGTGCCGGCGTCAAAAACGGGCGCCGGCATCAAAAACGAGACGCTGGCGCCGTTTCGCTAATTTTTTGCCGAAACGGCGCAAATTCGCCCATCACTAATCATAAGAAAAAAAATGGTTAGGTTCTTCTTCACCTGTCTGATTAAACTGCCTAGCCACACGAAAAATAAATGAATGTACATCCTTGGAACAAGAAATATGCAATTAACTCTACTTAAATTGTTGAATTTAAACATGAAAATTATTTTAGATGAAAACATTGTCAAAATATATTTGAAAGAGTTTCTTAAAAGATAACAGGCAAGTTGCTATGGAGCAAAGCGTGAATCATTTCCTGTGTCATGAAAATGCAAAAAAAAAAAAGAGCAGAAAGTTTCTTGAAACTGATGAGTCACAGCTGAATGCATCTGCAAGGATCGTACAGTTCAGCATCCTAAAGCTGGAAATAAATTGATCTCTGAATTGTACAGCATAAAATGCAAGCCAAACAAATAAAATTCTGGCAAAAGGAGAAAGGATTTCCCTTGCTGAAGGTAAAAGAAAATCTATGAGTTCAACCACTATGATTGATTGGGGATAATTTCTAAGAATAAGAGCCCTGAGTAATAGAGACTGACATGGATGAGGAGTCAACTAGTGAACTTTTAATGACTTTCTAAAGATGTCATACTCATTTTGAGAACCAAGAGTACTCATTGTATGCAGAAACATATGGAGGCTGCCCCAGTACTTATTCAGCTTATAGTCTTTATAGGCTTATAGGAAATCAAACCAGATTCAAATACAGAGATGGAGTCATAGGCTCTTTGCACTGCAATAAGCTGACAACATGAGGTGAACATTTAACAGCTGAGGGCTCAAGAGATATAAATCAGCATGTTGATGACGCAGGCTTAACTGAAGCATATGCACCACACAATCACATCCTTTTTCCCCATGGAAATAAACGGCGAGCACAGTGTATGGTGTGCATCATTTAAGACTTGACCTTCTGTAGCTATATATTTGTGTTGGGGGTCGTGGTTGTGGCAGAGAGTGAGCTACAAAACACAGACTATAACGAGCGATTAACCCCTTTACCCTAGTACAGCTACAGACATGCCTTGTAGAATCTATGATGCTAATACTTAACATCTCACTGCCAACTGTATACTGTATTTACCATCACATACTATACAGCTGCCATTAAACACAGAAGCCATTATAGTTGGATTTTAGCACTGTATTTACAAACAGTTACACAATTAACTGTACAAAACAAGGACCAGAAAATTGTATAAAGCATTGCTGTCCAAGATTTTGAGGTGGTTTCATGAGGTGGGCAGGTTTTGCCTGTATGATGTATGTAACGCTTTCTTGGCCTATCCCGCCAATTAGGGGTTAAGGGTGTCCAGCTAGTGTATGAGCATGGGTTACACTGTGAAACTACACTCAGGGCGGAGCCTTCGCTAAATGGAAGCTTCCCCTTTAAGATGGTGTAAAACTACAACCCACAGGCTAATCAGTGTGAAAAATAGAATAATGGACGCCAGGAGGTTCTTTAGATAGTGAAAACAAGTGAGATGGTTTATTAGCACAACAATATGCAAAGGCAATTGACCACAGGTTTACTCACGCAGGAGTTGTAGCAGGAGTTGTAGCAGGAGTTAGCATATCACAGAGGAGAAAGAATAGCATTGAGGATGATGCAGTATGTACAGATGTCACTCCTCAAGTCAAACAGTAGGAAGAATATCTCACTCCCAAAGACCAGCGACCAAAGTGAAACAGGATCGATCAAGTAGGGGTCAGGCAGTGCTCTGCTAAACTGAATTCCCTATCACTGAGTTCCCTACACTAAAGGCACCTTAAAAGCCTTTGGGAGGCTACTCCCTGCTATTCTCCTTGTTGGAGCACAGAACTGCTCATGCTACCTTAATCTGGCTATCTCTCTCTCCTAGAGAGACTATTACAGATCTGCCCTAATGATAACTAATCCTCGTTAACGGGATTGCCTGGTTCCCGACTTCAGCACCAAAGGTACAGGTCCCTTTGGGGTAAATGGCTTACTGGGGCCTTGGTGATCCCAGGCTCAATGGGGAACACCTAGCAGCACAGACACCAGGAGCCAAAGAGGAAGAGGCCACTCCCTACACAGCACTATATAGCAGTGTGGCAGGGGGGTGTCATTACACTCTTTGTCCAATAGGTGTGGTTGTTACACTTTACCAGTTAGAAGGGCTAGGCCCAATAACAAGGGAAAAGAGAACTTAAGCAAAGGTAGGGGATTAACTCTATAGGAGCCTAATAGATCCTATAGGTCCCTACATGTACATAGAAGATTGTGACGTAATATTGGGGAGTATGGCAACATAACAAACTAGCCTTATAAGCATAGAGCAAAAGTGATGCCGTTATAACCCTAATTTGGCTACTGTCTCTTTAAATAGCAATTAACCCTTGGTAATCTAGGGGCCCTGAGTCCCTTTTGCGTAGTGCTTCCACCTAGGGAACATTGAGGAGCACACCTCAGGGAATTTCCACTAGGAAAAATAAAACACACAGTTTGCAAATGAAACAGATATAAACTTTATATAAAACAGTAAAGAAAGAACTTGGGCAATCTAATACACAATGCACTCCTGGACTGGGGACACGTACCAGCGCAGTCGATGGTACCGGCGCCCATTTAGACGCTGGCAAATTGTCGCCGGCGTCAAAATCCCTGTTTGGCCCATCACTAGTGACCTGTGACGTCAGCACAAAATATCTATCTAGGAAATAGGCCTCGCTCCTTGATAGTAGGCACTGCTGAGTGTTTACATTATTCACAAAAAAATGAATGGTTTACTCAATATTACACTTAGCACTCCGACTAATACTGATGTAATTTATACCTCTCCCTGTCCTTTTCAGGAAACAATCTCAGATACAGTATTGATCATTTATATACTAAAACAGGAATCGGCATTTGAATGTGCATTATGTACTATACTTCCCATGTTGCCTTGCTTCTTGCACACTGAGGAAGAGTTATTTACCCTCAATCTGAATGCAGCACTGTTATCTGGAGAGGACAACATATGGAGAGTAGGTGGGCAGCACAGGAGTAGTTATGCACTAAGGAGCCTGTACTTTTTAATTCTGCACTCCAGTAATTGAGTCTGTGGGGTTGGTAAATGGGCTTTTGTGCCTAATTCATTGACTCAAACATAATAACAGACAATATATGTATTTTCACACAAGGGGAATGTTGATTTACCCCACAGTAAGTGATTATTTTTGCTATAATGCCTTTAAAACAGATTTATTTGCATTCTCTGTTTGTCACACAAACCATCCTGCTGTTGCAAACAACATGAACCAGATATAAGAGAAAACCACAAAATGCTGCAATTTTAGTGTTTAATTACATGGCTAAATAATCTAAAATAATCTAGCCACCATAATAGCAGCATCTCCCAGCATCCTTAGCCAATCAACAGCTGGCACAGAATGCTGTAAAATATATTCCAAACTCCCTCTCAGACAAGCACAGGTTGGATAACCATGCTCTGATGGACATTAAAGTCATGCTGTGTAATCTCAATAATACGAGATGAAGAGACACATTCCTGCAGAGCTGTGAAATTAAAAACTCTCACTTTCCCTTGTGTACATGTTTCTGTTTATAAACTTGGCCAGTGTGCCTGTATAGATTTGTTCTGTTTTACACACAACAGCTTCCTCTGTAGCCTCTCTATTCCTTCACTGAACAATAGACTTTGAATAGAAATTTATGTTTTACAGATACTTTATGGAACAGTTATAACTGACCATGTTTTTGTCATTTCTTTGCTTTTTATTACTTTAACAAGACATACTGTAGGTTCACTTTAAAAAAAAAAAAAATCTGAGATGTATTATAGAACATATGTAGAATGATTAATATATATATTGTATATATTGCTAGGTCTGTCTTAGATTACTTTTGTCATAAAGGATATTTATAATTCTTGTCTGAATATGTAGTGCCACAGGTGGAGTAGAAGGAATTATGTAGGTGATGGAAATGTCAGTGCAGGTTATTGGAAGGATATAATGCTATAACCTCCAACTGGATAGCATTTTGGAAATATTGGTTTCTGTGGAAAGGCCAGTTAATGGAAATGCCTGAGCCTGTAATGATTCTTATAAGACAGAACATATAACAACATTCACACAAGGAAACTATCAAGGGAACACTGATATTACCAGGGCTCCTAGCCAAAATATTTTATAAGGATTGTACACTACAGTTTTTTGTATTGTTATTTGGTAGTAGCCTTCTTTCATTGTATGATTGGATATCTATGTGTGTTAAGGTGGCGATGTCGCCAAACGAGCGTATCTCCCTCCGATATGGCCACCTTGAGGTCGGCAATATCGGGCTGATCCGATCGTGGGACCTAGGGCCCCACGATCGGATCCTAGTGAAAGCGAACGGGTGGTCGGATCGCGGGACCGCATCAACGAACCGGCCGCGATCCAACGGGATTTTTAGTCCCATCCGATCGAGATCTGGCCGTCTTTCGGCCAGATCTCGATCGGGGAAGCCCGTCGGGGGCCCCCATACACGGGCCAATAAGCTGCCGACTGTCAGTCGGCAGCTTTTATCTGCCCGTGTATGGCCACCTTTAGCCTGCACTGGTCTAATTGCATATCCGTGTTTTTGTTTTCCTTTGTGTGTCTGGTGTGTTCATACCAGTAAATGCATGCATGTGTGTATCTGTAATCTTTTGTGTTTAAGCCAGATATTGTCTGTTTGTATGCTTGCATTTATGTTTGATTATGCATATGCCCTGTATTCTCACACTTGACAAAGAGCCTCACAGCTCGAAACATGTTGTGTTGACAATAAAACTGAAGTTTGAGCAGTTATATTGAGCACTTTTCTTGTGAACCACACTATTTTTGGATATTACTGCTGCACCCACGGTGGAGGTGCAAACAAGAATTTGGCTAACAAGTGTTCTGCTACTTGGTTAAAGGTAACAGCCAAACACATATTTATTCTCATACACACTAACAAGTCTGTTAGGACAGCCTGGGCTGTATAACTCCTCCCTGGGAACTTCCCTAATCCACCCACAGACAAACTGATGAGTTTATTTGCAGGACATTATGCCTTTAAATAACTATGATACATACAACCTGCCAGCCAGGAGCAATTTTACATATTATTTAAATGGTATTATCTCTGAGCTGATGGGGGCAGTTTTTTCAGCGTCCTGAGAAGGAATCCCTTTGCCCTGAGAAGAGCACACTTTGCACTTCAGAGCCCTGATAAGGACCTCTTTCCTTCCAAACTCTAAATAGAGTGCATCTTTCTGCCACTGGGGTGCCCTACTGACTTTAAATACACAGCTCTCTCTGGGATCTTGCAGCATGTTTCTTTTACTCTGCTGCTTCTCTCTTTCCCAGCAGCACTTCCTGTGTAGGTCTTCCTTTCTGTTAGCTCAGAGGGTGGGGACTCCTTCCCCTTTTTCAGGGTTACATAGTAACATAGTAACATAGTAAGTAAGGTTGAAAAAGGACACACGTCCATCAAGTTCATCAAGTTCAACCTTTTTTATTTTATTTATTTATTTACTTTTTTATTATATCTGCCTAACTGCCAGTTGATCCAGAGGAAGGCAAAAAACCCATCTGAAGCCTGGGTTGCCAGGTTGGTGGTTTTCCAGCCAAATTGGACTGCTAATTTAAAACCCAGGTGGACTTGTGTAGAAGTCGGCGTTACCAGATTTTGGGAAAAAGAGGGCAAATCTGTCCCATTTTGCTTTATGGAAAAATTTGTGAAGATTTTAAAAAGGCATATTTTGACATATATTAATTAATTTTTTAGACTTTTTTTTCACTGCCCATATTGTGCTATTTTTGGGCTAGTTTTGTAGCAGACTTTGGCTGGTTTTGAAAATTAGAGCTGTCCTCCTTGCACAGAACAAAACAGAGGAGCGACAAATATACATAGCTCCCCTACAGCATTTATTCAACTTTTAGCTGGACACATTGATGATAAGAAACATCCTTTTTTATTATAGGTTTTTATTCAGACTTAATTGAATTGTTCATGTAAAGGTTTTTTTTCTTATAAATAACTTAAAATAAATATAATTTCATTTAAAAACTTCAGATGGTGTAACTCATCACATGCTATTAGTTCAGTGCACCCCATGGCAAAAATAAAGGAACTTAGCATAGGTTGGAGATGAGAATATGACAGCAAATAATTGTAGAATACTGTGAAACCAAATAGTGAACTAATTTCTCAGAAATGAACTCATCAGGAGCTTCATACAGACATTTAGCCAAAAAGCTGACATATGTTGCTGGAGACAACAGCTAAAAAAGGTATTACAACAAAAACCCTTTGCTATACAGAACAGGTCATAGAGAAAAGTTATGCAGTCACCAAAAGCAGTGCCAAACAGTTCTTTTTCAATGTCAATATAAATAAACTCTGCTTATCAGGTACTATTTAGCAGCTAAATTTACCAAAACACTATGATCCCTGCAATGTGACTCAGGATGTTATTGATTGCCTTGTGCTTCTCATAAAACATCTGCTCAATATGCTGATGCATTCGGTAGAAAAAAAGGACATTTTTTTCTTCTACATGCTCATGCAACTTGAGTTTATGAAATGCATTAGATTAAATGTACTATAACTTTGCTGTGAAAAATTAACATAGTATACAAAGGACGTGTACAGTATATACAAGGTGTGTATAATATTGTACAAATTAATATACTGCCAGATATATACAGTAAATAGCAAATGTTAACAATCATAACACAAAATCAAACTTAATGTATTTACTCCATGTAAAGAGAACACCAATAACACTAATATATAATATTTTATGTAATCAAAAGTCAACGGGAGCTTATTCAGCAGCAACCAATTGCTCCCACTCCAGCTTTGGTCTCGCCTGGCAAGCCATTACCAGCACATCAGGTAACTGAATACAATCTAAAATAAAATCACACTGTATTCTAGGCATACAACGGCACTAGTCTAGACCCTAGTATTTATCCTGAAAGTGGATGTAAAGGCAAAAAATAAAATACCAGTTTTACTTTCTTTAATGAAAAAGAAATCTATCTCCAATATACTTTCATTAAAAATGTGTACTGTTTTTATAAGAAACCTGGTTGTATGCAGTGAAATTCCCCCTTCGTTTTACTTGCTCTGATTGCTGAGGATAGGAAACTTCAGAGCGTCCTTAATTGCTCCGCAGGGAAATGATCATACCATACTTCCCTGAACTCAAGCAGCTTTGTTTGTTTCCCTGTAGAGCAGCAAGCAACCATGTAGAGATTTGTATCCACAGGCCCAGTGCAGTCTGCATATTCGGATTATTAATCAGTCTTGCTGTATCAGCTACTATGGCAGAAATTATTGGACTTGTGCTGTCTTGATAATTTATGACGATCCCTAAGATTAACCTCCCAACAGACACTCAGACCACACTGCGCATGTGGGTGGTCTTGGAGAGATGTTTAACAAAGTAACAAGATGATGACACCAACTTTGAAAGCAGAAATCATTTGTTTAATTAGGCTTCTGGTGCAGTAAGTTCATGTTTATATTTAGTATACAAAATACAGCATTTCTAGCATTATTCTATTTTAGACTTAATTCCCCTTGAAGAGATGGTAAAGGCCTTTGAACTATTGAAGAAGACATTTATTTTAGCTCCAGTGCTCAAACGTCTAGATTCTACCCTTCGTTTCTTGGTAGAAGTAAATGTCTCCAAGGGAGCTGTTTGTCTCAGCAGCACCCTGTTACCAATAAGATTCATTCCTGTGCTTTGTTTTCAAGGAAGTTCTCTCCTGTGGAAATGAATTATGACATTGGTAACAAGGAATTACTGGCCATTAAATGGGCCTTAGAGGAGTGGAGACATTTTTTTGAGGGCACTAAACAAGTGGTTACAGTGTTTACTAATCACAAGAATTTCTTGTTTATTGACAAGCTAAGCACTTAAAGGACCAGTAACATCATTTTTTATTCACAAAAAAAAATAATTAATATACATTACTTACCCCCAATATGCTGCTCTTTCCTGCTGTTTCAGTAAGACATCCGGAAAAAATCAAACCGACGCTGTCCCACGGCGTCCAAAGGGTCTCCGCCATCTTCTAGCTTCATCTTTCTTCTTCTCCTCTACGTGCGCGCAGCTGTGTGCCTCTTCCTGGTCTTCATGACGTCACTTCCTCTCTCACTACTGTTCCCTCAGCGTCTGTCCATGCAGCTTTCCCCGTGTCCCTGTCACACAGCCGTTGCCTACTTTCATGTAGCCTTACCCCTCCGTGTTACTCTCACTGACATTCCCTCACCCAGACTTTTCTTTTCCTGAGCGTCCACTTTCAATGCAGCATTCTCCCCCCCCCCTTCCTCTCACTGCCGTTCCCTCATACAGCCTTCTCCCTCCCCTCTGTGTTCATCTCACTCTGTTAACTCTTTCTCACACTTTCAACTTTCCTCCCCCTCTCCATGTTCCTCTTACTGCCGGCTCCTTTTCTTAGCGTCCCATGTCTATGCCGCCTTCTCCCCCTTCTGTGTGCCTCTCACTGCCGTCCCCCTATCCCAGCCTTCAACTTTCCTCCCCCTTCCATGTTCCTCTCTCACTGCCGAGCTCCTCTCACCATCGCTGCTGTCACTCTAGCGTCCAACTCGTAAAACAAAGTAAAAGAAAAAAAAAATACACGGGCAGAAAAGGGAGACGTCTGCGCTGGTTGCCGGCTGCTATGCTCTGAAGCTCTTCTGACTTCCGGGTTCCTGCCGGAAGTCCTGGGAGGAGGAGCAGTGCCTAGGACGCGCACGTACTGTAATGAGTGAATATTGGTCGCCAAATCGCCGTTTTTCTAAAGTCAGGTCAGACCATGGAGGGGAGTTTTTACTGGGGACTTTTCAGGTAAAAGGAGGGTGAATATGGAATATCTATTAGGTCAGGGGTATTATAAGCAGGCTGTAATTTTTATTTGTTTAATAAAAAAAAATGATGTTACTGGTCCTTTAAATCCTAGACAGGCGAAATGGGCATTGTTCTTTACCCACTTTAATTTAATCATAACCTACAGGCTTGGGGAAAGAAATGCTAAGGCTAATGCCCTCTCCAGAAGTTTTGTCTCTAGTCCTCAAAAGAAGTCTGAAACTGTTTTTTTCCTCCATTATTTACTGTTTTTGGCCCCAGAGTCTTTTCATTTTCTCGTCAGTCCTCAGATGTTCCTACTTTTACCTTTCCTGAAAGTGAAATTAGGTTGAGGGGGTAAGAATGCTTTCACCTTACCTTAGTAAATACAATAACAAATATTCCAAGGGCGTAGGTGTGATACATTGCAAAGTTCAGGGCTTCCCTCTGACTTTCCTCGCGTTTTTACCACATATTCGAGGGATATCCCCTACTTACAGAAGATTATACATAAATATTGGGACATACTCTCACAGGACTCGACTTTGAAAGCATTCTTACCCTCTCAACCTAATTTGCTTTCAGGAAAGGTAAAAGTATTGGCTCTTCCTTATCCCTCAGTCTGTTTCTGGAACAGAAACCGTCACGTTCATCCAGTTGGCTCAATGTCAAGGGTTGTTATAAATGTGGCAAATCTCGTTGCTATGCCTGTGCATACGTGAACCCATAAACGTCTTTTGTATCAAGGAATAGTTCGCATAGACACAATATCAAATTCTATGCTAATTGTGACACGAAATATGTAATTTGTCTGATTACCTGTGCCTGCGGTTTGCAGTATATTGGTAAAACAATCAGACCAATCAGGAAACGGATATCAGAACATCTGAATGGGGTCTCAAGAGGGGACAAAAGTTCTGCTATTTTGAAACATCTGATTGAAGTTCATGGGGGTAACAAATGCGTTTCTTTTCAGGTCATAGATAGAATAGTTCCCGGAATTAGGAAAGGAGATATAGAGAAATCCCTTTTAAAAAACTGGGACTGAGCAACCATTCCCCCTATTCTTCCACCATACTTATTTTCAGCTCATATTTTATTATATCCATGTCTATACCTCAGTGTAATTTTTGTATTTTTTATATATATATTTTTTGTTATTTTTTGTATTTTTTTGTATTTTTGTACTTTTGTATACATATATACACATGCCTATTTCCTTGGTGACAGCTCTTTATCTACTTTCTAAACTTTTCCTTGCTGGCATCTTACATTTATTCATTTCATAGATTATTGCATATATGATATTTCATTTGTACATAATTCATATAACACATCAATTACATTTATTTAATTTATCAAATATACGTATTTATTTATTCATTCTATATACATTAATTTATACATATACACAAATAATTTTCGTAACCTGAATATATTAGGTTATAACCATATTTATTTCATTCTACATACATATATTCCTTTATTAACAGACAGGTGTTATACTGACTGCAGTGTTTTTAACCAGATTGTTAATAATCACCTGGTGTGTGTTTTTTTTTAGTGTTTATAAATACTATGCCAGCAGGGGGCGCTTTTGGCTTCTGATGAAGTGACCCATGCAGTCACAAAACACGTAGAGCCATGCACTCCCCTGCAGAACTCATCAACTTTTTGCAATACTCGAAGTATATTCAATAAATATGGACTTTTAACTGGCATCCTGTGTACGAGATTACCCTGCATTTATGATCCAGCTACACGTTGAATGCGCCTTCCCTATTTCAAATACCTTGGTGTTAGTTCTGGCTTTTGGGATACCATATACTACCAAATTTAAAAGAGAATATTCATCCCAAGGTACTAAACGACTTAGCTCTGTGATTGCCAAACCACTTTACTGAGTTTTTCAGGATTTGTTGTGGTCTGGCATGGTGCAGAGAGACTGGTGAATTGCTAATGTGGTGCCGCTATTCAAAAAGGGATCCCATTCTCAGCAGGTTAGTCTGACATCAGTTGTAGGAAAGCTTTTTAATTGAGTATTAATGGATAAGATATTTGACTACATTACAAATAATAATACTATGATTTTCTGCCAGCTTCGTTTTATGCGGAATAGATCTTGCCAGACTAATATAATTTCTTTTTTATGAGAAGATGAGCAGGGTGTTCGAATGCTTTAGTATAGGGAATGGTACTGGAAGAGTGATCAAATGATGCATGTTTTCCTGACTAGTGAAATATTCATTTTGGTCACGACAATGTTTCGTAAACATTTTTATACTTTGTTTCGGAGCGACAGAGGCAATAGAAAAGGAGGAGGGTATGTCTGTTTGTTAGGCAGGATTTAAAAGCTTATATAAAGGAGGAGGTTATGTTAGCAAACGAGGGGGCAGAAGTCTTATGGGTGGAGTTCATCACCAATTGTAAAGAGTTCAGCAAATTAATTGTAGGCGTATGTTATAGACCCCCTAATATAAGTGAGGAGGAGGAGGCGAAGCTCCCGATGCAAATAACAAAGGCTGCTAGTTTAGGTAAAGTAATGATAATGGGAGATTTTAATTACCCAGATATTGACTGGAGCAACAGTACTGCCAGATCAGTTAATAGGAATAAGTTTAAAAACTTATTGGATGACAATTTTATGGCACAGGTTGTTGAGGAGCCAACCAGAAAAAAAGCTATTCTGGATCTAGTGATCTCAAATGACCCAGAACTTATAGCAAATGTGCAAGTCATTGAACCCTGGGTAATAGTGACCATATTGTTACATCATTTAATGTGTGGTGCAAAAAACAAATATATACTGGGGCAACAAAAACCATGAATTTTGGAAAAGCTAATTTTAGTGCCTTGAGGGCTGCCCTACAGAGCATTGATTGGGGCATTAGGTTTTCAGCTAAAAACACAGAACAGAAATGGTTCTCATTAAAAATTATATTAAATCATTACTGTTCTCAATTTATTCCCTAAGGAGGAAATGTAGAAGCTCTAAGAATCTGGCTTAATACAGAAGTAAAGAAGTTAATAGGGAAGAAGAGAAAGGCATTTAAAAACTACAAATCTGTTGGAACAGAAGCTGCATTTAATGAATATAAACACTGCAATAAATCTTGTAAATCAGCAATCCGGAAGGCAAAGAAAGAAATGAAGAGTTAATTGTGATGGAGGTGAAAACTAATCCTAAAAAGTTTTTTAAATATATTAATAGTAAAAAGATGCAGGTTGAGAGTGTAGCTCCATTAAATAATGGTTCCAGTATTGTTGTAACAGATACAGAAAAGGCAAATGTGCTAAATCAGTTCTTTTCTTCAGTGTATACAATAGAGGAGTCTCCGTTCCCAAGCTCACTTTAAAGCTGCACTAATGGCTCAGCTCAATCTAGTCAGTGGCTGACTCAGGATATGATTCATAAAGCTTTAATAAAATTAATGTAAACAAGGCTCCAGGGCCTGATGGCTTCAACCCCCGGGTTCTAAGAGAGCTTAGTTCAGTTTTAGACCAGCCCCTATTTCTTATTTTCTCAGATTCACTTTCATCTGGTATGGAGCCTATGGATTGGAGAAAAGCTGATGTTATTCCAATATTTAAAAAGGGATTACGATCTCAGCCTGGCAATTATAGGCCAGTAAATTTGACATCTGTGGTGGGCAAATTATTAGAAGGCTTGTTAATGGATCACATTCAAAATTTTGTCCTAGTGAATGGCATTATGAGCAGCAATCAGCATGGCTTTATGAAGGATAGGTCATGTCAGACAAATTTGATCGCTTTTTATGATGAGGTAAGTAAGATGCCGGACAGTGGCGGGGCAGTAGATCTATTTGGATTTTGCCAAAGCATTTGATACTGTGCCCCACAAATGACTGCTTTCTAAACTAAGGTCTGTTGGGCTTAATAAAGTTGTTTGCACATAGATAGGAAACTGGATACAGGATCGGGTACAGAGGGTGGTTGTTAATGGGACATTCTCTACTTGGAGTAAGGTTCTTAGTGGGGTCCCTCAGGGCTCGGTATTGGGTCCACTTTTATTTAACTTGTTCATTAATGACTATGGGGAGGGTATTGTAAATAATGTATCAGTGTTTGCAGACGACACAAAACTATCCAGCCCAATTAATTCCATCCAGGATGTGGCATCCTTGTAACACGAGCTTGACAAACTGGCAATCTGGGCAGCTAAGTGGCAAATGAGATTCAATGTTGAATACCCTTTATGGGACTACACTAGGCAAATCCATTATGGAAAAGGACCTTGGAGTCCTTGTAGATGATAAACTTGGCTGTAGCAAGCAATGCCAGTCAGCAGCATCAAGGGCAAATAAGGTCTTGAGCTGTATTAAAAGGGGCATAGAGTCACGGAAAGAGGGGGTCATTCTTCCACTGTATAGAGCACTTGTAAGGCCCCATCTAGAATATGCCGTACAGTTTTGGTCTCCATCACTCAAACAGGACATTATTGTATTAGAGAGGGTACAGAGAAGGGCAACTAAGCTGGTAAAGGTATGGAAAATCTTAGCTATGAGGAAAGACTGGCCAAATTGGGATGTTCACGCTGGAGAAGAGGCGCTTAAGGGGTGATACGATAACTATGTATAAATATATAAGGGGATCATATAATAATCTCTCTAATGCTTTATTTACCAGTAGGTCTTTCCAGCTGACACAAGGTCACCCATTCCGATTAGAAGAAAAGAGGTTCCGCCTAAATATTCAGAAGGGGTTTGTTACAGTGAGAGCTGTGAAGATGTGGAATTCTCTCCCTGAATCAGTTGTACAGGCTGATACATTAGATAGCTTTAAGAAGGGGTTGGATGGCTTTTTAGCAAGTGAAGGTATACAGGGTTATGGAAGATAGCTCATAGTACAAGTTGATCCAGGGACTAGTCCGATTGCCATTTTGGACTCAGTAAGGATTTTTTTCTCCCTCTGAGGCAAATTGGAGAGGCTTCAGATGAGTTTTTTTTTCCTTCCTCTGGATCAACTAGCAGTTAGGCAGATTAAAAAAAACAAAACTAAAAGTTGAACTTGATGGACGTGTGTCTTTTTTCAACCTCACTTACTATGTTACCATGTTACTATGTAACATGAATGCATTTAAGTGATATATGCTATAAAGACACAGGTACATTTAAAATGCGTGATTCGCAAATGACTAGGGCTCATAAACATAACTGCTTCAAACAAAAATATGCTGCAGTAGAGCTACTTATGGCATGCCTTTACTTTTTAAGGTAGGAGAGGGTCTGGCTGGGCTGTTGCATATATAGCTACGTCACTGTTACTCCCTTAGAAATGAAACCAGAAGGTCAGTTAGGACGAGACTTGAGGTGAAACATTCATTATCTACCTTAATAGATTTTTTTTAAATTTATGGCTGAATCAAAAAGTCTCTTACTAAGCAAGCCAACCAAAAAGACTTTGGCAATGAAAATATGAATGTTAAGCACTGTGAGCTCTAATCTCTGTCTCCTTCCAACTTACCACATGGCAATTAATGCATATTTCTATTTATCTGTATTTTTGTACTTATTGAACTTATTATTATTTGTTAAAATTAGCGATGAGCTGAATTTTTGTCTAGGTTCCATCACGAAACGACGCCAGTAGACTTTAATGGGTGAAAAAGCTGGTCAGATTTGCTCATCACTGGTTAAAATGCTTATCCTGCCTGTGTGTATTTTTATACATTGTAAAATTTTAAAAGTGGTCTGGAAAGTTCAGAATGGATAATGTATGGACAGGATGGAGCAAATGAAGCTCAGGAATAATATAGCGCTGGCCAAGGAGAGGTGACTACTAAGTGGAGAGTAAATTTATAAGCATGATATAATGTTATTTGTCTAAGGAATTTTTTTATTATAGATAAAGCATATGTAATAAAATAATAAAACAAAGCAAAGAGGGCCTACATTTCATCCTGGCAATAAAGTAGTGATGATAAGTATGTATTTAATAAATTGGTTCAACTTGACAGGCAACTGTAAGAGACAATTAGCAGTTCATCTGGCTCAGTAATTATTACCCAGATAATTTGTAAGTAGAGGTATAGGATTAGTTATCGAGAAACCCGTTATCCAGAAAGCTCAGAATTACGGAAAGGTAGTCTTCCATAGACTCCATTATAATCAAATTGTTCAAATTTTTAAAAATGATTTCCTTTTTCTCTGTAGTAATAAAACAGTACGTTGTTCCAAACTAAGATATAAGTAATCCTTCTTGGAAGGAAAATCAGCCCATTGGGTTTATTTAATGTTTACATAATTTTCTATTAGACTTAAGGCATGAAGATTCAAATTACAAAAAGATCCATTATCCAGAAAACCCCAGGTCCCGAACATTCTGGATAACAGGTCCCATACCTGTAATATAGGTTACAGTAAGCAAAATTAAATAACATACCCATTCATATTTAATACTTATTGTGGAGGGATTTCTATTTCGATTTGAAATCATTAAAAGCAATAAGTGGTTGTTCTTCACTCATTATTTGTGGGGTTTTAAACATTTAGGGGCCGATTCATCAAGCTCGAGTGAAGGATTCAAAGTAAAAAAACGTCGAATTTCGAAGTGTTTTTTGGGCTACTTCGACCATCGAATGGGCTACTTCGACCTTCGACTACGACTACGAATCGAAGGATTCGAACTAAAAATCGTTCGACTATTCGACCATTCGATAGTCGAAGTACTGCCTCTTTAAAAAAAACTTCGACCCCCTACTTCGGCAGCTAAAAGCTAACGAAGTCAATGTTAGCCTATGGGGAAGGTCCCCATAGGCTTGCCTAAGTTTTTTTGATCGAAGGATATTCCTTCGATCGTTGGATTAAAATCCTTCGAATCGTTAGATTCGAAGGATTTAATCGTTCGATCGAAGGAATATTCCTTCGATCGCAGCATTTGCGCTAAATCCTTCGACTTCGATATTCGAAGTCGTAGGATTTTAGTTCCTAGTCGAATATCGAGGGTTAATTAACCCTCGATATTCGACCCTTGATGAATCGGCCCCTAAATATTGCTTTCTCTGGATCCATTCAGTTTGTATATATGCATGTATGTATATTTTTATTTGTATAGCGCTGCTTGAGGGCAAAGCACTGTACAGCAAAACAATAAATTAGTAGTAACAAACAAGGGGTCATTGAAATAAAAAGTAACAATAAGTGAATTATCAGAAATACAATTCACATAAATATAAAATATAATTACAATACAGATTAAGTGCTCAGTGTCAAGGAAACAAAATGCTATATGACCCTACCCCATAGGGCTTACAGTCTAAATGGGAGGGTAACATACAGACAAAATTCAGAGGGGTATTAAGGTGCTATAGGTTACAGTTTGTTACACTGTTATATAAGTGCCAGTTCCCAGTTCAGGTGTCATCCAGGTGCTCCCAGAGGTAGTCTTTGAGTTTTGTTTTAAAAAAACTGAAGGAGGATTCTTTCCTGAGAGATTCAGGAATGACATTCCAAATATAAGGAGTCGCAAGAGAGAAGGGTTTGATACGGGAAACAGCAGGAGTAGTGGGTTGCCCTGAGAAGAGCGGAAGTTTCGTCCAGAAACATATAGAGAGACAAGAGATGAGATGTAGTTAGGTGCAGAGGAATGAAGGGCTTTGGAGGTCATGAGGAGGAGTTTATTCTTTGTTTTATAGGAAGCCATGATAAGGACTTCAGCAGCGGAGGGGCCTGTACCCTTTTGGATGAGAGGAGGATAATTCTAGCAGCAGTGTTTAATACAGACTGTAGAGGGGAGAGATTGGAGTTAGGGAGGCCAGTTAGTAGAAGTTTACAATATTGTAGTCTGGATAGAATGAGAGCATGCATGAGCGTCTTGGCCGTAGCAGGTTTTGACAGTGGTGTTAATATTGTCATAGAAGGAGAGAGAGAGGAGTCAAAGATTACCCCCAGACAGCGTGCTGAGTTGACAGGATTAGTGAGCATGCCATCAATAGAGATAGTAAATAGGGGAATAGGACCAGGCTTAGGTGGAGAGATGATTAGTTCAGTTTTAGGTTGAGTTTGAAGTGGCGCTGGTTTATCTAATTTGATATAGCCAGGAGGCAGTTAGAGATTGGAGCCTCTGTTTCAGCTGTTAATGAAGGGGTGGATTAATATATTTGTGTATCATCAGCATAGATGATAATTAAAGCCAAATGAACGGATGAGATCTCCCAAAGACAGAGTGTACAGGGAGAACAACAGCGGACCAAGTACAGAGCCTTGCGGCACCCCCACATTAAGTGGAACTGGAGATGAGGTTTTGTTATCATAGGAGACAGTGAATGATCGGTTAGAAAGGTAAGAAGAGAGCCAAGATGCAGCCTGGTTACGGATGCCAAGCGAATACAGAATCTGCATCAGGAGAGAGTGATCAACTGTATCAAATGCAGATGATAGGTCAAAGAGGAGAAGGATGGAAAAGTGACCTTTGGCAACCTGAAGATCATTTGTAACTCTGCATAAAGCAGTCTCAGTAGAGTGACCAGGCCGGAAACCAGATTGCAGAGGGTCCAACAGATCATGGGTGTGTAGAAAGTTAGTAATACGGGAGAACACAATACGCTCTAGGAGTTTAGAGGCAAGTTGCAGAAGGGAGACACGGGAGAGTTTGTGGTTTTTTTTTTCTGTTTTCTGATTGCTCAGATAACTATGCTTAAGAAATAAACAACTGGACCATTGGTTTAAATATTAGATCTTTTGTTCCTCTGTTTAGTGAACTAAGATTAAAAACTAAAAATACTTTAAGTTCCACTTTAAAGGTGTAAATACTGTAAAACTACAGCCTCTGCAACATATATTTTGTGGAACGTGTGATCACATTTAACATATATTTCAACAAAAACCTTTCAGGTGCTCTCATTTTCACTTGGTAACTTTTAATATGAGGATCAAGAATATTTCATTTCAAGATATAGGACAGAACTTTCAAGAAATCAATAGGTCAATTCCACATTAAAGTCTTATAATGTTTAACAAAAGTTATCCTTGCCATTTATAGCCGAATTCTGAATCAGAATTTACCTGCATCCGTTACTTGCTGGGGAAAAAAGCAATTTCCAGTGAAAATATTTATACATTTCTACCAGCTATTGCCCATGGAGTCCACTAAAACAGCCTATAAAAAGAAAAGTTATTGGAGAGCTTAATATAAGTGCAGTGAAACATGTGGCCACTAAACCTAGCTAATGAAAACATTATATTTCCACCAGAGTTAAAACCCTTTTAGGCAAAATATAGTGTATATTCCTTCAACTTTATTCTTATACCTGCTGTTTTGATGTTTGGTCTAAGAAAGTGGTAATGGTTTTGCACTCTGACACCCTGTTAGTAATATGTGACCACACACACCAGGGTCTAAACATTTTAAAGTGCAAAGCAGATATTATTATTCCTGACTCAAGGACAACATCATTTGTTAAGTGGTGAAACTGAAATTATGAGACCAACATTTCTATTCAATACTTTGCAAGCAAGATAAGAAATAAATCTGTGCTCCATCTGTAAATATTGTGACACTACTAATGCATAGTGATGGGCGAATTTGCGCCGTTTCACTTCGCTGAAAAATTAGCGAATTTCGTGAAACTGAAAAAATTCGCGAAACGGTGCTGGCGTCTCGTTTTTGACGCCGGCGCCCGTTTTTGACGCCGGTGCCTGTTTTTTCGAAGCCGGCGCCCGTTTTTGGCGCCGGCACCCGTTTTTGACTTTTTACCGCGAATTTTCACCGGCGTTTCGCGAATTTATTCGCTCGGCGCGAATTGCGCAAATTCGCCACGAATTCGCGACTGGCGAATAAATTCACCCATCACTACTAATGTACATGGATTTTAAAACATAAGCATTATTGTAGTCTCTGAAACTAAACAGCAAATCTCTTCTAGAGGTTAAAGAGCTATGTCTTTCAGAGAAAATAGATGTGATGGAGAAGGGAAAAGAAGATTTGTGGGGGGGGGATGAGTGTGGATAAAAATAAAATCCTCTTATACCTATCGTAACAGTAGGCTTAGGGGCACATTTACCTAGGGTCGAATATCGAAGTTAAAGGATTTACCGCTATTCCTACGGTCGAACGATCGAAGGAATAATCGTTCGATCGAACGATTAAATCCTTCGAATCGATCGATTCAAAGGATTTTAATCCATCGATCGAAGGATATTCCTTCGATCAGGAAATTGTTAGGAAGCCTATGGGGACCTTCCCCATAGGCTAACATTGGCCTCGGTAGGTTTTAGGTGGCGAACTAGGGGGTCGAATAATTTTTTCTCAAATATTCTGGGCAAAATGTTGCTCATGTTTTTTTCACAATCTCAATTTTGAAATGAAGGACCTTAAAAGTTATAGTTTTATATGGCACTACATTTATGTGTATTGGCAGAACAGATTCCTAATTTTTAAATAACACATATGACTGTAAATGATTGCTTTCCCTGCATTTAATGCATGATTTTGTTTCATTGCAAAAGCAATAAATCATGCCATTATCTGTTTTTCATTCTTCTATTATGACAATTAGCGTTTTATCCTGTCTTGCTATCTGCTGATGGATTACTTTGTCTTCTCTAATTTACATACAGTAACTATTTTAACAAAAAATGAACCAGCAAAATCTATCATAGCTATTAAAATATAATAGTGAAATTATCTGCAATGCCAGGTCATATGTTGCTTAGCCTTAGATCATCAGTTTGGTATACAGTATACGTTAATAGTTTCAATGGCAAAATACAATATTACTCGAGTAAATGGAAATCTGTTATCCAACTACCTTTCCACCATAAAATATGTTACTGCGTATTATTGAAGTGCACGTTTATAAAATTAATTCAGCTTTGCCATAATGAAAGTATAAGGCCTTTTTGGAGCTCATGTTTATCACAACATGGCTTCATTTTTGAAAAATTCTACTTCAATAAACATCTTGTTAGCTTTTGTTCATGTAATTTAGTAATCTCGGTCTTGCCATAATTTTAATAAAGGGGGGTTTTCTGTATAATCTTTCTGTAATTTGGATCTTCATACCTTAAGTCTACTAGAAAATCATTCAATCAATAAATAAACCCAATAGGCTTGTCTTGCCTTCAATAAAGATGAATTATATCTAAGTTTGGATCAAGTACAAGGTACCGTTTCATTATTACAAAGAAAAAAAATGTTTTTTAAAATTTGGATTATTTCATTATAATGAAATCTATGGGAGATCCCATACCTGTATTTTAAAAAATGTCATCTTTATATAAAAATATTCAGAGGATACCATCAGTTTCTTCAAATCATTAACCATAATAGGCCATTACTGCTAAATTTCAAGAGCATTGTAATATATGTTCAACTTGCTTTTTTTTTTTAAACTTCTTACAATATAATTCACATGTATTTTAAGCACCATAACGTAGCCCAGTTAGGAATCATTTTCTCTATTCATTCTCATGTTTCATTTGCTGCGTCAAGAACTAAATATAGCCCTCTTCTGCTACGAAATGAGATCTAGCATGCATGTACTTGCGTGTGGCACTACTGGAGTCCTGTGGCTCCGCTATGTGGTAGAGCAGATAAAAAACTTTTACCCTACTACATAAATTTAAAAAAATTATTTCGCTCAGCAGAGATAATGATCAGAACTCAATATACAGTATGTCTTGCTTAAGCAATGAATTCTTACAACTCTTGTGCAGTTTTGATTGGGCGGACAGCTAAATGTAAAGTTGATTTGTAACATATTATAAACAACATTATTACATATTTTTACTTTTTAAACTTCTTGTAAAATGAAATGTTTGTTATTTTACAAAAATATACTTAGATAAGAAATGTAATTAGATGTTATGTATATCATTTTATTTTATATTATTTAACAATACTGCAATTAGAGTGTATATAGGTGTATGTACTGCTGCATTTCTCAATCATTTATCAGTCATTTCACAGTGAATCCTGATGTTTTCTTGTTGATGCTTTTTTACAGCTGTCATTTTTAAATTCTGTGCTTGGGGTGAAAGTTTTGATCGCTTTCATCTGATGTGCTGATTGAATCTTTAACTTCTATCTGAAGAATTTTAATGTGCTTGATATTTGTAGCACCTAACAGTATAGCTGTAATAAAAAGCAGTCGGCTTTTATTCATGGAACTGTAATCCCTATGTACTTGAAAAATCAAAATCATAAAACATCACACTGGCTTGGAAGCAGTGATACTTGTCAGTGTGCATTAAGTGAACCTTAACATTTTTTTTAACACATCCTATATCAAAAACAAGAAATGAATATACAATCTACTCTGTTGTTTCCACATGTGGTTTCAGTAAAGAAAGTACTTTGTTTCTCTCTTAAAGGGATAATGTCATGGGAAAAAAATCTTTTTTCAAAATGAGTCAGTTAATAGTGCTGCTCCAGCAGAATTCTGCACTGAAATCCATTTCTCAAAAGAGCTAACAGATTTTTTTATATTCAATTTTGAAATCTGACATGGGGCTAGACATATTGTCAATTTCCCAGCTGCCCCAGTCATGTGACTTGTGCTCTGATAAACTTCAATCACTCTTTACTGCTGTACTGCAAGTTGGAGTGATATCACCCCCTCCCTTCCCCCCCCCAGCAGCCAAACAAAAGAACAATGGGAAGGTAACCAGATAACAGCTCCCTAACACAAGATAACAGCTGCCTGGTAGATCTAAGAACAACACTCAATAGTAAAATCCATGTCCCACTGAGACTCCTTCAGTTACATTGAGAAGGAAAAACAGCAGCCTGCCAGAAAGCATTTCTCTCCTAAAGTGCAG
The DNA here is from genome assembly GCF_017654675.1 of Xenopus laevis. Lineage (NCBI taxonomy): Eukaryota > Metazoa > Chordata > Amphibia > Anura > Pipidae > Xenopus > Xenopus laevis. The sequence goes on along the minus strand of NC_054372.1, from coordinate 159,182,979 downwards.
GCACAAGTCACATGACCAGGGGCAGCTGGGAAATTGACAAGATGTCTAGCCCCATGTCAGATTTCAAAATTGAATATAAAAAAATCTGTTGCTATTTTGAGAAATGGATTTCAGTGCAGAATTCTGCTGGAGTAGCACTATTAACTGATGTGTTTTGAAAAAAACATGTTTTCCGATGACACGATCCCTTTAATGTTATATATATGTGTAACAGTACACAGAATAAAATAACTGTTAAGTAATATACAAATATATACAGTGCAAACTATTGAAAATACATAGTAGTATACAAAATACAGTCTTTATTTTGGTTAGGAGATTAAGCATCACCACAGTGCTGGAAAACCATTTGTTATAGACACAGAGAACACACGTGTTAATAATAATAATTAATAATAATTGTTAATAATAATTAATAATAGTTAAATCAACTTGGAAATTAGGTAAATGTGTATATTAATGCATATAAAGTAGAGGTAACAGAATGGCAATACTGCATATAAAAGATGCCAGTGTTTATTGAGAGGCAACAACTGACTCACACCACGTTTTGGGTTGGAGCTCTGCCTTGGTCCTTGCTACATTTTTGATGACTTTGCAAAGGATTCCCAGTCGTCTTAAAATTACATAGTGTCTTTGCAACTACTGGGTTGATACATGAGGTCTCCTGGTACAAACTGATTTTCCTTACCAGTCGAAATTCTTGATGAAGATAGCTGAGTTCTCAGTAGGTTTGAGAGGATCGTTAATTTTTGGGAAAATGTAGAAGTCTAATTAATGCAGCATTTGTAATAACTACTGGGGCAATACCTTTTGGATCTATGTTTTCCCCATAAACATTTAGAACCACATGTATATTAGGTACATTGGATTTTCTTGTATGCTCAACATGCTCAACATATTAACTCAGGAATGGTTCAGATGGGTGTATCTGAACCATTTTGATTCACCAAAAATTTGCAAAATGGCTAAAAAGTAACCAAACACATTGACGTCAATGGGCGTCAAACCACAAAAATTTTTTCCAACCCTGCAACATTTTTTTTGCTATCCATTATAGTCTAGGGGCTTTTTTTCTCAGTGAAACAGGGCAAACTATTTTGCTTATCTCTACTCAGGACCTAATCATTTCACGATATGGTTGCCCACTCCTTATAAGGTTTTGTGTCACTATGTTTATTCACATGTGCTGTAGTGTGTAGAGTATCTATCTGTGTCTTAATAACTGGAGCATAATGAAGAAGGCCTTTAACATTTAGAGCAGAAAGCACAGTGTTTTCAACTTTATGATGTATAAAATATCTGCCCTTGATGTAAACAAGTGAGGTTTGTGTGTTTGTACAATAGCTGCTCCTTGCCTGAAGAACGCATTACTTTCCTTCAGAGTCCCTTACAATGACTTGGATATATGTTGTCAGGAAACATTCAATGTGATCTGGTTTGTGTACATTTTCAGTGCTATCCAGTAGTGATGGGCGAATTTCTCCCGTTTTGCTTAGCTGAAAAATTTGCAAATTTCCTGCGAAATTTACGAAACGACGGAAAATTTGCGAAACCCAAATTTTGACGATATTATTTAGTGAATTTATTCGCCAGCAGCGAAACGTGGACATTCGCCACGAATTTGCGCCTGCCGAATAAATTCGCCCATCGCTTCCATCAAGCACAGTTTTACATTTTTGCTTATTAATATGAGGAAATCATATATTCCTCATCATATGGTTGTTTAGAATTCAACCTACTTAAAATAATTTAAAATAAGAGATGGACAGGGAGGGAGGGGTGAGTGATGGAGGGAAAGGGAGGGGGCAGGAGGGGAGGGAGAGACAAGAGAGGAGAGGGTGTCAAGAGGGAAAAGGAAAGACTTAGGACTAGGGGTAGGCAGAAGACAGAAGGTAGCTGCCCAGCGCCCCCTATTATTGCGCTCTAGGCAGCTGTCTCTTCTGCCGACCCCTATTTCCGGCCCTGGTCTCGTGTGGGAGAAATATGTTTGATGTGCCTTGTCAGTGAGTCATTTCAAAGTGACTTGAGGCATAGAGATATGCCATTTTATTTTTTCAGGATTTTTTTGATGTGTCTTAATCTTTATTTGCCTAATATCACTTGGTAATGTTCAAGCCATCATTTAAGCATTTAAATGACCTACTGTAGGTTTATGGTGTATCATTTATTGTGTGTGTGTTTTACAATGTATGTGTGTATATATACTATTTTACAATAGTTCCAGTAAACATATTTGTATTGCACAGTACATTTAAAAAAGTATTTGCATTTTTAGAAGTCTGTATTATGATTTTGAAACTCATTTCCATTCATTTAATGTATTTGCTGCTGATGTTGTTTTGAAATATGTGTTTGAAGATCTGCACTCCCTTTCACATTTTACCTTGTGATAGTGTTTATGATGGTTGAGACTGATATTTTAATAACATATTACAGACAAAGCTGACGATCAGAGTAATAGTCTATGATACAAAGGATGCATACAAACATTCCTTCTCAATAAAGAAACATTATGCAGGATCTACTCTGGTTAGCATAATGCAAACTGCATATCTCAAATTTCAAATGCAAAATAAATTGGAAAGGGAAACTGCTTTTGAAGTTTTTGAATATTACAGATTTGCAAATTAGAATTATGAACTTTTGACTAGAATGAGACAAACCAGTTCTCCCTGAGCTATTTATTCAAATAAAAGAAATGATCAAGAATCTATTTTGTGTTGTCACTTAATATTGAGTAATTATTTCCTGTATTAGTTCATGTCCAGCTTTCATCTCATTCTCATTCTAACTTAACTTGTATGTTGATTTGTGTTTTCGTTGTATAGCATGCCTAGAATGTGTTCTTATGTTTTAAGGAAAGGCATTTTGAGAGGTAATAAGGTAACAAATAGGTGTTAATACATTCAATACTCAAAGGAATTATTTTCTTTCCCAAGTGTACAAAGACTCAAAGAACTAGAGGAGTGATAAAGTAATAAGATTAGTGATGGGCGAATTTATTCGCCAGGCGCGAATTTGCTGCAAATTTGCGCTATTCACCACCAGCGAATAAATTTGCGAAAAGGCCGGCGTAAAAAAAATTGTCGTTTCGCGAATTTCGCGGGAAATTCACGAATATTTTTTTTTAACGACGCAAATTCGCCCATCACTAAATAAGATTAATAAAAGTGATGAGTGAATTTGTTGGGTTTCACTTTGCTGAAAATTATCTGAAAAAAATCTGCGAAAGAAAGAAAATTCACCAAAATACATTAAATTCAAGACAGTCAAACAAAAGGGTGAAAAGAGTAAACATATTTCCACCTGCACTGAAATCAATATAAAATTTCAACAACAATTCTAGCTATCACCAATCTCTTAGATCATGCTATAACTACCACCTACAACACTCTAAGCCAGGGGTCCCCAACCACCTGAACTGGGTCGCTGAGCCAAGTCCGCATTTGACTTGGACGTCCTCGAATTTGACGCAGACACACTAAATAGTGACACTGGGTTGTCACAAACAAGAGGGAGATAGAATCAACAGGAATGCGTGTGTGGAGAACAATGAGTGGTGAGATTCTTTATTAGGGTGAGGCCAGGGGACGCCCTGTTGTTGCCTGCATTAAGCTTACCACCTCACTTATGAATGGTAATCTCCCCTCTATGTTGAGACTTAAATACATTAATTAAGTATATCACACGGTATTTGGATTTTTTGGATGCCGCAGATATACAAACTAACATTTTGGTAATTTGAGAGGTGGTTGAACTTGAACTCTCGTGGAGCAACCTCAAAAATACCATAATCGTTTTTTACAGCAAGGGATCAATCAAGAAAAATGTTTTTGGTTTTTTTTTTATATAAAATAGGACTTTTAAAATATCAAGAATTTTTTCGGAATTTATTAAACCCTGAGAATGGAAAAGTCTGAATCTGAAAATCCGGCATCTCAGACCTGTCGAAGTCCCAATGATTTTTTGATGTGCGCTGGGTTTCGTGCAATACCCCAATGTTTTCGGAGTTTTAGGATGAAAATTCCAAAAAAATTTCGTGAAAATCATGAAAATCGGATTTTCAGGAAAATGTAATAACAAATAAGCATAAAAATCCCTAGCGGATTTAATCGGGGGTTTTCAGAAGAAAATATTGAGATAAATTCGGACTTTGATAAATAACCCCCAAAAAGTCTGCTCCTTCTCTTGTGATTTCCTGTGCTACAGACATTGATTTTTTCCACCTAATATTAATTTTTTTGAACTCAAAAAAATTGATACCAGAGAGAAAAAAAGAAAACACTTTTTTTTCTCAAGATACAGTATTAATTTAGACATTCATTTTTAAACTTTTTAGAGTAGTTCTGTATAGAATTATATAAATCAGAAGGAAATGATGGTAAGATTTTTAAGAGTCTCTTTATTATTATTTGACTGTTTATCTTTTTAATTGTTTTTAAGACTTAGTAAACTGACCGGTTGCTTATTATATTGTGTATGATGTATTCAGTAAATTAAAAGATATAGATTTTAATTCCACTTTTTGCCTTTTAGAGAATATACAAACCAGTCGCAGACAGTTCCCAGGCTGAAACTGAACCCAGAACTCCAGCATTGCTGCACTAACTATTGTGCCACTGTGCTATTCTTTTGACATCAGAAATAGGACCATCTGAACAACTGTGTACCAGTTTCTCCTAATGCTGCAGAAAAGTGCTTAGATGTCAGCAGGTGTCCAATATAAGTAACAAGGAGTGTAATTCCATTTCCCGAAGCCAGACAATTAAATTACCCCAGGTTTTCCTCCTGTGTAGGTGGCCACATCACAAAGATCCACCTGTTCATTAAACTTGGCAAATGACTGGGACTGTCCTTATGTTGCTTTTCTGAATTTAAAATGAAAAGTAAGTCATTAAAGAGCATTGCAAAACCCTGTGGTAGATGAAAACCACAATTAAACTAAACACAACAGACATTCTGCCTGAAGTACAACTATAGTATATGCTCCACTTCCAAATGTCAGAACTTCTTTCTGTGCACCTCTTTTCTTTTAATTTATCTGTATATTTACTTTTGAGTCTGAATATACTGACAGAACTATACACAATTAGGGTAAGGCCACACAAGGAGATTTGGGGAGATTTTGTCACCTGGTGACTAATCGCCTCGTCTTTTGAGCGACTATCTCCCCGAACTGCCTCAGCGTTTTTCCCCATAGGCTACAAAGCAAAGTCGCCTGCGCTAATGCACACGCAGCATTTGCCTCAGTGAGGCAACTTCGGGCGACTATAGAAAACGCATCGCCGCATGTGTATTAGCGCAGGCGACTTTTCATTGTAGCTTATGGGGGAAAACGCTGAGGCAGTTTGGGGAGATAGTCGCTCAAAAGACGAGGCGATTAGTCGCCAGGCGACAAAGTCTCCCTGAATCTTCTCGTGTGGACTAGCCCATAGTCTGACATCTGACAAAATGTTACAAAGAAGGTCACAGCTCCGGCTGAATCCCTGTGACTATTGACAAGGTTAAATCATTAAATCTGTCCTAACAGAGATTAAAGTCTTTAATTTTTTTTATTTTCTTCAAAATGTATTGGAAATTCTGTAATTTGCACATTACCCTTTGTCTATCCTATGAATACAAATTGCTGTCAAATCAACGAACGAGTGATGTTTATTCATGAGCTGAAAATAGGAATTTAATGCTTTACAGTGTAATACATGAACAGTAATGGCAGCCACTATGGGGCATATTTATTAACAATCAAATTGCGATTTTTTTTAGACAAATCATGAAAAAATTACCTATTTTTTTTTAAATTTTAGATTTATCAGGTGAAAAAAAACACAAAAATCTTTCATGCCAAACTTCACCAAGTAAATGTTTTTGAGGTGCTGCAGAAGCGCTGATCCTATTGGACCATTTTCAAACCAATCAGAATGTTAGAAGTTTCGGGATTTTTTTTACACTAAAAGAATTGTCTGAAAAAAATAAAATAATTTTTAGAGTTTTCCTGCCATTCAGATTTTTTTTTGGATTGTTCAGAGCTCTTTTTTTGTTTGTACTTACTTTAAATATTCAGATGTTTTAATAATTTGTGGTTTTAGAGTTTGTGAGTAGTGATGGACGAATTAGCCCGATTTCAATTTCAATTTCCCACGAAATTCGCAAAACGGTGATGAATTTGTGAAACAAATTGAAGTCAATGGGCATCAAAATTATTTTGACGCGCAATAATTTTTACGTGCACTACTATCCTGACACGACGCTGTGGATTTTTTGCTGGTGAATTTTCACTGCAGTTTTGCAATTTTATTCGCCAGTGGCAAACCGCGGAAATTTGCTGTGTATTCTTTGGTGAATTTTTTTGTCCATCACTATATGTCAGTTTAGTTGAGGTTTCAAAAGCCTCTAAAATCACTAAAATCTGACTTTTCATAAGCCTGCATGACTGGGGGTGTATAAAAATGTATAAAAATAAGCATCAGTCTCCTGGGTAACTGTTAAGTAAAGTTGTGCTGGACCCCTATAATAGGAGATTTCCCAAGGCCACGTTGCATTTTACGCATAGGGCTGAAGAATTATTATTAAGAAAAAAAGCTAATAATAGACATTTCATTTCTGTGTATTTACATAAAACATAGTAAATAAACAAGTATTTCATTCAGTTTATTTACAAAAAGCAGCAAGTAAAAAAAGTGTATGAAATCCCGATGCTTAGTAAATCATGCACAAAAAGCATTAATTTTAAATGTGTTACAGATCCATTAAACAGTGAAACTGTGGTACAATGAAAATTGATTTTTCTTCTAGATTTATTTGATCAAACTCCGTGTAAGAATTGCCCATGAAAAAAGATACAAGTGGTATAAATTTCTAGTTTAGATGATGCATTATACTTCTGAAATGAGCACTTTGCTCTAATTATGCTATTTGTTTTAATTACAAAATTGGCCAAAAACCTTCATTGCATTTCCCAAGTCATGTGTGAAATATCATAAGAGAAATACTGTATTTGTCAATACACTCACAGTGCAGCCTCTTTATATGCAAATAAAGGTATGCAATCCATTATCCAGAAAGCCAATATACAGAAAGCTCCAAATTATGGGAAGGCCATCTCCTAAAGACTCTTAATCAATCAATTCATTTTAATCATGTAATCTACAAAGGCTGGAGTGACTGGATGTCTAATATAACATAACATAACAGAATACGACCTCCTGCTTTGCAGCTCTCTAACTCTGAGTTAGTCAACGACTTTAAGGGGGGGCACATAGGACATAACTGTTCAGTGAGTTTGCAATTGATCCTTAGCATTCAGTTCAGATTCAAAAGCAAACAGTCATGGCTCATGTGCCCCCCCCTCAAGCCACTGATTGGTTACTGCCTGGTTACCAATCAGTGGAAACCAAGAGAGCTGCAAAGCAGGAAGTAGTTTTCTGTTCTTTTTTCTTTACATGCCCTTTAACTAAGATAGAATTAATCCTTATTTGAAGCAAAACAATTGTATTGGTTTTATTTAATCTTTAAATTGGTTTTACTTAAAGGGCATGTAAAGTATAAAATAGAATAAGGCTAGAAATGCTGTATTTTGTATACTAAATATAAACATGAACTTACTGCACCACAAGCCTTATCAAACAAATAATTTATGCTTTCAAAGTTGGCTACAGGGGGTCACCACCTTTGTTAAACATCTTTGCAAGACTAAGACTAAGTGCACATGCTCAGTGTGGTCGGGGCTGCTTAGGGATTGTCATAAACAAAGCTGCTTGAGTTCTGCATGGCTGGTAAGTAAGGCGGGGGCCCCCCTGCTGTTCATAAGTATGATTGTTTCCCTGCTCAGCAGTTAGGGACCGTCTGACAATTCCTATCCACAGCAGTAAATGAAGGGAGAATTTCACTGCATACAGTCAGGTTTCTTATAAAAATGGTACACATTTTTTAATTAAAGTTTATTGGAGATAGGCTTCTTTTTAAAGAAAGTAAAAATGGGATTTTATTTTTTTGGCTTTACATGCCCTTTAAGATGCCGAAGTTTTACATTCAAGTTTTTTGAGTTATTTGTGCATAATAAATACCAGACATTCACGTTTTTGTGAATTTAAATATATAATTTGAATTAGTGAGTTTTGGTGTAAAATATTTTTGAATCAAACACTGATAAATCACCCCATTAGTGTAGTGTAGAGTGCAGAAATGTTTGATTCAACAATTCAACACCCTGTTGGTAGAAACTGCGGCCCAATTAAGTGGTGAAGTTACAAATACGTTTTCTAAAATATTCTAATGAAATGGGAAACAGTCTGTGGTGACATAGATTTACGTGTATTGATATAGCTGAATTGTATTAAAATCAGAAGCTTGTAGAATGCTACTAAACCTGTCAGTGGTATACACTAAGAAAAGTAATATGCATATTTTAATGGTACTGCACAGACAGGCCTTTAGTTTTATCCAAATTTTAGCTCCCACAGGATGCCATTAAATAAGGCATCTTTAATCCAGTCAACAAACCTCTGAGATTTTTTATTTTATTTGCTAGTTGTGTATTGTAGCACTTTACCAAAATGAACACACCAAATGAGAAAGAAGAACAAGACACCCCTCACCCACAAATCACGTCTATTTGTTTCTTTATTTTTCATGTATTTGCTTGAGAATCAGATTCTTGATAGATTCATAGTCTCCTGGATGCACAATGGCTAAAATTGCAATGTGAAAGCTGCTATCAAACATATGGTGTTCCCATGGCCATATGAAGAAAAAGGGATATTTTTCACACATTCAGGTTTTTAATTTAATTCCAACTGGGCATAGCCATAGCGATAATATAGGTTCATGCAGTATACATCAATCATTATCATCTGTTGGTAATTTATGCAGGGGAGCTAATAGGTGTCTGTAGATCAACTCTTTCTCTACACTGCTGGGCTGTGATGTCATCTATGTGCATCATCCATTGTACTTCACTGTGCATATACATATACTCTGAGACATTTGATTCCCTAAAATGCCTGTTATTGGCCTTTCTCTGATGGAGAGTTTGGGGACCTTTTAATGATTATGCTTCTTTTTAACTTTCTGTACTGAATCTCTCTCTGAGGCACATTTACTTACAGTATGTGCAAATTTTTTGCTTTGGAATGCTTCATGCAACTATGTCGTTATTTCATGGCATATTTATCAAAATGGGAGACTTGAGGGCACATTTACTAAGGGTTGAATATCGAGGGTTAATTAACCCTCGATATTCGACCCTCAAAGTAAAATCCTTTGACTTTGAATATCGAAGGATTTACCGCAAATACTTTGATCGATCAAAGTAAAAATCCTTCGATCGAACGATTAAAGCCTTTGAATCAAATGATGTATGTAGTCGAAGTTTTTTTTAAAGAGACAGTACTTCGACTATCGAATGGTCGAATAGTCGAACGATTTTTACTTTGAATCGTTCGAATCGAAGTCGAAAGTCGAATTAGCCTATTCGATGGTCGAAGTACCCAAAAAAAACTTTCGAAATTCGAAGTTTTTTTACTTTGAATCCTTCAATCGAGCATAGTAAATGTGCCCCTTGGTCTCAAAAATAAACATTGGCGCACCTTCACAATTTCCCTAATGAGAAACAAAAGTTTCTTATTAGGGAAATTCGCCCATCCCTATTTCTTATCAAATTTTCTCTAGGGTTACTTTCATCCAAGTGAAACTTCATTAACATACTTACGCTGATGTCAATTTAAATATGGCGGGAACATATACCTGTAGGTCATACTGTATGTATGTATTTATTAGTGATGTTGGTGAAATTACTGGATGTGGCCAAATGTTCGAGGAATCAAAATAAAGACAAGAGATCCTTTAATGTCCTAGACATGAGCCTACAATAAACCAAATGTGGCATGAGCTTCAAATGGTTAAAAAAGTGTGAATAAATGAAAACATGTCAGAGTTTTTTCCATTTTTATTACTTTTTTGGTTACAGGATTTGATGTCACTGACATAATAATATTGAGAATGTAGCTGTATCTTTAAGCGCCAGCCAGAACCTGGCAAAATAGACTTTGGTGAAAAGGGTAACATATAGAAAAGTTCACACTTTGATTTGCAGATTAATAATTGTTCCCCTGGGTGAAAATATTTACAGAAAAAGTGAGCAATCGCAGAAAACTAAAACAATTAACAATTAAATCAATTAACAACTTGCTTGAATGATGAAAATATACTTCTCCCTGACTTCTTGACAGGAACCATGATAGGTTTTATGTAGTATGTGTTTTATATCAGAGATTTAAATTTTATAAATGGTGTTTTTTTTAAAGAAAATTTCCTAATGCGACTTTTTCCTAAATTGTGGAAAAAGCAAAACATTTTTTAATATGTCCCTCTTAATATTAAAATATTACGTTGATATTACCATTATTATTATTATTGACCAAGTATACTAAGCCCCCCAAAATCACACCCCACAATCCATATGTAGATATAAAATGTCAAAAAGTAATTATATTTGTTAAAAACCATATTGCAGCTTCTTTTTTAATATCAGTAAAAAAAGCCTTTCTAGAAAAATCAATTATGTTTAACCCAGTAATGGTGATCAAGTTGTAGTTAGTAAAACTAGATTTAATAGACTTAATCTAGCAAGTAAAAAGTTATATTTTTTTATCTGATTTAAAGAGGTCTTCCTTCAAGAGTTTGAAGAGAATTTTTCAAAACAATGCCTTTTGCCTACTTATTTGGTAAAACCAACACTGCAACTTGTGAACATTTTGCCGACTACATTTGTGGTGCAGCCAAAACACTGATAATAACTTCCAAGCACCCCACCATTTTTCCTCATATGAGGAAAACATGCATAAGCATATGATGGTCTCCTGGTAATCAGCAACATGAAAAAATTTTTGCAGACACAACCCATTTGCAAGTACAGTATAAAGAACATGGGCTGTGAATGAGTTTTTATATGACACACACATGATAAAACAAAAAGTGATTTCAAAATTTTAATTTAGATTTTAAGGGAATGTTCAATGTGCCTATGCCCTTAACAAGATTTAGTTTGTTTTTTAATGCAAAGTAAAAATGTTAATAGCATTTTTTTATATCAGTAAAAATACACATTTTCAGATATTTCAAGATTTTTCTGTAACCTTTTTTCAGTTATGTATAATTACAGTTCTATTTTAGAACTAACCACCCTTTGCTCTAAACCAATAAGTTGCACTGTAATCACTATGGAATGTCATCTTTGTGAGCAATGTGTCAAACTGTACTTTCACTGGCTTATTCCCATTGTTCCTCTTTAGCAGTGTTTAATTAGATTCAGTAAATTTCCTCTTCAAAGGCATAAAAGCCCTATCCAATCATTATTCCATTGAATCCTTTCTACATATCTGAGAAATGATTTAGTATTCGTTTTTTTGTCATCACCACAGCAGATTAACTCCTCTGCAAAAATGGGCAATGGTATCCATGACATTGAGTATTTAATGGCAGATATTAACTGTACTAGTCCCTTCGAAAGCACATGTCTTTAATTTGCACCATCTGTTTTACATTCAAGTGCCATCATCATTTATTTTACTCAGATTTCTCTAATATCTTCTGTTACATGCAGGTCAAGTCATGACTTCCGTGTAGCTTTGTAATTTATCACTTAAATGAATACAATCTTAAAGGGTGCCCCTAGTTATTAATTGATTTGTCCTTTTATTAGATGTAGACATTATAGATTTTTTATCAAGTAAAAAAAAGCATTAAATGCAGGTGGATATTCTAAGCTTCAAGTTATTGTGTAATTAGTAGTTTTAGTTGATACATAATTTTATCTCTTTTACCTGATATTATGCATCAACTGAAGCAGAACGTTAAAACCACAGCCCATTGCTATATAAATAATAGGACACCAATTATGTGAAATCACCACATGGGTGGGTTACCCTCTTCCTTCTTTCATTTTTCCCTATGCAGGCAAGTTATAAAAGGTCTATTCAAGTAAATGCACATGTGCTGTCTGGAGCAAAGCACCTTGATGCGTTGGCCTACCCAGAAGTAGCATTCCAGGGCTCCTTTTGCACTTGAGACTGATATGTCCTTAAGGCACAAAACCAGACAGTTTTTTTATTTGTAAAATAACAATAATGTTCTGCACATCTGATTAACAGAGAGAAAACTTAAGCCAATTGTATTATATTTCTTTCAAACAGAGAAGCATTTGACTGATGCCGTGACCCTCAGTCCTTCCAGACACTGTTACAGAGAGCTGATTTCTGGAATCCTTGCAAGTGATCTAAATAGCATACTACATCTATGTGCTCATATTATTTTTATGGAAAATCAGGTGGGGTCACAGAGTTCAGTTATTGTCCTTAAGCAAATTATTCTTTATGCTTTTTCACACAGTTTTTTGTGTCAGACAGAATTCTCGCATCTTGTATCACTTGTTACAAAGCAATCCCTCTGTCTCTATAAAATATCACATGGCTAATCAGATGTCAATTAAACCCCAAAAGAACATCATGACATGTTTTAAGTATTCTTTAGCTTTTTGTGAACTGCATTCAGTCGATTCTCTATAAGACAAAAAAGATTTAATTTGCATCAAAAGATCTTGATGTGGGCGTCACCCTGAAGTATGAGCACAGGAACAAGACATGGAGAGTTGTAGGTGTGGAACATGTCATTTAGTTTATGGCTGCTCACAAGGCTGTATCTTACTAGACATAGGGCTAATATCCATTGGAAGGAACAAAGGAGACCTGTACTATAGAAGTAAAATATTGCTAGTTCTTTGGATGCTTTAATTCATCATTATTTGCCTTTGCATATGAAATCAAAACTTCCAGTGGTGTAAAGATTCCTTGTGTAACACCTAGAAGCCCCTCAACTGAATTTCTTAATGTCTTCCTAAGAATCCTAAAATAGTTTAGAATGAATCCCAAGTTCAGTTTTTTATATATGAGGGCTTACTTGCTAAAATTGTGCAATGTGCTATAGGCCAAAAATAGACAAATGTTTATATTCTTTACATATGATTCACCAAATACGTGCACATACTGCTTTCAGGCACAAATATTACTCATATCATGTCATGAAACTAAACCGTCCATTGGTGCTATATATAGCTTTAAGTTGCATATAAACTCAAAGGATTACGCACTACGATACTGCTCTATATACACTATAATAATGCAGCAGTGCCCAACTGTTTCCATACATTGGGCCAATGTTTGACACTATTATTTGTTCAGGGGCCAAACTGTAATAAAATGTTGATGTCATCCAAAGAAGATTGTTGTGGTCTTGAGCAGCGTGGGGGCCATAACATTTATTGGAGGTCTCTTTTGCTATTTGCCTCCAATTGGAAAGCACTGATATAGTCTGTTACACTAAAATGTCCCCGAGTTGCACACATTTTCATTATCAGTTCTGAAAACCTGGACAAGTTTTTCAAATTAAACTGAAAAGAGATGCCAAGTAGGTTTTTCAACAGATTAAATGCTAAAATGTTGCTACTTCAACCATATTTCATAGCGTGTGTTTCAAAATCATATAACATGTTCTCCGTAAAAAGTAACTGATGATAACTGATTTCATGGTCTGATAAACGTACAGCAAGCCCTATTTCCATAAATGTCCTTATTTAAGCTTGCTGGAAGAACATGATTTTTTTTATTTTTAGCCATGCAGCATTAGGATACTAGTCTGTTTTCAGAGGAACCACTTCTCTTCAAGTTTCTAGTTCCCTTTTAACATTTTAAAAATGTTTCCAGAAGCCATTTTTGTGCTGTTTTTAAAAAATCTTTGCTTAAATCCTTTTGGGTCATTGAAATAACTTCTTTCAATTGGGTATTTTCTTAACTTTTTATTATGTTTCACGAACATGTGTATTTAATTTTTGCTCAGTCTCATTGTAGTGTAATGTTTAGGAGCCGTCCTTAGAGAGTTGGGACCTGTTGTATTTCTTTAAGTAATATGTTCCTATCAAGTCAAGCTCACTCAATCATAAAGATAGTGTTTCTCCTTAAATTTAGTTTTTAAACAAATTACTCCATGTACAAAGATATTCAAATGATTATTTTGCGTTCTGTTGAAATGGCCGTGGAGGTTGTTTTGTGATGTAATGTTAAGTGATGACAGCTTGCACAGTACAACAGACATTAGTAAATGTAGATGTATAAATATTCCTGTTGTTATGACATATGGTAGGGTCACGAGAGGTAATGTGATATCCAGTGGAATGGTTATGTCTCCTATTGAACATTTTAACTTAAATGTCTGCTTTTTTTATGAGGTTCAAGACCCTTCCAGACCCAGTATATTGAACTTCACCAACATATTACAGAAAAGATGTAAAGAGGATTCCCTTTTATTGCAGTGTAATATAAAAAAATTCCCAAACTTCCCAAACAGCTAATAGTAACATGGTAATAAAATAAACTTAGAAAGAGAAAATATGCTGTAGGTCTCCAAACAGAAACTGCATTTTAAATATCATGTGATAACATACCATAGACCAGGGGTCCCCAACCTTTTTTTACCTGGGAGCCACATTCAAATGTAAAAAGAGTTGGGGAGCAACACAAACATGAAAAAGTCCCTTGGGGTGCCAAATAAGGGCTGTGATTGCCTATGTTGTAGCCCCTATGTTGACAGGCAGCCAACAAGGGGATCTACTTGGCACTATAAATAGTTTTTATGCAATTAAAACTTGCTTTCAAGCTTAAAATTCAAAAATAAGCACATGCTTTGAGGAGCCTGAGAGCAACATCCAAGGGGTTGGAGAGCAACATGTTGCTCGCGAGCTACTGGTTGGGGATCACTGCCATAGACCAAATAATCAGTCCAGTGGCATACTATAGTATCAGCATTAGTGATGGGCTAATTTGTCCCATTTCGCTTTCCCAAAAAATTCTCAAATTTCCAGTAAAATTTGTGAAACGTGAATTTTGATGCCAGCGTCAATTCTGACGCTCACGTCAATTTTGACACCAGTGTTAAAGTCAATGGGCGTCCGAATAATGCTGACGCTCAACGTTTT
The DNA here is from genome assembly GCF_017654675.1 of Xenopus laevis. NCBI lineage: Eukaryota > Metazoa > Chordata > Amphibia > Anura > Pipidae > Xenopus > Xenopus laevis. The sequence continues at coordinate 159,167,954 of NC_054372.1, read as the reverse complement.
TGACGCAAGCAAATTTTTTTTTTTTGCTCGCTAAATTATAAACCCCATAAAATAGAGATCATGCAGTCATTATGTGATCAAAAGATAATATAGAAAAATAACCGTTTTTTTAGTAGTATGTGAGATTGGACAATCTCATATTGAAAATTGTAATTTTAAGTCTATCTTCATATGAGACATTGTGCTCACACACAAACCAAGTGCACTACTTCATGATATCTTCCATCAGCCAAAGAATGGTCAGAGAGGTTTCTTTTACTCTGACACATAACATACTGTGTTATTGTGTTATTTTTATTGTGAGAACCTACATTGTTTCCAGGTCAGGTGATCAATAACAGAGCACAGCACATCACAAAATGGTGGCTCAAGGTAATAAGATGTACTTTTCCAATCACAGGGCACAAGTATAAGAGCACTAAGGGTCAGAAGAGCGCAACCATTAGCACTCACTTACTAAGCACTTGCATCATGGTGATAGTTGTTCTCTGAACCAAGCAAAAATCTGTTGCTTGGTACATAAAAGCAGTATCAGGAGGCACAGCAGAGACTTTGATGAGGGTTGCGACTTCTGATATCTAAGCTAGGGCTGTGGTGTAATAATATTTATATATTTTATTAATATTTCATAATTTTTCATCAACCAGTTAAAGGAACAGTAACATCAAAAAAATTAAAGTGTTTCTAAGTAATTCAAATATAATGCACTGTTGCCCTGCACTGGTAAAACTGGTGTGTTTGCTTCAGAAACACTAATATTGTTTATATAAATAAGCTGCTGTGTAACAAGGGCAGCCATTCAAATGAGACAAGGCTCAGGTTACACAGCAGATAAGCTCTGTAGAACATAATGGTGTTATCTGTTATCCACTATTTAACCTGTGCCATATAGCCTTTTTTCAATTTCCGCGTTTGCTACACAGCAGCTTGTTTATATGAACTATAGTCGTGTTTCTGAAGCAAACATATCAGTTTTACCAGTGCAGGGCAACACTATATTGTATTTTCATTACTTTAAAGTACTTTCACTTTTTGGTGTTACTGTTCCATTAAGTAGCCTGTGTGCTATTATTCAAACCACTTTGAAAACTTATTTGTACATCTTTTACTCAGCACTAGGAATAAATGCGCTGTGTGTCAGTAATTCTGTTTTGCTATTTTAAAGCTTTTTTTGAAATCACTGATGCTGTCAAATATTTCTAAGCCCTCTTTAGCTCTCCAGGTTAGAAATGCTGAAATCCTCGAGCCTTTACAGAATTTCCAGTGAAGCTTTATAGTTTAAACTGTCAACATTAAATTGCCTGTTTATTGACGTTTGCTCAAAGAAATAGATTTGAATTAAGTGACTGTACGTTACAAATGTATTGTATATAGACATCATGTAGAGTAGGTATACTGTTTAGAGAGAGAGAGAGAGAGAGAGAGAGAGAGAGAGAGAGAGAGAGAGAGAGAGATGATTGATAGATAGATAGATAGATAGATAGATAGATAGATAGATAGATTATAGATAGATAGATAGATATATAGATAGATAGATATATAGATAGATAGATAGATAGATAGATAGATAGATAGTGAGGTTGTTAGATGCATGCCATGTGTGCCTAATGCATTAATACAGTATGTGTTATGTGTAAGGCTTGCCAGAGGTGGGTGAGTGTGAGATGTGTTTTGATGTTAAACCATAAAGAAAAATAGATGTGCAGTATTGGGCAAGTTATATAATACTGTCAGATTTAGAACGGTGGACTATAATACAGAATATGACGTTAAAAATGTACACTGCAACTTTATATTTCATTGTTAAACTATGCTAAAGACAGACAAATACATATGCACTCATTTGACATTTGAACACTTTTGTTTAGGTCCCTACACCGCTGAATCAGGCCACATTAACAGGGTCTGCTTTTCTGCAGGTTTCATGTATAATGAGCAGTGGCATATAACATCGAAAAGAGGTTAAAAAAGCAAACAGATTTGCCTAGTTTTATTTTTTAATTGACTGTAGGTAACAACACTACAACAACAACTGGGGCGCACGGTAGCCAAAGAACATGCTCTTTGACTCAGCAAAAAACTCTGTTGACTTCAATATATTTTGTGCAAATTTGATCTGAATACTTTTTGCACAGAAAAAAAAATATATGGGGGAAAAAAGCTCTTTAATACTTCTTAGTGCACTTGAAAACCATACATAGATGTTTAACTATTACAAAGTAATATTTACAGTTGTACCAGATCAATCTAGCTGCAACAAGTTGCAAATTGTTAGTCTTCCTACCTCATCATACTTGAGGGGTTATAGGACAGTGGCTATTTTAATAGAATTAGAGCTCATATGCAAGGCAAGACCCACTGTTAAACATCCTTGATTTATGTATTTCAGCAGCCTCATGCTAGGGGCCCAATATTTCCAGAAATACTAGGCAACCCTTTTTTTTATAACCACAGTTCAGGAATATTGCAAAATACCTCTACCCATTTTGAACTACTAGTAAGGATAGGCACTAACTATTTTGGGCTCATATTCCTGTGTAATTTATGCACATGAGTCAAAAAGACAGCAAATGTGTTCCTACCTAATGTATGAAATACAATGACCAGAAGTATCTGATAACTGTTGATGAAAAACTGTCTGCAATTATTTATCTGTCTAGGATTAGTCAACAGCAGTGGTTTAACTGGGCCCCATAGCAAAACAATTTTAGGGCCCCCAAAATATCCAGAGGTTGTCCTGTTACACCAATATATATATTAAAATTACTCATTAATTAGGGCCCCCCTAAATCTTCTGGGTCCCGCTGCAGCCGCAGGGTCTGCTTCCTCTATAGTTACGCCCCTTCATCCAGTTATTTAGAGCACAGAAATAAATTGGCAGCATGTTCTAGTGTTCTAGAAGCAAGTATACACCAATATGTTTGGTCAAACCTAGATAGGATAAAGTATATGGCCATTATCTACACACAGTGAAAAAAATGATTCATCTAGGTATTATATTGATCTATATATTAGGAAGTCAGTTGCTATTGGCTATAGTTTCTCCTATTTAACTTTGAGCACCAGAGAGTGGTGAATGGTACATGGACTCATCTTTTTAGCTTCAGTAATTCTGTAATATATTTATATTTGTCTGCTTTATAGTCTGAGATATATATTGTTAATGTAGTTCATCAACAACGTTGTAAAGTAATAACACAGCCAATAATAATTTAAAGCAAAATGTGTATTATATCCACTGTGGTACACTTAAACATTAACAAACCATAATATGTCCATAAAAATACATGTCCAAATATTATATCCACAATAAAAAATAGATGAGTTTTTTTTTCTTAATGCACTTTAGAAAAATTGTATCAGCTAAACTAACTGTTTCATGTTGGCACTTGTTAGCCTGGAAAAGAAATTTGAACAGCCTAAATCCTTAGGCACATTTAATAAAAGTCAAGCTTCCCTGCCTCATTTAGATAAAACGTAATCCAGAATCATTTTGTTTAAGACTGCCTGGTGCTTGAGGAAAGCAAAATGACTAACAAAAATGTTTTATCAAAAAGAGCACATCTCTGTAAGTAGCTGTGTCCATGAGTTGCAAGTTCAATATATATGACAGCATCACTAAACAATGGCATTTGCTGATATGGCTACATTTGATATGCTAATCCTTTGGATAAGCCTGAAGTGTTTCTAGAAACACATAAAATAAAAGATTGGGAAGAGAGGGTAGAAATTGCATAAGGGGACAAAATGCACAATGGTCTTCTATATATAATAAAGATTAATTTTAAGAATAGAAAAAATTTAAATGCCGGTGATCTCCATCAATTATATAAAAAATGTTACTTTTTCAGATCAGGCTTTTTGACACTAAAATGTATTATGAGATAAAACTGCGACAATTCCAAATATGAAAATGCTACAGCTAAAGCCCGGCAAAAACATGGAGAAGTCAATGGCAGATGTCACTTTAAAAACTGGAAGATCTTTCTTTGATTTGTGGTTTTAGAGGTTTTCAAGTGTTTTTGATGCTAGCTTTTGTGCAACCATACAAAAAATGTTGTGTAAGAGACAATTATGTGTCCATCTAACTCTTAACAATTGTGTCCCTAAAAACGGAACAATAGTTATTGTGTAACAAGTCGAAAAAGTCGAAAAAGTGAATAGTTTATATTTGGCCTAGGACAGCTCACTTAGACATCTGCACAGCCTTGTAAACTTCCAGATGCTGAAGTTTTACATTGGAGGTTTTTTTAATTTTTTTTCCCTTGAAATATTAAACATTTGTGCTCTATGAAATATTAAACGTTATTTTTTTTTCGAGAAGTTTTATTGGCGCATTAAGAGGATTCAGGTTTGGGAGTTTGGTAGACTTTTTCTTTAATTATAGTGAGAAAGAAAATAACATTTTAGCAAATAACCCCCTAAATAAATTAATAGGAATAAAAGAAAAAGGAAGGGGGGGTAAAATAATTAATTTATAATGGGCTTTTTAACTTTGTATAGCACACTACAAAGAAATGTAAAACAAGCCAGTCACTAATCATCATAAATAGATACATAAAATAAACCTCTTGCGATCACAACTGAAAGAGAGTGAATATTATAAACAGGTGAAAACATTTGATTTGATTTGAAAGAGAGGAAATATTATAAACAGGTGAAACCATTTGATTTGTAAAGCTTCATTTGTTTTTGAGATATCATTAAATTCTATAAATCATATTTAAAAAATACAATCAGGACTCCAGAGCAGATCTGAGTTATAACCTCATTCAACTGAACATTCTGGAGGGCACGATTACTTCAGCTCTGACACTGAACAACATCTCAGTAGCAATTAAAAAACATAAAGGAATAAACTTAGGTAATTGCTTATTACATTTTCAAAACCAAATGACAATAACAAGTTTAAATTGATTGCTTAGTATGTTTAAATAGACAAAGTGCTATGCAGAACTTAACAAAACCATTGTGCATAGCTTTATTCTGTACAGAAGTTTTGTACAGAATTTTGACTAAATTGCAAACAGCCCACTGTAGCCTCAGAGCTTAAGGCAAAGGGAAAGGTTGAATACATTAACATCGGTACATATCTACCAATGGATCTTAGATCTAACCTTCAAGTCAAGTGTTTTTACATCAATGCCAAAAAAGCTGAATTATTTTAAAAACAGAATATCAAATTAAACTCTAACCATCAAAGTTGACATTTAAAAAGCTTTCTTAAGTAATACAACTATGCATAACAGCCTTGGTTTTAACGTTTAAGAGCAATGCAGAGAGATCCTCAGATTATTAAAGAGGGAAAGACATTTAAATATTTTATTGCAATAGTGGAAATATATAATTTGACTGATATGATTTTTAATGAAGACCCTGTTAATCAACATTGATTTTCAGGATTTCCATAATACTTATGCAATTGCTCATTCAATGCAAGTCCATTTTTGCATGTATAGAGATAAGCTGTGTGGCAGACATCCCAAGTAGTCTTGTTCCAGGTGACCACATAAAATATACAGTACTCTATGGGATGTTTGTTTGTAGTTGAAGAAGGGAGCTCTGTTGTGCACAACAGATTTGCATTAACAATTAATGAGGAAAAAAGGTGATGGCATGGGCATATGATTTACATACTCCACTTACAGTCACTTAAAATAACACTAATCTGATGAATTAGACCAAACATATTAAACTGGTGTTTTCATGTATCTGTCCCTAAATTATTTTAGGCCATTGTTATATATATATCTATGTACTGGTATACAGTATATAGTTATTGGTTGCTTTGTATTGTTCTGAGGTGGTAGGCCTGATCCTGGTTAATCAGTTTAACTGACCCGTGTTAATTAGAAGCCCATTAAGAAGCAAGAATTTTATTTTGTAATTTTTAAATGTTAAATGTGGCTGATTTTCCTAACCTAACCTAGCCCCTGAAAGAATGTAATTGTCACGTAGAGTCTCCCAAAACCCAGAACAAACGACAAGGTCCCGGTTGCGGCAAAGGTCGGTACAGGCAGTGAACTTTGAGAAGTCAGGGACAGGCAGGAGTCAAAGAACAGATAATGAGAACTGAAGTGCACCCAGGAACTATCAGGAAAAAGACCTATGTTGTGAGATAGGAATTAAGTCATATAGTATATAGGAATATAGGAATTTTTCTCTATTATATATTTTTTTTACTGATCTGCAACTATCATTACCACATTTTAAAGACTGCAATTTTTTGGTATTTAACTATCTTTTGTGCATTGTAATGAATTGTTCCAGTAAAAAAAAAAGAGCTACTGAATTGTTTATTTGCTTGCTGGCGCACAATTCACCGCACCAGGGATTAATTAATCAGACTGGTGGTATCAGATTAGCAATGACAAGGGACATTTGTCTGCAGGTATGGATACATGTCAAAATTCCACATTTCATCATTGGATAATATTTGTGGGAAAACTGCTACAAAATTGTGCTACAGAAAAACTCACTAGAGGTTGGGGCTAGACCACACTAGACTGTCATGACAGTCTTAAAAGTGTTAATAACTGGGAAAATATTGAAATTTTGAGAATTAATCTAGATTCCCAAGGTTGATATTTTATAAATATGTCCTATAGTATTATAAAAAGCAAGTTATACATAAAACACAATCATTTAAAAACTGGTCTGAGTATAATAGTAGTATAGAAATGTTAAATAGGTTAAAATAGATGATTTTGTTGATAGCAGGCTTCACAGCTGGGTCAAGTTGTTGCTATGGGTGACTTCAATTATCCAGACATTGACTGGGGTAATGGGGTTGCCAAGACAGAAAAAGCTAGTAGGTTTGTAAATATGCTGAATGAAAAGTTTTTATTCCAGCTCGTTCAAGAACCTACTAGGAATAACTCTCTTTTGGACCTTGTAATAACTAATAATACTGATCTCATCTCTATTATTTGTGTGGGTGAGCATTTAGGGAATAGTGATCATAACATGGTCTCCTTTGAGGTTCTGTTGCAGAAGCAATTCTAAAAGGGAGTAACTAAAACACTAAGGGGCACATTTACTAAGGCTCGAATATCGAGGGTTAATTAACCCTCTAAGTAAAATCCTTCGACTTTGAATATCGAAGTTGAAGGATTTACCGCAAATACTTTGATCATTCGATTCGAAGTATTTTAATCCATCGATCGAACGATTTTTCTTCTATCAGAAATAGCTTAGAAAACTTATGGGGAAGGTTCCCATAGGCTCACATTGTAGCTCGGTAGGTTTAAAGTGGCAAAGTATGTAGTCGAAGTTTTTTTTAAAAAGACAGTACTTCGACTAACGAATGGTCGAATAGTCGAATGATTTTTAGTACGAATCGAGGTCGTAGTCGAAGGTCGAAGTAGCCTATTCGATAGTTGAAGTACCCAAAAAAAAATTCGAAATTCAAAGTTTTTTTATTTCGAATCCTTGAGCTTAGTAAATGTGCCCCTAAATTTCAGACGTGCAAACTCTGCTAGTATAAGGGCATCTCTGCAACATATTAAGTGGGAACTGCTTTTCACAGGGTTAAACACAGAACAAAAATGGGAAGTCTTTAAAATGCTGCTTAATAAATATACTTGTCAGTATATTCCCCTTGTAAGCAAGGAACGTCCTTGCAAAGCAAAATCTTTTTGGTTCAATGGAAGTGTTGGTGTTGAGGTGGGTAAGAAAAGATGTGCTTTTATGGCTTTCAAGTTAGCTGGGACAGCCAAATAATTTATAAGGTACAAGGAGCCAATAAATCATGCAAAAAAGCTATAAGGCAAGCTAAAATTGGAAAATTATTTTACAGCAAGCAGTAAAAAGAATCCAAAATTATTTTTTAAATATGTTAATAATAAAAAAATTAAGCAGGAAGGGGTGGGACCTTTAATATCAGAGGGGGGTCAGCTGGTTGATGAAAACAAAAAAAAGCACAGATTCTGAACAAATGTTTTTCGTCTGTCTACACAAATGAGGAATCAGTAAGTGAAGGTTTCCTTCTTAATAGTACCAATTCTAGTAATACAACTAATGATGCATGGTTCACTAGAACATGTTAAGATAAACAAAGGTCCGGTACCAGATGGTATTCATCCCAGGGTATTTAGCGAGCTTAGCTCTGTGATTGGCAAACCTCTCTACTTAATTTTTCAGGATTCTTTGAGGTCTGGCATAGTGCTGAGAGACTGGCGAATTGCTAATGTGGTGCAGCTATTCAAAAAGGGATCTTTTTGAATAGCTGTTATTGAAAATTCGTCATTTCAGAACTTCGCCGATTCCCTAACGGTCGCAGGTATCACTTCGCTAGCGTTGCTTCGCACTCTAACACCAGGCAAATTTTCGCTCTGGCAAACGGACGTAACTCCGCAAATTCAGTAAGATGATAATTTTACTGAACATTATTTTATCAAGCTTCCCTGGGCTTGTGTAATGTAATGTATTTGCTGCAACATATATGTCCATTCAACTTTCTCTTCCCCCATATGCAAATTAGCCAACACTAATTTACACCTGGCATGTGTTGCGAAGTGGTCGCTATCGAATTTTCGCCGCTTAGGGAATTTACCCCATAGTATTTGTACCTGGATAGAGAACTGGCTAAAAGATAGACTACAAAGAGTGGTGGTAAATGGAACATTTTCTAATTGGACCAGTGTTGTTAGTGGAGTACCGCAGGGCTCTGTACTAGGTCCCTTGCTTTTCAACTTGTTTATTAATGACCTGGGGGTGGGCAATGAAAGTACTCTTTCTATTTTTGCAGATGATACTAAATTGTGCAGAACTATAGGTTCCATGCAGGATGCTGCCACTTTGCAGAGTGATTTGTCTAAACTGGAAAACTGGGCAGCAAACTGGAAAATGAGGTTCAATGTTGATAAATGCAGGTTAAACACTTTGGCAAAAATAATATAAATGCAAGTTATACACTAAATGTGTGTTGGGAGTTTCCTTAAATGAGAAGGATCTAGGGGTCTTTGTAGATAACACGTTGTCTAATTCTGGGCAGTGTCATTCTGTGGCTACTAAAGCAAATAAAGTTCTGTCTTGCATAAAAAAGGGCATTAACTCAAGGGATGAAAACATAATTATGCCTCTTTATAGGTCCCTGGTAAGGCCTCATCTGTAGTAGTAGTGCAGTTTTGGACTCCAGTCCTTTAAGAGAGAGAGCAATGTAAGATATAGGCTTCTGCCAGCTGCTGTATTTAAAACTTAACTTGGCTAGAATGCAGATGTACAGCATTTAAATGTTTATGATCTAAACATTCATGGATCTCTTGAATATATTTAAACCTGTAAAGCACTATTTGAATGTTAGCTGAATAACAGGATACCCAAGAGTTTTGCGAGTGCATAGATTGCTTTCACCTGTGGACTATAAAAGAGAAGAGAAAATTTCATTTTTCAGCATGATTGCTTCCCCAAAATTTTTCATTCTCACTCAAATCAGTTACATACAGTACCTACTAGCATATGAAATAAGCTTTCAGATATAATATGCTAAACAGTGCAATGCCTGTTAATATTAAAAAAAATCTCTTGGCAGTAATAGTAGATTTAGGAAACAAGGTTTAAGCATACTATATTTAAGGAAATAAATGTAATGTCTACCAGATTCTCTATTCAAACTGAACTTCATATAAAATATGCACATGCCACACATATTAAGGAACATATTTATTATCTTGAAAATGTTGGGCGTTAGTGTGGGAGTTATAAAGAATGTAGATCACTAGATTTGAATAGAATAGGAGCGGAACGGCATAGCATAAATGCTTATCACATTGGCTGAATATCTGAAATTTTCTAGCAACAGTTGTGCCCTGTACAGTATGGCACACAATGAATCAAAAAAAGTACAAATAAATTCCACAATGTGTAAAACCTGTTGCAATACACTAGTTTAACAATTTTATTTTACTCTTGATATTCAAGTTAGTATAAAGTGTTACTTGATGACTAACACATATAAACCTTTAGGGGGTTATTTACTAAACTCTGAATGAAAAAATCACAATACATTTGTGATTTTTTTTTTATTAAATCGGACTTTTAAAAATAACAAATTTTTTGGAATTTATTAAACCCCAAGGATGGAAAAGTCAGAATCTGAAAATCCATCATCTCAGACCTGTCGAGGTTGCAGTCAATGGGAGAAATTTCGGGTGAAAATTCCCAAAAAATCTGATGAAAAAAAAAAAATTTTGAAAATCAGATTTTTTTTCCCGTAAAGCAAATTTATGGGATATTGTAATAATAAATAGGCATAAAAAACAATAGCGGATTGGATCAGAGTTTGTAGCAGTAGTGATGGGCGAATTTGCGCCGTTTCGCCAAAAAATTCTCGAAACGGCGAATAAATTCGCCCATCACTATGTAGCAGTAAATATTGAGATAAAGTCGGACTTTGATAAATAACCCCCCTTAAAAATGTAATACTGTAATGTCGTAATTTGTTAAATTGTATAAATTACCAAAACTGCTACCTGCCTGCTTTGCCCCTTTACTAATGCTATTCAATAGGTTATGTAATAGCTCTTACTGTAAAATGCACAATTTGTAAATACAGAACAATTTTCCACTGCAAGATAACATCTTATATTACCATATTATATTGTTTTAGACATGTTATTCATGGGCGTATTATTCCCTTTAACACAAGACTAATGTCACAACTGTAGCATAGTGTATGTAATAAAATTTCACAATTAAAAAGCATTTTTTTCTGACAAAATATTTAAGAAACTCGAGAGCAGGTGTTAACGCTAACCCTTGCTTAGCGATAATAAGCAATGTAATATTCGCCAGAGAATGTTTTTTCATTGTGAGCAGCAGAGCCGGGCCCTAGGCAACCTGGCTAGCCACGGCGCCGGCTGAGTGTGCGCTTGATTGCGCATGCGCGGAAATGCTCTCAAGCGCGCATGCGCAAATTGATGTGTGCGCATGCGCAGAAACGCATTTGCGCAAACAATTCCAGCCGCAGTCGGGGAGAGACGGGACCGGACATGGGGTAGGCGACAGAGCAGGCCCCCCCAGCTTTGCGCCCTAGGCACGTGCCTACTCTGCCTACCCCTAGTTCCGGCCCTGGTGAGCAGCGCTAAACATTCACAAAAATACCATTTTAAATAATGTTTGCAATTTTAATTACATACCCCCCCATAAAATATGATGCATTCTACAATAGAACCTACTGTCTAATGTCTTGAATAGAAATGCACGGGAAAGTGTGCATTTAAAGTGCATGATATGGGCTAAAGGGGGTGACTGGTGGAGATAGGGTTACATTTAAAAATTAAGTAGCAGCTGAATGAGTGAGTAAAGATGCCGGTATAAGTAAAATGGGTAAATAACTAATACAGTAAAAGTGAGGCTGCAATTCAGAAATATGTGTGTTATTTTTACATTCATCCAAACACTAATAAAGTTATCAAGAATCATTTCATGCTCATCTAAATATCATAGCTGCTGCTTGGCTTTCAGAGAATCACTTGGCTGACTTATCTTTAATCTCCCAGCAAAGAGCAACATTCTTAGAATGTCTTTATTTCAAAAAAGATCTGTTAATTTAACAAGATCTACACTCCCTTACATTTTTTCATATTTCATATCTGTAAACCCCTCCACATCTCATGTTTATGGCAATAGCCCCTCCTTTTGAACTTTTTACCTCGTTTTCGTTTTTTTCTCTTTTCAACAACAAGACTTTAAGCTTTCCTTTGCCAATAAGCATCAGCTCTTTCTAAAAACAGATATTTGATTAAAAAATATTTACAAAATATTTATAAATCCACTCCTACTTGATTACTGCAGTGCCTTTTTTTCAACAGATGTTTAAAGATGTGCTAAAGTTACAAGTTAAACTTGTACATGACCATAAATGAAAATGTTGCAGATACATATTGTATAATGGGTAATTCTACCAAAGAACAACTAATTTGGAGAAAGGCTGTTCATGAATGCTTCAAGGGTGGCTAATTGCTCATGTTTTCGGGCAGAACCGTACTTAGCAACTTAGCAAGGGGAAATACCAATACTTGTGTGGACACATAGATGACATTTATTTAGTGGGAGATGATAATGTCCCATTAAATCAGCATGCATGGAAACAATGGCCAGTCAGTAGCAGCTGTAACTTAAAGGAGAACTAAAGCTTAACTAAAGAAGTAGGCTAGAAATGTTATATATTATGTTTTGGGCTTCTGTACCAGCCCAAGGCAACCACAGCCTTTAGCAGGGGAGATGTGTCTCCAAAGATGCCCCAGTAGCTCCCTATATTCTTTTCTGCCAATTCACTGCACATGCTCTGTGCTGCTATCACTTACCCACTCAAAATATACAGTACACATAGAATATAAATGTCACAATATAAGGCTGATTAGTAATCAATACAGATAATTACTACATGGCAGCACAGAAACCAGTGCAACGAGCATCAGAATTTAATAACAAGCCCTGTAGCATCAGCTTATATTACCGGCCAACCTCATTTTCTACTTGATAATTTGAGACGACCTCTAAGCTTAGCTTCTCAACAGCTGCTCAGAGCCCACTGAGTATGTGAGTGTCACAGACACTTTCCAAGATGGTGACCCCCTGTGACAAGTTTGAAGTACTGGATCATTGCTGCTACTGAAGCTGAAACTTTAAACTGGTGCAATAATAACAGTATATAAAATATGGCATTTTAACCAAATTCATTTTTAGGGTTTAGTTCTCCTTTAAGTGTAATGACAAATGAGGAGACTAGTTGCTCTGTCATTAATAAGTGACTAGTCTCCTCCAAATGCTCCCCCAGCAGCTATCATGCAAATCATTGCTGGGGAAACAGATGTGTCGGCTAGTCTCCTCATTTTTCATTACCCTAATGCTAATGGCTTCTTCCTATATTAGCAATAACAAGCATGGTGTCATCCTCTACAGACATATGAACCAGATATCTGTATGGAAACACCAATGGACAGCCCTGTGTGCCATTAGCCTAACAGAATCTATGCAGAAATAAAGGGTCACTAGTACAATTATATATTATATATATATATATATTATTATATATTATTACAATTATTAATTGTTTTTCCAAAATGTATTTTAGTTTTAGTTTTAGCTCGATTAATGGTTTATTGCGTGCTTTCTTATCATCCTTTTTTCTGTACTGCAAACAGTTTAACTCATGCTGTTAACCAGTCAATTAGAGCAGGTGACTCACAACATGAGTGTGTTGATTGTTGCTGAAACAAAATGCAGCAGGAATTCACAACAAATGTCACATTACTAAAAATGGTAAGAAAAAAAATTATTTGTTCAACAAAATTATAATTACATTAACTAAAATTTGTACATTAACCAAAACAATGCAGGTCTCTATAAAAAGATATTGTATGAAACAGCTTATATTTCAATCCTGCTTCATGTAAATAAAGCATTTTCATAATAATATACTTTTTTTTATTAGTATGTGTCATAGTGTTATCCTAAATAGAAAATTGGCATATTTAAAAATAAGGGCCGCCCCCTGGGATCATAGGATTCACTGTACTCACAAACATACCAACAAACCATACATGTTAGGTCACATGAGCCAATTAACAGACAGAGTTCTGTCTTTTGCTTCCACACTTCTTCATTCCATCACGAAATGGTGGCTCAAGGCAAGAGATGTAAAAGGGCAATATTTACTTAAATATATATTCCAGTTTGGTTAGAATCTTTAATATGCCACTTAATTTGATATAAATGATCTATTGCTCAAGTATTAATTTTGGGGGTATAGTTTTCCTACAGAAAACCAAACAATTTAAATAAAAGGAAAATAAAAGCAGACTGTTTTTATCTAAATGTAGGGAATTAGTGCAACATCCTTGAACTTATCCCTGTATGGGCCCAGAGAGCTGAGAGGCCCCACCAAAAGCATTCATTTGAATTGGGCTGGCACAGGGAAGCCAGATACTGTGCCTGGAGGAACAGAGGGTGTGAAAGGAATCCAGACTGAAAGAGCAACCAGCAGGAGATTCCCATCTAAGCATCCAAAGGGGCTGGTAGTCGCAAAATATGTACAGTATGAATGTGCTGGACTTGACTGAAGAGAAACTGTAAAGCATTGGAAGACGATTTGCAGTGAGTATTGATATTTAAAGTGACATCGTATTAAAGGAGTGCTCAAAGATTTCTACAGATTTGTAGTACTTGGTCTGGGAGGAGCCATCCATTACTTTAAAGGACTTATCCAGTTATTTAGTCAGACAGATAGCGCAAGCAAGTTAGTTAATAAGGGCCTATTGCCACCAGTTAGGAGTGCTGTCTGTTTTAGTTGCCCATTTATTTTAGATAAACATCAGTTTAACCAATAGTGTGCGTGTTTTATTTCTGTGTTCCTATTGGGGCCACCCATAGGTGCATTCCCAGATCCCACTAGGTGGAGGCACTGTGCTAGTAAGTACCATGTACCCAGTCTCTCCCAATACCACTGCAGAGTGGCTCACATTTATCCCAAGCCATTAGGTAAGCACCATAGGTGGAGTTTACAGGCCCGGATTTGTGGAAAGGCCACAACGGCCAAGGCATAGGGCGGCAGATTTTTAGGGGGGATCCCACCCAACCACACCCACATTGGTTCAGATGCACTGTGAATTTGCAGGAGATACAATAGTTTTTTCAATTTCCTGTGCACCAATCCCCAGTACTCTAGACCCAATGCTGAAAATTTGCTCATGTGCAGAAAGGAAAGGGAGGGGACAGGTTTGATGAACAGCAGTGGGCCTAGGGGTGCATGCTATGTAAATCCAGCCCTGGGAGTGTAACACCAACAAAGGGGTGTTGAAAGAGTTACACAAGGAAAAGTGTGATATGTAATGTCTCTCTCTCTCTGCATCTTGGAAAGGGTTTATATTTTGCAATTTGAGAGGAGAAATACAGAATGGATTTTAATAAAGTTGTATTACATACCTCTAAACGTGTTCAAGGACCAGGCGTTTTCTGGGGTTTTATATATACTATATATAGTTTTCTCTATAATTAAGAGAAGCATACCTTATGCCTATTAAATACATTTACATTTGGTTGTCATGCTTTACAAGGCCAGGGTAAGTCATATTATGTTTCTGCAAAGTGTTTTAGGTCAGGGTTCTAGTATGACTGCACTGATGCCCAAAAGCCACTCCTCTGAAATAACCACTATGTTGAATTTAAAAGGTAAGAAGCAACTTCTCACAAATTAGTAAAGCTCCGTCTTATCACAGCAGACTCCCAACACAAACATATTTGGTTAAATTATCAACTTGACATGCTCTTAGTGTAGTACAGTGCATGACAGGGTTATTGCAGGTACAGTATACACTGAGCATTATACCTACCAAAAGTCTCACTCATATGTTAGTCCTTTAGTACCGTAAGCTGCAATACCTGCTACTTTTAATTGACATATTACATACCATTCAAATATACAGTTCACTAAGTGCTGCCATATAAATTCCAGCTTAAACTTTGCCATTGTTGGCCATAATGTTTGTGTTCACCCAGTTTTTGTGCACAAGATATTGATGTAGCACAATAGAAAAAAAATCTAGATTTCTGGGGAAATGACTGATTATATGAAAATGCACAGAGACTATACAATTACTGTAAGTTTTTTCAGGGTATATGATTGCATATGCAGATAAACAGAGGCGTAGAAGCAGACACTGCGGCTGTAGAGTGTCCTAGGAGGTATAGGGGGCCCGTGATGACAAAATCATGAGCTATTTCAACGTATATTGGTAAAACAGGACAGTCTCTGGATATGTTGGAGGCCATAAAATGAATTTGCTGTGGGGCCCAGGAACATCTAGTTACTCCACTGCAGATAAAGGGAGATATATATATATATATATATATATATATATATATATATATATATATATATATATATATATATATATATATCTTAAATATATTGATAATGGGTTGAGTGCAGAGGACTCTTGTATTTGACTATATGTATTTTGTGGTCACAGCCTCATTGCACCGCCGCCTAATGGTTTTAAAAAATAGTGGTGAGCACAACTTTCCCTTGTTTGTTATAGTTTATACAGGAGCAGTGACCAGCTCCATGTTGTTGCTCCCACCCTTCCCAGCTATAGTCAGGTGATCCCACTGGTGTCTAATAAAAGGGCAGCCAAGTATGGAGGTTTACTTTGAAAGCAGCAAGTAAGTTGCAGGTAAAACCTAGTCCCTTTATGTATAATGAAGCAATAGAATTCTTAATGAAACAGATAAAATTGAGCGTAGGACTGGCCAGATATGGGATGACTTTGACGTAGTTGGCCAGCTTAAATATATTGCAATATATGAACAAACAATCCCTGTTTTGTTTAAAGGGTAAGGCATTTTTCAGTAGCAGTATGCACAAAATGTCGCTGTCTTAAATATATTGATAATGGGTTGAGTGCAGAGGACTCTTGTATTTGACTATATGTATTTTGTGGTCACAGCCTCATTGCACCCCCGCCTAATGGTTTTAAAAAATAGTGGTGAGCACAACTTTCCCTTGTTTGTTATAGTTTATACAGGAGCAGTGACCAGCTCCATGTTGTTGCTCCCACCCTTCCCAGCTATAGTCAGGTGATCCCACTGGTGTCTAATAAAAGGGCAGCCAAGTATGGAGGTTTACTTTGAAAGCAGCAAGTAAGTTGCAGGTAAAACCTAGTCCCTTTATGTATAATGAAGCAATAGAATTCTTAATGAAACAGATAAAATTGAGCGTAGGACTGGCCAGATATGGGATGACTTTGACGTAGTTGGCCATCTTAAATATATTGCAATATATGAACAAACAATCCCTGTTTTGTTTAAAGGGTAAGGCATTTTTCAGTAGCAGTATGCACAAAATGTCGCTGTCTTAAATATATTGATAATGGGTTGAGTGCAGAGGACTCTTGTATTTGACTATATGTATTTTGTGGTCACAGCCTCATTGCACCCCCGCCTAATGGTTTTAAAAAATAGTGGTGAGCACAACTTTCCCTTGTTTGTTTTATATATATATATATATATATATATATATATATATATATATATATATATATATATATATATATATATATATATATATATATATATAATTGTCAGCTGCATCAACTCTACAACTTATAACATCACTAAATACATGACCAACATATTAGACTCTTTTAGTTGGTAGCACAGTTCACCACATTCAGAACTTTACGGACATTGTCAACATAGTGCAAGGAAAACTGGAGACCAATGAGATAATGGTGTCCTCTGATGTGACATTATTATTTACATGCATATTTACGATGGAAGCAAGTGAAACAGTGAGAAAGTGGTTGAATAAGGAAATCACCCTCTGCAGCTGAACAAAATTTAGCAAAATACCACTTACTTCAAGCATAAGGAAGTTTTTTTATAGTCACCGTGACTTGGGTTCACCTGTGTCTCCCATCACAGCAAACATTTACATGAGAGAAGTGTTAAAGAAAGCCTTTAACACCTTCAAGGAAACAGCACCAAACAATTGGTTCAGATAGTTGGATGATACCTGGAGTACATTAAGTTTCAGCCTACAATGAACACATAAATGTTCCCAGGGGAACATGCAAAAGACAGCAAACTGTGCAATAGGTGGGGTGAACCTAGATATTGAAATATATGGGAAACCTACTCATACTGAGCAGTATTTGGTATTTAATTCCCACTATTCCCTTGAACATAAACTAGAGGTTATAAGAACTCTACACCATCGGGCTGAAACTGTGTTGAGAAATGCCTAGGCTAGAATCTTTAACAAACAGCTTTGTGACAGAAGTTGGTACACCCAAAAGACCCAACATTACAGCATATTAAATATTATATGGTCCATGTTTCCAGTGTAGTGAAGAGTGATCTATACAATGGCCCAACATAGGAGGTACAACTCCTCAGGACAAGACTCAGCAATCTTTCTACATTTAAAGAACAATGAACACTCATTAGTACAGCCAGGGCCATCATCAGGGGGAACAGGGGTTACTGTTGAAGGCCTAAAGGGGGGCCCAGCTGCACTCCCCTTTTTGAAATGGCCAGGCCCCTTGACAGTGCTGAAGTCACGCCGAACCGCTGAAGTCTCGAATAATCTGAAGAGACAAAGTCCCGAAGAGCTGAAGCCCAGGAGCACTGAAGACCCTAGACTGCAAATGGAGCTGAAGCAGTGAAAAAACCCGTAGATGAAGTCCTGAAGCTGCGAAAAGCCCTGAAGCTACGAAAGGAGCCAAAGTTGAAGTCCTGAAACTGCGAAAAGATCCAAAGTCACAAAAAACGTGAATATATTACTTTCATTTAAAACCTATGGTCATCCTGTACTCTATCCAAGGTTTGGGCTTTCTTCTGCTTGTTTATGCAATAAGCAGTGTCTTCTGTAGTTTTCCATCAATCTGGAATATGTTTTAGGGTACTGCCATGTTCTGATGGTACTGGCCCTTTCACACATTTGTGCTATAATATTCAAAAATATCTAAAATCAAGATGCTTTCATATTTTCTGCATGTAGAAATGGCTGTTTTTAAGTGCTTTAGTATGTAATTAGTATAACTGCAGTTTCGATTTTACTAAATTGTAGTTTCTAAAGATCATCTTACAAATGATTTTTCCAACACGCCATTGCTTCTACTTAAAATGTCACTTTCTTCTCAATTACACAAATATTTACATTTAGATTGAAAAGGTTATTTTAAAATGCTGATCTGTTCAAGCTGATGTTAGTAACCAATTACTGTGTGCTTTTGACCATGAGTCTTACTGAAAAACTCCAGGTCAGAATTATGCCATCAATTCTTTCTGCACTTCTGGGCATTAAATATGGCTTACCCCTTACATTCTGTTCCATTTCTCTCTATGCCCTTAATTTTAATAAGTCATACACTGATGATAGAGGCAATTGAAACATTGTGCAGATGTAATAATGATAGAGATGAAATATCTAAGGTCGAAAGGATTGAAATGGCAATTCCCCCCAAAATTCTCATCAAATACTTTACAGTTTCCCTGCAAAGCATTTTCATTTGAATTGGACTAAAAGATATTTTGCTGGAAATTTTAATGAAATGTGTCTTTTAACCATTTTTAACACATTAATAAATATGACCCCTACAGAGCACAAAACAATGTTTTGAATAATCTCCTAACAGGATTGGTCCCATTGTTGCTACAATGTTAGATTTTGTTCTTACCACTTTGAATAATGCAGGACTGTATTGATTCTAGTAGCATCTATTATAGTTACTAAAAAATGCCCTCCCCTTTATTCAAAACAGGGATTACAATACATTTAAGCTTACCAACTACATCAAAGTCATCCCTGGTCTGGCCATATGATTCATTAATAAATCTATTTCTTCATTATACATTTTACGCAGGGATAGTTTATACAGGAGCAGTGGCCAGCTCCATGTTGGAGCTCCCACCCTTCCCAGTTACAGTGAGCTGATACAGGTGGTGGCCAACTTTGTTGATTTTATATGTTTCCACCAAGTTCAGCTTTGCTATGTTCCTTGAATGACGACTGCCATGTGAGAATCAGGATAAAGGAAAATTGCTTACTATAACTTTATTTTTCTAATCTGTAGCATGACAATTATTCCTATCAGTTCTTGTTTGCCCTTCGAAAATAAAAAATTTATGGTGGTATTTTATTAAAAACTGTTTATTAAACTGTTGCGTTAACTTTTACAACAGAACAATGGGAAGGTAACAAGATAACAGCTTGCCGCAGACACCCACATTGCTAAAAATGTTGATATGAGAATAACATCCATAGTAAAAACACCCAAGCCTGACTGTGACTCCTCCAGTTACATTCAGTAGGAGAAACAATAGCTTATCTGAAAGCAGTTTCATTGTGAAGTGTTGGCTCTTTCTGAAAGGACGGGATGAGACTTGCGATAGCCTACACACCAATATTAGAATAAATTAAAAATATTGTTTGGAGAATAACATTTTAAATGGTAGAATGAATTATTTGCAATGTACACAGTGTAATTTACACAGCCCTGTGTGTATGGTACAATATGTTTGCTGGTAAATAAAAATAAATCATGCAACAAAGCCACAATGCATTATTGAGATGTGTAT
Source organism: Xenopus laevis (assembly GCF_017654675.1). Lineage (NCBI taxonomy): Eukaryota > Metazoa > Chordata > Amphibia > Anura > Pipidae > Xenopus > Xenopus laevis. Next base: position 159,147,869 of record NC_054372.1, on the reverse strand, counting down.
ACATCATGTATATCATCTGTCATCTTGCACTTCCATTCATAATCCTCTTAAATGCCAAACTTATGTTGACATTAAAACAACAACAAGTAATTTAGCCATCTGTATTTTGCTGTTAAGAGAAAGAAATTAAAATCAATTCTTAATAAGAAAACATCACGTTAACGTCGTTCATAGAGACATTTATTAATAATATCTTAATTACAATATTTGCTTGTTTTAAATATATGGAAGTAAAAGGTTTTTTAGCTAAAGGCCAAACTCATTGGGAAAGTCTAGACAAACAGCAGTTTCTATCATCTATGTCAGACAGATCAGGAAACTGTAGTTGATTTTCCTTCTGTCTGGCTGCAACACCTTTACATCCTCTCACAAAAACCATATGTGCTTCTATGGGCAAAATCTCTCTTTCACTTTATCAAGTAACAAGAACTAGAATTCGACCACCGTGCATATTTTCTAAAATGCAAAGCATCCCATAAACTTGAGATAAGTTCTACCAGGCATAATAAAATGATTAAAGCTTGGTTGAGCTGCACACAACTTCTATTGTTGTATTGTGTCAAATAAATAATGTTTCTGTATAAGACTTACTTTGACATTAAGTGATTTCCCCCCTTTCTTTCAATACATTAGTTCCTAGCCTTATAACACAAAAGTCTTTTGATTTGCTTTGTTGTGAAATGATGTTATAAAAGATGTCATTAAAGGGCATGTAAAGCCAAAAAAAACATCCCATTTTTACTTTCTTTAATGAAAAAGAAACCTATCTCCAATATACGTTTATTAAAAAATGTGTACCGTTTTTTGTAAGAAACCTGACTGTATGCAGTGAAATTCTCCCTTCATTTACTGCTGTGGATAGGAATTGTCAGACGGTCCCTAACTGCTGAGCAGGGAAACAATCATACTTATGAACAGCAGGGGGAGCCCCCGCCTTACTTACCAGCCATGCAGAACTCAAGCAGCTTTGTTTATGACGATCCCTAAGCAGCCCAGACCACACTGAGCATGTGCACTAAGTCTTAGTCTTGCAAAGATGTTAACAAAATTATAAGATGGTGACCCCCTGTAGCCAACATTGAAAGCATAAATTATTTGTTTGATTAGGCTTGTGGTGCAGTAAGTTCATGTTTATATTTAGTATACAAAATACAGCATTTCTAGCCTTATTCTATTTTAGACTTTACATGCCCTTTAAGAATCATGAACAACAGTGGCAGGCAATTCCTTTACGGTTGACATGGAGTTTAACAAGACTACCATTGAGCATTTCCAACATGGAGCGGGTGGCAGGAAGGCTGGATCAATAGTTTTCTTATTTAACTCTTAACAAGGTAGCATTGATATTTTTTCCCTTTCATGTTAGAAAATGGAGGGCGTGGGTGGGGAGGCGAATTTAAATGCCCAAATGCATAGACCTTTAAACTAGGTGATAGTACCTACCGAGGTACAATGGTAGCCTATGGGGACCTTCCCCATCACTTTGCTAAGGTTTTTTTGATCAAAGAAAAATCGTTCGATCGATCAATTAAAATCCATCGAATCGTTCGATTCGAAGGATTTTATTGTTCGATCGAACGATTTTTACTTCGATCGATCGATTTGCGCTAAATCCTTCGAATTCGATATTCGAATTCGAAGGATTTAACTTCGAGGGTTAATTAACCCTCAATATTCGACCCTTGATAAATGTGGCCCTTAGAGTTCCAATAAATGGTATTGGAGTAAAGGCTTTCAGATTATGTAAAAAGGGACACATCTAGACAAAATTAATTAAATGGTAACTGTCATGAATATAAATTTGCATTTAAACTGTAGTGGATACCTAGTCATTGCTTTTCATGTTTCAAGTTATTGTTTTGAAATATAGATGGGTTATTTGTGTCCTCAGATCATTTTTTTTAATTTCTGTAAGCAACTCAACTGTGCTGAGTGTCCACTGTTTACTGCAAAATGCAGGAATTAGCCAGGTGTAGCTATGTACAGGTATGGGATCCGTTATCCTTAAATCAGTATCCAGAAAGCTCCGAATTACAGAAAGGTCATCTCCCATAGCAGTGGCATAACTAGTCCCATAAGGGCCCTGGTACATAAATTTACAACTGGGCCCCCCTTCCCCATGCGACCCCTATGTACAGTATTGGGCTGGAACACAGCATAACTGACCTAATATCATAGAAGCAGTTAAACTGTTCCAGTAAAGCTAACACTAATATGATCAATATGGTTGCTCATCGCATACATATATACCTATTCAGAATACTAGTTCATGTATGTTCTCCATCATATAAATCCAAAGCAACATTACTCTTGTGAAAAGAATGACTTCATGCAGATTTGGACAGTAAATAGTGGCACCCGTGGATGGCACAGTGATAATATTTCTGCCTAGAATATTTATGAATAATGTTCCTGTTCTGGCTGCACTATATACACAAACACACACACAGATATGATGCTGCTGGTTTATAGGGACAGAGAAAAAGAAATCAATCTGAGAAAAACAACAAGTCTTTTAGTACAGGTATGGGATCTGGAAACCCGTTATCCAGAAAGTTCCAAATTAGGGAAAGGCCGTCTCCCATAGACTCCATTATAATCAAATAATCCAACTTTTTTAAAATGATTTTCTTTTTCTCTGTAGTAATAAAACAGAAGCTTGTACTTGATCCCAACTAAGATATAATTAATCCTTATTGGAAGCAAAACCAGCCTATTGGGTTTATTTAATGTTTACATGATTTTCTAGTAGACTAAATGTATGAAGATCCAAATTACGGACTCCAAGATGCAATTGGACCATTTTCTGGATTAACTTTGTACGATCTTTAACCCTGTATTTTCGGTATACCCCCCACTCAGAAAGCAGGATGGCACAGTAGAATTCCATGTATAAATACCCCTAAGAATTGTGGCGGAATGGCAACTTCATTTATAAATACCCCCCAGCATTCATAGCAGAATGGCAATTCCAAATATAAATACCTCCAGAACTTATATCAAGATGGCACAGTGGCAATTCCTTGTATAAATACCACTAGAATTCATGGCAGGATGGCATCACATGTATAAAACCCCCAGAATCCATAGTAGGATGGCACAGGTGCAATTCCATGTATAAATACCCCAATAATTCATAGTAGGATGGCACAGGTGCAATGCCATTTATAAATGCCCCAGAATTCATGGCAGGATGGCACAGGTGCAATTCCATGTATAAATACCCCCAGAATTGATAGTAGGATGGCACAGGTGCAATTCCATGAATAAATGCCCCCAGAATTGATAGTAGGATGGCACAGGTGCAATTCCATGTATAAATTACCCCCAGAATTGATATTAGGATGGCACACGCGCAATTCCATGTATAAATATTCCCAGAATTGATAGTAGGGTGGCAAACACGTAATTCCATGTATACATACCCCCGAATTGATAATAGGACGACACCGTGCAATTCCATATATAAATGCCCGAAATTGATAGTAGGATGGCACAGGCTCAATTCCATGGAAAAAATATCCCCAGAATCCATAGTAAGATGGCACAGACACAATTCTATGTACAAATAACGCAAAATTTCATAGTAGGATGGCACAGGCGTAATTCCATGTATAATTGCCCCCAGAATATATGGCAGGATGGCACAGGCACATTTCCATGTATAAATACCCTCAGAATTGATAGTAGGATGGCACAGGTGCAATTCCATGTATAAATGCCCCCAGAATTAATAGTAGGATGACACAGGAGCAATTTAATGTATAAAACCCCCTAGAATTGATAGTAGGATGGCACAGGCACAATTTCATGTATAAATACCCCCAGAATTGATAGTAGGATGTCCCAGTGCAATTCCATGTATAAATACCCCCAGAATTGATAGTAGGATGGCACAGACACAATTCCATGTATAAATACCCCTAGAATTGATAGTAGGATGGCACAGGCACAATTCCATATATAAATACCCCAGAATTGATAGTAGGATGGTACAGTGCAATTCCATGTATAAATGACCCCAGAACTGATAGTAGCATGGCACAGGCACAATTCCATGTATAAATACCCCCAGAATTGATAGTGAGATGGTACATTGCTATTCCATGTATAAATACCCACAGAATTGATAGTAAGATGGCACAGTGAAATTTCATGTATACATACCCCCCAGAACCCATAGCAGGATGGCATACGCTCACATCACAGAACACACAGCAGTTGAGAAGTGATGGAGAGATTTCTGGGTTTGCCCCCACTGATCCGCAGCCGACCACACAGTACCTTCAGCAATCCTTGTTTTCTCTCCTACACCAGCAGACTCATTTTGAAGTTTTGGCCACCGTTGAAGTTTTCAGTGCCTGGGTGTGCGCATGCGCACTCATGTGAATAGATGCTGGCGTGCCTGACGCACAAGAAAAAAAAAATTGTAAAAAAAAGAAAAACACAGAAGGAGGCTAATTCTGCTTTACTGCCAACGAGCCGGACCTCTGGTCTTCCCCCAGCCCAGTGTCAGCTCCCATGGGGATTCGTGCCACCTTCCTGCCGCCGCCAGCAGTCCTGCTATGTCCCTTCTATGTTCTCTCTGCTCCATTTCCTTCCTGTCGGGCCCCAGGGCAGGTGCGCACAGTCGCTCTGTAGCTGCAGACCTCTCTCTTTAGCGCCTTTCCCATTATTTAGTGTGACTTTTACACACATGAAAGCTGGCTACTTTCATGGTTTATCTTCAGGGACGCGGGTCCCATCAGGGATGCAGGGGCACGACCCTGGTGCTGCTGCACCCTTTACACCCCCAGTAGTTCCACCACTGTCCCATAGACTCCATTTTATCCAAATAATCTATATTTTTTAAAATAATTTTCTTTTTCTCTGTAATAATAAAACAGTTCATTGTACTAGATCCAAACTAAGATAGAATCAATCCTTACTGGAAGCAGCAAAAACTTATTGGATGATTTTCTAGTAGACTTAAGGTATGAAGAAAGATACTGAAGAAAGATACTAAGGTACGGAAAGATACTTTATCCGGAAAACACCAAGTCCAGAGCATTAACAGGTTGCATACCTGTTTACAATGTATAAAGCGCTGCAATGATACACAACTTTACAATGTATAAAAGTACACACAGGGAGAACAAGTATTATAATAAATACAATAAACAAGAATACATACACAGACAGTACATGACATGTGGTAAGAGATACAGTAGAAAGGACATTCCTGCCCATAGAGCTTACAATCTAAGTGGATGGATACAGGCACAAACTGGAGTGCAAACGTTAGCAAGGTTTGGACATTGACCTATAAATTCACAATTTGTTTGTCACAATGTCCACTTCATATAATCACCATTTCATCAATACCCCAAAATATCTACTTGTGATATATATAACAGGTTGGAACTAAAAACTGCTATATAATTGTATATTAATAGCCATTGCTATTAATATGTCATTACCCACTGATTAATGAATATTGTGCAAATTATATGCACAGATATTGTTGTGTCTAGTGATGGGCGAATTTATTCGCCAGGCGCGAATTCGCGGCGAATTTGCGCGATTCGCTGCCAGCGAATAAATTCGCGAAACGCCCGCGAAAATTATTTTTGAAAAAATGGGCGCCGGCGTCAAAAACGGGCACCGGCATCGAAAAAACTATCGAAAATACTATTTTGATAGTTGAAATGGCATTTCTTATTTGTGCCCTTTCAGACTTGCCATTCTTAATCAGATTAACTGACGTTCTAAATTTTTCATATTTGTTTCTTTTCATACTTGCCATTCTTAATCAGATTACTTGACGTTCTAAATTGTTTGATTATCTCATATTGGATTGCAAAACTACAGGAACAGCAAATTTGCATTATGTACTATGGATGTATAATATATACAATGCTTGTTTTAAAAATTGGTTTAGAACTAGAAATGTTCTAAATAAAGAATTACTATATATTTATAAATACATATATATTCCATGCCACGATCGGCACACAGAATCCAGAACCAATGCTAGGCTCCCTGGTCTCAGCTCTTGCTTCCGCCTTTAACAGCCGCCTTTCACCTCGGGTGGAGCCCTCGGCTAATTGGATGCCGCCAGGTCTTATTAAGAGAGGAGCCAAGCTAAGGGTACTGGATGAGCAGAGGGGCACCATAGTTAGCAAAGTCTTTTTGGCAGAAGGTCACAGTTCCAGGAGCAGACAGAAAGCGTAGGCAAACAGGCAGAGGTCAAAGCCGGGATATCAATCAAGAATGGTCGAGACAGGCACGGGTCGGAATACGGATGTCAGAATAGTCGGTTACCAGGCAGAGGTCGGGATCACAGAAAATAGGAATAGTCAGGAAGGCAGGGTCAAAACAGGAATCAGAACACAGGAATACTCAGGATAGCACCCAGGAACTCTCACAAGATGAACCTAACAAAAGGCAACAAGTTAGAATACAGAGCCCCTTTAAAAAGTTTAAATTTCGCGCCACTTGGCGTGATGACGTCATCACGCCAGCGATGTTACGCATAAGCCTAGGAGATGTGTGCCGCATGTGCCATAGAGGACCCGGCAGCCAAGCAGGAAGTATCAACACGGCGGGCATCCCCACCGAGAGCTCAGCGGGTGTCCCTGCCGGCCCACTAGACCACCGGGGTGAGTGTTCCTCACATTCCATTTGGTGTTATGTACGCCATCAAAAATAAAAATATGTTTTATTCACTTTAAAGCTCCACGACTGCTCCTCATATATATATATATATATATATATATATATATATATATATATATATATATATATATATATATATATATATATATATAAAATATTTGCAAGTTACTCTTTAATTAGTGTACAAATAATTTGCGCAAATATATGTAAACAAAGGTGAGAATTCTAATGACCTAATTTGTAAGGAGAGGTTAAAACTAAGTAAGCTACTGTATATCAGAAAGGGCTATATAAATACACCAGTAAACCCTCAAAGTAATGCTGTCAAAAGAAACTCCGGATTTCTTTCCTTCTATTGTGTACACATGGGCTTCTGAATCAGACTTCCTGTTTTCATCTTAAACCTCCAGGGTTTGGGCTTGAACATGCTCAGTTTGCGCCTCTCTCCCCCTCCCTTATCCTTGCTCCCTCCTCCTTTCCCTGCTCTAATTTAAACCTAGAGCTAGAGACTCAGACAGGAAGTGATGTCACACCAAGCTAATAATGCAACTGCTATCCTGAACTAAAAGAGAGAGCTTCTAGAGCTGTTTACTCAGGTATGGTAAAGCATTCTGTAGAATAAATATAGTGTTCTAGCTTGCACTATTGTGGCTAATCTATTGGCAATAAACTACCTTGGTAGCTTTCCTTCTCCTTTAAGGTTCCACAAAGATGACCATTCAGCAAGGAATACTGTTATTATTATTTAAATGAACTCCATGAAATTAATGGCATTATGCAATGAAAACAACAAGCAATAAGCAAATGAGTTACTGCAATACATTCCAAAGACTAATTATTTAGATTTTTTTCAATAGCAATGCGCAGATCTTCATTTATCGCCTGATGGATCTCTGCATATTCATTGTCTGGCTTCAAAAGCTAGGTCTGCTTCTGAACAGGACACTATAAACCTGATTTCAACAGATTGAAGATGAGACAAGCAGTTTGACAAATTTCTGCTATTTGCAAAGAGGCAGATCTGAATGGAAGCAGCACAGTAAAATGGGTCAATATAGCCGAGGATATGTCAGTCCACATATAAAAACTCAGCACAGGGGAAAATAAACATTTGGTTTTTACTGAAAGCACCCAGAGTCTAGAGGAAGACAAGCAAAAGAAGACACCAGCTGCTCTCTGCTGGGAGACTTTTGTAGAGTAGCAAGTAGATGGAATGTAAGCACACGAAATGGCATGGACATAAACGGGCAACATTGGTGTAATGGCAATTAACTTTACAACACTTTTACCACATAGAGTGCACTGCCTTTTCAGTCAGACAATTCACTTTATACCAACGTGTAGAGAGTCTAGGGACCATCAGTTATTTTATTTGTAATACAGTATATTTACATTTTTCTGTATATTTCTACAAACTTGGTAATATTCCTCATGGAAATATATATATATATTACATTATTTAGAATTCTCACCTTATCAAAAACTGTTCAGTAGTAAAAAGGATCATTCTAATTGTACAGAAGTATGTTGCAATAAGGCAAATGCCAGAAAAGTTAACAAAAAATGCAACAGGATGTTCTGACATCATTGCTTCCCTTTGTGTTTGGTTAGAGTTTTTAAATTATGATTCCTTTCCTTCTCAAGGTATAAATGATAGTCTGCCCTTTCAATCACTACAACATGCTTAAACATTTCTCTGAATTTAATTGAAATTGCTGTTTGGGAATCTACTGGGAAACCAGCCAAAAATCAGACCCAAGGAAATGAGCTTGGTGGTCTTTGTTTGATTTTGACAAAACAGAATGACAGTGACTGCTAAGTACTCTGGTGGAATGAAGGCTCTAATGTCACTTTTCCCATGGGAGGCGTGTCTCCCTGATCAAGATGAGGTCATAATGTGTTAAACACATTTCTCAAAACAAAAAAAAAAGGGAAGGATAAGACCTCACAGCGACACAGGGAATGCCAATCAGCTTATGTGGCATCAAAGAGATGTAATAGCAAGTCATTATGCATCTTAATGAAAAAAAAAAACATTTATGAAGACGAATGAGAGAAGGTGAAACAAACATAAACATAGACAAGCATGTTTTGCAATAGGGTGAATTGTCCAGAATTACATCAGATAAACAGTTGTATTGTTTAATTTGTATATTCCATTCTAATAGAAGTAAGAATATTAGTCTGATACCCCAGTATATTGATTAAAAAGTTAATTTAAATAATCTGCCCACAGATATCATAAAATGGAGTAGGGTCAAACCGGGAACAGAGGAGAGCATATACTGCTTACAGTTTTTACATAATTCTAATGTTTACAGTGTTAACATACAGTGCATTCTAAATGTTTCGACAATAGCACTACAAAGTACAATAATTTTTAACATTCATGTATTATACACATATTTATGGGTAAACCTGGCACTGTCACCCAATGTGACCTCAGAGGGAACAATGGGAAAGATGCAAATTGCAAGGGGCAGATTTATCAAAGGTCAAGGTGAATTGGGTGAAAAAAAATTGAATTTGGAGGTATTTTTGTGTACTTCGACTAGGGAATAGTCCAAATTTGATTTGAATTTGAAAAAAATTCAAAATTTGGAATATCGAAATTGACCATGTACTGTCTCTTTAAAAATTCGACTTCGACCATTCGCCATCTGCCACATGCTGTTTTAGCCTATGGGGACCTCCTAGAACCTATTTGGAGTCAATTGGTAGACTTTGAAAAATCTAAGGTTTTTTTTGGGGAAAACTTTGAATTGGATTCGATCAATTGCGCTATTCCTTCGATTCGTATGATTCGAATTCAAGCAAATAAGGGACCGATTAGACCAAAAAAAACTTCAACTTAATTTCGCTTGGCCTTTTTGAATTCGAATTTCGAAGTTTTTTCAATTCGAAATCCGAACCTTGATAAATATACCCCTAAATGATATGATGTCACGCATCCATAATAAGTGACATACTCACTGCTGGTAATTGTGCTTTTCCATTAGTTTGACATATAACAATAAGCCAGATTATACATAGAAAAAGAAGCATATATAACAGCAAAGTATTATACAGATACATTTAAAAAACCAAGCGGATTTGATCGGAGTTTGTAGCTGAAAATATTGAGATAAATTTGGACTTTGATAAATAAACCCCTTAATGTATAATGAACTCAACAGTCGAAGGAGCCAAAGCTGCAGAAATCAATATAGATAGAGGTAGGAAGCTAATAACTACTGAAGTTCTACAGTTCTTCAGCTTTTCAAATGCTGTATATCCCTGGTATAGAGAACATAATTCTATTTCTTTCTTAATTTACATTTACATTTCTCAAGCCCCTAAATATATACAAATATATGCACAAATACCATTCACTGGGGAACTTTTAAGTCCAATTTAAAAAAAATTAACAGGATTTATTCAAATGAGATATTTTACTGTTGCCTGTGTTCTCTGTTTCAAACAGTGGTATTTGCATACTACAATCTAACTTGGTCAATACTTAGCTTTGGCCCAATCCACCTTATGTCCCTAAAAGGATATGAACTTTGAGGCAACAATCTCCTCAATATACAGTAGCTCACTATATAGCAGGGATGTGAGAACGTATTGATTGAATTACACTGGTTATGCATACAAAAGGTCTGCATCAATAATATGAGACTCCTGTTTGGACTGTTAAAAGATAAAATAGAAACCGGCTTGACAATCTGGGAAAAATTGATTTTGTGTTAGCCTTAATGCTTCATCTTATTCTAATTATGCTGTCATTGAACTCTGAGAACTGGAATCAGAACAGTGCTTTTATAAACAGCAAACCTAAATTTGAGCTGGTTCCTTAAAGGAATCAGTTAATATAAGAAATTAGTGATGAGCGTATCTTTTCACCAGGCATGGATTCGCTGCAAAATTCCACACTTCACTATCTACAAATTTATTCGCAAAACTCCACTGCAAAAATTTTCACTGTGGCAAAAAAGTCGCCATAAGAAAAAATGCCCTTTGACTTTAATGCATTTATTTGTAGTATAGTTTGTAGAATATATTGTTGCATGTGTAAAAAATGGTTGTGTGTAAAAAAAAAGTTGATTCCTATTGACTTCAATGTGCCTCGCAAATTTTTTGCCATTTTGCTAGTTTTTTCACAGTTTCTGGGGAATTTTCACTTATCACTACAAGAGAGCCATAACCAAGAAACCCAGAGAGTAGCAATACTATAGTCCCCTGGACAGGCATTGTACATGGTGAGGTCTGGAAGGGTCATAGTCCTAATCTGGCAAAATGACCCCCTAAATTACATCTTCTTCCCTTTATCCATCATCATCTGTTTTTGCTGAGCTAAATGAGGGGCACTCAGCTTGAGTCTGAATCAAAGTTGACTGAACAGGGGACCCCCCATCTTGGGGGTGAGAAATATAACATTTAGGGGGTTATTTATTAAAGTCCAAATTACTATAAATCCTAATTTTTAGTGGAAAAAAACTCAAACTTTTCTAGATTTATTATACCCTGAGGCTGCAAAATGTCAGAATCCGAATATCCTTCATCTCAGATCTGCTGAGGTTGTATATAAGTCAATGGGAGAGGTCCCTATCCTATTTGGAAGTTTCTGTGGTCTGCTCTGGAATTAGCCCAAAAATCTGTCTATTTTGGGTTTTAGGGCAAAAATCTGAAAAAGTGTAGCAATTCAGGGGAAAAAATCCTACGATTCAGGTTTTTGCTCAATTTTACTGGGTTTTTCCCCAATCCGATTAAATTGAGCTTTTTAAATAATAAATAGGGTCAAATCATGGGTTCTAGTTTGGTTGGACTTTTTTAAAATAAACAGTTAGACAAATGTGGATTTTGATAAATAACCCCCTTAAAATAAGAAACATGGAAACTTCCACAGATATTTAGAAAAGCAAACATGTACTAGACATAAACATTCATGGTTAAAAATCCTAAAATTGCAATCAATCTGTAGCTACAACATGATAATAAGCATCACTTTCAAATGGTGTGGGTGCATATTATACCTATAAGTAAAAAATTGTTACATAACTATAACCCCTCTATTTTATATATTTGATACCCAAATTTCTGATTTTGTGGCAAGACATACCATTGTGGTTATTTAAATAAACATAACTGCATCTTTTTATTTAGCAAAATGGTCCTGAGTGATATCATGTATCATGTTTTTATATTTGTGCAGCCTGAGCAACACTGTTCATTTATAGTAAGGAAGCGCATTAGTCAGAAACGGCATATGGTCTAGAGGTGTAAATGAATAAATCATGCCAGGAATTAGATGGTCTGTTATGACGTGTAAGCACAAGGTGTAAAAGATTTTGATAGCCCTACATAGATGTGACAGCAAGTTTGATAAGTATTACATTTTTAATTTTCACTACTGAATACCCAGTCTAATGGGAATATAACAAAACTCTCACATAGCAAAAACTAAGCACATTTTGGATTTGAAGTATATATCAAATTAAAGAGAATCATCAATACTATAAAAATCTGCCAAACTGTACTGGCGTTAGGTCACTTGGCCTTTACAGTAGAAGTTAGCACGTGACAGTCCATTGAAGTCCATTAGTTTTTTGATGTTTTGATGGAATCTATTAGTCAGTATTCAGGTCTTATTGCGGGTTAAAACAGCAATAAAAGACAATTTAGTCAATCAGTCATTGAACCAGGGATTTGGCATCTCTTCATTCTAAATTTGGTGCACACACATTGTCATTTGTTTGGCACCAGAGTTCTGGCTGAGATCCCACTTTAAAAATGATAAGACCATGGGTGCTGACATTTTGGCTTTGGTGACATGGCCAAGGAAGTGTCGACCTGTACTCCTGACCAAAATATATAAATATCAAAATATCAATCTACATTAAGGGGCCCATTTACTTAGTTCGAGTGAAGGAATAGAGGAAAAATAGTTCGAATTTCGAATGTTTTTTTTGGCTACTTCGACCGTCGAATGGGTTACTTCGACCTTCGACTACGACCTTCGACTTCGAATCGAACGATTCGAACTAAAAATCATTCGACTATTCGACTATACGATAGTCGAAGTAATGTCTCTTTAAAAAATTCTTCGACCCCCTAGTTCGCCACCTAAAGCCTACCGAGGCCAATTACAATAACAATTTTCTGATCGAAGGAATATCCTTCGATCGATGGATTAAAATCCTTCGAATCATTTGATCCAAAGGATTTAATCATTCGATTCGATCGAATAGCGGTAAATTCTTTCGACTTCGACGGTCGAATATCGAGGGTTAATTAACCTGCGATATTCGACCCTAGGTAAATGTGCCGCTAAAAGTTACTTATAGGTCATGTTGATTGTTTTTCGCTGATAGTTCTGATTTTGTAAGTAATTGTCACTTGAAATTCCTAAACCTGCCTGTTTTGCCAACCTGACTGTCCCTTCTCAACCTGTCAGTTAGGATTTCTAATGCTAACGGAGTTCGGCTGAAAACATATGGCAGCCCCCTCATAAAGCAACACGAGGGCAAGAAAGGTAATGTAAAAGCATCAGGCAAATACTTTTATGGCAAAATTATAAGGCAATTTTATGATAGATGTAAAAAAGGTTATTTGCTGGTGTCAGTATCTCTTTTAACCCTGCTTCATGTAAATAAACCATTTTCATAATAATATAATTTTTTATTATGTGCCATAGGGTAATCATAAATAGAAAATTGCCATTTTAAGAACTAGGGGCCACCCCCTGGGATCCTACGATTCACAGTCACACAAACATACCATCATAAAATGGGGGCTCAAGGGTAAAGATGATGCAATATTTACTTAAAGGGAATGTCAACTCAAGAATAATTTTTGCTTAATAAAAGAAAACCTAATTCTATGCAACTTTGCATTATAAATGCATTACAATTTTTCTATGTTTTTTTTTAGGGATGCACCAAATCCAGGATTCGGTTCGGGATTCGGCCAGGATTCGGCCTTTTCAGCAGGATTCGGCCGAATCCGAATTCTAATTTGCATATGCAAATTAGGGGTGGGGGGGAAATTGCGTGACTTTTTGTCACAAAACAAGAAAGTAAAAAATGTTTTCCCCTTCCCACCCCTAATTTGCATATGCAAATTAGGATGCGGGTTCGGTTCAGTATTCGGCCGAATCTTTCACAACAGATTCCGGGGTTCGGCCGAATCCAAAAAAGTGGATTCAGTGCATCCCTAGTTTTTTTGTATATATTATTAAGCAGTTTTTGACTGTCCCTTTCTATTCTCTGCACTGATGGCTCAGACTGTTGATACAATGTAAGACAAGGCAGCAGATTAACAGACCTGTCTTTGCTGGGGAACTAAAATGTTTGCATCACTACTTAAAAATTAACAAGCAGGAGTTAAGCAAGCGGTGCTTCCAATAACAATTTAAAAGCTCAGAAAAATGTTAATAATTGAATATTGGAAAGTTGCTTAGGCAATTTTTTATTTTAGGGTTGACTTGCGCATTAGTAAATTTGCCCCTATGTTTTCTAAGTAGTATGGTTTTCCAATCAATACCTGAATTAGATAGAGAAGCATGCTGTTTGCCCATTAGCCTCAATGCTGATACATGGGGAGGATTATATAAATGACAATGTCGAGCTAGTGTGCTTTTATCCTCTGCCTTCTGGATAATGCACTCTTGTTAAGCACAGTATTCTTTCAAACAATGTCATGTTTTCCTAGAGTGAGCAAGACCATTGCAAGGTCAATACATCATCATTTAATAAATAAGTAATTTATAGATTCTACATAGCTTACAACCATAAATTGTTCATTAAATGACACAGTTTCAAGGCATTCTTGCGAAGGGAAATTATTACACTTTACAAGTACATTAGAGGACATTATAGACAAATGGCAGGGGACCTTTTTACCCATAAAGTGGATCACCGTACCAGAGGCCACCCCTTTAGACTAGAAGAAAAGAACTTTCATTTGAAGCAACGTAGGGGGTTCTTCACAGTCAGGACAGTGAGGTTGTGGAATGCACTGCTGGGTGATGTTATGATGCTGATTCAGTTAATGCCTTTAAGAATGGCTTGGATGATTTTTTGGACAGACAAAATATCAAAGGCTATTTGATACTAAGCTCTATAGTTAGTATAGGTATGGGTATATAGAATGTATGTGAAAGTAGGGAGGGGTGTGTGTATGGATGCTGGGTTTTCATTTGGAGGGGTTGAACTTGATGGACTTTGTCTTTTTTCAACCCGATTTAACCATGTAACTAACTATGTAACTATGGCTTGAACTATCATAAGAAGATAATTGTCAGACTTACCGATCCAGGTGGAACCACTGACGTTGAGGAAGACAACCCGTACAGCTCCCTCACCAGTTCTACCCCCAAATAGGTACGGAGGGAGGCCAGTGAAGATGACGTATGGGAGCCTGTAATCTTAGCTGGATACACTGATCTGTAGTGTGACTTCGGTGCTGGATAACGTGACTGCAAAGGTACAAGGAACACAGGATTAATGGCGGTCGCCACAGGAAGCGAAGGTCTAGTAGTTGCGGGGGAAGGTTCTAGGAGGCACCTTGATGTCAGATGAACACAGGCTCAGGCGTGGAGACCAACAAGAGTTGAAGATCCGCCCAAAGTTAAGATTGATCACGAACTTCACAGCGCGGAGAGATTAGGCAGGCGTTCCAAACGATAGAGTAGTAGCCCCCAAGGCTGGATAACAAGGGTTAACAGTAGTGGAAGCTTCAGACAAGCAGGGTCGACAACAGTAAATCACAGTTTATGTATCAAGGATAAGCGTAGCGGAGTGGTCAGAAGGCAGGCAAGGTCGGCAACAATAATCAGTCCAAAGCGAAGTATCAAGGGATAGTCAGGCAGCAAGCAGAGTTGGCAACAGAGGTTCAAGTCCAAAACAGAGTTCCAGGGGTTAATGCAGGAGAATGGTCAAACAGCAAGCAGGGTTGGCAACAGAGATTCAAATCCAAGCAGGGTTCCAAGGGTTAATTCAGTAGAATAGTCAGGGTGCAGAAGCAAGTCAAAAACCAAGTTCAATATATATAAGAGAGTAACTTACTCAAAAGTAGCCAGGAAACACGATGTCCGAGCACTGGAATTCCCCTCTGTGCAGACTTAAATGGAGACGCCTACGTCATCACGCTGCGCCGCCTGGCTCCCTGGAATCCGTGCGGCGCCCCATCGTGACGTCACTGACACGCACGCTGGAACGCACAACGCTGGAGTCGCAGAGCGCCGATCGTCGAGTGAACTTTGAATGGGTTTAGATTTAAGTAACAATGATTACTTTGATGTAAAGCCAAAATTATGACTGTTACACAAGTCAACACTTGGATTGGCATTAAATTCAGAGCTGTCAACCTCCTTATATTTTGGGCTCCATCCCCCCGTATCCCATCACTCTTCGGTATTCCCCCAATTTCTGATTTCCATGATTTTGTTGAGGTCTGAGCATGTGTATGATATCACTTCTGCTGGTGTCACTTCCGGGTCTCAAAAATTTCGCCTGCACCACAAATCCCCCAAGAAACAAGCATGATGGGTTGACAGCTCTGTAAATTCATATTGTTGACCAAGATAAGACCCGCGAGTGTGAATTTTCTAGAACACAGTGCATATATCTGTATTTCAACTGTCTGTATTTTGTTTTAGATTCTACTTCCTTTAATAGGGATTATTTACTCATTGCCTATACAAATGAGCTATTCTATTCTACATTTAATTCAATATTTGATTCTTTACACTTTGTTTAATCTCCCTGGAGCAAGATATCAGCACAAATAGTCTTGTATAACTTTGGTAATGCCATATGACTTCATCTTCTTAAACTACTTCTGCAACTGTATATAAAAATCAATTATACCCTTTTATTTAAATCCCATCCTCTGGTCTGTGGTTTGACTGACAAGCAGTTGGTGTGCATTAAATGGCAAACGCAGATGGAGTGCTGGGTGTGATTTAATGTCACAGGTACATTATAACGCAGCAGGTCGAAACCCAAATGGAAGTCGGAGTGTGGCATATAGCAGATACAGCATCGATGTATGTATTAATTTGGGGCTTACATGATAAGGCCAGCAACATATATTCCGTGCAGCATTGCTAAATTTTTAAGTGAAAAAAATACATACACACGGGCCTTTCTTCAACAGATATGACTTTTCCTGGGCTATATTGATTATACCTTTTATATTTATTCAGTTTTTTTAAACCCCAGAAGTAAACCTTTCTTTTTGTGCTTATATTTCTTTCTTTCCATCATTTCCTTTTCTTTATCTTTCATCATTTTTTTTCTGCTGCAACAAGAAATTTGGAAAATGTCATGTCAGACTCCAGAACAAATTTCCTTTCATTATATAGATTTTTTTCCGTAACCCATATTTTTGAAGCAAGGGAGTCCAGTGAATTTATCTGTTACTTGCTGTTCCCAAGCAAGTACAAGTATAATCTACAAATTCAAAACACAACAAAAACATTATTCTTTTCTGAAATATAATGTTATTGAACCTTAATGGATTTTTTTCCTTAAGCCAGTCACTTGAGCAGTGGACTGCTTCACAGATTTCTCTAGCCTCATTTCCATATGAATGTTGATTCCTCTCACATGAATGGTCCATCCTTTTATGCAGTTTTGCGTGAATTTTCTCTACCAGGAATACATTTGTTTTTCCTTTTGCTGGGATTTGCACTGTTGTTTAAGTTAAAAACATTTCCTGGTTAGAAGCTCAAATGCTGCTTATTCACAGTTCTTCCTCTGTCAAGCATAAACAATCTAAGCTTTCTTTAAAAGAAAGACTGAACATTTGACCCTCAGCATTACCTCATCAGAAGAGGGTGAGGGATATAAGACAGTGAAGGACAGAAATGCAAAAGAATAAAAGGATTGGCAACACCCAAAAATGTAGATCTTTTATTTGTATTGCCATACCAACTATTTTCATTACATATCATTTCATTTTTTTGAAGTTGAAGCCAGAGTTATTTTGCACTGTTCTTGTTTTCAGCTCTGGTGTGTTATATAAACAAATGCTCATACTGGCTTCTGAGGTGGTCAGTACACTCCTAATCTTGGTTTTCTTGTTTTTCTATGTTTTTCTTGGAGAACATTACAGTACACCTTATGCACTATAGCCCAAAAACCAACTGTGGAGTTAAGTCAAAGGGGCAGATTCCCTAAAGGGTGAAGTGACTAACGCTAGCGAAAATTCACGAGTGACGTCATTTCGGAACTTTGCAAAGGTCCATAAATTTTTTTTTTGGGTAACCGGGTTCCCCCCTCCATTTTCTAGTGGAACATAAACTATACACTGGGCTCATGTGTAGGGCATTATAACAACTCTATTTTATTTATTAAGGTTCCCTGAACTTGTGTAATGTAATGCATTTGCTGCAACATATACGGCCATGTAACTTTATCATTTCCCGCCGTATACAAATTAGGCAACACAACCGCATCTTTGCTTTGATTGCTGAAGTAACACTAGCAAAAATTCGCCAGCGTTCGGCGCCCTGGACGCAACTTTGCACTTTAGGGAATTGGTGTTGTGCTAGCGAATTTACAGCAGGCGAAGTGTTGCGATGACTGCCCCATAGTCTTTTTGCAACTAGTGCCAAAAACAAGACTCTTCACCAAAAGGAGGTAGGAAATCTTGGGGCAAATTGGGTAAAACAGATAGAGTAGCATTTCATGTTGGTGGAAGTGATAGAAGTCAGACTGTGGAGGTAGACTTATGGTTGTCTATGAGTAATTGCCCCAATAGGCATGAAAAGCATTAGGCCTTCTTTTATGCCCTAATAAATAATTTTTTTGGGATCTCACATCACATTTACAACTTTCAGTCTATAGTATGCACCTGCAGACTGGGATGAATAGGGAAAGTCTCCCTTATTTCTACTTTTCTTTGATTACATTAATGAATATATTTGGTGTGGTGCCCTCACTTTTCACCAACTGAGGTATTTTGCACCATTTATTTATTTTATTTTTTGACTGCATATAAAAAGGTCTAAATAAAAATAGGTAGCATCTTGCAGACATTCGTCTGCCAACAGTAACGTAACTATCTTTTTCCAGGTCTGGGTGCAGGATGTGCACCCAGGCCCTGCCACCCTTCCAAACATGCATTTTCTTTACTGCATTTGCTGCAGTATGTTCTCTAGGGAGCCCTGAGGGGGTGTGGACCTGGGTGCAATTGCACCTGCTGCACCCCCGGTAGTTACGCCACTAACTATGTACCAACAGAAAATGGGGGGAATGGAGGAATGATGTTAAAGAGTCAACTAAATTCAACTAGAGTCAATGACAGGTTTGCGAAGGCCCCCAATTATGATATTAACTGCTAAGAGTAATAGCACATAAGGTATTTTGCCTTGTTCGAGAGAAAAAACACCCAGAAATACCTCTGTATTGAAAAGTTATAACTGTTATAACTGCAGAAGCAAGAAATTTGGCTCAACTATGGTATTCAACTGATTAGGACCAGACAATACCAAGGTACTTTTGGGTGTTTCACTGATATGAGAGACGTTTTTGCATAAGCTCCCCATGTGCCATTTTCCTAATGGATACTAAGTTAACATTATGCATAAATTCTTTTAGGATGTTTTCTTGTGTTCTACAAGAGTTGAAGTAACCACTTATTAAAACTTTATTGTAAGCTCAATGCAAAGACATTTCATATACCCGAACTGTGCACAACTCTTTGTAGATGATTGTAATACTATGAAATGATAACACTTTAGGGGGAATGTAATAAAAGTGGCAAAGAGCAAAACAATTCACACCAATAAAAATAAAAAAACACATCTCGCAATGTGATATTGTTCCTTAAACTGTTATTACATTGCGAATTTTAATTGTGCATTGCGAATTTTAATTGCACACTCTTAAGAAGTGCATGAAGGTGTCGTAATTTTTTGGAGCAAACAGTCTTCCACTGTTGGAAATTGGCGCTAAACAGTTTCCGGGTTCGCAAGAGCTATATTAAATTCACGCAAAGCAAAATTTGTTCGCGCAAAGGCATAAATTTTCGCATTGCAAATAGTTTTTCCGTTACCGACTTTTATTACATTCCCCCGTACATGTTCTGTAATGTACAACTAGCCTCCTGTCTCTCAACGCTAATCGGGCAACTGCAATAAAAACTATTTATAAATTCCATTCCAGTAATGCCAATGGAATAATCTAAATACATTCCATTCAATTAAAAACATTAGGCTCCCTTGTCCTTTACTGATGTACTGTAAATTCAACTTTACCTTTTAGCAGTATCTGGCATGATAGTCAATTATTTGTTCAGTAAAACTGTAATGAAATTATAATGCATGTCCACAAGTACAATGTACAATTTTAAAGATGCAAGAAATCTGATTTGAAAGATTTTATTCATCTGTACAGCAAAAAGTGTGGATGTGAAAATACAAAAATAAGCTATGATAAAATCATACTGCAAAAAGCTTGTACCACACAGGCAAAGAATTGATATTTAATGCATAATAAACTCTGCTGAAGCATGTTCTCAGCTAACCTTTTTGTATCCTGCTAAGCATTGTAAATAACACAAATCAACAGGCATTTGAGAGAAAAGTGAGAATAAAATGTCAGGCTCATTTATTTTTATGCTGCTTTCGCACACACTGATCTGATGATCTGAAGTAAGGTCTTCGTTGGTCAGGCAGATGGCAGTCACTCTTCTGCTTTTGCAGCGATGATAAATAGAACATGATTAAGAAAGTTTCAGTTATATCGTCACAAACAAGGTGCTCTTGAACTGTATATTGTAACTTTCCCATCTGTAGGTTTTGAGGTGATGCAAGAGCTCACGATTAAAAGCCAGCAAACAGTTTTTTTAATGGCTTTGTATGCCTGTTAGAAATTAATTGTTATGTATTTGTGAAGCATTCTTCATAGAACAGCACCGTAGACATACAAAATGAAACTGGTACAAAGAGTTTCCTTGCAAGAGCTGAAGTAGAAAAAAACAAACTCTTCCCATTTGTTTCACTGACATGTAGAGACCCTGAGGTTTAGGTATGGTTTAACTCAAGTATTTCCCCTTGTATTGGACACCTAAGTGGTCCTTGGATTCACCCAGGCAGCTTAGGTTAGTATCAGGCTAATACTAACTTAAGATATAATTCTCCATTAAGTAATGAAAATTACAAAAGTAAAAGTAGTAACCTCCTCTGTATTCTGGCAAATGCACACAGTTTGTCAGATAAAATGGGAGAGCTAGAGTTAATTGCATGCTCTAAAAATTATGATCTAATTATCACTGAGACCTGGTGGGATGAAACATGTGACTAGGCTGTTAATTTAAATGTAGGCTGTAACTGACATAATAAATCATTTTACCTATACCTACTGCCTGGTGGAAGATTGCCTTTATTCGAGTGCCTGAGCTACAAATATTTGGTTTGAACCACTCCATTTGCTGAAGGCTCAGGGCAGAGTACCTGGACCTTCTTCTTGATTCGGTGAGTTACCTAGTGATATAGGACTACCTTGGATGGAGGAGTGTGTTTGTATGTAAAGCCTGAATTAAAGCCATGCACTTAAGAAATATTCATTTATGGCACTGGGGAGTGGAATCCCTATGAGTAGAGATTTCAACTCGGCAAAAGGTTACAAAGAAAATGATCATTGGTGTATGCTAAAAACCACCTCTTATAAGTGATAAGAATGAAGCCCAGCTACTTAGACGTGCAAACTTTAATGGTATAAGGGCATCTCTGCAACATATTAAGAGGGAAATGCTTTTCACGGGGTTAAAACAGAACAAAAATTAAGCTTTTTATTAAGCAGGAAGGGTGTGACCCT
The DNA here is from genome assembly GCF_017654675.1 of Xenopus laevis. NCBI lineage: Eukaryota > Metazoa > Chordata > Amphibia > Anura > Pipidae > Xenopus > Xenopus laevis. Next base: position 159,126,405 of record NC_054372.1, on the reverse strand, counting down.
TAATATCAGAGGGGGCCAGCTGGTTGATGAGAACAGAAAAAAAGTAGAGATTCTGAACTAGTATTTTTCATCTGTCTACACAAATGAGGAACTAGTTAACCAAGGTTTCATTCTTAATAGTCCCAATCCTAGTAATACAACTAATGTTGCATGGTTCATACATGAGGATATTCAAAAGAGACTAGAACATGTTAAGATAAACAAAGGTCCGGATAGTATTTATCCCAGGGTACTTAGGGAGCTTAGCTCTGTGATTGCCAACAACTTTACATACTTTTTCAGGATTCATTGAGGTCTGGCACAGTGCTGAGAGACTGATGTATTGCTAATATGGTACCTCTATTCAAAAAGGGATCCCGTTTTCAGCCTCAAAACTATAGGCCGGTTGGTCTGACATCAGTTGTTGAAAAGCTTTTAGAAGGGGGAATAAGGGATACGATTCTTTACTCAATTGCAAATCATAACACTATGAGTTTGCGCCAGCATGGTTTTATACGTTAAAAATCTTGCCAGACTAATTTAATTTCCTGTTATGAGAAGGTGAGCAGGGGCCTCGATTCTGAGAAAGCAGTGGATGCTAAAGCATTTGATACAGTGACACCCAGAAGGTTACTGGTTAAATTAAGGAATGTTGGCCTGGAACACCTGGTCTTCATTAGACCCTCCGGAACACAGGGGAGTCTGGGTGAGTCTGTACCCTTTAAACTCGTGCTCACCACAAATTTTTAAAACATTAAGCAGGGGTGCAATGAGGCTGTGACCACAAAATTAGTACAGACAAATACAAGAAGTCCTCTGCACTCACCCCATTAACAATATATTTAAGACATTGAGACATTTTGTGCCTTAAGCTACCAAAAACATTCTTACCCTTTAAACAAAACAGGGATTGTTTGTCCATATATTGAAATATATTTAAGCTGGCCAACTATGTCAAAGTCATCCCCAGAATGGCCAGTCCTACACTCAACTTGCATCTGATTCTAAGAATTCTATTTCTTCATTATACATTTTACACAAGGGGGCAAATTCACTAAAGCGCGAAGCGCCTAACATTACTGCAAATTCGCCAGCGTCATGTCATTTCGTTAATTCGCCGATTTACTAACGGGCGATGGCGTAAATTCGCTAGCAAAGTGGACCTACTCTAGCGCTACTTCTCACCTTTACGCCAGGCGAAGTTGCACTTTGGCGAAGGGTCAATGTAACTACGCTAATTCACTAACTTGCGCATTTTACTGAACGTTATCTCTTGCGCCAGACTTGCCTTCTCCACCTCAGACCAGGCGAAGTGCAATAGAGTAGATAGGGATTGCTTCAAAAATAGTTGAAATTTCTTCTAAGTCCCAAAAAACGCTGGCGTTTTTTCCTTTTTTAAGGGTGATAGGCTGAAAAAGATCGTAAATTTTTTTGGGGGTACCCTCCTTCCTCCCTACATTTCCTAACATATGGCACCTAAACTATACAGTGGGCACATGTCTAGGGCAATATAACACCTCTATTTTACTTTATGAAGCTTTCCCAGGCTTGTGTAGTGTAATGTATTTGTTGCTACATATGCGTCCATTGTACTTTAACTTGGCGCCGTATACAAATTAGGCATCGCTAGCGTAACTTCGCTTTGCTTGCGCAAATTCGCTACCATTCGTCTCTGTGAGCGCAACTACGGATTTTAATGAATTAGCGGAGCCCTGGCGAGTAGATAGTAACAGGGCTTCTATCTCATTAGTTTACCCCTAGGCCCAGCCCTGGGCAGTTCATTAATTGTGTCTGGGAATAAGTTGCTCTAAGTCATTTGCAGCTTAATACACATTGTACTGAATAGTGCAGCCTGCATGGTTTATTTTACAGCAAAACGCCAGAGTCACTCTTTAATGCCAAACACACATGACTCATTCAGCTAAAATTCCTTTTTAGATAAATGGGTAAAATTTATTTTTTTTCTCGTTGGCTTAGAAAAATGCTATATTTTATTAGCAAGTATAATAATAAGCCCAACAAGCCTGATAGCTTGACAAACTGGAATAAGGCAGACTTTAAGAAAGTAAAATAAAGTAAATGAAACCAGGAACTATGGAGATAGACCTAAGTTGGCCAGTGTGTTATTGGCCATGGTCCCTTTAAATATTTGAATTTCACACCAATGCGCAATGACGTCAGATGCAGCGCTTGCATCAAAACCCAGAAGCTGTGAAAGCACACGTCATTCTGGAAGAAGGCAGCGCTGAGCGTCCCCGCCGCACCACTATTGGACCACCAGGTATTCTCAAATTTTCAATTTTTTTCTTAAGGTATGGAGATCCAATTTAAGGAAAGACCCCTTTTCCGGAAAACCCAGGTCCCATGCATTCTGGATAACAGATAACATACCTGTACCTCCTTAATGCAGTTGTATCTGCTGTAAGTGCCCTGTACTTATCTTTGAGCCTAATACAACAGAGCAGGTACTGATACAAGTCTCTGAAGTTCATTTGGATGGATGCAATTTTGCCTGCATTTTTACACTTTGCAATGCACACTGCATTCATAAATGAACCCAGCTGTATAAATGGGACACAAAAAATAATTGGATGATAAGTGCAAAAGAACATTCGGGCCATTCTATGCAGGAAGCACAATGGGTTTTTCATGTAGAGTTGTCAACCATGACAGCTTTGAGACAGGGAAAAAATTGGATGATTTAATTAGCATAATGAACATGGTCTATCATGATATCGCTACAATTGCCCCTTTTTGCATAACAAATTGCTCACTGTACGTGTACACATCATTATCAATGGGAAGATTTTAACTGAACAAATGGAGGGGGAAAGGGCTCTAAAACAAGGTACATGGAAATCCATTTATGTTCATGTAAGGATTACAAAAGTAAATATTATTGTACTATATTGGACCTAAAATAAAAAGATTTCTATATTAAACATATCTATTAACTTCTTCTATGACAAGAATGACATAGTGTGCTTAGAAAGCATTACTGAATAACAGAAGCAGCTATAACAAAATAGCTAGAATGGCACTTACCTCTGCAATAGACTGAAGAAGGGGCGCAGTAAGTTCCTCCTTAAATACTTTTAATCTCTTTCATAGTCTCTCAATTCCAGATGCCCCAATATAACTTGCCTATGTTTTAAGTAACCCTAACAAAAGGATTTACTCCAGCCTTTATTTTTCCTGCCACATCCATGGCAGATTGGAGAAAAGATAAATTATTGCAATCATTCCTGCAGCATGTGATGATTCCATGGAATGCCATATAATGATTACATAAAAAATACTTTGAACACACGATAATGACATGTTCCTTAAAGAAATGCACACTGTACTCGTTAATACTCCAATTCAAGAACAGTTTTTTGCACATATTTAATGCTTTTTTTAAACGATAGAGGTTAAATGTTTTTTTTAAATGGTATTTCGATTATTTACACATCCTAACCTTTTGAATTATATGTACACAGCGGAAACACTATAAAAACCATTAGTCTGTGAATAAATGAGTTGACAGGACATATTTGTAATAGGAATGCAATCTGATGCAATTATTCAAGAAATTGCCACAAATGCCAAGCGAGCTATGCTTTTGATTCAAACAACTTGAAGCCTAGTTAATATAAAACACAGACTAGCATTTGCAGCTGATTCTCACATCCACAGGAAAAAAGTGTAAATTGTGTATGGCACTCTCCATGGGACCACAACGACCTAGTTATGACCTCTGAGATAGAATTTATATTTTTCATAAAAAACTATTTCACTTAAATTGCATGTGATGTTAGGAAAACAGCAAATCAGCTGCAGCATTCAAAGGGGACTGATCTGTAAAGCTGGAAAATGAAATCACAGATCCTGAAGCAGCACAAAAGTCTTTTTATATTGCATTTACTGCTCTGTAGAAGGGCTTTGTGAATCCCTTGTCATAATCTTCCAGGATATTTACCATCTGCTGGGTCAACAATTTGATCTCCCTACCTTCCCCTATTCCACAAGAAAGTATACATTTAGATAAACGTAAATGGGTGGCATCTTCAAAGAATTTCATCAGATCAGCATTCTGCAGCTTCCCTTGTTGTCCAACATTTGTTCAGCCCATCCCTTATCTAATGCTAGCTATGTAGAAGCAATATCACAATAGTAATAATTGTAGTATTTTATACATATGAAATAAGTATAAAAACTCCCATTTGAAGGTTGTAAACACTTCCTCAAGAAAAGATGGAAAGTCATAGGGTAAATATGCTCAACAAGTGGTAACCCTTTGAAATGAGATATAGATGTTGCATTCTAGGCAGGATCTGGACGAATACAAAATATCGAATAAGGGTGACTTAAATAGCAGAAGTGTCTTTTTCAAAGTAAGAGACAGTGGCACCCAGTGTAACTTTATGCAGGTATTCACATATGTTTTATTCCTAGCAAGGTTTTCTACAAACAAGTACTTTACAATGCACACAATATAAGAAAATATACAAAGCAAAGTTAATTCTTATGCCATCAGAATAGACTGCTCTACAGGCAGCCTAAATACCTCAGAAACCTGTTTTTAACATGACCTCATCCACTATTAGTAAGAAAATATGTTTATATACTGGGATGGAGATGGCCAGTCAAAAAGGGCCATAGTTAAGGGGAAACAGTCCCCAGGCCACATTCATCAAAAATAGAAAAAGAAATATCCCATAACACATACTGTACCTCCATAAAACTCTACTTTTATTCAAAAGTCATATAAAAAGAGTAACATACATACAGAAACCATGGTATTCTGCCTTACGCGTTTCATACCCTATGTTTTATGGAGGTACAGTTTGTGTTACAGGATAAATTAATCCAAGCAAATGACAAATATTTAACTTACAGTTGTTCTATCTTTCTTCTTCCAAAACCTGACAATTTCAACCCAAACTTCGACCGCTACTTCTTATATAGAGTGCTCACTCACAGCCCCTCCCCATCTCCCCCAGGTGATCAGTCTCAATACCTGTACTGGCATTTCTTGTCTCAGTGAACACAGTCCCTGTTATTCTCTACATTTGCTTTGTCTTATAGAGCATATTTCTTTCCTCAAGAGAGTGTGTCAAAATATATTATAAAAGATACAAAAAGTGGACCAACAAAGTAGAAAAATCAATGCATTCTGACTCATATGAATGGCATTGTGGAACCAGCATGCATTTTAATATTCTTGCACCATTTCCCTGCATACATTGTTATGCACCTTTTTCTTTTTTAATGTCCTGAATGCCATATACATATTACCCATTCTTGCTCTGTCCTTGCCAAGCCTTTCTACAGCTCTTCTAACATGGCACTATCTCTGTTTTTAACTTCGTCTTCTTGTGTTTGCTATGACCTTTAGCCTGACCTCGACCATGATTCTGCCTTTCCTTTTTGTGTTTCCAAATACTATGAAGATGCTTCTGGAGTTATTTTCATAGTGTTTGTTCCTTGTCAGCCAGCAGCAGAAAGTTCCAGGGACAAAGGCTGTTGGTAAAGACTGGTACCAGTAGACGTCTCCTGTGCCTGTCTCATGAAAGAGAGAGATTGCCCAAGCAGTCTCCAGGGTTCCTAAAACACAGATCATAACAGGAGATTTGGAGATCTTTATTTTAATCTCAAGGTAACTATGTATTGTATATTTACATAAGCAAATTACGGTACAGTTTGCAAAAATGAAGACAAAATTGCATTCATCTGAAGGCTATATACAAGGGTACGTGCACCAATTTATGCCCTTCTATGCTTGCACCTTGTGCCAATATGCCAGTTAAGCCTACTTTGGGAAATTGCATTCATGGTGTAAAAAACAGAGAGCATGTACTGTAAAGGGCATATTTACTATGCTGTGTAAAAAATTTGCCAAAACATGGTGTGAAAAGCCATGTGCAATAAATGGTAAATATATTAAGGTGTGTGTAATTTTACACCATGCGAACACCCGATTTCACTCCGTTATTTTACATTGCTTCTGCTGGAAGTCACTCTAAGGGTCGAAGTGAAAAAAACTTTGAAATTCGACCATCGAATTGCAATAATTCGATATTCGAAGTCAAAGTTTTTTTGATCGAATATGGCCATATTTGATCCAAGTAAAATCGATCGATCGAGCGATTTTCCAAAAAAAACCTTTGACTTCTAAAAACGTAGCCAAATGTTGGCTATAGGTTCTAGGAGGTCCCCATAGGCTAATATAGCAACTCGGCAGGTTTAAGGTGGCGAAGTCTTTTAAAGAGACAGTACTTCGATTTTCGAATGGTCGAATATTCAAAGTATTTTCAATTCAAATCGAAGTTGAATTTGGCCTATTCAATGGTCGAAATACCCAAAAATTACTTCGAAATTCAAAGTTTTTGAATCCAAAAATTAACTTCGAATTCACTTCGACCCCTAAGAAAAAACATGTAAAAATGTATGCAGTTCTTACGGCATTTTTTACATGGCGAAGCCCATCGATGTTTGGTGTATTATCCTGCTGTTTTTTTACACAGCATAATAAATATGTCCCTAAGGCGCTACCAGAAACTCCTGGATACTGGGGGGCAGCCTGTAGGTTCCTTATGATTCTGATCATTTCACGTAGCTTTTCAATCACATCTCATTCTGATTTTTAGCCTCAGTGCTTTTAGCTAGTGCTGCTAAAAGTTCTTTTTTCTTCACAATAATAATTTCTTGCATAAAAGGACACATTACATCCCCTTCAGATTTCCTTACAGGTTGTTTGGATTAACAACTCCCTTTATACTTTGCGTCCATATATGCTTAAGTGGAGTTAATAATATAGGCACTTATATACTGACAATACTTTCTGTTTATATTCTGTATGCACATATCTATTGCATTCTCTACATTTTATTTTCTAAAACTCTTAAAATCATGCAAGCAAAATTCATTTTAGCACAATCAAAATGCATTAAACTTTTTCTTTGTAAACAGAGCCAAAGTTTTCTGTTCAATTGTACTTTACAGGCGATTTAAAGAAGCTAGAAGAAAATTCTTTTTATTTGCATTTAAATTTGCATTTAATCCATCTGAAAACTGTTTAAGAGAACACTGTGTAGGATATCCTTAGCTGCCTTGGGCAAGGTTGTCCTCTTTCTTTCTAGGTTTATGCATATTCAGCATGAAACAAGCAGTAGTTTAATGTCAAGAATAAGAATTCTTTGCATTCTTAAAGAAAAGAGCTGTGAAATCACAAGACCATAAATACTAATTGAGCACAGGCAATTAACATAGGATATAAAACTAAAGGAGCAAATGATCGAGATTTGTTTTTTTTCAACATTCAGCCATTTTAAGTGGTTAAATACAAAGCATGTATTAATACTGAATCAAGTGGTAAATGGTGTATTTATAAATATATATATATATATATATATATATATATATATATATATATATATATATATATATATATATATATATATATATATATATATATATATATATATATATATATATATATATATTGCAAAGAGGAACACACTACATATAGTTGAGGAGCCTGGGTGCTAGTAAAAATCATCCATACCTGCCAACTGTCCCGTTTTCAAAGGGACAGTCCTTCTTTTGACAGCTCAACCCACAGTACCTCGTTTGTAGTGGAAAGTCCTGTTTTTCTCTGCACTGAACAGCCAGAAAAAGAAACAATATTTCTAACTTCATTGGCTTTTGGCAGAGAGCCCAGAACAGCTACAGCAGCAGATAAGACACTTTTGTTACAATTTTGAGATAAGCAAATAAGTAATTGTAACAATATAAGATATGTAATTTTCCTTGGGAAAAGTTAGACTCACAGCTTAAAGGGCAAGTCACCTTCATTAGCAAAACTGTAATAACTGGAAAAAAAAACACAGAAATATGTTCAAACTTTCATAACCTGCCAAATTTTATGGTAATTAGGGGTGTGTGGCCACAAAATGGGCATGGTCAAAAAGAATTTTGCCACAACTTTTTTGTCCCTCTTTTTATTTCCAAAATGTTGGGAGCTATGAAATCATCAGTATATGTCAAAATCACAGCACTCTGCAGGTCTTGAAAAAATCAAAAAATTATTTAAAACTGTTTTGCCTTTATCAATGCATTTGTTTAAAGGTATTTGACAAAGGCTGAGGACAAGCTCTTCAAGCTCTCTGCACCCACCTGTAGCTCTCAGGTCTCTTTCTCTGTCCACCTCGTGGCTTTCTCTGCCAGGGTTTCCTGTTTCCTGGCCACTCCCAGGCTGCTGTGCAACTTTCTGCATCGGCTTACAGCAGACAGACACGTGCTCAGTGCCTGCTCCACTACAGGGAACCACTGCAGAGGAGTGGTAAGTGCAGGGATTGTACATTAGCTCCATACATTAGCTTTGCCTTTAATTCTTCACTCAAAAAACAGGATGCTTGTCTTCATTTGGCAATGTGGCACCAAAAATATTACAGTCTCTCAAACAAGAGATTTTACTCTTCCTGACGACCACAGAGCCTCTCCTAGACTTTGGACCACCACAAGGTTAGCGCGCTGTTACTCACAGTTTAGAAGTAATATCTAACTATGAGCCAGACTTCAGTATCACTGCACTTTCTCCAAACACAGTCACAGGACCCTTGGACCCTTTCTCTTTCAAGCTCAGGCTTAGGTACTCTGTCTCTCTTTGTCAGACACTCTCTGCGTCCCCTTGGTAGTTTCTTCGGATTCCTCTCACGCACTAGAAACAACCAGGACTGTGTCTCTCCTTCAGACATACAATAGAAATCCATTTCCACCAGATATCCAAGGAAGAGCCCATTGGAGTAGGAGCATACCCTTTTTAGCCACAGTAGCGGCTCTGCTCTCAGCTGCCGCCACAAATTACCTGACTGGGAGGGAATATTAGGCCTATATCCACTAGATAATCCCCCTTCAGACAATATCATGCATGTTAAATGCACACTTTACTGTACATTTTGAGGCCAGACATATGAGTTTCTAAACACACTGTCACATACAGTATATCACACTGTCCAGAAAAAAATGTTTAGTGGGAGCACTTACCGGACACCAGATTCAAACGTGCTGCACAGCCAGCCGCCATCCCATGCGGTCAAAGGGATCCCAAGGATAAGAAGAAAAAACAGCGGAGCACCGTGAGAGTCCAGTAAAAGTATTAAAAAATGAAAAATTTTTATTCAGTAAGCATGTAAAAACAGGTTACAGCAGCAGTTCACCCTGGCTGCCCGCTTAACGCGTTTCGTGGCGTCCTGCCACTTCATCAGAAGCTGACGGCAGCCAACCTTCAACTCCTTAAAAACCCTCCAAGTAAACACACCCACAAAAAACATTAACCCCATCCAGCCCAAAAGAGTAAAAAATGCAATGGTACTTAGAATAAACAAGCAACCCTCCCTATCAGAACAGAAACAGTCAAATATACACAAATACAAAATAGCAAAATAGTTCGTGCGTTGATAGCATAATTTGTAACAATGTGATTGGTGTAAAATAAGCAACAATATATATAAAGACTTTATATAAAACTAAACCATTAGATCCCAAATCCCCACCCACAAAAAGTGAATGAATTATCCCATACCAATAGAAGACAAATTGACATAAATATATCAGCCAAACCAAGAGCATTACCCACATAAACAACCCAAAACAAAATGTATACAGGAGCATTAATTAATCCCACCATAAGTATTAATAAAAACATGATAATTCCCATTCCCTATTCATCCCGCCGTATGCTTCAGTGGTTCTCAACTGATGAATCCAGAACGCCTCTCTAACCAACAGCCTTCTATCAAAATCCCCACCCCTTACGTCAAATTGGGGCTCATCTATAATTTGAAATTGAATATTCATAACTCCTTCATGCTTATCTAGGATGTGTTTAGCTACAGCGGATTTACAGTCATTTCTGCCCACCGCCGAAATATGCTCTAGGATACGTGTTCCTGCCTTTCTCAATGTTTTTCCCACATACTGGGACCCACATGCACATGTGACCAAATAGACCACTCCCTTTGATGTACAGTTGAAATATTTGTTAATCTTAAAGACTCTCCCTGTATTAGTAGCTGAAAACTCTTTCGAAACTTTAAGGAATCTGCATGATTTGCATCTTGTTCTACCACATCCGTAGTTTCCTTTATACTTTAGCCAGTTGTAAGAATTACCACGGTCTTTAGAGCTGTATAGACTACGTGAAACCCATGATGCTACTATTTTTTCTAAAGACAAAGGATGGTCGTGTGTCCAACACCCTGGCCAGAGTCGAATCCTGGAGCAGCACCCCCCAATATTTCCTTACACTGCGTTGTAATGACCATGTTTCTTTACTATATGTAGTACAGAATCTAACCCCTGAGTTCCCCTGTTTCTGAGTCTTAGGCTTCTTATGCCGTTTAGAGCCACAATCGGACAGCAATTTCTCCCTGTCCATAGCCACTGCCCTCTCGTAGGCTGTTCTCACCACACTCATCTCATATCCCCTTTCGATGAAACGATCCCATAATGCCATAGCCTGGGAATGAAAATCATCCCATGTGGAACAAATCCTCCTTAGACGTATAAACTGGCCTATGGGAATCCCTCGCAAACATGCCGCAGGGTGTGCACTCTCTGCATGCAGCAGGGTATTGCGGGTAATGGGTTTTCTATACAAATCCGTACAAATCCTTCCCTCCCTAGCCATTAGCATTATATCCAAGAATGGAATACATGCATCTTGTGTTTCCATAGTGAATCATCATCAATGCTATCCTTTCTCCTCTGTGATATGCTAACTCCTGCTACAACTCCTGCGTGAGTAAACCTGTGGTCGATTGCCTTTGCATATTGTTGTGCTAAATAAACCATCTCACTTGTTTTCACTATCTAAGAACCTCCTGGCGTCCATTAATCTATCTTTTACACTAATTAGCCTGTGGGTTGTAGTTTTACACCATCTTAAAGGGGAAGCTTCCATTTAGCGAAGGCTCCGCCCTGAGTGTAGTTTCACAGTGTAACCCATGCTCATACACTAGCTGGACACCCTTAACCCCTAATTGGCGGGATAGGCCAAGAAAGCGTTACATGTCCATCAAATTCAACCTTTTATGTCTAACTGCTAGTTCATCCAGATGCAGGCGAAACACTAGAAAATCTGAAGCCTCTCTGGTTTGTCTCACAGGGGAAAAAAATCCTGGCTCCAAGATGACAACTATTGGCTATTTTTAATAACCCTGTATCTTCCAACCAATTCTTAACACAATCCAATGGATATTCTATATACTGACCAGAGTTTGCAGCTGATCAGCCAGGTAGCTGCTTGACTAACACACAGTTGTGCAGGAGAGGCCTGATCTCTGGTAAATGGGACTTCAGTAGTGATGGGCAAATTTGTCCCATTTTGCTTTGCTGAAAAATTTGCGAACTTCGCGAAACAGTGAAAAATTTGCAAAGCGATGCCGCTCGTTTTTGACGCCAGCATCCAATTTTTTTGGACGCCGGCGAATTTTCACGGCAGTTTTGTGAATTTATTCACCGGCTGTGAAATGCGGGAATTCGCCGTAAATTTGCGTCTGGCGAATAAATTCGACCCATCATTAGACTTCAGTTGGAGAGTCTGGCTGTCTGTGCCTGGGGAAGCAGAAGATGCCAACAAGTGAGAGAACTTCTTGGAAATTCTGTGTGTTTTCCCCCAAAACTGTATGGTGTTTGGAAGGGCTGGGCTCTAGGCCTTACCCTCTATAGAGAGGGTTGACTTTCTGCATTAGATAGCGCCAAATTGGCCTAGGTTTTATTATTTTCTGTTTTTCCTTTTCTGAAAACTGACTGCGGGTCAGTTGTGCCTTATTTTTGGGACTTGTGTTGCTTTGTGGGTGTCTGAGCAAGAGTGAGTCAGGTCTGCCTCAGGAGACCAACATCCCACTACCTGAAATCCCTACATTATATTATCCCCTTATATATTTACACTTCTCGAGTGTAAACAATCCCAACTTGGCCAGTCTTTTCTTCATAATTGAAAATTTCCATACCCTTTACAAGCTTAGTTCCCCTTCTTTGGACTCTCTCTAATTCAATCATTTTTTGTTTGAGCGCTGGAGATTTAAACTGCAAGACATATTCTAGATCAGGCCTTACCAGTGCTCTGTAAAGTATAAGAATCACCCCCTCATCCCGAGAATTAAGGCCCCTTTAAATACAGCTCAAAACTAGTGATGAGTGCATTTTTCACTAGGCATGGTTTCACTATGAAATTTGCTGCGAAAAAAATCACTGTGACAAAACGTTGCAAAGACAAAAATGTTGCAGAGACAAAAAAGTCGTCATAAGGAAAATGCCCATTGACTTTAATGCATTTGGAGTGAGAAAGAAAAAAAAATATTGTCACCTTTTGACTTCAAAGTGTTTTGCAAATTTTTTAGCAGTTTTGCGGATTTTTTGCTGAAATGGGACAGATTCATTCATTACTAGTCTAAACCTTGTTTGTCCTTGCAGCTGCTGACATTGCTTGCTACAACCATATGTATTATCTACAAGGACTTCAACGTCCTTCTCCATTATGGCTTTGTCTAGTGCAGTTCCATTGATGCTTGGGTATGCAAACTCTTAGGGGCAGATTTATCAAAGGTCGAGGTGAATTTTTGAATTGAAAAAAATTTAATTTTGAGCTATTTTTGTGTACTTCGACTAAGGAATAGTCCAAATTCAATTTGAATTTGCAAAAAAATTAAAAATTCAAATATCAAAAGTTATCATGTACTGTCTCTTTAAAATTTCGACTTCGACCATTCGCCATCTAAAACCTGCCGAATTGCTGTTCTATCCAATGGGGCACCTCCTAGAACCCATTTGTAGTCAATTGGTGGACTTTGAAAAATCAAAGATTTTTTGGGGAAAAACTTTGAATCGAATTTGATCGAATGTGTTATTCCTTCGATTCGTACCATTCGAATTCGGCTGAATAAGGACCTATTTAAACTAAAAATGGACCTATTCAACCGAAAAAAAACGTAAACTTAATTTCGGTTGGTCTTTTTGAATTTGAATTTCGAAGTTTTTTCAATTCGAAATTCAACCCTTGATAAATATGCCCCTTAGTATCCATGTAAATGTCTTTCCTGAACGGGGGCAGATCGGACATTCTTTATAGTTGGAATTCTAAGTAACAAGATAAACTGTTTGATCGTTAGCATGGTCTGCACCACATAAGTCTTCCAACTGAGGATACACACAGGGATTAATTAGGAAATTATGTGAATGATTGGAGGTGAATTGAAAAATAATGCTGCATCATGTCTGGTAGCAGTAAATTTCGTGTCATCCCAACAGCTGTATCAATAAGACGATGCATTAACAAATGCTGGTTTGGCACAGGTTTAGCACCTGTTTGTTCCACTAATATTTATTCCCAGGCATCTGATCTCAAATATGTCACAGTACTTTCCGGTAGAGTTGAATCAAACAAGAGGAATGCTGACAAACAAGGAGCCCAGTGAGGGGCCCTGTGTGTAGAAACCACATTGATTATGATGCAGATACTCCTTTTTAAAATCCCTCTTTGCTCCATGGACACTGTTTTTTTTATGGTGAATATCATTTTGCACACCATAATATATATGCCCCTTAGAAGGAAATGGATCAAAATATGAATATTCAACATTTTTATGAAAAATGTTAGAGTGTTTCTTGTTCTTAGGTACTTATAATTTATTACTTGAATGAATTGAATTTTTCAGATGCTGAGGGAGTTTTTCTCACATTTTAGGTTTAGGGTTAGCATTGTAGTTACACAAGGATAAAGCAAATTGAGAATTATTGACATTATTGCCTCTTGAGTAAGTGAAAAGATTCTCATTGAAACAAACTATAATTGTCTTTTAGATGCTCTTGAATATTTTAGTTGAATACAAGCAACAAAAATTGATACATAAGAAAAGAAAGATCTGCAAAAAGCAAATTTTTCATCAAGAACATGTAAAATTTGCATCTTGACTTTTAATAAATTGACCTCTGAATTGTGTTTTAGTGTAGTCTAGTACCTAACGTCATCTGTTGCTTTTAGGTGCTTACACATTACATTGGCTTCACTTCAGATTATTTGGCCATGTGTGTAATGCAACTTGTGTCATCAATGTGTAGCATGGATAGCAAATTCCACTAATTAGAAGGGGTATCCTGATACCTGTGGGGGTTTATTTATCAAGGTCCAAATTTATCTCAATATTGGCTGCTAAAAACTCCGATCTAACCCGCTTGGGTTTTTAACACTTATTTATTATTACATTTTCCAGAAAATTTGCTTTTCGGGAAAAGCTCAGATTTGCAAGATTTCGTGAATTTTCCCCAAAATCTCCTAATTTTTTGGCGTTTTCTCCCGAAAGCTCCGAAAACATCATGAAATTGTCCGAAACCCCCGACACAACCAAAAATCAATGGGACTGTTCCCATTGACTTTTATGCAACTTCGACAGGTTTGAGATGCCGTGTTTTTATATTCAGGCTTTTTAGCCCTCAGAGTTTAATAAATTCCGAAAAATTTGTGATTTTTTTAAAAGTCCGATTTTATAATAAAAAAAGAATCGGATTTCAGGAAATTTCGGTTATTCGGAGCTTAGTAAATAACCCCCGTGGTCTTTTATGTCGATTTAATTATATGTTGAGTCCCAGGAGACAATAGGTTGGTGATCAATAATTAGCTTTATAAGCTTCCTTTACGTTTCTTCTTTACAGCCTTATACACTTTGGGGCAGAGTGTGAAAAACATTTACAAAGCACTACTTTTTATCACTGAATAATAAATGTCTATTGCTAATTGATTTTTTTATGTGCATTTTAATGTTTTATTTGAGAAAAAATTAAGAGAGCTAATTAATTGTTTAGTTTTTATCTCTTTTTTTATTCTCTGGAACAATAAAAAGCATAAAATAGATTTTTTAATCATGCAATTGTTTTGTAATAAAAAAAACCAGCTGCTATATTATATCCAATACACCACAATTCTCACAACCAGGGAGTGTAGTCTCTTCTGGCAGAGGAATAGCACCAAAGGTTATATTTATGCAAATATATATACAGTATATATATATACTATATATATTTCTTTAGACTGGCACCCAGGATTTTTTGTACTTATGGTGTGCGATTCTCATACTATGGGACTACTATATATATATATATATATATATATATATATATATATATATATATATATATATATATATATATATATATATATATATATATATATATACATATACACTCTCTTAATTTCACAAATTGAATGGGACAGCCCTAGAGTCCTATAAGTACAAAAAACTTATATGTCTCCTGGATAACTTCTTGAAATGTGAATGATACCTGCTTAAAAATAAGTGTTAATGTAAAAATTGTGAAACTAGAATAGCTCACAGTTGTAGTCCTTCTGCAGTTAATTTTTTTGGTTTTTTTTTTGTTATGAACATAAAAGATTTTTCATTTTCTGCAGGTCAGTAGTCAGTAGTAATGAGCAAATCATGGACTTCGGTAGCTTTTAGGTGGCGAACTAGGGGGTTACGTTTTTTCTTAAAGAGACAGTACTTCTACTATCAATTTTTAGTTTGAATCATTCAATTCGAAGTCAAAGTCGTAGTCAAAGGTCGAAGTAGCCCATTCGATGGTCCAAGTAGCCGAAAAAACACTTCGAAATTTGAAGTTTTTTTTCTTTTATTCCTTCACTCGAACTTAGTGAATGGGCCACTCAGTATATTTACAAATGGCTCAAATTAGAAATAATAGAATTTGTCAGTTTGGCACAAATTCAAATTCCAATCAATTTGCCCAGTTGTGTCTTGTTTTAATTTTATATTGCCATTCATAAGAATATGATACAGTAACACACATAAGTTAAATTAAATGAACGTGTATTGGCCTTGAACATAATATTTGCACTTGAATGATACTAAATACAAACGTTCCATGCAAGATGTTGCCACTTTGCAGAGAGATGGGCTTAAGGTTGATAAATTCAAGCTTGGACCAAATTAACATGAAGGCTAGTTATACACTAAATAGAATTGTGTTGGGGCCTCACTTGAAAAGGATTTGGGTTTTCTTATGGATAACTTGTGAAACTCTATTCAGCTTTAGTCAAAGTTTACTAAAGTTAAAACTGAAAATATTCTCTGACATAGATACAAAAGTATCAACTCCAGGAATGAAAGCATAATTGCCTCTTTATATAACCCTGCTAAGCCCTCAGAAGATTGAGTGTTCAGTGCAATTTTGTGTCTCGGTCCTTAAGAAGGATATAAATGAGCTGGACAGGAAAGGACTTCTCTGTGGGTTCTCTATGAGAACCGTATTTCAAAGCTTCAAATTATTTTCTTGAAGAAATTGTTTTAAACATTGGAATGAGCTTATGAAACCTATACCCATTAGTCTCTTGACACCTTAACACCTGTGTCTTTTATGAAATATGATAGTGCCAGCGTACCTCAAATATTCTTTTCATGACTTTTATAATAAAACTGAGAACCAAAAGAATTTTTTAAATTTCGTTGATTTAGTCTCAGTAATGGAATCCCTGGCAGGGATAATAGTGTTGGTTTTAAAGCTATTTCCTACTTTTACATACAAGCCAAACAGCACTTTTTGTGATATAACAAAACAAGTCTGTTTTCTAGTAATACAAACGTGTTGCCCTTTCAAAGAAATCCATTTCTGTGAGCCATATCATCCCTCTGAAAGTTGAACTCCACTTCTTATAAAAGCAGCTGGTGACTCTCCTATCCTTTCTAGATGAATGCAGTAAGAAAAAGATTCCACTGTCAATAAAGACCATAAACCATAATAAAGTCCTGATTTCTAATAAGGTGCCTTCTATCATGTATCATCTCTCCCAGGGTCTGAGGCTAGAAGTATTTTCTATGTGGGGTGGGAGCATGAAACCATTATAAATGGAGTAGAACACCCAGCAGAGGTTAATAAGAAGGGTATACAATGTTTTCAGATTGCCTTAGCATATGAGTAGGAGAAGTCCTGAATAGAAAAATAAGTAATAAAAAGTAACAATAAAGATAAAATATTGGGGTTAGCGATTTCCATTTAAAAGCTGTAAAGAACCAGAAGAAGGCAAGTAGTTCAAAAACTATAAAAAAAAATTGAAAGACCAAGACCAATATAAAAGTTGTTTAGAATTGGCCACTCTATAACATACCAAAAGTTAACTTTAGTTAAGGTGGATGAGCATGCAAACGTGATGCCTGGGTCATGACTTGTTCTCTGGACTTTATAAAGCTTGTATATCTTAGATATAGTATTGCAAATATGTAAGTAATGACATTTCAGCATTGGTTTTAAAATAATTACCAATAACAGTGCAATTTTTACATATCAAGTTGGCACTATCAGAACAAAAACATACCTTTGTAACTACATTTGATGGTTCTTGTTCTGCAAGTTTCCTTTGCTTTTGACTACTGAACAAACAAGCAACCGAGAAAGAAGCTGTCTTAGAGAGAAGTTATTATCAGTCACTGAAGTTTCAGTTAATGGCACACAGCACTCAGTCCTTTTAGTTGCTCATATACAGGCAGTAGATGCTGAGCAATAACTCACCATTGAGAGCTTGGAGACATAGCTTCATTGTGGTGAATAATGCTGCTGTGGAGACATTTCTGTTCACATTTGTAAAGTAAAAAGCTGTATCCTAGTGTGACAGAAGCACATAAAACAAAAAATCAAAACAATGTTTCCACATTATGTTTTTGGGGACATTTATATTTTACTGTATTTCTGGTGGTTTATTCACAAAACAAAAAAATAAAACAATTAAACGTACACGTTCTAAAAAAAATGAATATGATGTTAGACACTAATTTTTTAACAAAAGTCATTAAAGAAACATAGATGTGCAATAAATTCAGATTAGACTTATTTAGTTCCATCCGTTCATCTGCCAGAGTTCAGGCTTTTTAATTTCACAGTTTCCATTCTAGAATACCTTAATATTTCATATCCTTTTGTATCCTTCTATGACTTGTGTTTCCTCTTCTTCCATTTCCAAAACATAATTTTTACACCTGCCTCTGGCAGTGCCGAGCCTGAGCTACCTGAGCTATAGGGCACCCAAGGCAAGCACCTCTTGCACCGCCAGCTCCTTCATCTCCAGGAAGCATGGACGCGTGCTCACTAACCAAACATGAACATGTGTAAAATTCTTGCTTTCTGATGACCAAACGTATGAGTAAGCAAGGAGAAAAGGTACATGCCCAGTGTCCCCAAGCTGCTGCACCCTAGGATCGTGCCACTTCTGTCTTCCTAGTTCTTGCATGGCCTTTTGCAACTGTAGGTCTTTGTCTTTTTAGGGTATGAATGTGACTGTGATAGTACATTATTCATAGCTAATTTAGATTTGTTCCAGGTAGATTTGCCCCAGATTCTTTAGGATAATGAATATAATAAGAGTTCTCTTCTACTATCAGGTGGCAAAAACCAGACACAAAGCACCTTGTTTATGCCCACAAAATATCTGTCATCCCCCCAGGCTTTACCTAGAGAATTGCGAGCAAAGAGACGTCATAGTTTTTGTTTTCTCTGCAAAATCTGTGTGTCTGCGCACAGACTGACAACATACCTATCACTGCAGATACAGAAAGCTGGAACTGAAAATTATTTTCATCATTTTGATTCTAATTTGAAAACTAACAATAATGTTTATTTACAATACAAATGCATCCTTTAGTTAAATAAACATAATTTCTGGGGTAATGCCTCAGCTAGTATACTATACGTTTAAAATCAAACCTTATTATTACTATTCGCATTTTAGTATTATTTTTATATTGTCCCTTCTTCATACACGTACCTACAGCTTCATCTCTGCCAGCACAATATTTCGTAAATCCACTCCAAGGGGCACATTTACTTAGCTCGAGTGAAGGATTAGAATAAAAAATACTTCGAATTTCGAAGTATTTTTTTGGCTACTTCGACTACGACTTCGACTTCAAATCGAACGATTCGAAGTAAAAATCGTTCGACTATTTGACCATTCGATAGTCGAAGTACTGTCTCTTTAAAAAAATACTTCGACCACCTACTTCGACACCTAAAACCTACCGAGCACCAATGTTAGCCTATGGGGAAGGTCCCCATAGGCTTTCCGAGTTTTTTTGATCTAAAGAAAATCGTTCGATCGATGGATTATTCCTTCGATCATTTGATCGAACAAATTGCGCTAAATCCTTCATCTTTGATATTCGAAGTCGAAGGATTTAACTTCGAGGGTTAATTAACCCTCGATATTCTACCAATAGTAAATGTGCCCCTAAACCTACTACATTTTTATTTTATCATCTTCTATATCCCTCAGTAGAATTTTTGAAAATTCTTATTGTATTCAGGCTATACTTTAATAATAATTAAACTGGGTGTATATTTTAACTGACAAATGAAGAATTGACAAGCTCTCAGCCTGAACAGCCTTAGCTCATCGAAAATAAATCTCTATTCCTGCTGTAACAGCCACTTCAGTCTTAAGACAAATTCTATGTATGACATCAACATGTTCATACACTTAAATGATTTTGTGTAAATGGCTGTGACACTTGATTTAGAAACTAGCAAAATGAAAAAAAGATAAACCAAAGATACACGTTTAACTGCAGTGCTGCAAACAGCCCAGAACTACATATATAACATTTTATTATTACAATTATATCTTCCACTTTTTACTAAATTGGTTCATTCATCTCATTTATTTTAATTCACTGTGTGCCTTTTATAGAGCCTGTATTTTTGTTGTAAATTTCCCTTTTGTAGCAGATGTATTTATCCTTCAACTCTTGGCATATACCACTTTAGATATCTTTTTTTATTAATTGTTCCAATAAAATTTATTTTATTAAACTTAAATAAACCTTTTAGGCTATACTGTTCTTTTATTTGCAATCTGACACCAATTTTGTCATCCAGTGTTTGCTTATAATTCTTAAACACAGTGATTTAAGCCCCAAGACACCTTAGCACTTTGCCTTTCTTTCATATCTATTGATGTTTCTCAATGCCTCTGTAGGGATGTAGCGAACGTCGGAAAAAAAGTTCGCGAACATATTCGCGAACTTGCGCAAAAATGCGAGCGGTTCGCGAACGGTTCGCGAACCCCATAGACTTCAATGGGAAGGCGAACTTTAACATCTAGAAAAGACATTTCTGGCCAGAAAAATGATTTTAAAGTTGTTTAAAGGGTGCAACGACCTGGACAGTGGCATGCCAGAGGGGGATCAAGGGCAAAAATGTATCTGAAAAATCTGCCTGTGTGTGCTTGGAAGAGATAGTGTAGGGGGAGAGCTGTTAGTGATTTCAGGGACAGATGATAGTAAGTTTGCTGGCTAGTAATCTGCTTGATACTGCTCTGTATTGGAGGGACAGAAGTCTGCAGGGATTTGAGGGACATTTTAGCTTAGGTAGCTTTGCTGGCTAGTAATCTACTGTTCTCTTTAAACAACTGCCATACGTTGACCTTGTAGGCATTGTTTGCCCAGTTTTTTTGGACGCAGCCACTGAAGCACAGTTGCCATAAAAAATATGCCATATAAATGCTGAAAATAGTAATTTTTCGCCATACGTTGACCTTGTAGACATTGTTTGCCCGGTTTTTTTGGTTGCAGCCACTGAAGCACAGTTGCCAGAAAAAATATGCCATATAAATGCTGAAAATAGTCATTTTTTGCCATACGTTGACCTTGTAGGCATTGTTTGCCCAGTTTTTTTGGTCGCAGCCACTGAAGCACAGTTGCCAGAAAAAATATGCCATATAAATGCTGAAAATAGTCATTTTTTGCCATATACGTTGAGTCAACGTATGGCAAAAAATGACTATTTTCAGCATTTATATGGCATATTTTTTCTGGCCTCTGTGCTTCAGTGGCTGCGGCCAAAAAAACTGGGCAAACAATGCCTACAAGGTCAACGTCGTTGACCTTGTAGGCATTGTTTGCCCAGTTTTTTTGGCCGCAGCCACTGAAGCACAGAGGCCAGAAAAAATATGCCATATAAATGCTGAAAATAGTCATTTTTTTGGTCGCAGCCACTGAAGCACAGTTGCCAGAAAAATTATGCCATATAAATGCTGAAAATATGCATTTTTTTGGTTGTAGCCACTGAAGCACAGAGGCCAGAAAAATTATGCCATATAAATGCTGAAAATATAAATTTTTTTGGTTGCAGCCACTGAAGCACAGAGGCCAGAAAAATTATGCCATATAAATGCAGAAAATATGCATTTTTTTGGTCGCAGCCACTGAAGCACAGTTGCCAGAAAAATTATGCCATATAAATGCTGAAAATATAAATTTTTTTGGTTGCAGCCACTGAAGCACAGAGGCCAGAAAAATTATGCCATATAAATGCTGAAAATATGCATTTTTTTGGTCGCAGCCACTGAAGCACAGTTGCCAGAAAAATTATGCCATATAAATGCTGAAAATATAAATTTTTTTGGTTGCAGCCACTGAAGCACAGAGGCCAGAAAAATTATGCCATATAAATGCTGAAAATATGCATTTTTTTGGTTGCAGCCACTGAAGCACAGAGGCCAGAAAAATTATGCCATATAAATGCAGAAAATATGCATTTTTTTGGACGCAGCCACTGAAGCACAGTTGCCAGAAAAAATATGCCATATAAATGCTGAAAATAGTCATTTTTTGCCATACGTTGACCTTGTAGACATTGTTTGCCCAGTTTTTTTGGTTGCAGCCACTGAAGCACAGAGGCCAGAAAAAATTAAACCAGTAGGGTTTGCACCCTAGTTTGTAACGGTGGCGGAGGGAGGAGGAGGACGCTAAAGGACAGCTGTGTGTGGAGTCATGAGGCTTGAAGAGAAGGACAGCTGCATAGAAGTCAGAACAAGTCTTCCGGCGTGCAGTAACCCTCCGAGATCCACCCCTCATTCATTTTAATAAAGGTCAGGTAATCGACACTTTTGTGACCTAGGCGAGTTCTCTTCTCAGTTACAATCCCTCCTGCTGCACTGAAGGTCCTTTCTGAGAGCACACTTGAGGCTGGGCAAGACAAGAGGTTCATGGCAAATTGTGACAGCTCTGGCCACAGATCAAGCCTGCGCACCCAGTAGTCCAGGGGTTCATCGCTCCTCAGAGTGTCGATATCTGCAGTTAATGCCAGGTAGTCCGCTACCTGCCGGTCGAGGCGTTCTTTGAGGGTGGATCCAGAAGGGTTGTGGCGCTGCCTTGGACAGAAAAACATTTGCATGTCTGACGTTACAGACTGGCCAAAGGGCTTTGTCCTTGCAGGTGTGCTCGTGGCAGGATTACTGGCACCTCTGCCCCTGGAATGTTGATGAGTTCCTGAAGTGACATCACCCTTAAAAGCATTGTACAACATGTTTTGCAGGCTGGTTTGTAAATGCCGCATCTTTTCGGACTTGTGGTATGTTGGTAACATTTCTGACACTTTATGCTTGTACCGAGGGTCTAGTAGCGTTGCGACCCAGTACAGGTCCTTCTCCTTAAGCCTCTTGATACGGGGGTCCTTCAACAGGCATGACAGCATGAAAGACCCCATTCTCACAAGGTTGGATGCAGAGCTATCCATCTCCGCTTCCTCATTATCAAGGACTGCATCATCCACGGTCTCCTCCCCCCAGCCACGTACAAGACCAGGGGTCCCCAAAAGGTCACCACTAGCCCCCTGGGAAGCCTGCTCCTGTTGGTCCTCCTCCTCCTCCTCCACAAAGCCACCTTCCTCCTCTGACTCCACTTCTGGCACCTCTCCCTGCGTTGCAGCAGGTGCCTGGGTTCGTTCTGGTGATTCCGACCAGAAATCGTGCGCTTCCAGCTCCTCGTCACGCTGGTCTACAGCCTCATCTGTCACTCGTCGCACGGCACGCTCCAGGAAGAAAGCGAAGGGTATTAGGTCGCTGATGGTGCCTTCGGTGCGACTGACCATATTTGTCACCTCTTCAAAAGGTCGCATGAGCCTGCAGGCATCGCGCATAAGCACCCAGTAACGGGGGAAAAAAATCCCCAGCTGTGCAGATCCAGTCCTACCACCCAGTTCAAAAAGGTACTCGTTGACGGCCCTTTGTTGTTGCAGCAGACGTTCCAACATAAGGAGCGTTGAATTCCAGCAAGTCTGGCTGTCAGAAATCAAACGCCTGACTGGCATGTTGTAGCGCTGCTGAATGTCAGCAAGGCGTGCCATGGCTGTGTAGGAACGTCTGAAATGGGCCGACACCTTTCTGGACTGGGTGAGAACGTCCTGGAATCCTGGGTACTTGGAGACAAAACGTTGGACTATTAAATTTAACACATGTGCCATGCAGGGCACATGTGTTAAATTGCCTAGTCTCAACGCTGCCAACAGATTGCTTCCATTGTCACACACCACTTTTCCGATCTGCAGTTGGTGTGGGGTCAGCCACCGATCGGCCTGTGACTGCAGAGATGACAGGAGTACAGATCCGGTATGGTTTTTGCTTTCCAGGCACGTCATCCCCAAGACAGCGTGACAACAGCGTACCTGGCACGTCGAATAGCCTAGGGGGAGCTGGGGGTGCACAGGTGTGGAGGAGGAGAAGGAGGACCCAGCAGCAGAGTAAGAAGAAGAAGAAGACGAGGTAGAGAGCGATGGAGGAGTAGAGGTGGTGGCAGAACCGCGTGCAATCCGTGGCGGTGACACCAACTCCACTGTTGTTGTTGAGCTACCCATTCCCTGCTTCCCAGCCATTACCAAGTTCACCCAGTGGGCAGTGTAGGTGACATACCTGCCCTGACCATGCTTGGAGGACCATGCGTCAGTAGTCATATGGACCTTTGGCCCAACACTAAGTGACAGAGATGCGGTAACTTGGCTCTGCACATGTTGGTACAGGTGTGGTATTCCCTTTTTAGAAAAAAAATTGCGGCTGGGTACCTTCCACTGCGGTGTCCCAATTGCTACAAATTTGCGGAAGGCCTCAGAGTCCACCAGCTGGTATGGTAAAAGCTGGCGGGCTAAGAGTGCAGACAAGCCAGCTGTCAGACGCCGGGCAAGGGGGTGACAGTCAGACATTGGCTTCTTACGCTCAAACATGGCCTTCACAGAAACTTGGCTGGTGGCAGATGACTGGGAATGGGAACAGGTGGTCAAGGTGGAAGGCGGAGTGGAGGGTGGTTCAGACGGGTCAAGGAGAGCAGAGGTAGAGCAGTAAGATGCTGGACCAGAAGGAGTGTGGCTTTTAGTTTGCCTGTTGCCTTTGAGGTGTTGCTCCCAAAGTGCTTTGTGCTTGCCGCTCATGTGCCTTCGCATAGAAGTTGTACCTATGTGGCTGTTGGGCTTACCAAGGCTCAGTTTCTGACTGCACTCATTGCAAATTACAATGCTTTTGTCAGAGGCACACACATTAAAAAAATCCCACACTGCTGACTTTTTGGAAGTGTGCGATCTGGCGGTAACAGTAGAAGTTGGCGGCATTGGCGGCAATGGCGGGTGCATTGGCCGGCTGAACACAGGTGCCGATACATGTTGTTGCCCTACTGATCCCTGCGGGCTGTCCTCCCTGCTTCTTCTAAGTCTTATTCTCCTACTGCCTCTCTGACTCTCCGTCTCTCCATCTGAACTACCCTCCTCTTGCTCTCTTCTACTAGGCACCCACAAAACATCAATCTCCTCATCATCATTCTCCTCAGATGCATCAATTTCTTCTGACACATCACAGAAGGAAGCAGCAGCGGGGACCTCCTCCTCATCACTCATTATGTCCATCTCTATCGTGTTCTCTGCCAGAATTAAATCTGGTGTAAGGTCCTCATCTCCTTCATCTTCTTCTGGCAATAATGGTTGCGCATTACTCAGTTCAAGAAACTCATGGGAAAATAACTCCTCTGACCCCAGTGAAGAAGGGGCACCGGTGGTGGAGGAAGTGTTACGTGGGGTGGCCATAGCAGTGGAGGATGAGGAGGATGTTGTGGTAAAGTTAGAAACGGTAGAGGATGGGGTGTGCTGTGTAAGCCAGTCAACTACCTCTTCAGCATTTTGGGAGTTCAGGGTCATTGGCTTTTTAAAACTGGGCAATTTGCTAGGGCCACAGGATTGCATAGCAGCACGGCCCCTAGCACGGCCTCTGCGTGGCGGCCTGCCTTTGCCTGGCATTATTTTTAAAAAAACAACAACAACAACAAAAACTCAGTTGGTTTTTCTGGAAACGATAATACACACAGCTAGATGGCGGGTTGAAGAAAACAGTGTGCAAATAATGCCTACAAGGTCAACGTATACACTACTACAGCGGTGGATACGGATTACGTAAAATATATTATGGCTGCTTGAAAAAAGTCACTCCGGTGTTTTTTCTGGAGACGGTAATATTATGGATATTTAGACAGAATGTGAACAAGGTCACACAGCTAGATGGCGGGTTGAAGAAAACAGTGTGCAAATAATGCCTACAAGGTCAACGTATACACTACTACAGCGGTGGATACGGATTACGTAAAATATATTATGGCTGCTTGAAAAAAGTCACTCCGGTGTTTTTTCTGGAGACGGTAATATTATGGATATTTAGACAGAATGTGAACAAGGTCACACAGCTAGATGGCGGGTTGAAGAAAACAGTGTGCAAATAATGCCTACAAGGTCAACGTATACACTACTACAGCGGTGGATACGGATTACGTAAAATATATGAATGCTGCTTGAAAAAAAGTAACTCAAGTGGTTTTTCTAGAGACGATAATATTATCAATATTTAGACAAAATGTGAACAAGCTCACACAGCTAGATGGCGGGTTGAAGAAAACAGTGTGCAAATAATACCTACAAGGTCAACGTATACACTACTACAGCGGTGGATACGGATTACGTAAAATATATTATGGCTGCTTGAAAAAAGTCACTCCGGTGTTTTTTCTGGAGACGGTAATATTATGGATATTTAGACAGAATGTGAACAAGGTCACACAGCTAGATGGCGGGTTGAAGAAAACAGTGTGCAAATAATGCCTACAGGGCAAATAATGCCTAAAAGGTCAACTTATACACTACTACAGCGGTAGTAAAATAAAAAAAAGTAAAATAAAAAAAAAATGAATATTAAAAAAAAAAAAATTAAAGTTGGTGCTGCTGAACTACTAGGAGCAGCAGATTAGCACACCAGTCCCACTCCCCAACACTGCTAGACTAATAGCACTGGGCTCTTATAGTAGTAGTAGTAGTAGTAGTAAAACAACAAAAAAATAAATAAAAGCAGTCCTTACAAGGACTACTGTTATTGCAGCAGTCAGCAGATGAGATCAGAAGCAGGACAGCTGCCCACTGCAGCTACATACAGAGCACTGCAGTAGAAGGTAGATTACTAGCCAGCAAAGCTACCTAAGCTTAAATGTCCCTCAAACCCCTGCAGACTTCTGTCCCTCCAATAACAGAGCAGTATCAAAACGATTACTAGCCAGCAAACTTTCAACTGTCCCTGAAATCACTAACAGGCAGCAGCTCTCTCCCTACACTATCTCTTCAGCACACACAGGCAGAGTGAAAAAACGCTGCAGGGCTTCGGTTTTTATAGGGAAGGGGAGTGGTCCAGGGGAGAGCTTCCTGATTGGCTGCCATGTACCTGCTGGTCTGGGGTGAGAGGGCAAAAAAAAGCGCCAACAATGGCGAACCCAAAATGGCGAACGTCGCGCGACGTTCGCGAACTTCCGGCGAGCGCGAACACCCGATGTTCGCGCGAACAAGTTCGCCGGCGAACAGTTCGCGACATCTCTATGCCTCTGTTCATCTTGTGTTTTCACCACATTTTCAAGAAGCCTGACTAATTATGCAACTGTGCACAACTATGCCAAGAAACGATGTACTCTGAGCAAAAATCATAGAGAATTGTCCACTCCAATCCTTTCTGCTCCAATCTTAGCACTTAAGGGCAAATGCCCCAATCTTTGTGAATAACAACACTTTTTCCACTCATATTCTTATTTTAGCTGCCCATTTAGATTGTAAGCAGCTGCACTAGGCAGGGACCATGGCACTGCATTTAATATTTGCAACTTTGTGTGACGTAAGATATCCCAAACAAACCCCAAGGTCCTAGTCACGGCTCACTGTTCTGCAGATAACAACTGCCTTTTGCTTTGAGAGTAGCCCTCCACTACTCAGATGCTACTAAGTCTTAATGTGAGAGGACCAAGGAGAAGGTTCTGGGCAAGCAAGGGAACCGTACGTGCAAACAGGATTGGAGAATAGGATCATGATCGTAGGGCAGGCCGAGTCAGAATGCCAAATCAGGTGGCGCTGTACAGAATCGAGAGACAGGAGCGTAGCTGAGGTCTTAGGTCAAGTCAGAATACCAGGAATCAGGATCCAGGAGAATGGTCAAGTACAGGCAGGAGTCATCACATGCGGCTTGTCGAAACCAAACAGACTTGCCCCAGCGTTCACACGACAGCACCTTAAACAAAATCATGCTCACATTTAGAACTTTATGTAAAATATATTTTTTATTTCTATAATAAAAATAACAGAATACTGGCCAGTCTTGGGGTAAGACTTTATAGTCTTAGCCCAAGCATTTTAAGATTGATGCCCCATCTATTTATCTAACAAATCCTGATGTCTGTATTATTATTTTCAGAGTGCACACATCAAAATGATGTTTTTTGGTGAAGCACATCAAAGTGATTTAGTTCACAGTTCCTAGGCTATGTCTTGTCTTATTCTAAAATTTTCTTGTTCTATGGAGATGAGTCATAATTTTTCAGCAATGCACGGTTTTGCAGAACAAGCTCTTTTCAATGTTTTACTATACTAAACAACGTAACTGAAAAGTATCAGGGTACATAACATATTTTATTACAGAGACTGATTAGTTGACTGACAATAAAAGAGTTTTTAAGCCAGTAGAATAGATGTTATGTGCATGTATATATGTGTTTAGTATATAACGGTAAGTAAAAAAAATCACGATTTGTTGAACTTCGCACTATTAGTTAAAAGAAGCTTCCATCTGTGTACTTTTCACAAGTTCACTGCATGTATTTCAAATTTAGCAACCACAATTGTCAATTAAATTGAACTGAGAATAAAAGAAAGAAGAACTAAATATGGCTCAATTTCCATATTTTATATACTGAACTTATTGGATTCAGCCTGGAGGTTCAGCACCTGATTGAGGCCTTCAATGTTGTGCACAGGAGCTCACCATCTTGTTAGAAGTGTCATTAACACACACATGCTCAATGTGCTACAAACAACTAATAAGAATCTAAGCTTAGTGATTGTCACAGACCATCAAGCAGAAAATGAGGTCAGCCTCTCATAAAAGCTGATGTTATCGAGCTGGGGATTATTCAATATGCATAATTGCACTAGTTATGGAACTGCCATGTAATCAGAATCTAAATTTTAGCCTTGTGTTGTGACATTTACATTCTAAATATCTAATATATTGTAAGTAATTTTTTATTCCATCTAGGATGTGGCATCCTTGCAGTAGGATCTTGGAAAAACTGGCAATCTTGGCAGCTAAGTGGAAGATGAGATTCAATGTTGATAAGTGTAAGACCTTGCACCTGGATCATAAACATATGCAAGCCACTTATACACTTAATGGGACTTAAGTAGGCAAATCCATCAATCAAAAGTATGTACCTTGGAGTCATTGTAGATAATAAACTTGGCTGTAGCAAGCAATGTCAGTCAGCAGCTGCAAGGGCAAACAAGGTTTTGAGCTGCATTAAAAGGAGCATAGATTTGCAGGAGGAGAGGGGCCTGCTTCCATAGAACACTGGTAAGGCCCCACCTTGAATACAGTACAGTTTTGGTCTCCAGTGCTAAAACAGGACATTATTGAATTACAGAGGATTCAGAGAAGATCAACTAAGCTGGTAAAGGTATGGGAAATCTCAGTTATGAAGAAATAATGGCTGTTGAGGCTGTTTACACAGGAGAAGAAGTGCTTAAGGGGGATGTGATAACTATGTATCTAAGGGGATCGTATAATAATCTCTCTGATTTGAAGAAATGAGGTTTCATGTAAATAATGGGTTTTTTTCCAGTAAGAGATGAAAAGTTGTGGAATTCTCTCCCTGTATCAGTCCTACTGGCAGATACATTAGATAGGTTCAAGAAATGGTTGGATGCCTTTTTAGCAAGTGAGGAAATACAGGGTTATTATAAATAATGATTCTTATAAATTATAAAATAACATGTTTTAGACAGTTCTCCTTAGAGAATTTTATTGTTTTTCTATGTGAAAGCTGCTCTATTTATTGCTTATTTGCCAAAAGTTATTTTAAGTTTTGCTTTAAGATTTAAAGTTTCTAATTTCATGCAGCAGTCAATTTCTCTTTTTAACACTATGCTAAGGGGCCGATTCACTAACTTCGAGTAAAGGATTCGAAGTAAAAAAACTTCGAATTTCGAAGTTTTTTTGGGCTACTTCGACCATCGAATGGGCTACTTCGACCTTCGACTACGACTTCGAATGGAAGGATTCGAAGTAAAAATCGTTCGACTATTCGACCATTCGATAGTCGAAGTACTGTCTCTTTAAAAAAAACTTCGACCCCCTAGTTCGCCATCTAAAAGCTACCGAAGTCAATGTTAGCCTATGGGGAAGGTCCCCATAGGCTTGCCTAACTTTTTTTGATCGAAGGATATTCCTTCGATCGTTGGATTTAAATCCTTCGAATCGTTCGGTTCGAAGGATTTAATCGTTCGATCGAAGGAATAATCCTTCGATCGTTCGATCGTACTATCTGCGCTAAATCCTTGGACTTCGATATTCAAAGTCGAAGGATTTCAATTCCCAGTCGAATATCGAGGGTTAATTAACCCTCGATATTCGACCCTTAGTAAATCAGCCCCTAAGTGGTTTTTCCTGGCCATTTAGTTCAAAACATTATATTATAAGAAAAAGAAAAGCTTTGATTCATTTTTAATGCTAAATTAGAAACATGCCAGTACCCAAAATACTGACCCATTCATGCATTTTCTCCATTAGAATTTGTATTGTTTAAGAAATTTAATGATAAAATAACTGTCAGTAAAATTAATTGGCACGGTTAAAGTCTCTGTTTTCCGTTTCCTTTGAAGTATGAAAAACTATGTAAAGAGTTTTTTTTATGTTGTTAATAAGTGGGAAACTCATTTTCAGTAATATGATAATTACCACTGAGATAAGCACCAATCTTTCTAATTAATCAGATAACTGAGTGCCTAAACATTAGAGGTAAGGTCGTAAAATGAATATCCCAAAATAATAGCTCCAACAACCTGCAGCAAGACAATAAAAAGATCCTGATAACTCTATCAGTGCCTATACAAACACTATTATACAATGCTTAATACAGACAACAGACAGCAAATGAGGAGTTAAAGGGCATAGTTATAAATTGTGTAAACTGTTTCTTGTTGAAAACAGAGTTAAAGTTGGTATAAAATATTCAGTGTATTTAAAAACAACTTTTAGAGGTTTTAGAGGTATTTGTATTTTTTAGTACATTGTACAAATTTTTTTTTTCTTTCCATACTTTTTATATTCTAATCTTTTAATAAATTACAGCTGTACACAATCACAGAAATGGGTTTTAACAAGGAAAGCTCTGTATAAAAAAAGAATGTAATTTTACAACAGATTAAAGGTAAAATAAAGCCATTCCATCATATTATAGCACTCTAGACCTGCTGTAGTTTATTCAAACCATACAGAGTCAGGTGGAAAACTTTCAAGCTGTTTTTTATGGCAGAAAAATTGTATAAAATCCTGTGCAAAAGGAGGTGCAAATAACTTAAATTTTATTTGATTTAAAAGCTCAGAATTACAGAAAAATAATCAACATTTTTTTTTCTCTGTAGTAATAAAACAATACTTTGTACTTGATCCAAAATAGGGTATAATTAATCCTTGTTGGAAGCCGAATCACTCTATAAGGTTTGTTTTATGTTTACATGATTTTCTAGTAGACGCAAGGTGTGAAGATCCAATTTTCGAGAAGATCTATTATGCGGAAAAGCCCAGGTCCTGAGCATTCTGGATAACAGGTCCCATACCTGTATTAAAATAATGTACAGACCCCAACATATTCTGCAACGCTGTAAATACAGTAAGTGCGCATGACAACTGATATACAGACAAACTGATAACCTTTGATTTTTATATAATTACAAGCAACAAAAAAAAATCAACAACCTCTAAAAGTCTGAATTGATTAATAGTGGTTTACTAGTATCAGTATAACTCCCACTGACTGTAATATGACCTCAACAGCTTTTATTCGGCAAAGTTTTGTATTAGAGCTTTTCGTGGTTTTTACTAGTGATGGGCAAATAAATTAGCCAGGCACGAATTCGCTGCAAATTTCCACGCTTTGCCTACGAATCTATTCATAAAATTGATGTGCATCAAAATTATTCGGACGCCCGTTGACTTTAATGCATTTGGACAAAATAGTGGCTTGTATAAAAAATGATGCTCGCGTCAAAATTATTTTTATTGGAATTTAACACTCTCTTTTTTTTATGCTTACCGGTATGTCTTGAGCTTTTATTTGCAACCTAACATTATTTGGCCATTTTTCTGGTGACACTAGAAATAGCGATGAGGTTTTTTTTTCATGGATTCACGGCAAAAATTCACTGCAACAAAAAGGTCCCCAAGATAAAATTTTCACATCTACGTCGCCATAAGAAAATACACCCCTTGATTTTGATGCATTTGGATGCACTTTGATGCCGAGACAAGAAAGTCACAGAGACAATAAAAAGCCGCAACAAGAAAAAACGCTCATTGACTTTAATGCATTTGGAATGAGAAAAAAAAGCTGCATGCACAAAAAATTGTCGCGGTAAATAAAATTTGTCGCCTATGCACAAATTTTTTAGCAGTTCCGCTAATTTTTTGGCAGGGAAATGGTATAAATTCGCTAATCACTAACCAGAAACACAAAACCCGAGATAGAGCTGCTTCTGACTCTTAATGTGGCAATGCCCTGTAGGTTTCCAGATACTGCAAGTTTAATAGGTAAATTCAATAACCGAAAATCTATTTTTTAAACCAGAAATTCAGCTCTTATAATGCAGAGAATACATCTACACCTTTCTGTGTTTGACAGCACTGTATTCAGATAAATAAATAGCTTTATACCTAAAACCTAGCAATGTTTGTATTGTTGTGAAAAACCTAACAAACAAAACAATTGTTTTTGTAAATAAAGGGGGGATTTCTGCATTCAATTGCTGAAAATCAAGCCAGAAACTTAGATGGTCAAAGGTTAGTATATCTGCCTTCAGTGTCAGTTGGCAGGAAACTTGGAAGGAATCTGGTGGACCCCGGTGACCCAGGCCCGCTCCCCAGCAGAAATTATGTGTGCTCCCTCCCCAACCCAATCGTGTCTAGAAGGAGGTAAATAAACAATATGCAATGTGATGGTTGAGGGGGGAGATGATAGACTGCCTGCAGTGGAAAAAATCACAACTGGGGTGAAGGTCCATGTGGTGACAACACTGTCATGAATTTTTTTATTGTTTTAGGGTATTAATTTTTATATCAAGGATGGTTTATGTTTTATTCAAATAGGCTAAAAAGCACATGAACAATTAAAATCTAGGTTACGATGACTGAATAATTAATGGAGAAGGGCTATTTTTTTTATACCACATGAAGTGAAAACTCATTGTAATAAAGTTATTAGTATAAACTATTTACAAAGTTTAATTGTGTTAAACGAGACCCTATACATATTAAAGGAATTGTTCAGTATAAAAATAAAAACCGGGTAAATAGATTGTATGTGCAAAATAAAAAAGTTTTCTAATATAGTTAGTTAGCTAACTAACTATATTAAAAATATATATCAATTTACCAATTTATTTGTACACTGAACTGTTACTTTAATATTGCCATTCCCAAAGCTATATACTGTAGTCAGGTAGTGTGAATGCTTTGGTTTCCATGCTTGACCATCTACATCAGGGGTGTCCAACTGGCGACCAGCGGGTAACATGCGGCCCGCGATCCCCCCTTATGTGACCCTCCACCTACCTGCTGTGTTAGTTTACCATGTGCAAGATTTAAATGGTATCACTACAGAGATTAACTGGCCCGTGCATTGTTTAAACCTCAAATTCAGACTATTCCCCTGCATTGTTCACACTTGTGACACTTCTGTTGTTTATACCCCTAAATCCCTGTACTATTCACACCTGAGACCCAGACTGAAACTGTCCACATTGTTCACCTGTTCACACTTTATACAAAATGCTAATAGTGCACCAGCACTGTGTCACTGTATGTAGTACATCTTAGAGTGGTCCTGATAGGTTTCCCTGTCCCTTGCTCTGTTCTGCCTTCCCTATGCTCCCTGTGTGTGTGTCATACTCTGCCTGTGTGTACCCTGCTCTGCCTGTGTGTGCCCTGTGCTGCCTGTGTGTGCCATACTCTGCCTGCATGTGACATACTTTGCCTGTGTGTGCCCTGCTCTGCCTGTGGAACATAAGCCTGGTATTTGTTCTGGGGGTTTGTAGCATTTGAAAATAAATTATTGTTATGGACCCCTAAGGTGTTTAATCATGTGCTGGGGGTGCTGTGTTATCCAAGGGCAACAATGACAACTTTTTTTCACATATGAGTGATAAGTGATATCCCTGCAGTGAGCACCAACAATTTGGTTTTTTGGTGTGCTACCACAATTAATGTGGACATGATTTTGTGGTAACATGGGTGTGGTTGAAAGTGGGTGTGGTTTAAAAACAGGGAGTGGTCAACACTAGCTTCCATTATTGGCCCTCCACTATGTCCAACGGTACCACATAAGTTGGACAGCACTGATCTACATAAAATAACTCATAGGGAGGCAATTTTGACTAGCAGTCCTTGTGAGCCAATCAGATTTTCGCAGGAAAATATGTTGTACTTAAATCTCCAGCGTTGATGGACCTGGAGCATGTAAAGAAAATGCAAGCAGCTTTAGCATTGTAACTGAACTACTATAACAACCATGTAATGTATTAAAAGCCTGAATATCATGTTTTCTGTGTTTTGAAGCATTGAACAAGGGATAGACATTTAAATATTTTTATACAAAAAGAAATAGATTTTTCTGTTATTGTTTGTGCAGGTTTGCTTTGTGAAGTAAAACTTGTTTGATTCTAACATTCAAAACCTTCCACTGCAAGCTTAGAATTTTATCTTTACAATCATTTTATCTTTACTTTACAGTGCTATTTAAATAATTCATACATTTGTACTTGTGCTAAAACTTTTTTTTTTTTAATAAAACCTGAATTATAATACTGGATTGCACTTGTAAATATGAAGCTCTAAATTTCTGTATTCTAATAGGAGTCTAATTTCAAAAGTGAAGTAGCAGTATTTAGGATGATCTCATTTTTGCTTTTAGTATTCTAAGGATATCTGTCATATATCTAAAGCATTAGTGACCAGAACTAACTGTATCTAACTGTATCTAAGCTGTCCCTCACTGGGGTATGGTGACATCATAGTGCACCTGTGTGATCGCTTTACATTAACCTCCACAACCTTAACAACCACAAAGATTAAGGCATTAAATACATTGATTATGCCTTTAGATTATTATTATAACTTTAATTGTTACATGTATGTCTGAAGCTATAGTGTCACCTGGAAAAGCTTGTTTCATACACAGTGCAGTTTCTTATAAATGTCTCTGTATCTTCACCTGTAACTCCAAGAAACACCCGATGCAGCACTCCAAATCCTGCAACAGTGGTTTATTGTGCCAACAAACTAGGCAGCGTTTTGGGCCAACACCCTTTCTCAAGGCTTGAGAAAGGGCGTTGGTCCAAAACTTTGCCTAGTTTGTTGGCACAATAAATGAGAAAGGGCTTTGGCCCAAAGTTTGTTGGCACAATAAACCACTGTCACAGGATTCGGAGTGCTGCAGAGTGTGTTTCTTGGAGTTCTACATGGGTCCCTCACAGGGGGACCAGCAGCTTGCAACTAACGCTACAACTAGCGGTGAGTTATAGCTGAGCATCACCCGCATTTGATTGTATCTCCACTTGTAACACTATCAATGTATCACTGTCAATAGCCATTATTACCATTAACTGATTAATTAGCAACAATGCCATATGCCATTATACTGTTCAGGGCTCAATAAAGTTAGTTAGCCAAAAGTAATGTTGAGTATCAGACCACTGCTTCTTGCTTTGCAGCCCTCTTGGTTTCCAAGGTTTGGTTACCATGCAGTAACCAATCAGTGACTTGAGGGGGTGGCACATAGGTCATAACTGTTGCTTTTGAATCAGACTTTTATGCTAAGGATCAATTTAAACTCACTGAACAGTTATGTCCCCCCCCCTTCAAGTCGCTGACGAACTCGGAGTTAAAGATCTGAAAAGCAGGAAGTAGTGTTCTGTTCTATTCTGTCCAGTTTTTATTTATACACTGAACTGTCCCTTTAAAACACAAGGTTGACATGTTTGTCTTTTGACACAAAAGGCACAATTGTGCAAATCCCTGTACAAAAAATACATAATTTTTGATTTTAAAAAAAATTTGGTGGATTGCTTCTGAAATTGCAGTTAGCTAACTGCAATTTCAATTGTAAATGAGCCCTTCTGTTTTATTAATCTCAGTGCACTCACCTCGAACTTTAACAAAGAATGAATTAAAGAAAGAAATGCAATATGCAAAAGAGTAGAATGCCAGTAGAATGCCACCGAGCTACCTGTATCTGCTTATAACAGATTTTGTTGATTTGTGAAAACATTTCGTTTATTTGCTGTTTGTGATGGGAACAGGAGATTGAATGCATCTCTACATCATAACCTAAGCACTATCTGTTGCAATGAGATTACTTATTCTGCTTAATTTCTTTTTAGAATTATATACTATGAATATAATGTAACATTTTCAATAAAAAAAGTTATAAAATGAAAATGTCTGAGTTTGCTCTTTAAATCAGTTAATGTTTCTGTCAATTTTCAGCCTCCTGACGCAATCCTGGAATTTTAATCAGCAAGAGTGAATATATATTTCTCCAATTAGAGATGCTGCTTTGTGGGAAATGGATACCTATACTGGTTAATCTAACTAAACAGATTTTTACAATATCTTTATAATTTTAATTTGACAGATTGTCACACTTCAACAAATTGCATTTTGCAGTTTGTTTAAAACACAGAAATAATAATAAAAAAAAGAAGAATAAATGGAATATTTAGACTAAGCTGATGCACACAGCTACAATTATACTTTATAGCCAAGCAGTAATAACATTCTGCCCGGTGCACTTACTGTTTTTCAAATGAGCTCTGGTTGGCTGGTTTTCTGCCAAAGCATGAAGAAAGTCTTTAATTAGCACCATAAATATTTATAAAAGACTACAGTAGACTACTTCACTTTGGATTTTTCATGCATAAATTATTCTCTATTACGTGTATCATGCATGCCTTTTATAATCTAATTCATAATGTCTTGATACTGAGTATAGAGTAGCTAAGATTTGGATGAATTCAGACGCTGACAGTTAAAGATGACATCAAACAAAAAAATGTAATTCAAATTTACATTTTTCATGCCAAAGTTATTTGCCTTTAACAATATGAGTTACAAACTGACATTGTTAATGACCATTAACGTTACGTTAGTCATTTAATTTTTAAGAGTATGAGTTAATGCTATAGGTTCATAAAGTTTGTCTCTTCCCGTG
Organism: Xenopus laevis; assembly: GCF_017654675.1. Taxonomy (NCBI): domain Eukaryota; kingdom Metazoa; phylum Chordata; class Amphibia; order Anura; family Pipidae; genus Xenopus; species Xenopus laevis. Next base: position 159,089,788 of record NC_054372.1, on the reverse strand, counting down.
TCCTTTGACCAGAGGAAAAACATCATATACCTCTGCATAACCCCTGTCATTTAGATGGCTGGAGATTGACAGGTATCACAGAGGGTCAGTAGTGTAATTACAAAGGAAGCAGACCCTGTGGTTGAGGTGAGCACCTGGTTTACTTTTTCTGTTGGAGGGCCCATTGGTGATTGGTGGTGCAGGAGAAATCACCTGGGGGCCTTGTGTTACATTAGACTATCTTGGAAATAAATAACATATATCTTCACTGCAACCTACTCCAGGGCTGTATTTAGGTCCGATGCCACCCTAGGCATCGGCCCTCAACACGCGCCTACGTCATGCGCAATGACGTCAGATGTCGGCGCTCTGAAGTCACGTGACACATTCATCGGAAGTGACGTCATCGTGCCATGCACATGACGTCATTTTCACAGTGTTCCTCGAACCCCCTCAGCTCAGTCACCGGACTTCTTATCGAAATCCGTGTGGAAGGGTGGGGAGGGTTTTTTTTTTTAAAAAAAAAATAGGCACCCGAGGGCCACCCACAAAACCATGACACCCTAGGCACAGGCCCTCTGGGGTCTATATATATAAATACTGCCCTGAACTACTCCCAAGTTTTAACTTAGGTCAATTTATAACATTTTGAACTGAATCAGTACCAGCACTCCTAATTTTCTTTCAAGAATGAACATTTTTCTGTCTTTCTCTAACATTATCTCTAACATTATCCTCACAGTCAGTAATGTGTTTAATAAACTGACATATTTAGCGTCAATTCATCAGAATTGCATAATTGCCTTGAGCAGTTCAGAGCAGTTCATTTTACCAATTTGTCAAAAGGCCGACCAACAGTCAGCTCAATGACTGAAATCTGCCCAGTGTGCTAAAAGTATAAAAGAGTGCTAAATGGGCCTTCAAAGTAAATTTTCATGCTTTGGGAGGAATTTCTGTGAAACTGTGGAATAAGGTGTTTATATCACACCATAAATGTCATTTAAAGCATTTCCACCTCCACAAGCTTCTTTCTGCATCCACAATATCTGATAACAGCACTAACAGAGCTACATTATAAACTCAACTTGCAGATAGGCTGTTCAGTTTTCTTAAATCATATTGCTGGAAGACATTGGAAAATCACTTCTGATGTGTATCAGAATATAGGTCTTTACTGCATATCTGTGCATAGGTTGTAATGTACAGAAACCAGAGAAATGGTTTGAAGACGAGGATTAGACAAATTAGTTTGATTCTTGTTAGTTATGGTTTTCAGATAACTGAGATGAATTTTTATATCTGGATTTGTTTGTGGCTTGAAATGTAAAATAAGAAAATCAACTTCATCCACTAACAATATCGTAAAATCCAGTTGTTCATGCAAATCTGTTATTAAGCTGCTTTGATTGATTTTATAAATATTTCTATATAAGAGTATATTGAGGGTTGTGTCAAGTTTTGTTTTGGAATAAACATTCTTGTACAGGTATAGGATCTGTTATCCGGAAACCCGTTATGCAGAAAGTTCTGAATTACGTAAAGACTGTCTCCCTATGGGGCAAATTCACTAAGATGCCAAGTTGCGCCAGGCGCAACTTCGCCGCACTTCGCCAGGCCTAGTTTCGCCAGGGCTCCGCAAATTCACTAAAATCCGAAGTTGCACACAGGGGTAGCGTAAGGTTGCGGAGTTGCTCTAGCGTTGATTCGCTATATAAAGCGAAGTTACGCTAGCGAAGGCTTATTTGCATACGGCGCGAAATTCAAATTTCAATGGAGGAGCCCGTATCTGCACTACAAATGCCTAGAAAACCTTCAAATCAGCAAATAAAATTTTTATTTTGCCCTGCACATGTGCCCACTGCTTCGCGGCTTAGTGAATTTGCCCCTTAGACTCCATTTTATCCAAATAATCCAAAATTTTTAAAATTATTTCCTTTTCCTGAGTTATAATAAAACAGTACCTTGTACTTGATCCAAACTAAGATATAATTAATCCTTATTGGAAGCAAAACCAGCCCATTGGGTTTATTTAATGTTTATATAATTTTCTAGTAGGCTTAAAGTATGAAGATCCAAATTATGGAAAGATCCGTTATCCGGAAAGCCCCAGGTCCCAAGCATTCTGGATAACAGGTCCCATACCTGTACTATCCTGTTGATCATTTGCAGAGGAAGAGGAATTGTATACAACATGGACCTGTAATACATTTTGGGGTGGAAATCTAGTCCACAGGAATATAGTAAGATACCAGTGACTGAGAAAAGGAAACTGCTCAATATTAAAGTTAAAGGGGACCTTTTATCTGAAGAAATAATTTAAAATTCTATTTTTTGATGTTTGTCAAGCAAAATAAACTTCACTTACACTATAAAAATGATTTAAATCTTGTTTTTTATAGTCTTGGAATGTACAGTCACAGCAATCAGGTTTTTTGATTAATTTAAAACAGTATTTGTATTACACAGCTTTTTATGTCTGGGTGACAGGTCCCCTTTAGGTAAAATGAGGATGGTTTGAATGCAATCTGTTAAACTATAGTAGCTATCAAGTCAATAGATATGATTTATACTTCAAGATTCCAAGGCTTTAGATCACATTAAAATGCTCACAATTATTACCAAAAAAAGCTTTAGCTCCCAGGAATGTTATGAGCAACAATTATCACTTGAGCAGTAACTCTCAAGAATTCATGTACAAACGGTCTGTTTCGCTAGAGAATTGGCGCCTGGACCTGTTAGTAAATTGGCGATGTCCCTGCTGGTGGCAATGCTGGCGAAAAGTCACTAGCGTTAGCCACTTCGCTCTTTAGTAAGTCTGCCCCTATACGAGTGGCTTGGGGAAAAAGATCTGCAATAATAAGTTAAAAAATACTTGACAACACAAAAATACTCTTTTAGGGACTCTAGTCTGCTTACTGATAAAATATTATCTAATTAATACACAGAGTACACTTACAATTAAATAATTACTACATTGGATAAAGGATTTGTTGAAACTGTATTATAATTAGGTTACAATGAATGTAACCATTCCATGGAATCCTCTACTCTAATGAAGAACATGTAATACACTTATTTTATATTTATGATATTTGCCAAACTAATTCCATTTTATCAGGCTAAGCAAATACAAAAGGGATTTTAATTATTCTATTACAAGTCCACAATATCAAATTGCTAATGTTCTACTTTTGATAGCATTGCCTTCAGAAATTATATTAATCTTATATATATTGTTATTTCAGTGCCCAGAATGGCTTTTCAGTGACTATATTAAAATTATACTATTTTATAAACAATAATGATTACAGTTATGTATCTTAATTAGTGCCATTTTTATAACATATTGCATGGCAATCTCTAAACAAAACAATGCATCATATTGTAAAAATGTAATTTTCTAACATTTCCTATATAATGGGCAGAGTAACAAAAATACCATTGAGGTAGGATGGCAATAAATATCTCTTGGAGGTCCGCAACCTGATCCCAGACGTCCAGCTAGACATCCTTGCTCTGAATTATAGAGAATTTTATTTGTTTCAGTAGTAATCTTAATAAGGTGAACAAGCCTGTGGTTCTTCTAACTCAGGGTGAGGTGCAGTGCCAAGGAATCACTGGAGTGCTGCTACTGCCAAAATTATTTGGCACTATCGTTTCATAAGGATTCAAATGGCTGAAGCACAAGACACATTGGCCAGAATGTAATAAACGGCACTAAAAGGCCTATTTACTCATTTTGAAGGATGAGAAAAAAAAATGCGAGCGCCAAAAAAAAAACCTGAGACAAAACTTGTACGACTTTTTTCTCGAATGCTAGCTTATTTAATAAAAACACATGGCAGAATATTCCCAAGTGCATTTTTTCTCAAAAAAAAAATCACACACCAGCAACACTATACTTAAATGTAAACGATTATCCCTTTAAAGGGCTTCTGACATATCAAAATTCTACACAGCATTTGTTGTTAGTGAACCTCATCAATGTATTGTCATACTAGCCTCATCCCAACTAACCCTACTGCCACCATTCAACCCACTTAATGGCCTCCCACATATAGAAATGATGGTCTTTGAATGACCTGATGATCGAGGCCTTTTTTACCTTCCCACATATTCAAACATTAATATGCCAACCCAAAATAGAATGCATATACAGAATACAGCCAGTGATTTGGTCTTAACATTGCAGTTAAAAACAGAAATATTTTAGTACAAATTCAGTAATTAATGTCTGCGCTAAATGACAGTTTAAATAACTGACCCATTTCTGTAGTTAATGGAGAAAGGTTTGCTAATGATGGGAAATTGATAGTCATTAGTGTTTATTTCCCCAAACACCTGTTTGATGGTTTTCATCAGTGTATATTAACTACTATAAATAGTATTATAAAGATACATTAGAGCACATCTAAATTATATGCAGGTATGTTGGATTAATTGTTAAGGGGTTATAATCAAGAATTATCCAATAAAATAGATGAATAAACAAGATATCAGTAATATAATATTTATTATAAAACAATAAATTGTAAAGAAAGTTTGCAGTGTAAAAATACTGGAAATTATGTTTTAGGTATGTACTATAAATGGTTCAAGGATGAATGTTATGCTTCTTTTTAATTCAGGGTCTATAGAGACTATTTAAGAAGGAATAAAGTTGAGAGAAAGAGAGACAGGATGAGTAAGGAATTCCCTAGAAAAGGTACAGTTAAAGGTAAGGTCCTGAAGGTGATAGTATGAAAGGGTTATGGTTATGAAATCAGAAACGCCGGTGGTAATTTTTAAGTTGCAATGGGTCATTGGTATAGTGCATATATTTATTGGGAGTATTCAGAAATTATATCACCCATAGGAACTGTATGTACTATAGGCCAGCGCTTATGAAAGGATGGGTAGGTAAATATAACTTGTAGGCTATGGAAGCTGCAGTAAATGAAGAACAGAGGAGCAGAGAAACAGCAGCAATCATCATGACTGACTGACAAATGATTGAAGAGGGGCAGTCTTGATACAAACAGGTTAGAAGAAATGAATACCTGCCCTACCAGAGTAATGTTCCTTTCAAATATTATACAGTTTAAAATATTCACTTCTTTTTCTTGCTTGCACCTTTTTCCTTTTCATCAGGACTAAAGACATTTTTCTTTTGAAACAATAAAAATAGGAACACAAATAATTATCTCAAAATGATTTCATACTCTCGTTGGCTGCTCTCCGACAAATCTGGACAGTTCTGATTATAGCCTTAAGGTTCTGACTTTTCTGTCAAAATCTGACACATTGATAATACATTTCCTTAAGCACTAAAATGTTTGCTGATGAAAGCTTTGTTCTGTGAGTAACATTAGTGTACCCAATGGATTACTCTTAGCATTGTGTTTGCTAAAATATGAAAATAGTGACTTTTGCCCTCTGGTATTTGTATTGAGCAAAATGTAGCTAAATAGAATACACAAATCAAATGGTGAAAAAGCTTCTGTTTTAAATGTTAGTCTTTGGAATACAGCAGTAAGTATCTCTATGTAAATATATTTCTGACAGCCATTCAGTCCTATTACTTTTATGTTGTCAGGAAGATATAAATTAAAACAAAGTTTGTTCAACTTTTATTTCTGTAGCATTTATTTTTATTTTCTTAGCGGAACATTTTGCAGTCAGAATGAATTATCAACAATTACAATTTAATATGCTCTAAGTGAAGAGAGAAATGTTTCCTAGATGTTTGAATTTGCAATTTATTGGTTTTCATTAAATATAAAAGCACAGTCAAAAGTCTAGCCAGGTAGGCTCCAGAATGTACTGAAATGATGAACATTTTAATAGACGAACATAAAAAGTGAAGTATTCAAATGCATGCGGGCTGTTTTATCAGATGTGACATTGGACGTCTGTATCTTCCAAAGCTTATTCATCTAAATAACTTACATTGCTAATGTTTATCCATTTTCTAATAATAAAAAGTGTGTTTAGTAATGTTGCTATCTTTATCTCCGTTGGGATAATGTTGCTACCTTTATCTTTGTTGGGATCCCGATAGAGGCAGGGGCGGTGATATCAAGGGGTGGTGCCTATGACTTCAGAGGGCTTGCCATTGAGTGGTATTGAGGCACAGGTCTGTGATCGTTCACATTTTAGGGCAAATTCACTAAGCGCCGAAGCACATGTGTAGGGCAAAATAAAAAATGTATGTGATGTTTTGAAGGTTTCCAAGGCATTTGTAGTGCTGCTACATATTCCTCCATTGAAATTTGAATTTGGCGCCGTATGCAAATTAACCATCGCTAGCGTAACTTCGCTTCGCGAATTAACGCTAGCGCAACTTCGCAACCTTACGCTATCCCTGAGCGCAACTTCGGATTTCAGTGAATTTGCGGAGCGCTAGCGAAACTACGCCTGACGAAGTGTGGCGAAGTGCGGCGAAGTTACGCCTGGCACAACTACGAATCTTAGTGAATTTGCCCCTTTGTGTCTAGACATCTAAAAACAAGGCAAGCTGTTTTGAACCAAGCAGTCCATCTAAAATTCATATGGTCAGGTTTAAAACTGGACAGGTGGCAACCCTAGGTGGTACTGACTTTTGCCTAGTGACTCATATGTAGTGATGGGCGAATTTATTCGCCAGACATGGATTTGCAGAAAATTTCCACACTTTTTGGTGGGAAAATTTGCTGAGTCAAAAAAATTGTTGCACATAAAAAATTGTTGCTTGTCAAAATTATTCAGATGCCCATTGACTTTAATGCGTTTCGCAAATTTTTCTCAGTTTTGCAAATTTTTCCGGTGTTTCGCAATTTTTTTGGCAAAGCAAAACAGGACAGATTTGCTTACCTCTACTCATATGGTAATATTTTTATTAATGTGCACTCTGGATGTGACACAATCCCCACTTTGAAGATGCTAGCTGCAATTGTGTGTACTTCACAGAAAATGTGCATGCATCAACTTGCACAACTGTGGTGAAAAGTACAGTTTTCAGAAGCACATTTTGCATGTGCATTTTCATGTATCAGGTAAAAGTTGTGGCTAGAGTTTTCAAATACAGCCGTTGGGGCAAATTTACATAGGGTCGAATATTGAGGGTTAATAAACCCTCGATATTCGACTGTCGAAGTTAAATCCTTCGACTTTGAATATCGAAGTCGAAGGATTTAGCGAAAAATCGTTCGATTGAACGATTAAATCCTTCAAATCGTTTGATTCGAAAGATTTTAATCCATCGATTGAATGATTTTTCTTCGACCAAAAAATACTTAGAAAGCCTATGGGGACCTTCCCCATAGGCTAACATTGACTTCGGTAGGTTTTAGGTGGCGAACTAGGGGGTTGAAGTTTTTTTTTAGAGAGAGTACTTCGACTATCAAAAGGTCGAATAGTCGAATGATTTTTACAGTAGATCGAATCGTTCAATTCAAAGTCGTAGTCGAAGGTCGAAGTAGCTCATTCGATGGTCGAAGTAGCCAAAAAAAACATTCCAAATTCAAAGTTTTTTTTATTCATTCCTTCACTCGAGCTAAGTAAATGGGCCCCGTTGTGTTGTGTACTGGGTGCAAGTCTACACCATATATTTATGCAACCCATTTTGTGAACCCTGGAATTTCTGACATGCCCAAGGTTGGTTGTTACAGGGTTTGTGAACATCAGTAGGTGCAGTGGGGGGGGGGGGCGTAATGCTAGTGTGGAGAGCGCAATTTCTTTTTTTTTTCTTTTTGCTGCCCCTGGTAACCCGATTGGTGCTGCTGCCTGAGACAAATTTTCAACTCACCTCATTGGTGCAGCACCCCTGATAGTACCATAGATGGGGAGCACACATGCCATAATGGTAATATGGCATATTGGCACACACACTTCTAATTTAAACATACCCATCATCACCAATGTCTTGTCAAATTGTCCTGGTTTTGAACTCTGGCTTGTTTACACTGGCTTTTATTTCCTGCCTAGACCCCTCACCTGTTTTCTTTGACTGGTTTCATCTGATGGTCACCTGCCCTGACCTTTACTTTGTTTATGGACTTATCAAAAAAAGTTACATCTTATTCAAATCTTGTTTGATGTATTATGCATTAAAGCATTTAATATTTTCTGAATATGGCTTTTTAACTTTCTCTTGCAAGTAACAAGTATTCACTGGTATATCTAGTATAGGTAAATCTAAAAACAACTGGACTTGCTGAGTAATCAATGAAGACGTTTCACTACTCATCCGATCAGCTTCTTCAGTTCAACTGACTGGTGTGCAACACAACATAAACATTAGCAATGTAAGTTGTTTTTAGATTTACCTATACTAGATATACCATGACCTGGATGAATGAAAATCTTCATAGTCAAGTATTCACTGGGTTACCAAGCACACTGGCACACAAGCCTGTTGTTGCAGGTTAACCCATGCAAGTGCTAAATTTCGGGGGACTTGTTAAGCATAGTGGATCCCAGTGCAAAGGTACATTTAAAGGTGAAACAATCGGGTTAATTAACATAATTTACAAATAATAAAGCAACAAAAACCCAATTCAAAAAAGAAAGTAAGTGCAAAAAAAAAAAACCCTTATTATTCATAATCCCAACCATTGAAAAAAATTATGGAAAGGAAAAATAGGGAAAAAGTCCAATAATAGTCTCTTAATTGTGATTTCCTTAATTCCACAATTAAGAGACTATCATTGGACTTTTTCCCTTTTTTTCCTTTCCCTAATTTTTTTCAATGGTTGGGATAATGTATAATAAGGTTTTTGTTTTTTACACTTACTTCCTTTTTTGACTTGGTTCTTTTGTTACTTTATTTGTAAATTATGTGAATTAACTTGACTGTTTCACCTTTAAATGTACCTCTGGGATTCACTATGCTTGACAAAGGGGTGTGCCACGAAACGTTGCAGTTCCGCATGAAAACATTTTTTTTGAATGGTTTAACCTGCAGCAACAGCCTTGTGTGCCAGTGTGCTTGCTTTCTACAGATTACTGGAGGTTGCCGTTGTCTCTGTCACTGGACACCAAGCTACTTGGTATCAATCAATCAGCACGGGTGTGCGAGATCTCTTCCTTCTACAGTATTCACTGGGTTTCCAAACACATAGGCAACTACCTGCCAAATACACATCTATCACTGTCCCTGGCAATCACAACAGCCACTCCATTTATTGAATAGGCTTCTAACTATTCACCATGAGATTTGCTTAAAAGAAAAAAACTTAATAAGCTTCTGCAGAAAACAATGATTCAACATAGGCAGAGTTTAGCAATAGTTGTAGTCCCTCAATATAATAAAAACTGGCAAATGAATTCCATTATTGTGTAATGCCTGATACTATCTAGTAGCATACTATAAAATAGACAGAATCATATATTATGATATCATGCAAAATGACCAATTTCAATTATCATTAGACCAAAACGATCCTTTTAACATCTCCCAAAAGTCATTTACTGTAATTACTTGATAACAATCTTCAAGAACAATCCAAGGCACTGTCATTGCCCTGTGATGAATAGACTAAGCCCTTGTGACACACAACCATTGCAAGATTACGAGCTTCTATAACCGAGAAAACAATGAATGGCTAGTTATAATGTAGTTCACAATATCCTCAGAAATACATCAGAAGGTTATGTCCATTAAGGCGTTTGAGATTATTTGGCCCATGTCTTTGCAACATAATTGCAATTCTCCTGTTGTATTCTAAAAAATATTAGGTTTAACAAGTGTATTTAGGTGGAAAGCTCTACACAGAAAGCTCCTATTTACAGCATTCCCATTTCTATTTGTTTTTTTTCCTATAATAATTGAACAATACCTCAAAAACCGATGATAACTCAAAGTTGCATAATGCATAATAAATGCTATACCTGTTGTGGGAATTGACTAAAATGGCAGAATTGAATAACCAGAATTGAATAAAAGGCAGCAATATCCAGGGTAATTTTAAACAGAAATCTGTCTGTTTTATTCACATTGGAGGTGTTCAAGAGAGAAGTAAATGGTAAGACTGGCAGACTGACCGAACAGGTCTTGCTCAGTCACAGCCTCACAGACATCATAGCAAACAGTCCCTGTTATTCTTCCTATATGCTGGGCCTCATAAAGCATCCTGGGAGATATGTACATTCCCTCTAGTGTTTTCCCAGCCACAGTGCCACACTGTATAGTGAAGCATTCATAGATTCCAATACCCTGCATGATACTATAGTGCTGCAACTTGCATAATAAGAAATAGAATCCCAACCAGTATGGAACGAGATAGCGAAGCTCATAAGCAGGCTTCTTCACAAGCCGGTAACAAAAGACATTCAAACTTTTCTGATGGGAAACCTATGCCAGGCATTTATAAACATTCTCAAACTCTTCTTAACCAAATTTTTACGGCTACCCGCATGAGTATAGCAGCTAAATGGAAGACACAGACCATACCTTCATTGGAGGAAATAAAAAACAGAGTAAATAGCAATAAAGTCTTTGAGGAAATAGCAGCATTGCATAATCAAATGACTCATTTTACAGAAATATGGGCGGCTTGGGAACTACTCTTGCAGGCCTAGAAGGCTAACTGTATCATATGCACACTTCCGAGAGATTATATTATTTTATTTTGTTTGCTTCCTCATTTACTTATCTAGAGCAATGGTAAGATTGACGTAAATGAACAATTTTGAATACGTCATGCTTTGTTCTTTTTGTGAAAAACAATAAAAATTTAAGTAACACAAAAAAAAAGAAATAGAATTGTTATTTTTTTGTCCTGATTTATGTGAACAAATTAAAATTGTTAATCTGTTTAGGGTGATGGCAAATTGGGTGCATTAGGGAATCTTCTCTCCAGAAGGCAAAAAAGGGGCCTAAAGTTCCTGTATGAATGAAAATGTCTGCATATAAATGGTAACACGGAGGTTACCTCACCCATAGATGGACATTATCTGGCATGAAAATGTCCACAATGGTCCCTGCCCAGTTTTGGTTTGCTCCAGGGAAATTTTGCAAAAAGTCGATATTTCACAGATAATTCACCAAAAGTCAGTTTTTGACTATTTTTCTTGTACCAAATAAACTGGATTCAATGGCTTTTTCTTGTGCCATTTTTTTTTGATTGCCAAATGCATTGGAGTTATTAGGCATTTTCCTTTTTCAATTTTTTCCTGCAAAAAAAAAAAATTCTAGCACAGATAACTAAAGTTATTTTACTGAGCTATTCGGTTAACACTTTATTTACAATTTACCAGCCTACAGTAAGAATCATAGAAGGAATCTCAGAAGCATGTTCTATAGGTACAGGAAGAAGTGTGGGAGTAAAAGACACAGCTCTGCCCATTCAATGGCTGATGCACCCTAGCATGTGTACCTGTGCTTAGCTTGTGAATGAGCACAGTGCCTAATATGAGTCAAAGGAATGGACCATTTATGCAGCCCCCCAGACTTCCTCCGGCACAGAAAAGGTAAATGCTGGGGGGCAATGGTGGATGTCATTGCAGGAAAAGTGATAACGCTATTAATTTATTCACTTGATGAGATTTTACTCCAACTTTTCTATTTAAAGTAAAGGTTTTCAGATCAATCACAAACAATTTCTATTGTTGTATTATTGTTGTATGACAGCAAACTAGAAACTCTTTGCAAAACCTGTGGATTTGCTTTCTATTCGTCCATTAAATTTGCAGTACATTTATCCAGTTCTCCATGTTTATTCCGAAAATTTCATCAGAAGTAGAGATTCATCCACTGCCTAGCATTCTAAAAATCTTTTTGGCAACATTTAGCATTGTTTGCAAGTAAATGTCAATATTTTCACATTTTTAGAGCTTTTTGTCTAGTCCAGCAACTCAGTTTATATAAAAAAAAACAAAAATTCGGCTTCAAAAACGAGACGGCAAAAAATCGCCCATCATTAGACGTAACTGCACAAATTCACTAAGATGCGAATTTTACTGAATGTTACCTCTTGCTCCACCTCAGACTAGACGAAGTGCAATAGAGCAGATAGGAGTTCCTAAAAATGTTGTTGAAAATTTTTTTAAGTCCCCAAAAACGCTAGTGTCTTTTCCTTTTTTCAGGGTGATAGGCTACAAAATAGCGTACATTTTTTTGGGGGTAACCATTTTCCCCCCTACATTTCCTAACATATGGCACATAAACTATACACTGGGCTCATGTGTAGGGCAATATAACAACTCTATTTTCTTTTATTAAGCTTCACTGGGCTTATGTAATGTAATGTATTTGCTGCAACATATACGTCAACTTTAACTTCCCGCTGTATGCAAATTAGTCAAAGCTAGCGCAATTTTGCTCTGCTTGCCGAATTAATGCTAGTGCACCTTTGGCAGCATTTGGCACCCTGGATGCAACTTTACATGTTAGTGAATTAGCGTTGTCTGAGCAAATTTTCGCCTAGCGAAGTGTTGCGCTACCTGCAAAGCTGTCGCTGGCGAATTTTCGCCACTTAGTAAATTTGCCCCAAAGTCTCTTCCTTGTGCACCTCTGTGCAAAAGATTAACCTACTTGCTTTATAGACTTCCTGATTTTACATATTTTAGTTTTCCATTTTACCCTTTGCTCCAATCCCACACCTCATGCTTGTCTTTTTTCCCTCTTGCTATATATTCTAAGATATAACCTTCCACTTGTTACCTTCCACTTGCCGAGGGCTACAAATTAACCTTTTGCTTTATAAATAAGTGCTTTATAAATAAGTGCTTTATAAATAATTAAATGAACAATTTTATTAAAATGTAGGGGTTGTTTAGAAAACCTGTTTTGCTTGTTTGCACTCTACATATGGGTTTCATTTGCTGTTTAACGGTAAAATTAGTTTAGTAGAGGAAATAACCAAATGATTCCCACATCTTAAATATATGCAACTGAATTGTATGTATTGTATGTAAAGGGATAACCAAAAAGAGTAAGTAAGATCGGGGCTATAAACATACGAGAAATTTAGTACAACGGTTCTAGCTTCTAGAAACAGAAACAGTGCTTGCTTCTCCTAACAACGAGCAGTATATCAGTTTCCCTATTTGAGCAGGCCCTGTAAATAACAGTCCTCAAAGGCAATTTGCTGAATGCAATATCACAGTTCATTCTACAATATGATGAAGTATTACATTTGGAGAGTGGATGCAAAGGTCAATGACAACGTTTACAGACTGTGAATTTAATATGGACATGTTATACACAAAACAAAGCAGATGTTTATTACATCCATGTTAAATAATATAATAAACATTTTGATATTTCAAACAGTAAAAGACATTTTAATAAAACCTATGTATAAAGTTGCTTTATTAAGCATGAATAATTTTTTTTAAAATATGCAGTTATTTTTGCTAAAAATTTGCATTGTGCCATTAACATTCACAATACAATAAAGTAGGGGGCACATTTACTAAGCTGGAGTGAAGGATTTGAAGTAAAAAAACGTTGAATTTTGACGGGGTTTTTTTGGGTACTTCGACCATCAAATAGGCTTCTGCAACCTTCGACTACGACTTTGAATCGAACGATTCGAAATAAAAATCGTTTGACTATTTGACCATTCGAATCCAGTTTTCTAAGCTTTTTCTGATCGAAGGAAAATCCTTCAATTGATGGATTAAAATCCTTCGAATCATTCGATTTGCGGTAAATCCTTCGACTTCGATATTTGAAGTCGACGGATTATACTTCGAGGGTCGAATATCGAGGGTTAATTAACCCTCGATATTCGACCCTTAGTAAATGTGCCCCTAAATGTAATTAATATTATTACATTGTACATTCAATGTATTTATTCTAATATTTGCAAATGTTGATTCCATTAACAGCATTTATTACATATAACCCTTAAAGGGCATGTAAAGCGAAAAAAAAAATCCCATTTTTACTTTCTGTAATGAAAAAGAAACCTATCTCCAATATACCTTAATTAAAAAATGTGTACCGTTTTTATAAGAAACCTGACTGTATGCAGTGAAATTTCCCTTCATTTACTGCTGTGGATAGGAATTGTTAGACGGTCCCTAACTGCTGAGCAGGGAAACAATCATACTTATGAACAGCAGGGGGAGCCCCCGCCTTACTTACCAGCCATGCAGAGCTCAAGCAGCTTTGTTTATGACGATCCCTAAGCAGCCCAGACCACACTGAGCATGTGCACTTAGTCTTAGTCTTGCAAAGATGTTTAACAAAGTTATATGATGGTGACCCCCTGTAGCCAACTTTGAAAGCATCAATTATTTGTTTGATTAGGCTTGTGGTGCAGTAAGTTCATGTTTATATTTAGTATACAAAATACAGCATTTCTAGCCTTATTCTATTTTAGACTTTACATGCCCTTTAACCAGGATTAACATGTAATTACACAAGGTCCCCAAAGTACAAATAGTATGAGTTGTTGGTGACAGCTGCCTTTTTAAGTGCATTTGAATATGATTAGTCTACTTTTTAAATATGTCTATAACTTTATCCATTCTAGATGGTAGGATGTCAAATTCTGATTTGTCTAATTTTAAAAGGGTTTTCTATTTTGAATAAACTCACAATTTAAAAAAATATAAATGTTACCTTATTTTTTATAAAAAATCTGAATATAACTCAAATGAATATAATTGTGGAAAAAATGTGAATATCTCAAACTTGCATTTTACTCATTATCATTATATTATTAAAATTCTAGTATTATTGTCCCGTAATTCGGAGCTTTCTGGATACTTGCATATAACAATAGTATTATAATAAGATAAGGAAGATGCAAGCAGGTTAAAAACAGTATATTATTGTGCTTTTATCTCCAACATACAGCCAGCAATACTGACACGCAGAACTTTTCTTGGAGGGATGAAAGAGAAAGCTCTTGCTTTACAGGTACATCAGTCTCTCACAGAGTGTAACCAATGTCCCCTCTAGTTCTGAATGTTGTGTCCATTCATCTGACAGTGAAGGAATACTAATAGTGTTTTATTTGCTACCTCTAATACTTACACTATTATGGAGTCATTTCCTACAGAACCTTTTTTTAAACTCTGGTGAAAATATAGGAGTGCAATTGAGGTCAGGTCAGGTCCATTGGCTTCTTTAGATTAGCCCTTGGCCTGAAGAATGTAACATTCAGTATTCTCAAATGCTTAAAGTTCTTTTAAAAATCCATTATGGTTTTTTTGCCATTTGCTTTTTGAATAAGAGGAAAAAGGATAAAAATACATATATTTATATTTTTGCCTTAGCCATGCAAACAACACTATCGTTACCTGATTTTACTACTTCAAAATAACTCTTTTCTGAACTTTTCAAGGACGCACAAACAATAAAAATACAATTTACTCATCCTAATGTATGATAGCTTATGTTTATTTATAATACTCTTATATCTTTCGGGACTGTCTTACAGTATCTGTGCATTAAATTAGAGAATCCATTTTTTTACTCTCTCCTCAGGAAGTAGGAACTCTTGACATTCATATTTCAACAGGACGACATTCATTTAAGTAACTGAATGCATCTTATCCAGAACCTTCACAGATTTTGAAGTATTGCACAATAACTTAGATGACTTTTAAGATGTATGTAGCAGATTGTATGAAAAACTTCTTAGTCTATAGCTTTAGTTATAAAGCAAATGTTAATATTTTAAAAGGCTGGCATATTGCACTGATTTAAATTACTAATACAAGATAGTAAATCAAACATTGATTACATTTCACTGGTGTAGAAAATTAAACAATTCAGAAAATAAATAAATGAAAGAAAGGTCATGGACAGTATTTATTGCACTGTGGCTTTGTTGCCTTTGGTGCATTGGGTAGATCTTAATTTAAATTTGGGAGAACTAACACAATGTTTTATATATTATTTCCTTTTAAACTTTGGATCTCATAAGGGAAATACAGGTTTATTTTATCTATATAATAAACAAATGCATACTGAATGAGATATAGAAACATGTTAAATATAAAAAGAGTCTATTATTAGACTAAAGGAGAAGAAAAGGTAAAAATAATGTGTAGGGCATCACATCCCTTACAGTTCTGTTCTTTGTTTGTTACTATTGCTGCTTTTTTAAACAGATTGACTACCTGTATCAGTAAGCTCTACTTCCTTTCCTAAAAGCTTCCAAATTTTTTGTTGTTGTTTCAAAAGTCTGTGTGGGTAAAATAATGATTGACAAGGTTTTTTGGCACAAAACTCAGCATGATAAATAAAAACTCACATGGCTTCCCTAATGATGTCTCTATACATGTTTTCTGTTAATGTTCAAGTAAGCCATGCATGAATCACAAATGACACTGTGAAATACAGGAAGGGGGTTATTTATAAAATTCTGAAAGGTCCTCACTATTTTCTGAAAACCACTCTGACCAAATCCGCTCAGAGTTTTCCGCCCTGTTAATCAATACAAATTTCTTGCGGGAAAATCTGAATCGTATGTTTTTTGTTCAGATCTGACGCCGAAATTTTCAGCAAAACAGAAAAGATTTGCTCATCATTGAGCAATATACAGTTTCAATATACAGGTATAATCCGAATATCAAACACCTGAGAAAGTGAAGTTAAGCCATCATTTAATCATAATAACCTGTTATGACTTAAGATCAACTAAATCCTCCTGAATCCCCCAAACTCCTTATAAAATCTTACCTGCAAGTCTTGGCACCAGCTAATCCACATGTAAACCAGACTTTTGCAGTGATATAAAGTTGTCGGATAATGTCAATTGCAAACAAAGAAATTCTATATGCAGCAATTACAGGGCTTCTTAATTGTAAAAACACTTGTAGGGGCCTATTTACCAAAATTCAGATTTAGATTACATTTTTTTCACAAATGATGCTATTGGTCTAAAAATGTCTTTTATTTCTCTAAAACTCTAACACTGCAAGATTTATTACGTGGAAAAATCACACAAAACTGTAATACAAAGCTGTTCCAAGTAAAAGTAGTTGAGATCCTATAGAAGTCAGAGGGGGCTGCACTGATTCTATTGGACCTTTTCTGATATTTTTCACTAGTAATTATCAGAAAAAGTCTGAGGTTTTGGAGATATTGGTATTTTTAGCATTTGTTTAGTGTTTTTGTTCCTACTTTTTATAATAACTTTTATTGTATTTGTGATATTAGAGAAATAGAGTTTAATTGTGGTTTCAAAAAGCTCTAAAACCACTAAGATTCAACTTTTAATAAATAGGCTTCTAAGGGTACTGACACATGGAATGTTTTGTTACCCACAAATGCTTCCCGAAGTTTCCTTGCCAGGCAATTTCAGGCTACTGTGTGACACATATGCTTTCTCACCAGCGATTTACATGTATGCCAGTAAGAAGTAAACTTCAGTCATTTACCATGGGCGACAAAATGTTCTAGTACCTTAAGTGAAAATCAATATTTCAGTCTCTTCTGTTTGAACTGCTGTTAAATTCTAGTTTATAAAAGTATTTTATTTAATTCTCATAAAAACACATAAACAAAGTCTAAACTCACTACAGCAGCAGATTTTGCTTTTATCTAATTTACATGCAAAAAGCATTAGTTATTCAATATATCATGAGATTAATGCTAAGGTACAGTGCTTCCTTTCAAATTCATATCACATTAAATTGGAAGTAAGAAAAATGGCAAAATAAAACTTTGTACTGGATTTAATCAAGCTTAGGTTATTGAAAATCTGTTCAGATCTTGTAAGAGCTTGAACATAATTAGTATGATCTTAGAATTGATATAGCTTGACCCTCAGATGTTTTGTGTACAGTCATTTTTGGTGCTGGGGTAATTTAAGGATATTCATTAATTTTAATTTTGCTGGTATAACAGAAAAGGACAAAAGGCAAAGAAGTCACTAAAGTAATGCTGTACGTCAGACAATTTTTAATACCCACTTCAAGACGATATAGCAGGAATTACTGCTAATTCTGAGCAATTTTGTTATTTAAAAGCGGTAGTTTCAATATATTTGCAACCCTTTGCTGGTACGCTCTCTTAAATATCAATAATTCTTGGCAATCCAGGCCCCCCTGGATCAAAGGGGAACTATTGTGAAAATGAAAATTTAATATAATCTTCAGCAAACTGAAATAAGAAACTTTCTATTTACGATTAATTAAAAATGCTGCACTGTTTCTGAAATAATCAAGTTTATCTTCACTATTCCTCTCTCAACATCTGTTTCTCTTCCTGAAGTAGCTGGGTGTTAGATAATCATTGACAATTAAATCCAATATATATTATAGGGGGGGTATACTTTTGGCTAGAAGATGTATTAGAGCTCATTCTATTAAAATCACCAGACATCATGTTTCTCTACATGCTGACTTTGTTCAAAAGGCAGATATTTTGTTAGATTTTGTTTGTACTGTTATTTGATATGTTGGATCTACGTGTCAATGAGTACAGTATTTTATACTCTCCTTACTGGTAAAAGTACTGTTTGTAGCTTGTTTTTATGATATTGTCTTAAGTATACATAACCTTTTTAGACTGAACTTAATGGAATAGTATGGCATCGTAATACACCTCTTCCTTTATACAAATTTTTTATACAGACCATAAATTGATGTGGTTTTTCACAAGACATACATGCATAAAAGTTCTTTAGTTTCCTCTCCATTGGTGTAGCTTTCTCTTGAAAGGGAAAGTGTAATGATAGGAGCTTACCCTTGTGGTCTAGTGGGAACGCCCACTGCGTGTGTCCTGTCTCTGCCTGTGCCGGTTCTCCTATGGCGTGCGTGGCGTGCACTTCTAGGTTTTATGTGCCGGCATGATGTGTCATCGCGCATTGGCACAAAATTCAAAAGTATTTAAAGGAGAAGGAAAGCTATGGAGGCATTTTATTGCCAATAGATTAGCTGCAATAGCGCAAGCTAGAATGCTTTATTTATTCTGTAGAATGTTTTACCATACCTGAGTAAAAAGCTCTAGAAGCTCTGTCTGTTTGTTTAGGATACAACTGCCATATTAGCTTGTTGTGACATCACTTCCTGCCTGAGTCTCTCCCTGCTCATTTATAGCTCTGTTGTCTTCCATTCCAGTAACCTTAGTAAATGATTGTGCCCTTTTGCTCGTCCAGAACCTTTAGCTTTGCTCCTCTCTTAATAAGACCTGGCAGCATCCAATTAGCTGAGGGCTCCTCCCGAGGTGAAAGGCGGCTGTTAAAGGCAGAAGCAAGAGCCAAGACCAGGGAGCATAGCACTGGTTCTGGATTTAGGGTGCCAAACGTGACAGAAAGAAAAGCAAAGAAGTAAAAAAAATATTGCAAGTACTGTCAGGAATCAAACTATGGCCTCTGTGTCTAGATTCTCATTCATTAGTCTGGTGAGCCACTGGGAGTTTTAGTGCTAAGTTGGCCATTTTCCTGAACAGGCTCACAGTTATTCTTCCTGCAACATAGTCACCTTCATCTGCCTCATTAATGACATGTGAAGTTGATTCAACAATCAAGACCCTTAAGGTAAGGGTACACGTTAAGGGGGTTATTTATCATAAGTCTGAATTTATCTCAATATTTTCTACTACAACCCCCAATCAAATCCGCTCGGGTTTTTTACACTTATTTATTATTACATTTTCCCAGAAATTAGCTTTCTGGGTAAAAATCTGATTTTCACGATTTTTTCATCCGATTTTCACGAATTTCACGATTATTGCACGAATACCAGCACACATCTCAAAATCATTGGGACTTCTCCTATTGACTAATATGCAACCTGGACAGGTCTGAGATTTTGTTTTTCTTTCATTAAATATCTTAAAATTGCTTTCTATTTAGTTTTCACAGCACAGATCTACTGTTAGAAATTATTGTATAAGCAATGTAAAACTGCTGATATAATGAAAACTAAAGAGACTAAAAATGAAATGTAAATTGAAATTGCTCTTTTCATTTTTTTTAAAATCTACTTCACATTTAAGGCCTTCCTAAATAGATCTAAACAATGGATATTTGTTTAGACGTATTACTTTAGTTTAGTATCATAGTAAAATCACAGTTATATAACATATTCGGCAGGGACTTCTCGATGGGAGTAAAAAAAAGTGTAATATATTTCAACATTTAACTGACAAGTATAACATTTACAATTTATCTTAAATGTAATAACTTAGTATTGTTAAAGAAGAAAACCATGTTCAGAAACTTTGCTTTTAAAGAAATTGCTGGGTATGCACAGAAAAAAGGCTCAAAAGAATCCATTTGGGGAATAGGACAATTTATTTAAGGAATGGGTGAAACAACAACAATTGTGGAGTCTACAGGAATCCTCAGCAGGAGCAGCCATAATAGGAGAAACCCACTGTGTCTTTTTTCCTATCAATCAAGGAAGTTTGCTTCGGAGTAAAACTGAACGAATTCTTAGAAACTACAAAAACAGAACAAAAACACCAAAAATATACTTGCACTGTGAGCTGCAAGAAGTCGCTACTTTAAACCCATTGTATGTTTTATGGATTATACATTTTGCTATCGGCTATAAAGGCACTAAAACTTTAGATGAAGCCTCCTCTTAATTAAATCACATTTTACTCAAACATTGGCACTAATATTTAAATGCTAGCGTAAGGACAGTGTTTTCCTACATTTTCAAGACTGCATTAATTTATGGATGAAATACATATAAGAGAGTGCATTACAGGAGCTGGACTGTGTTATATATTTTTATTTATATCCATCCAAAAGAGATCTACACTCACAGTTCTTAAAAATTGAAAAAAGTATTTATTGCATAAAAAACAAAAGACTAATGTTTCGGCCTACCCTAAGACCTTTCTCAAAGTGCCTATTGGTCTATTAACATGCTTTATATATACGTACTGGCTGGAAAAGTACAGCTGTGGAGATGACGAGTAATGATCATCAGAAATGAGCTGCATCATTCCAGCATATTCATATACCTACCAACCCTTACAGTCCACTTCAAGCATTTCATCAACTAGGTAACCACATTTAGCAACACTAATTAAAATCAAACACAGTTAAAAACAAAACTTGGTGTAACATCCTATTACATACTCAATAGGAAAAGCTGATTACCTTGCCTGTGCTACTAAAGCATCCATCTTAAAGCTAAGTTTTCAGGGTCTATCCTGTAGAATAGTAACATTCTATCAATAAATAGTATGCCCTTGTTACTTTCTCTCTCTTTATTACTCCATTCGCTACTGTTACTGCCTCTGTTTTCACTTTAAAGGGCATGTAAAGTCTAAAATAGAATAAGGCTAGAAATGCTGTATTTTGTATACTAAACATAAACATGAACTTACTGCACCACAAGCCTAATCAAACAAATAATTTATGCTTTCAAAGTTGGCTACAGGGGGTCATCATCTTATAACTTTGTTATACAGTACATCTTTGCAAGACTAAGACTAAGTGCACATGCTCAGTGTGGTCTGGGCTGCTTAGGGATCGTCATAAACAAAGCTGCTTGAGTTCTGCATGGCTGGTAAGTAAGGCGGGGGCTCCCCCTGCTGTTCATAAGTATGATTGTTTCCCTGCTCAGCAGTTAGGGACCGTCTGACAATTCCTATCCACAGCAGTAAATGAAGGGAGAATTTCACTGCATACAGTCGGGTTTCTTATAAAAATGGTACACATTTTTTAATTAAAATATATTGGAGATAGGTTTCTTTTTCATTAAAGAAAGTAAAAATGGGATTTTATTTTTTTGACTTTACATGCCCTTTAAACCTTATTTACTAGTTCTACTCCACTTCTCTTCCACCACTGCGGAACCCAAGCTATATAATTAATTTTTCATTAATCCCACTACCCCACTATCAATCTCCATATCTTTAAAATGCCATTGATATCCAGTATCTGCTATGCCCCTCTGGCTTCATTCTAACATTCCTATTGGGATACTGCCCAACTTTGCTGCCATAACAAAACTATGTATATACTAATGTTAGAAAATAAATGTGTGGAGATATATATATATGATATATATATCATGTGCTTTTTATAAACAATAGATATAATTTAGTATATCAGTATTTATTAGTATATGATAGATTCCAATACTTTGTAATACCTGCTGTCCACCTGTTAAGTCTGTTTTTATGCATTTTAGAAAATGTTATCTGAAATCATGTCTAATGATAAGTTTAAAATGAAATTTCCAACCTCTAGGCTTCGTGAGATGAACATCTTGTTATCATCTTCCTTTGTTTGAATTCTTACCTCAACATTTACTAATCCTAAATCATAAGTTTTCTTTGTTTAAAGCATTTTGAATTACATGTGTGCCTAGTGATTTAGATTGCTCCCTCAGGTTAACAAGTAATTAAATGATTAATTTTGAACACATAACTATATGAAAAATGGAAATGAATTGCATTGAGATGCTACTGTGAATGTCTTGATTTGTACACAAGTTATACTTTATCAGATTAGTGTAAAGGGACTACTTTTTCATAAATATGAGGATGTTGCATTAATGTTTTATTTGATTAATGATCAACTGAAAGTCTTAGAAATAAAATATATAAAATGACAGATACACACACTGAGGTCTATAATTCAACACATTAGCTCCTATATTCTTGGATACAGGATTGAACCAGACAAATCTATCCAATAAATACATCCACACCCACAGGTGAATCACTCTGGTTAATTTCACACAAATATGAAGCCTTGAAAGCCTATTATAGGCAAGGAATTAATCTTGTTCTCTAACACTTACCCATATAATTTAGATTAGAGATCACCATCTGGCCAGCTTCATATAAACTGCAATATACAGAATTCTTTGTAATATACAGCATTTCTTATAATTCATAAGAAATGCAATTTGGGGGTGGAGACTCATTTTATGCACAAGAAAAGGAATCTTGAGAAGGAAAAGCAGTATTGCTCCATTAAGAACCCTCTGCATGATAAGCTCCTTATCTAAAAGGATAATGGGACTTCCGCACAAGATTGCCAGGTTCTGGGTAGGGATGCACCGAATCCAGGATTCAGTTCGGGATACGGGCAGGATTCGGCCTTTTTCAGCAGGATTTGGACACGGCCGAATCCTTCTGCGCGCCCGACCAAATCCGAATCCTAATGTGCATGTGCAAATTAGTGGCGGGGAGGGAAATTGTGTGACATTTTGTCACAAAACAAGGAAGTAAAAAATGTTTTCCCCTTCCCAACCCTAATTTGCATATGCAAACTAGGATTCGGATTCAGTTCAATATTCGGCCGAATCTTCCGCGAAGGATTCGGGGCTTTGTCCAAGTCCAAAATAGTGGATTCGGTGGATCCCTAGTTGTGGGTGGGTTAGGGTTGAGCTCTTCCTTTCAATCTCTCTGCCTGCAACCTTACTCTGCTGACTTCCATTTTCAGCAGTCTTATTTATAGGTGTGTGTGCCTGCCCCATGCCTTTTGTGACATGAGAGATGGGCAGGTCGGGTGCTGGTCTATAAATCGAGCGGCCATGCCAGGTTGGGTAGGGTTTGGGTTGAAAGGGCTCTGGTTAGATTTTTTGTCGATTCACACATTGCTAGCTGGGAAAGGGTGCAGGTTAGTGATGGGCGAAACTGCGCCGGCGTCTAGTTTTTTACGCCGGCGAAGTTTTTTTTTACGCCAGCACCCGTTTTTGACGCCGGCACCCGTTTTTGACGCCGGTGTCAGTTTTTTCGAAAAAAAAATTTTGACGCCGGCGAATTTTTGCCGCAAATTTTTGCAGGCGTTTCGCGAATTTATTCGCTGGCGCCGAATCGCGCAAATTCGCCACGAATTCGCGCCTGGCAAATAAATTCGCCCATCACTAGTGCAGGTTGCTTACTGCTCATTTGTTTACCTTCTTCAACAGAACAGGGTGTAGAATGTGACTTGAGTTTAAGATTTTGCTTTGTTTAGTGCAAGAAATAACAAATAACATACAAAAAAAAAACAATAGGCAAAAAGCATGTTCAGAACAAGCCTTATTGATTGAACTAATGTCAAAAAGGGAGTTATAGTCCCCAATAATAACATGAGATTTGCAGACATGGTATAGAATTTGTGCTTGATTGTATTTAGCTTTCATTATAGTTCCTATACAATGTTGAATTATTTTATTTCTTCCTTTTGCAACTGAACATGACTTTATACAAAAGAGTTATTTTAGCATTTTTAACATTTTAAACATCAAATATATAAAATCATTGAGAGCTATTACTGGCTGGCAGTATTTACAATAGGTTATGTTATCAACAATAATAATAATGATAAAATAACAATGTTGGAAATCCATCTATATGCAGACTTTATGTAGAAATTAAATACAACCTTCAGTTCATTGTTGCATAAACTTATGGTAAAATCAGAAGCATATTTTGTTGCCAGCAGAGAATGCTACATTTGTTTTATACCTTGTTTTATTATTTTAATATTGCAGAAGCTCTTGGCTAAGGCAAATGAAATCACTAGTGCATAACACTGGGAGAGCCAAAATAATGACTTTGTACCTGGGCACTGAGATTTACATTTTTAAAGTGCATCTTATAGCATTATAATAGCAAAGCAATTTCACTAACCAGAAACGTAACAAGGGAAGCTGTGTGGTGATATTTTAAACAGCAGGAGGCCAACCTTAGTACTGATTTTCTCATAGGCTCTCAAGATTCCTGCTCAGTGTGTTCCAAGTGTAATGTCTGTTTATAAGGAATATAATGATAAATCAGCTTTAAGAACAAAACAATGTTGTAATGAGATGGAAACCTAGAGCACGACAACCAAATAAAAGGAAAATAAGCCATTGCAGGTTGCACAAAAAAACTTATTAGAAGACAGCGGGAGCCTGTGTATTTTATATAAATATTAATAGTCTATTGCTGTTAAATCAGAATGAATGTTAAAGATGTATGTGGAGGAATGAATTTAGTCTAATAAATTGTCTGAAATCAATCAGAAATCAGAAAGATCTGTCCCAGTGATCCCCAACCAGTAGCTCGTGAGCAACATGTTGCTCCCCAACCCCTTGAATGTTGCTCTCAGTGGCCTCAAAGCAGGTGCTTGTTTTTGAATTTCTAGCTTGGAGGCAAGTTTTGGTTGCATAAAAACCAGGTGTCCTACTAAACAGAAGCTCCTGTAGGCTGCAAGTCCACATAGGGGCTACCAATAGTCAATCACAACCCTTATTTGGCACTACCCTGGAACATTTTTCATGCATGTGTTGCTCCCCAACTCTTTTTACATCTGAATGTTGCTCATGGGTCGAAAAGGTTGGGGACCCCTGAATCTGTCCAATGTCAGTTAATTTGTCAGATTGGCATGGTCAGACACAGAAGTCAACCCTATAGCCAGATACTGCTGTCCTTCTGTACATTTTGGTTATGTGAAAGAAGAATAATTCATTGGTTCATTCACTTGATATATTTGCACACTACCATTATAGACTCATTCCCGCAAAAATTAACTGCATCTTAATTCTTGTAAATTATCAAAATACATT
Organism: Xenopus laevis; assembly: GCF_017654675.1. Classification (NCBI taxonomy): domain Eukaryota; kingdom Metazoa; phylum Chordata; class Amphibia; order Anura; family Pipidae; genus Xenopus; species Xenopus laevis. Next base: position 159,064,432 of record NC_054372.1, on the reverse strand, counting down.
TTTATTTTGATATGTTTAAAAGCATGCCAGTCAAAACTGACTTGGCTTCTGTTAAGACATAGATTAATCATGCACACCACAGGGGGTCATGTATGAAGTGGGGACAGGGTGCAAGTGACCATGTTTTCCCTACTTTGCACCATTAATATCCAACACAAAACGACAGCATCACTATAGGGATGTACACAATATGGTGTATTCTTCTGCACAAAACTTTATAGAATTTAATTTTCAAGCAGATTACTGCTGTGATCTTGCCAGATGTGAAATAAAGGCAGCTAAAGACATTCTGCTATACTTCAAAATCAAATACCACTCTTAGCATCCACAGGCACAGGCCATTGTACTCAAAAATGTTGAGGAAGGACCTGAGGTTTCTATATGAATACATTGTTGTCTGTGTATTGTGCTGTATTCATGAGGGATGGGTGGGGGGAGGTACATAGGCATCATCCTTTCCAACCCTTCCATCCTGTAAGGACAGGACTACCCACAAGCACAAAGCTCACTAATCGGGTGTGAGGTACAGAACACAGTTCTCCAGCACATACACCTGTCTTTATAAATAAAGATGGATGCATGTGCAATTGTGCAATTAGAAAGTAGGCTGCCATTCACCAGACCTGAGCACATGACGACTGCATACCTTTTTGTGATGTTATATGAAAAACCCATAATTCACAGTTTATTCACCTAGAATCTAATTTTCTTCCTTTTTATTAGAACTCCCTAGAACCAATGGTAGAAAAATTCAATCATTGTGGAGCGTTTCAGTTTTTTCTCTTTGTAACAGCTTAACATGGTTCAGGTATTTTTCCCTGCTTTGGGCACATGGCTATTGCCACCCTGGTTACACCCAAAGTGAGTGGTAGACAGCCTGTGGGTTTCCCACCAGTTTGTGCATCAGTCAGATGTGCAGGTTAGGCAGTGGCAGAGACCACAGTTACTCAGAAGTTCTTTGCAGAGTGCAGCCTGAACAGACTACAAGTGCGCTATGCATGGGTCCTTAAGAGGTGCAATTGTGCAGGACTAAGGGGGTTATTTACTAAAATTTGAAAAATTTCTTAAACCCACTTCGACCAAACTCCCATGCACATTTAAATTTACTCCAAAAAAATCTTCTGTTGTACAATTTTTTGAGATTATCCAATGGAATCACAAATTATTTAAATTATTGTACAAACCCAGAGCATATCATGATGTCTTCCAATTGTAAATAGGACATCTGACTTCTGCATGACCTCGGCAGGTTTGAGATGGAGTACTTTTTTAGCAGTAAAAATCTGATTTTTTTTCCTCTGAAAAAATGGTGTTTTCCCCTTTAAAACTCCAATCAGAAAAACGGACTTCAAAAAATAATCCCCTACATGTTATTTTAGCAGATGTGTTGGGGCAATAGTAAATCAATTATTAGGATTTCCTCTTCTCCATAGTTTCCATGACTTCAAGGTTTCATTACATTCTAATGAAATACAGTATGTCAGTGTCCTTGCCTAGTTTCTGTCTTATCTAATTTATTCTGCTTCTTCTAGACCTCCAGTTCTATGGAAGTCTGTTTCATTGCAAAGGAATCTTGTGCTAAAGGCACCTGATGGGATTTCAGTATCTAAGATCAACTTCCAAAGCCACCGACAATCACTATAACCAGAACATTGTCACACTGGATTTTCAGCATTTTTTTAAGTTCCTTGGATGCTAGATGTGACAAGGTGAAATTCACAAGTTTATATTTTGAAGATTAAAATAAATAGAAAACACAAGCTTTAATGTATCACAAATGTATTTTGATGATTGTAATTCAGAATACACAGAAAATATGTAATCAGTGTTCATTTATTGTTAAAATTATTTAATTACAGACCATGATTATACAGTATGTGGAATAGATTTGCATCAAACGACTATACATTACTACCCTAACATAATTGTATGCATATTTTAATACAGACATATTTTTAGGGCCTTCAGAATAATTGGATTTTGATTGTTGACTACCCAGTTAACTGATTAAACTATACAAATAAAAGGCAGCAAAATAATCAAGTAGTCAAATCATATACTTAAAATAAAATGTAACTACCACCCAGACATGATTGCATTTAGAAATATTCATTGAACATAAGATTGCACTATTTTCTCAGTGCAATAAAACATTTTTAGTTTAGACTTAGACTTAATTCCATAATAATATCATCAAACCACTCGGCAATGTTTTGTACAAAGGACAATATGCATATAGGGTGAAAATATTTATTATAATTATTTAAAAAGTGTTGTGTCAAACGTGGACTTAAGCTAAGCCATTGTGCTGGGGAGTGATTTAGAAGAGTTCATCCATTGTTTAAATGTTCTTTATGTGTATGTTTTATATATATATATATATATATATACCTTGAGAAAGGTCCTAGATTGGACCGAAACGTCACGTTGGCTGTACTGCACATTTAATTATATAAAGAATTTTTCACAGAAATCCCTGGAGTTGCTGGTCATTTGCACACTATATGGATTTTTTACCGTGCACCCGTGTAATCGATGCGATACGGTGTGCCACCCAGACGAATACAAATATATATATATATATATACATATATATATATATATATATATATACACAAGGAGATTATTGCCTTTTCAGTGCAGAAAGAGTATAGAAGGTTAGTCTTGCCGAATTGCCGAATTAAGTCAATGGGAGACATCCAGGGATCAATGGGATATGTTTGCAGACTTCCTGACATAACTCGAATTGAGGTTTTTAGATTCAATTTGAGTTTTTGGGTCGATTCTATTCATTCGACTTTTAAAAATTCAATTTTATTAATAAATTTTGATTCGTTGAATTTCGAGTTCATGGGAGTTTTCCCTTTCCCTTGATAAATGTGCCTCTAAAAGTTTTTGAGTTCATGTAAAAATCAATGGAAGATGTATTGGCAAAATGTAAGTAATTTTTGGAGTTGTTGAAATTTGATATGAGGAGCGAGTATAGGGCAGGAACAGGACAGGAGTCAGAAGCACAGAGAAGCACAGAGTTAGCAAACAGATCAGGAACAGGAGCAAGAACATAAAAAAGGAGGCTTGGACAACTCAATAAGGTGATAATCCAGAACAGGTTAGTGGGGGTGGCAGGCTAAAATAGCCCTTAAATTAGACTATTGCCTGTAGTTTTATTAAAGGTGTGTGCCAGGGAATAAAAACAGTCATAAACATAACAGGCCAGACACCAACCGCATTGTTTCCTGCGTTTTGTTGCAGCGCATTAGATCGCTCCGAAAATGTCCGTGTAGTTTTACCCAATAGCTTACTAAATGTAGAAACATTACTAATCAAACAGTCTTCTTTTCCCTGCCACTTACAATATCCCACACATTACAACCTGAAATAGACCTTTACTAAAATAACAGCCTAAACGGGCACAAGCAAATGTTCTTTTTATGATTTCACATAACATTGCAAATGCTTTATCATAAAACAATATGCTTCAGTTTCATTTACTTGCAAGAGAGATTTTTAATTTCCTTTTACAATGAGCTGATTTTTGCGAAAATAAATGCTAGTTTGAGGGGAAATCATACAGAGAAAGTCTATTTCTTTCCATTCCTAGCTAAGTTAAATACCTTGAGGCACCTGCCATTCTACATTTTCCTGCTGAATGTATTTATCCAAATAGACAAATATTTGAAGTGGATGCAGTTTTCCAGGTAAACTAATTATATCTATTATATTGTCAAGGTTTTGAGCTACTGTTAAATAAATCTGCAGATAAATGAAATACCATAGCAAGAGGTAAGTATAGTAAGAGGAAGCTGAGAGCAGCTGCATCTTTGTGCACTCTTGATTGTCAATTTGTTACACTGGCCTGAATACAAGAGTCAGAGTTGCAAGATGGCCTGTGCCATGGTGTTCAGTGCAGCATATTTTTAAAGACTAAAAAACATACTTTGCAGGTGGTAAGGTAACTATGTACAGAAACAACAATGAAATACTGAACCTCTAGAATTAGTGCATATATACAGTATGTATATTAAGCTATAAATTACTAGAATACACATATTCAACATAGTTTATATCTGTATGGCCTTTACGTATGTACTGTATATGTCATAACTCGATATCCAGAAAGCTCCGAATTACGGATTGGCTGTCTCCCATAGACTCCATTTTATCCAAATAATCCAAATTTTTAAAAATGATTTCCTTTTTCTCTGTAATAATAAAACAGTAGCTTGTACTTGATCCCAACTAAGATATAATTAATCCTTATTGGAAGCAAAACCAGCCTATTGGGTTTATTTAATGTTTAAATGAATTTCTAGTAGATTTAAGGCATGAAGAACCAAATTATGGAAAGATCTGTTATACGGAAAACCCCAGGTCCCGAGCATTCTGGATAACAGGTCCCATACCTGTACTGTATAAAAGCAAACAAAAAGAGCTTGTGTTAAAAATAAGTGTCCATATTATGCTTGTCTTAATTGAACATACATAAAGAATAGTAGAAGCAAAAGAAAGAAGCAAAGACTAATCATGGAAGAGGAAGTTTGTGTATAATTCCATCAAAATGAACTTAATCAGACTAGCTTGATAGATTTATTTATTCATTGACTAATGTACCCAATTTGCTTATAAACTTAGCTTCTAGTTTGAGTAAATACCTCTATACTATTTTTTTTATTCCATTAGTGAATTGAAACAAAACCAGTTGTACCAGGCCATAAAAAATGGTTACATCATTCCTAAAACCTGTTAAACCTGTATAATCTCTTATATAGTAATTGACCTATACCTCCCAACATCTTGGAAACAGAAAGAGGGACAAAGACGTTTAACAACACCCATTTTGTGGTCACGCCCCCTAATTACCGTGTTCATTTTATAATATTTGCCAGTTTATGAAAGTTTCTGTGGTTTTTATGTGCTATTAAATTTTTGCTAATGAAGGTGAATTGACCTTTAAACTGAAATTCAGTTTCCCCAACAGGCCTGCTTATCTTATATTGTTACAAAAGTCTCAAAGAGTCATCCAAATTCTCCCTCACCTTAAGTTAGAAACATTGTATTTTTTCTGGCTGTGCAGTGCAGGAGATCAAAGAGAAAGTCGGGACATTTTAGTAACAAACCCGGGACTTTGGGTTGAGCTGTCAAAATTGGGACTGTCCCGTGAAAAAAGGGACAGTTAGGAGGTATGATTTACCATCTGTGTGGTATCTAACACATAGCCTGAGTCTCATGGGCATTTAATTAGATACAGGTATAGGTTATAATGTGTGCAATGATTGAGATCTGGGGGTTTCCAGATAAGGGCTGGCTCCATGCCTTAAAGGAAAACTATACCCACAGAATGAATACCAATATATGGTTTATATTATATAACGGACCTTAAAAAATCTTACCAAACTCGAATATATATCAGTAAGTATTGTCCTTTTACACCTTTTATATTGAGCCCCATTTTATGATGTTCTTGCTCATAGATCACCTGATCAGAAATACTGCAGCTGTGACTGTAACAGAAAGTAGTGTGGGAGTAAAAGATAGAACTTTGTCCAGTGGCTCATGTGATCTAACATGTATGTAACATTAGTTTGCTTGGTTGCACCATGAAAAGTATGATCCCAGGGGTTGGTCCTTAATACTTATAATGATGACATTCTATTTAGGATTACCCAATAGCACATATTACTAAAAATATATATTTTTCTGAAAATCATACATATACATATACTATTGCAGAAGTAGTCATACTTCTATTTATATTCCTATTAAGCTTTATAACAGATGGCCTTGGTAGCACCATCTGCACAATCACTAGATGGCACCTTGGAAAGTAAATAAATCAATTGCTTTCTATTTTCATTTATTAAGGCCAGAAAATTGAAATAGCTGAAAAAATCATTTAATGAGCCACTATTTTATTTGTTCATTCCTTTTTTTCTGTCAATACTCATTATATTTTTGGCTGAAGTCATAGCTGATATTATATATTTGCAAAATATGCAGGGTTAGTGAACTAGTTCTCTATTATTTAACAGCCTTTACAGGGAAAACATTTGTTACTAATTCAATGTTAAAGGAAAAATACAGTATACCCCTCTTTTGGGCATGAGCTGATTCAGTTGGATATATGTAATAAAGGTGCAATGAAAAGAAACCATGAGAGTCAGTCTATGCTGTAGGGACCAGATTCCCACCCCCTTTAGTCTCAAAGAGTCATCCAAATTCTCCCTCACCTTAGCAAAAAAGGGAAAGTTGAGCTCATCTCAAAATAAATTTAAACCATTAGGCAGAGGTTCACCACCAAATGTATACTCAAGAGAACCTCTGCACACTCCAATTATCAATATAGTAAGGGCACTGAGACATTTGTCATTTGTGAGACATGTAATATTGGAATGTAATATTGGTCACTAACACAAACAGCTCACAGATACAGGAATCAAGCGTTTGTGACAACTCCACCATCTGCACTTTCCAATTTCTCCTACCTATTCTATGGATTTGAGCATATTGGTTACATCATTTACCCTAATCATCGGTCATATATTTGAAAATCTTAGCAAATCCATTACATTCGCAAATATTGTTTAAGTAACTTATTGATATTTATTGCACTGCGCTTTAATCTTGTTACGATTGAAGCTATGAATTTTGAATGAATTTATATCCAGGGCTACTGTATCCTAATTAATTAATCACATTCTATTTAGAACGCTACAAACAATTGATTGCTCTTTTTAATTAATTATTATTTTATAACTAGATGAATTGCACTGCACTTTAGGTTGATTCTCTGATTTATGAGAATCATCCCTTTAAAAATCTTTTGATATATAGAGAAGCTGTTTACTTTGTTAACCACTGAGTGGTGAAAAACTATTTTCTAAGTAACCGATGTTACCTGCAAGCATAGGACTTTCGTCTTGAAAAAATCTTTTGCAACTAATTAACTCTGACAACTGTCAGACCTCTGCAGTAACTAACAGGATAATATTATTTTTGTAAAATAAGGGTATCCATCTATTTATTTCCCCCCACCATATCGTTTTGGGCAAATTTAAATAATGAAGTACAATGTACTGTGAAAATAGTTGTAACTAGTATATTATTGATTTACCAACCTCTTGTGTTTGTTTAATCATTATGTACTGTTAAGCTTATCAAGTAATCAAGCAGGAAAGCTTTTACAGCTCATCACTCGTATATTCTCAGTTGGGAACAAGAGGTGGGTGTGAAGCAGAGGTATGAGAGCCCAAGTTCATGATCCAGAAGGTTTACTGGAAGTATTGTGGCAACAGGGAACAGTCTTAAATCAGGGCAGGCAGCAGGCAACGTGTAATGAGACAGGGCATGATCAGCAAATCTGCAAAAATTAAGCATCAGCAAAGTCAACACAGGCATAAGATCCATTAAACAAAAAATCATTTATTCAGAAAGCTCAAAATAGCTCATCTCCCATAGACTCTATGTTAATCAAATAATTCAACATTTTAAAACATATTTCCTTTTTCTCTGTAATAACAAAGCAGTAGTTAACTAAGTTAGCTTCAGCACACAGGCAGCAGTATAGACTACTTGGCCGATCATTTCACTTATGTGCCCAAATATTACGGCTACGTGATTCCTGATCGCACTGTGCTGGAGGGCCGCATTATTATTAATTTCATGATGGAGGCTGAGGGCCAGTGTAAATTTGAAAATGGGCCACAATTGGCCCCCGGGCTGCACTTTGGACATGCCTGATTTACACGAATGCCAGTGGAACGGAAACTTTGTATGCTATATTTTCTGTGCTGGCATAGATTAAAGGGCATGTAAAGCCAAAAAAATAAAATCCCATTTTCACTTTCTTTAATGAAAAAGAAACCTATCTCCAATATACTTTAATTAAAAAATGTGTACAGTTTTTATAAAAAAAACTGACTGTATGCAGTGAAATTCTCCCTTCATTTACTGCTGTGGATAGGAATTGTCAGACGGTCCCTAACTGCTGAGCAGGGAAACAATCATACTTATGAACAGCAGGGGGAGCCCCCGCCTTACTTACCAGCCATGCAGAACTCAAGCAGCTTTGTTTATGACGATCCCTAAGCAGCCCAGACCACACTGAGCATGTGCACTAAGTCTTAGTCTTGCAAAGATGTTAACAAAATTATAAGATGGTGACCCCCTGTAGCCAACATTGAAAGCATAAATTATTTGTTTGATTAGGCTTGTGGTGCAGTAAGTTCATGTTTATATTTAGTATACAAAATACAGCATTTCTAGCCTTATTCTATTTTAGACTTTACATGCCCTTTAAGCATGGGCAACAAAATGCCCTGTGTGCCACTGTTCTTATAGACTTTACCAATAGTAGGGAGTTTTTTTTTTAATTCTAGCTATTATCCTCCAACTTATGACTTTTTGCCAAACAATATAGGACACCTTGCAGAAAAAAATTGACATGTACATACAGTAGATATTTGCATTATATTTTCTTATATCTGTTGACTAACAAATAAGTCATTATTATCCGTGTATGTCTAAGTGCTTTATTTTCAAACTAAGAAACAATGCCCATAGATATTTGTAATGCTTAATGATCCTCAAGTTTCCCTCTCAACACAAAGCTGCAATATCAGTACATTGAAATAATGTAATGCTTCCTTGCTCTGGCCTTTACAATAATCCTTAAGAGCTTTTGCTGAATCTTTCCATCTGGGAAATTGGGAAAAAGGAAACAAATGTGCAACACATGTACTGTCTGCAGGAAAATGCTTATCTCCAGTGGTTATCTCCAGACATAAAAAATAATTCATTTCACCAGCTTGTCTAGGATACTTGATATGGAACATTTACCAGGCATTGGGACAAATATGGATAGACTTGAAGAAAGTGGGCCCCCCAGTTTGTTATTTGTTAGGAAAGGAATGGAATTCTTCATAATATATGCATATTTTGCCCTTAGTAAACCTCGAACATTAGAGTTACAGAAACTCTAATTCGAGTTTGTTAGTTTTAGCAAAAAAAAACTTGAATCGTGGTTAAAAACTCGAATTCATAGTTACATAGTTAGATCGGGTTGAAAAAAGACCAAAGTCCATCAAGTTCAACCCCTCCAAATGAAAACCAGCATAAATATACACACACACACTGATCCCTGCGTGCACTCATATAAACTGTATATACTAATACAATAACTATAGATTTTAGTATCAAAGGCATTAACAGAATCAGTCATCATAACATCACCCGGCAGTGCATTCCACAACCTCAATGTCCTGACTGTGAAGAACCATTTGTACTGCTTGAAATGAAATGAAAGTTCTTTTCCTCTAGTCTAAAGGGGTGGCCTCTGGTGGGGTGATCCTCTTTATGGGTAAAAAGGTTCCCTGCTCTTTGTCTATAATGTCCTCTAATGTACTTGTAAAGTGTAATCTTGTCCCCTCTAGGGATGGGCGAATTTGACCCGTTTCGCCAAAAATTCGCCGCCGGCAAAATTCTATGAGTGTAAAAAAATGCCATACAAGTCTTTGGGTGTCATTTCCGCTGTGAAACAAGGCGAAAAAATTCGTCCATCCCTAGTCCCCTCTCAAGCATCTTTTTTTCAGAGAAAACAACCCATCCCTTCCCATCTTCCATCCCCCTAACCATTTTAGTTGCACCTCTCTGCACTCTCTCCAACTCACTTGGTTCTTGGAAATATTAAGAATGAAATCTTCATTAACTGGTTCCTCATTTGACGAAAAATACGAGTTCAGAATCTCTGCTTTTTTTCTGTTCTCGTCAACCAGCTTAATTTTTTTACTTTTTTACTGCTTGCCTCAATGTCCTTTTCCATATCGATTTTAGCTTGTCTGATTGCATGATTTGTTGTCCTCCTTGTACCTGATAAATGTTTCAGTGTCCCAGTTAACTTTAAAGCCTTAAAAGCACTTCTTTTCTTACCCACCTCTACACCAACACTTCTATTGAACCACAATGGTTTCGAAAGTTAATAAATCTGGCATGTGTTGTGCGGTCTCTATTTTATGTTTTGCAACTATGTCAAAGTCATCCCTGCTCTGGCCAGTCCTACATTCACTTTCATCTGATCATTAAGAACTCTACTACTTCATTATACTTTTTTCAGAGATACAAGAGAGGGCTACAAACATAAAACAAAAGGCAAACTTAAAAATTAGAAAAAGAAGAAGTGTGGGTTATTATTATTATTATTATTATTATTAACATGTAGTTATATAGCGCTAACATATTGCATAGCACTGTAGAGTAAATGTGATTATACAACTAAATCACATGAATTATATACATAGAACATATGGAGTTACATACATCACCATCAATACAGGTACAAAAAGGTGAGGAAGGCCCTCTGCATAGGCATACAGTCTAAAGGGAAGGGAGTAAAACACAAGGTGTGGGAGTGGGCAAGATCGAATTAAGTGGGTGAGAAATGTGGTATTGTATGTGGTGTTGCGTTTGGTAGTTAAGCAGAGTGAGGGTAGGCTTCTCGAAAGAAGTGCGTTTTCAGAGATTTCTTGAAAGCAGAAAGGTTGGGAGAAAGTCAGACAGACCGTGGGAGAGCATTCCAGAGGAGGGGTGCAGCCCTTGCAAAATCTTGAATGCGGGCATGTGAGGAGGTAATGAGAGAAGAGTTGAGTAGCAGGTCAGTAGAGGAGCGTAGTAAGCGATTGGGTGAGTATATAGAGATGAGTTCAGAGATGTAGGGTGGGGCAGAGTTATGAAGTGCTTTGAAAGTCAGTGTCATTAATTTGAATTTGATTCTGAAAGGTAACGGAAGCCAGTGCAGGGAATGGCAGAATGGCGTGGCAGAGGAGGAGCAGTTGCTGAGGTATATGAGCCTCGCAGCAGTGTTCATTATGGACTGGAGAGGTGCCAGTCTCTGGAGGGGAAGGCCAATTAAAAGAGTTACAGTAGTCTAGACGCGATATGATGAGAGAGTGAATAAGAATTTTGGCAGCATCTTGGGTGATAAATGATCGTATTTTGGATATATTCCTTAGGTGAAACTGACATGATTTAATAAGTGACTGGATATGAGGAGTGAATGACAGGGCAGAATCTAGGATAACCCCAAGGCACCTGGCCTGGGGAGAGGGGATGATAGTGGAATTGATAACTATGATGGATACTTCCGGGATGTTCCTGGTGTTAGTTGGAGGAAAGAGAACCATTTCAGTTTTAGAGAGGTTTAGTTTAAGGTAGCGTTGTGACACCCAGGTAGAGATAGTGGACAGGCAGGAGGAGACTAGTGATGGGCGAATTTGCGCCGTTTCGCTTCGCCGAAAAATTCGCGAATTTCGTGCGGAATTCGTGAAACTGCGAAAAATTCGCGAAACGGCGCTGGCGTCTCGTTTTTGACGCCGGCGTCCGTTTTTTCGGAAAATTTTTTTATGACGCCGGCGAATTTTACCCGTGAATTTTCGCGGGCGTTTTGCGAATTTATTCGCTGGCGGCGAAATGCGCAAATTCGCCACGAATTCGCGCCTGGCGAATAAATTCGCCCATCACTAGAGGAGACGCAAGTTAGGAGTTCTGGGTTGAGATCAGGAGATGAGAGATAGATATGAGTATCTTCAGCATAGAGGTGGTAGTGGAAACCATACGAGTTGATTAATTTGCCGAGGGAGGAAGTATAGAGAGAGAATAGTAATGGTCCCAGGACAGAACCTTGAGGAACTCCAACAGAAAGAGGTAGGGGAGAAGATGCTACTCCATTGTAGGAGACACTGAAGGAATGATTGGTGATGTAAGAAGAGAACCAGGACAGGGCTGTGTCACGAAGGCCAAGCGAATGGAGGGACTGGAGGAGGAGAGGGTGATCTACAGTGTCAAATGCGGCTGAGAGATCAAGCAGTATTAGTAGTGAGAAATGATTGTTGGCTTTAGCTGTTAAAAGGTCATTAGTTAGTCGAGTCAGGGCAGTTTCAGTGGAGTGTTCTGGCTTAAAACCAGATTGTAGGGTGTCCAGCAGGTTATTGTCAGAGAGGAATGAGGTTAGTCGGTTGTAGACTAGGCGCTCAAGTAGTTTAGAGATGAAAGGTAGCAGAGAGATAGGTCGGAGGTTGTCAAGATTGGAGGGATCAAGAGAGGGTTTTTTAAGAATGGGGGTGACAAGAGTTTTAGTTGAGAAGGAAACAGTCCAGTTGAGAGCGAAAGATTAAATAGGTGAGTTAAGGCTTTGATTAGACAAGGATTGGTATTGCGGAGAAGTTTTGAGGGAATTGGGCAAGCGGGCAGCTGGGAAGGTGAGAAGAAGCTAGAAGCTTTGAGACTTACTCATCAGTGACAGGGGTGAAGGAGCACAGGAGAGATTGGGGAGTGTGGAGGGAGGGTGGTGGAAGTCTAGGGGGTTGAGTAGTGTAATGTCCCTTCTGGTCAATTTTGTTTTTGAAGTGCTCAGCAATATCTTGAGCAGAGACAGATGTGCATGGAGGGGGTGGAGAAGGGGAAAGGAGAAGGGTGGAGAAAAGTTGTGCTGGTTATTTAGAAAGGGAGTTAATGAGTGAAGTAAAGTATGTTTGTTTGGCTTGGAAGAGGCTGGTGTTATAGGAGCGCAGGGCAGAGTTGTAGCTCCAAAAGTCTGATTCTGAACGGGTTTGCGCCAGCGACGCTCAAGTGCATGTGAATGTCTTTGGAGTGCTTTTGTATGAGCAGTATGAGCAGTATGCCAAGGTTGAAGTTGTTTGGGTCTAGAACGTTTAGTTTTTAAAGGAGCAAGCTCATTTAGGGCAGTGGTGAGAGTACTATAGAAGACAGAGGTAGCCACATTAGGACATGAGATGGCTGAGATATCAGAGTGAAGAGAGTCAAAGGAAGAAGAGAGATGTGCTTGCAAGTCACGGTAAGTACGTGTTTGGGGAATAGTAGGGGGTGAGGAGGGAGTTAGTGAGAGTTGCAATGTGAGCATATTGTGATCAGAGAGGGGAAATGGTGAGTTAGTAAAGTTGGTGGTTGAACAGAGTCTGGTAAATATGAGATCCAGAGCATTACCATTGGAGTGAGAGGGGGAGTCTGAGCACAAAGATAAGCCTAGGGAGGAGGTTAGTGAAAGAAGTTTAGAGACAGAAGAGTTGTTAATGTTGTTAACGGGTATATTAAAGTCCCCTAATATGATGGATGGGATGTTAGATGAGAGAAAGTAAGGAAGCCAGGCAGCAAAGTTGTCCAGAAATTGTGCAGTTGGTCCTGGTGGTCGATATATAACAGCAATGCAGAGTGAAACAGGAGAAAAGAGCCTAATGCAGTGAGCCTCAAATGAGGAGAATGATAGAGAGGGAACAGGTGGACGAACTTTAAAAGTACAGCGGGGAGAGAGAAGCAAACCTACCCCACCTCCAGGTCTTTTACCAGGTCTGGGAGTATGAGTAAGGTGTAGGCCCCCATAGGACAAGGCAGCAGGTGAGGCGGTGTCAGTAGGAGAAAGCCAGGTTTCAGTAAGTGCGAGCAGGTTAAAGGAATTTGCAATTAAATGGTCATGTAGCGGTGAGCTTGTTGCAGACAGATCTGGCATTCCAGAGAGCAAAGGAAAGATTAACTGGGTTTTTGGGTACAGTTGTAAGAGTTCTGTACTGTGTGAATTTGTTCAAGACAGCATTTGCATCTGATTTGCTTTGTGCATTTCTCTTGAACCTATTGATGAAACCTGTTTTTAAAAGACTAAATCTATCAGATAGGTGTAGGGTGGATGCAATGGTAACCTTGTGGAAGAGCAGGAGCATGTTTGAATGCAAGTACTTTATTGAATTATGTCAATAATTTCTCTCCATTGTGGTTGTTTTAAAGCACCTGTGGGTATTAGGCAGCACGCCTTTCAGTCCTTAAAAAAACTAGCATGGATTTAAAAAAAAAAAAAGAAAAATTATGGCAAAAACCAATCGATTTAAGAAAATTTTAAGAAGACTAAGGGGCCCATTTACTAACAATGAAATTGTGATTTTTTTTTATTAATCTGAAAAAATGCATGGTTTTCTTATATTTCTAAAAGGCTCAAAAAATGTGAGATTAAGGGGCACATTTACTAAGGGTCGAAGTGAATTCGAAGTGAATTTTTGAATTAAAAAACGTTGAATTTCGAAGTAATTTTTGGGTACTTTGACCATCGAATAGGCCAAATTCGACTTCAACTTCGATTCAAATTGGAAAAACTTTGAATATTCGACCATTCAAAAATCGAAGTGCCGTCTCTTTTAGTAAATGTGCCCCTAAGTGTAAAAACCATGAAAACTTCTAAAGCAAAACATTGGCAACTGCAGTAAAAGCTGTCAAAGTGCTATAGAAATTGATGGGAGCTGCACTGATCCTGTTGGACCTCTTAAAATCCATTCAGACTTTTAGAGTTTTTTTCTCCACTAGAATTTATTGAGAAAAACTACTTTTTAGAGGTTTTTGAGGTTTTCATATTTTTTACAACATTGTTGAGCACTTTTTTTGTTCATACTTTTTATATTCAGATCTTAATAATAATAAATTCAATGGCAATCTTTTTAGTAGAGTTTGGGAGTTTAGTCGTGGTTTCAAAAAGCCTCCAGCTTCCACCATTTATCAAAGGTTGAATTTTAGTGGTCTTAGAGTTTTTGGAACCACAAATAATCTTACTTTCTACCTACCTACATTCTAACCATGAATGTAATGAAATGTACTAAAAGAACCGAACTAGAAAAGCACGAATGGGAAAAATTCACAAAAAAGTTGTGAAAACTGCGCCTTTTTCAACTTGTCCAAAGTAACTGCAGATTTTTTATATTGTCGCACAAAAGCAAGCATTGAAAACACCGGAAAACCTCAAAAACAACAAAGCAAAAAAAGATCTTTGAGTTGTAAAAGGGACCATCTGCTTTTGACTTCTACGTGATTTTGACAGGTTTTAGCTGGAGTATATCATATTCAGAATTGTTGCAGTTTTGTTGCATAAAAAATCCCGAAAATAGGCTTTTTGACAACGATAATTTGCAGTTCTGCTTTTATGCTTCCCTATTGGTACTTGATATCATGTAGCATAAAGAAATACTTACAATGGCAAAGGTTTAAAAGTAGCTCTGAAGTTCTCTTGTTAGCAATATTTCTCCAACTACTAATTGTTCTATTGCTAAAAAATCAATTGACACAAAATAAATGTAAATTATCCTTCTTTTGCAAAGAACCAGACTTGTATTTGCTTTGGTGAACATGGTAATCTCCAAATGGTATTTTCACTCTGTCCAAAAGGTTATTTTAAAACATAGGGTCATTTATGACTTCAAGTGCTGTGAACAAAGTCTTTTTTTGAGTGCAATGTCCATGCTTTTTTCACATAATGCTGAATTTTTTCCATGAATTTCAATGTTGTTGGAGTTGCACCTGAAGCAATTTTGTCACGATTAATGCAACTGCACTTTTCTAAGTCAGTTTTTTTGTAAATGAAGTGTGTACCTGTTTACTTTCATGAATGGTGCTGTGGCAACCGTGGACTCTCTGGTCTGCATTTAACAATAACTCCAGAATTCTTCTGCTTCAGCAGGTGCAGCAGCACTTCAGAACACAAAGCAGGCAGTTGCAGTGAGTACAAGTATAAGGAAGTGCTTTCTGATACCTTTAATGAATGGAGTTTCATATTTGCCCAGTGATAATTGACCCCTAACATGTTTTATGTTTTAAAATCAACATTTGTGTCTTCATTGACACAAATTAGTTTTGTATTTTTGGCATTTCATTTTCTAATTAAAAGAAGGGAACATAATACTGAAAGGATTGGGGGAAGGAGGGGGGAGAGAAAAAATATATTTAATTTTAAGACTCTTGAATATCTTACCAGCACATTATGGCAAACATGGGCTTGTTAATAGCGTTATAAGAACGTGACCTTGTCTTAATATTGAAGACTTTGTGAAGTCAGAATATTTTGCTTCTTACGAATTAATTGGAAATGTAATTTGGGAGATTTTGTTTGTTGTCTTCTTGTTGTGTTCTGAAATGTAACACGTGAGAATACAGAATTCTTACTGTTCATTCTCTCTTTCCCTAATCTCTGCTGATATCATTTATTTACTAGTGATGGGCGAATTTATTCGCCAGGCGCGAATTCGCGGCGAATTTGCGCGATTCGCCGCCAGCGAATAAATTCGCGAAACTCCCGCGAAAATTCGCGGAAAAAATGGGCGCCAGCGTCGGAAAAACGGGCGCCGGCGTCAAAAACGGGCGCCGGCGTCAAAAACGAGACGCCGGCGCCGTTTCGCGAATTTTTCGCCGTTTCGCGAATTTCGAGCGAAATTCGCGAATTTTTCGGCGAAGCGAAACGGCGCAAATTCGCTCATCACTATTATTTACAGTATTTGCAGAAGCTGAGGAGAATGTATTGCGTTATGAAAGTAGTTAAAGCAGCTGAGGGAAATGTACAGTATAACTAGAATTCTAAGGACCATATTTATCAGTTGTTACTAATAATATGCCAACACATTTCAGTTATAGTTCTTATTTACTGTTTGATAAATCATGCCTTATACTAGTAATGTTCAGGACACAGATAGTTATTTTTAGAGATATGTCTAAAATGTGAAGAGTGAATTCAGTGGGATATCAAAAACCAGTGCTTTCAGTTTTAGCATTATCTTTGTATGCATATATTTGCACCACTTAAGCAGTTGCTGGAAGTGTTTATACTGTATTATCTCAAAAGTAGACCTTTGAAGTGACGGAGAATAAAATTATGTGTTTGCAGATTCCCCCCAGGAGCCCCCTTGAGTTGAATGGATTCTGTTCTTAAGATAGCCACTAGTACCATAGTCTTGATGGAATAGACACCTGCTTGTCTGTAAGAGCAGTACTTTGTTTTTCTGTGCTGTGGAACAATATCTCTAAGCTCTGCCACAGTTTTGTTTAACAACCTGTGATCTCTTTGTTTGGGGTTCTGACTCTGACTTTGTGAGTTCAGAATCCATTGACCTTGTGTCAAACTTTTGTATTTTGTCTCAAGTGATCTCCAGTTCCTGAATTTCCACAACAAAAGCTTCAGTGGAAGCAATAGGCTGCAAGCTTCACCCACAATTTTCCAGATATTAAAGGAAAAGGAAAGTCTAAAATAGAACAAGGCTAGAAATGCTGTATTTTGTATACTAAATATAAACATGAACGTACTGCACCACAAGCCTAATCAAACAAATAATTTATGCTTTCAAAGTTGGCTACAGGGGTCACCATCTTATAACTTTGTTAAACAACTTTGCCTGACCCTGCACATGCTCAGTGTGGTCTGGGCTGCTTAGGGATCGTCATAAACAAAGCTGCTTGAGTTCTGCATGGCTGGTAAGTAAGGCGGGGGCTCCCCCTGCTGTTCATAAGTATGATTGTTTCCCTGCTCAGCAGTTAGGGACCGTCTGACAATTCCTATCCACATCAGTAAATGAAGGGAGAATTTCACTGCATACAGTCAGGTTTTTCATAATAACGGTACACATTTTTTTAATTTAAGTATATTGGAGATAGGTTTCTTTTTCATTAAAGAAAGTAAAAATGGGATTTTATTTTTTTGCCTTTCCTTGTCCTTTAAGGGGTAGATTTATCAAGGGTTGAAGTGAATTCGAGGGAATTTTCGAAGTAAAAAAATTTGAAATTCAAAGTAATTTTTTGGATACTTCAACCATCGAATAGGATACTACGACTTCGACTTCGAATTCGATTCAAAGTAAAATAGTTTGAATATTCGACCATTCGATAATCGAAGTACGGTCTCTTTAAAAAAAACTTTGACTTCAATACTTTGCCAAATTAAACCTGCCGAAGTGCTATGTTAGCCTATGGGGACCTTCTAGAGCAGTTTTTTAAGTTTTTTGAAGGCAAAGAAAAATCGTTCCATTGAACGATTTTACTTCGACCACAAAACGGTCTAATTCGGTGAAAAAAACCTCGACTTCTATATTCGAAGTCGAAGTAAAGCCAATCGATGGTCGAATTTAGAAGTATTTATTGTGCAGCTTCACCCTTGCACCCAGGCTACTACCTATTGCTACTATGAGTTTACATGTTTCCAAACAATTATTTTACATTTGATTAAGCAGAAAATTTCTCTAGGGATCAGCTATTATTTATTTTCACTCTCTAAAACATTCCTACGTTTAATACATCAAAATCATGTTTACTCTAGAGTTAGCATTAGAATTTAAATTATATCAGCACCCTATTATGTATGTTAAATGTTTCTATGGCATTTAAGTTGATTTAATTTCAGAGATAATGTAATATGTATCTCACAATCAACATGGAATATAACCCAGATTGTTGCTTGCAAATATCAATGCATTAAAAATTTATAAAGCAAGACTACAGTATGGAAGAAAGTAGGTCAAAGATATATTAATTTTTCAGTATACAAATCTTATTCCCTTGTACGTCCGTAGGCTCAAAATCAGTACTGTGGGAAAATAACTTTCAAATGATGCCTTTTTTTGCATTTCCAGAGTTCAAACAAGATGGCAGTGTTAAAATATATTCAGATTGTATTTTATTTTGGATTTGAAGGATTGTAGCACATCAGAACGAGAGCTGAATAAACAATTACACTCAGCAGGCCAACTCAGCAAAACACTGTGGGGACTCTGCTTCAAATGAATATATCTCTTTTCATTTATGGTAAATTTGCTGTGTGATATAAACAAGTGGTAGAAGCAAATTAGGGATTTAATATCCAAATATTAGGAATACATTACTGAAAATAGTATTTTTCTTTTACTAAAAATCGTCCTGCCTCTGCCTGAACACACATCTATGAACAGATCTCTATTATACTGACAGTAGAACAAGAATAATATACTGGCACAAATTTGTCATGTAAACTGGATGTACAGCAGTTGGTTTGTATACCTATCATTGTTTGCCACATGATATGGATCAGTAAATGGAGGTGATTAAATTTCAACAGAAATATATGGTTTCATTTTTATGCAGAATTACAGTATACAATCAATTTATTGTTAATATTGGGGTAAATATAACATTACAAAATGTGATTTGTTTTACATTTTAAAATTTAAACTTTAACTTTTATTTTTTTTATTAAAATTATTATTTATTATAATTTTTTTTTAACCTTTCTCTATACCATATACACAGAACAAAATATTTCCAAAAAAATCGCTGGATAAAGCAATTCATGTTTTACAGTAGTAAAGTACAAGCATAAGGACAGGCTTCCTGTCTCCAGCAAAAAAAGAGCACCAAGCTGGAGAAAAAAATTGTCATTCATGGGTGATGCGCTCAACATTTAGGGGGTTATCTATCAAAATCCGAAATTATCTAACTATTTTCTAAAAACAATTCCGACCAAATCCGCACAGACTTTTCCCCCCTATTTATCAGTACATTTTCATGAAATTTTTTTGTGCAGGAAAAAACTTGATAAATCATATGATTTTTTGAGATTTGTTGCCAAAACCTGCGACTTTTTTGGATTTGGATTAATGAACAAAACCCAGCACAGATCAAGATATCTTCAAAATGTCAACGGGACATCTGCCATTGACTTCTACATGAACTCGGCAGGTTTGATTTGGAGTACTTTTTTATTTGAACTTTTAACACCATCGGGGTTTAATAAATCTCGAAAATTTAGAAATTTTTTAAAAACCCGACCAGAAAAAATCTGACTTTATTAAATAACCCCATTAGAAACCCAGTGAATCTGCTTTTCCTTGCCATTTGAACTACAGGTATGGGATCCCTTATCTGGAAACCCATTATCTAAAAAGCTCGAAATTATGGGTCAGAGAAGGTCATTTCCCACAAAGTCCGTTTTAAACAAATAATTCCAATCTATCTAATCTGTAATTATAAAACATTGTATTGTACTGGATAAAAATCAAGCTGCATGAATCCAAATTGGTGGTAAAACAATCCTATTGGTTTTATTTAGGGGCAGATTTATCAAGGGTCGAATTTCGAAGATTAAAATACTTCGAAATTCGACCATCAAATTGAATTCCTTCGACTTCGAATATCGAAGTCAAAGTTTTTTTTCATCTAACTTGGCCATTTGCGGTCAAAGTAAAAAATTTTCGATCGAACGATTCGAAGGATTTCAGCGATCGATCAAAGATTTTTCTTCAACTTCAAAAAACTTAGAAAACTGCTCTAGAAGGTCCCCATAGGCTAACATAGCCTACGGAAAGGTTTAATTTGGCGAAGTAAGTCAAAGTTTTTTTAAAGAGACAGTACTTCGATTATCGAATGGTCGAATATTCAAACTATTTAACTTCTAAACGTATTCGAAGTCGTAGTATCCTATTCGATGATCGAAGTATCCAAAAAAAGTATTCGAATTTCAAATTTTTTTACTTCGAAAATTCCCTCGAATTCACTTCGACCCTTGATAAATCTACCCCTTAATGTTATTTTAATAGCCCAGCATGGAGATCCAAATTACAGAATGAACCCTTATCCGGAAAGCCCCAGGGCCCAAACATTCTGGATAACAGATTGTATACTTGTAGCAGCAACGTAACAAGAGGGGGGCGGGCCCTGGCTTGGGACGTGCAGCCGGGCCCCCCTCTGTACGCCTGGAATCTGCTCGAAATCCCCCGAAGTCAGTGGTGCGCGAGCTGCCAGGGGGCCCTGAGGGGGTGCGGGCCCTGGACCAATCACACCCCCTGCTCCCCCAGTAGTTACGCCACTGACTTGTACATTCACAGCATTCATTATTCCATTGGAAAAAATCGAGTTACTATTACTATTTCCACCACTTTTCATGTTTGTTGACAGCTAACATATTTGGTTGAAACACAAACATTGAAGCCTAAAATGAAAATGGCTACTCAAATTTCCTTTCACATATAGACAAAGGAATTGACATCAGTGGTGACAAATGTACCTGGACAAGTCCAAAAATAAGGTATGAGAATCAAAGGCAAGGAGCAGAATACAGTAACTACTAATTTGTGTTAATTGTGCATTCACGCGACATGTTTCAGGCAACAAGGGCCCTTTTTCAATTTTTTTTCCACATGTTGCATGGATGCACAATCTTCTTCTCATCCCTAATATTTGGACTTATTCTAGTGGTTGCCAGTGACGGAGCACCAGTGTGAATCAAGGCTATTTAATGAGGCTTGGGTTTTTGTGTGTTATCCTGAAATTTACTGGCGCAAATGGAAATTGTTGGAAGGGTTAAGATGAGCTTTACCTACTGATTTACATGGGGTTTCTACTATAAAATATTTGATCTTATGCAAGGCCCTTGTTTTTAACTTTGGGGGCTGGTGACTTTTTTGCCATTGTCCCTATGCAAACCAATAGCCACTTATAGGAAGCAACTACAATCTTCCCTATCTTCTATTTGTACTGGAACACTCTTAAGTTTACTTAGTTACTTTACTTATTTTAATTTTACTTTACCAAGCCAAGATTTTCAATTCTCAAAAAAGTTATATAACCTCTACAGTTTAAAATAACTCATCATTCCAATCTAAAGGACTCACATGCCTTTGTTCCAAACAACTTTTTACACTGGTTTGCGTTATTTCAAAATTTTTCTTGTGGTGATTCCTTGGGTGCTCCGCCTCTGGCATCCCTTTATAGATTCAATCTGTAGTAAAGTTTTGGAAACACTCACAAACGCAGCTTAACTGCAATTAGGCTTTTATTCCATTACCACACAACATGTTTCGGGCACCCGGCCCTTTCTCAAGTGTGAACATTTAGTAGTATAAAGAACATTTTATAACACCACAGTTGTTAGCCCGCCCACCAATTACCAAATGTGTGCCTTATTAACCCTTCAGTCCTTATTCTTGGTTGAAATGGTTATAAAATTGTGTCCATTGTGTAGATTGTCCCAATCCATATTCGCTGTGTTTCCTTTTACTTTTTCAACCTTAACCAGACATCCCAGCCCAATTTTTTACAGGCTGTAAAAAGTGTAAATAGTAAAACGTGTAAAACATCTATAAAGATCAATAAAATTCATACATTAAAAACAATCATATGGTACTGCTTCACTATTGAGCCTACCACAATTCACTTAGAGAATTACATGTATATTTTTTCTTTTATAATAACTTTTTCTTATCTTACCATTCGCTGGTCTCTAGTAAATTGCTATTCTATACTGCACAGCTTTTCAGTATCTGTGGAGAAAATTACAAAGTTTATTATCCCAAGAATGGTGTGATACTCCAATAGTCATTCATTCCTATTTGAGCCATCGTATTCATCTTTTTAATCCAGTAGGCTTCCTTTTGGGTCAAGATTTTTTTAATGTCTCCACCCCTATTGGGCATTTTTATTTGCTCCAAATTCATCCATTTTAGTTGGCTAACATTGTGTCCCTTGGAATAAAAATGTCTAGACACACATGTATCAGTTGCAGTTCCCATTTTAAAATTTCTGATATTGCCCCTGTGTTCTTTTATCCTTTCTTTAACTGCTCGAGAGGTTTGGCCTATATAAGCTAGTCCACAAGGACATTTAAGCATATATACAACGTGTTTTGTATCGCAAGTAGTGTAATCTTTCAGATTAATTTTTGTACCTTTAGTTGGATGATTCACTGTGTTACCTTTTATAATTGATGCGCAACAGATACAGTTTAAGCAAGGGAATGTGCCTTTCTTTGGTTTTCCTAGGAACCGGCTATTTTTTCTTTCCTGACTATCTGATGGACATAAGGTGTCCCTTAATGTACGACCTCGGGTATAACAAAACATGGGCGGTGTATAGAACAAGTGCCCATATTTGGCGTCTTGCTGAAGAATTGGCCAATAGTTTTTAATAATTTTTTCTATGGCTCTACTCTGTTTCCCATATTTAGATACAAAGGGGATTCTCGCTCGTTCTTTTTTGGTTGTTTTTTCTGATCTCAGTAGTTCCTGTCTATCTAATTGTGTCACCTCCCTAATTTCAGATGTAAGCCTGTTTTTCTTGTATCCCTTATTGAGGAACTTCTTAGTTAGTGTATTGGCAGCATTTTGGAATATATCCATATCCGAAGATATTCTTCGTGCCCTTATATACTGGCTTTTAGGTATCGCCTTTATTATATTTGGGTTATGATAACTGTCAGCGTTTAACAACTTATTGCGATCTGTGGGTTTGGAGTACATGGAAGTTTTTAATCGATTGTTACTCACTTCAATATTCACATCTAAGAAATTAATTACTTTTGTTGAGCTCTCACAAGTAAATTTAATGGTTTTATGTTCCTGGTTGGCTAAACCTATCATGTCTTGGAACTCTTTCTCTGTTCCACCCCATATTACCAAAATGTCATCCACAAATCTCCAGTAATGTATAAAATGCTTTCTATATTGTCCTTTCAGAAATATCATCTCCTCAATGTGGTTTACAAAAATGTTGGCAAATGAGGGAGCGACCGCTGCCCCCATTGATGTACCTTGCCGTTGCCAATAGTACGCCCCTTCAAATCTGAAGTAGTTTTTTTGTAACACCAATGATAAACAATCAATTAGAAAAAAGATAAGGTGATGTGACAGATTTGTTTCAAGTAATGCTTCCTCTACACACCTAATCCCTTCCTCTTGCGGTATAGACGTGTATAGACTTTGAATATCTATGCTGCACAATAAAACATCTGTTTGTGGTAAAACAACATCTTGTAGTTTACACAAGAGGTCTGTTGTGTCTTTCAAGCAGGTGGGGATTTTGGACACTATTGGCTTTGCAGACATTAGACAATATGAAGTCTTTTTTAATTAGGAATGTCTTGGTATTTGCTGCAATTTGATGAGTAACTGTACTCCTATTCATTCCTCATCCCACTTTAACAACCCAATCCAATTTTCCATCCAATTTTAAGGTAGTCTGATCCTCTGTCGCCTAACTTTACCTTTTTCCTTTAAAGGGGTTGTTCACCTTCCAGATAACTTTTAGTATGATATAGAGAGTGCAATTGGTTTTAATTTTTTACTATTTGTGGTTTTTGAGTTATTTAGCTTTTTATTCAGCAGCTCCTCAATTTGCATTTTAATCAATCTGGTAACTAGGGTCCAAATGACCCTAGCAACCATGCATTGATTTGAATAAGAGACTGGAATATGAATAGTTTGAAAGATGCAAAGAGTCAAAAGAAAAAGGCAAAAAATTATAAAACTACAAAAAATAAAGAATGAAAACCAATGGAAAAGTTGCTTCAAATTGGCCATTCTATAACATACTAAAAGTTACCTTAAAGGTGAACCACCCCTTAGTGTAAAGAATATCGCTTACCCTGGTGGTCCAGTGGCCTTCCCTGTTGGACTAGTGGTTAGCAGGGATGAACGACACGGCTCTGGTGTGGACGCCCACCGTGTGCGTCCTACCTCCTTCAGTGCCGGTTGTCCTATGGCGCGCGTTCAGGGTTTATGCGCTGGCGTGATGACGTCATCGCGCATTGCCGCAAGATTCAAATGTATAAAAGGGGAATTCAGTTTTCTAAGCACTGCCTGTTGTTAGGTTCTATTAATTAAGTTCCTGGGTGTTTTTTCTTCGTGAATCCTATTTGATCTTCTGTGT
The DNA here is from genome assembly GCF_017654675.1 of Xenopus laevis. Classification (NCBI taxonomy): domain Eukaryota; kingdom Metazoa; phylum Chordata; class Amphibia; order Anura; family Pipidae; genus Xenopus; species Xenopus laevis. The sequence continues at coordinate 159,039,958 of NC_054372.1, read as the reverse complement.
TTGACCTTGCCTGTCTTCTTGATTCCTCTGATCTCTCCAATCCTGTCCCTTGCCTGTCTCTGATATCTACAATCCTGACCATAGCCTGCTTGTTCAACTCCGAACTCTCCAATTTGACCTTTGTCTGTCCACCGACTATTCTACGCTCTCCAATCCTGATTCCGGCCTGCCTGACTATGATACTCTACTTGTGTTGGCCCGGCCTGCCTGTACCACTCACTCAGTGTATTGTAACTGCACCAGAAGAAGGACCCTAGAGGTCTGAAACATGTAGTGCTTAAATGCATCTTGAATAAACGTCTTCACTGTTTCACTAAAACAGCTCTCCAGTGAAATCTTCATTTTCTACTGTTCCACGCTGTGTTGTCTGGCCTGCCCTCCTGAGGTGTTCACTGTTCTTCCATTCCAGTATCCTGGTGAGACGATCGTGGCCCTTTGCTCGTCCAGAACCTGAGCTTTGCTCCTCTCTCCAATTAGCTGAGGGCTCCTCCCGAGGTGAAAGGCGGCAGTTATAGGCGGAAGTGAGAGCCAAGACCAGGGAGCTTAGCTTGGGTCCTGGATATAGGGTGCTGATTAGTGACACTTAGGGGCACATTTATCAAGGGTTGAATTTCGAAGTAAAAAATACTTAGAAAATTCGGCCATCAAATTAAAATCAATTCGAACGATTTTAGCGTACGATCGAACAATTTTACTTCGATGTGTGAAGACTTAGAAAAATGCATTAGAAGGTCCCCATAGGCTAACATAGCACTTCGGCAGGTTTAATTTGGCGAACTATTGAAGTCAAAGTTTTTTTTAAAGAGACAGTACTTCGATTATCGAATATTCGAATATTCAAACTATTTTACTTCGAGTCGAATTCAAAGTATATTCGAAGTTGTAGTATCCTATTCGATGGTTGAAGTATCCAAAAAATTACTTTGAATTTGGAATTTTTTTACTTCAAAAATTCCCTCGAATTCACTTCGACCCTTGATAAATCTGCCCCTTAGTCATATTATATTGAAGAAAAACAACTCCTTCCTAGTATTTCTTCCTTCAGGTGGCCCAACCACCATAATGCCACACATACTCTAAATTTATTGCTAATGTTTTTCTTTTTTCTTTTTCCATAACATGATTTTTAAGGTTTTCCAATGATAAGCACTGCAAGATATTGGTGGAAAACCACAGCTTACTATACACGGGCCTGGCTTGATTTCCTCTGCATTCACAGTCACATACCACCTCTAAATACATTTATATATTTGATTTTATTTATTTATTTTCTGGCATAACATATTTCTCTTGCTGATTAAGGTGTTTAAACGTAGAGGGAAACTCATCTTACAACGTGTATTTCAGAAGTACCTATATTGATTGCCACATCTTTGCAGATTGCTTTATTCCCACAAGAATTGTGTCCTTTAATTACACTGCTGATATCATTCAGAGTGATCTGAGGCTTTGGGTGTCTTTCTTAAAATTATTTTGTTTCATAAAATGTGAGCTGCACATGATGCAGTAGCTACAAATCCATTGCACTTACCTACAGTAAAGCACTACTCAATCATATTAAGAAAAAGTAGTAAAATTGCATATCCTGATATATCAACTTACATCACAAGAACAAATATTAAAGTGATACTGACACTAAAAAAAAATACTTTTTAAAATAAGAATGTACAATAAAAGTTACCTATAGGTCATGTTGATCGTTTTTTTGCAGAGAGGTTTGTTTTTGTAGTTATTGATAGTTGAAGTTCCTAAACCTGACTGTTTTGCCTACCTGTTTTGCCCATCTCAGCCTTAAAGTTTTTAATGCTAACGGACTCCTGCTGCACAAATATGTCAGCCCCCTCATAGATATACAGGGTTAATGTAGGTAATGTAAAAGCATTGGGCAAATACTTTAGAGCTGAATTTCCAGGTTTTAACCCAGAAATTCTGCTCCGCTAGTGCAGAGAGCCTTATTGTACTAGTAATGCTGCCCCCTTTTGACCTGCTCCAACAATAATTTTTATTGCTTTATACTTTCTTATATAGGGGCAAATTTACTTACCTCCGAAATTGCGCCAGTGACGGCTTCGCTGACATCGAAACACTTAGCCAGGCATAGATTCGCCAGGACAGCGCTAATTCACGAAAATCCAAAGTTGCATCCATGGTTCCAAACACTGACGAAGTTGCGCTAGCGATAATACGATAAGCAATTCGAAGTTACGCTAGCGATGCCTAATTAGCACACAATGGATGTATATGTTGCAGCAAATACATTACACTACACAAGTCCAGGAAACCTTTATAAAAGAAAATAGAGTTGTTATTTTGCCCTACACATGAGCCCAGTGTATAGTTTATGTGCCGTATGTTAGGAAATGTAGGGGTGAAGGAGGGAACCCCAAAAAAATTACAATCTTTTTCAGCCTATCACCCTGTAAAAAGTAAAAGACGCCAGTGTTTTTTGGGACTTAGAAAGGCAAGTCTGGCGCAAGAGGTAACGTTCAGTAAAATCTGCATCTTAGTGAATTTGCGTAGTTACGTCCATTCGCCAGAGCGAAAATTCCCCTGGCGTTAGAGTGCGAAGTAGTGTTAGAGTCTTTCTCCTTCACCAGCGAATTTACATCAGCGCCCATTGTTAAATTGTGAAGTTCTGAAATGACGTCACGCTGGCGAATTTTCACCAGCGTTAGTAAATTTGCCCCATAGCCTCTGCAAAATCAGAAGTAGCAAACTATCGGAGGTAGTTTAAAAATAAAAATGGAGTGTTACAAATACAATGAAAATAAAATTGAGGATTTATGACGGAGGAGATCAATTATAAAGCACCTTTAGAAATTAAAAATGGCTTTCCAGCAACATATATGCAAATGAAGTCACTTAATTATAACATGCCTTGTGTGATAAATGAAAAATATGCTTGAATACATTTTCCATTAAGGGGGAAAATGAAATATGCTGCCATGACTTGGCCCTTACCAATCACTTTTTAAAAAGGTGAACATTTCCAAGTTACATAATGGCAAGTTTTTTATTTTGCTGTTGAAGCTACTAACTACTGTACGAAGCTGTCTCTAGTAAAAAGGAACAGAAACGTCTGAAATAAGGAGCTGAAGGCCGCAACACTTATTAAAAAGATATTGAAAGGTAAAATAGTTTTCATGTTGTTGTCAGCAGTTTTGTGTTTTATGTTCATGAAAGGGAATAAATAATAATTCAACATTTTTATGATTTGACAAAGACAGTAAAAAAAATAATGCTTATGTGACAAAGACACAGAACGTTAATAAAACATCAGTGTACAGCCCAAGTGAAACTGCTGGAAAAGTTTTATGTATATATATTTTCTGTATTCAGGTCAAATGGAAAGTTGTTTATTGCACAACATTTCTGTAGGGATGTAGCGAACGTCGGAAAAAAAGTTCGCGAACATATTCGCGAACTTGCGTCAAAAATGCGAACGGTTCGCGAACGTCGCGAACCCCATAGACTTCAATGGGAAGGCGAATTTTAAAAGCTAAAAAAGACATTTCTGGCCAGAAAAATGATTTTAAAGTTGTTTAAAGGGTGCAACGACCTGGACAGTGGCATGCCAGAGGGGGATCAAGGGCAAAAATGTTTCTAAAAAATACATTGTTGACACAGCGCTGCGTTTTGTGCTGTAAAGGGCAGAAATCACACTACATTTCTAAACCTGTGTAATAAACTGCTTTAAAACGTCCAGCGTCTACATGTAAAGGTTACAGCCTGTTCACACGCAAAGACGAAACGCGGCGCTTACTGCAACGCAAAAAAACGCAAAGAGCTTTAATGAATGATACCGTCAAGTGAGCAAATAATAGTTGTTAATTACTAGTTGAGCTTGTCACCTCCAGGATGTTCGTCCTGTTGGTGGCAATATTTCTGTAGTGGTGTGTTTAGCAGTCACCGTGCTTGTGCGCACGTGCACGGTCAGACAGAGGTAATTCAATGTACAGTGAAGTGAACCAAAAAACACTGATTCTGCAGTGTGGGCCCAGTTTTGGTCTACTTTATTGATCACCTGCGGTGACCATAAAAGATGCGATTTTGCCACTGTTGCAGAACCCTGAAAAATTAGGCATGTGTACTTTCCTGAAAAATTATGTTTTTTTTGTCGCAGCCACTGAAGCACAGAGGCCAGAAAAAATATGCCATCTGAATGCTAAAAATATAAAAAAAATTTGTCGCAGCCACTGAAGCACAGAGGCCAGAAAAAATATGCCATATGAATGCTAAAAATATAATTTTTTTTTGTCGCAGCCACTGAAGCACAGAGGCCAGAAAAAATATGCCATATGAATGCTAAAAATATTATTTTTTTTGGTCGCAGCCACTGAAGCACAGAGGCCAGAAAAAATATGCCATATAAATGCTAAAAATAGTCATTTTTTTTGTCGCAGCCACTGAAGCACAGAGGCCAGAAAAAATATGCCATATAAATGCTGAAAATAGTCATTTTTTTGGTCGCAGCCACTGAAGCACAGAGGCCAGAAAAAATATGCTATATAAATGCTGAAAATAGTCATTTTTTTGGTCGCAGCCACTGAAGCACAGAGGCCAGAAAAAATATGCCATATAAATGCTGAAAATAGTCATTTTTTTGGTCGCAGCCACTGAAGCACAAAGGCCAGAAAAAATATGCCATATAAATGCTGAAAATATTCATTTTTTTTTTTGTTGCAGCCACTGAAGCACAGAGGCCAGAAAAAATATGCCATATAAATGCTGAAAATATTCTTTTTTTTTTGTCACAGCCACTGAAGCACAGAGGCCAGAAAAAATATGCCATATAATTGCTGAAAATATTCATTTTTTTTTGTCGCAGCCACTGCAGCACAGAGGCCAGAAAAAATATGCCATATAAATGCTGAAAATATTCATTTTTTTGGTTGCAGCCACTGAAGCACACAGGCCAGAAAAACTCAGGATTTACCTGGATTCAAATGAAACCAGTAGGGTTTGCACCCTAGTTTGTAATGGTGGCGGAGGACGCTAAAGGACAGCTGTGTGTGGAGTCATGAGGCGTGCAGAGAAGGACAGCTGCATGGGGAGTCAGAAACTCAGAACAAGTCTTCCGGCGTGCAGTAACCCTCCGAGATCCACCCCTCATTCATTTTAATAAAGGTCAGGTAATCCACACTTTTGTGACCTAGGCGAGTTCTCTTCTCAGTTACAATCCCTCCTGCTGCACTGAAGGTCCTTTCTGAGAGGACACTTGAGGCGGGGCAAGACAAGAGGTTCATGGCAAATTGTGACAGCTCTGGCCACAGATCAAGCCTGCACACCCAGTAGTCCAGGGGTTCATCGCTCCTCAGAGTGTCGATATCTGCAGTTAATGCCAGGTAGTCCGCTACCTGCCGGTCGAGGCGTTCTTTGAGGGTGGATCCAGAAGGCTTCTGGCGCTGCCTTGGACTGAAAAACATTTGCATGTCTGACGTTACAGAGTGGCCAAAGTGCTTTGTCCTTGCAGGTGCGCTCGTGGCAGGATTACTGGCACCTCTGCCCCTGGAATGTTGATGAGTTCCTGAAGTGACATCACCCTTAAAAGCATTGTACAACATGTTTTGCAGGCTGGTTTGTAAATGCAGCATCCTTTCGGACTTGTGGTACGTTGGTAACATTTCTGCCACTTTATGCTTGTACCGAGGGTCTAGTAGCGTTGCGACCCAGTACAGGTCCTTCTCCTTAAGCCTCTTGATACGGGGGTCCTTCAACAGGCATGACAGCATGAAAGACCCCATTCTCACAAGGTTGGATGCAGAGGTATCCATCTCCGCTTCCTCGTTATCAAGGACTGCATCATCCACGGTCTCCTCCCCCCAGCCACGTACAAGACCAGGGGTCCCTGAAAGGTCACCACCAGCCCCCTGGGAAGCCTGCTCCTGTTGGTCCTCCTCCTCCACAAAGCCACCTTCCTCCTCTGACTCCACTTCTGACACCTCTCCCTGCGTTGCAGCAGGTGCCTGGGTTCGTTCTGGTGATTCCGACCAGAAATCGTGCGCTTCCTGCTTCTCGTCACGCTGGTCTACAGCCTCATCTGTCACTCGTCGCACGGCACGCTCCAGGAAGAAAGCAAAGGGTATTAGGTCGCTGATGGTGCCTTCGGTGCGACTGACCATATTTGTAACCTCTTCAAAAGGGCGCATGAGCCTGCAGGCATCGCGCATAAGCACCCAGTAACGGGGGAAAAAAATCCCCAGCTCTGCAGATCCAGTCCTACCACCCAGTTCAAACAGGTATTCGTTGACGGCTCTTTGTTGTTGCAGCAGACGTTCCAACATGAGGAGCATTGAATTCCAGCGAGTCTGGCTGTCGCAAATCAAACGCCTGACTGGCATGTTGTACCGCTGCTGAATGTCAGCAAGGCGTGCCATGGCTGTGTAGGAACGTCTGAAATGGGCCGACACTTTCCTGGACTGCCTGAGAACGTCCTGGAATCCTGGGTACTTCGAGACAAAACGTTGGACTATTAAATTCAGAACATGTGCCATGCAGGGCACATGTGTTAAATTGCCCAGTCTCAGTGCTGCCAACAGATTGCTTCCATTGTCACACACCACTTTTCCGATCTTCAGTTGGTGTGGGGTCAGCCACCAATCGGCCTGTGACTGCAGAGATGACAGGAGTACAGATCCGGTATGGTTTCTGCTTTCCAGGCACGTCATCCCCAAGACAGCATGACAACGGCGTACCTGGCACGTCGAATAGCCTGGGGGGAGCTGGGGGTGCACAGGTGTGGAGGAGGAGGACCCAGCAGCAGAGGAGGAAGAAGAGGAAGAAGATGAGGTAGAGAGCGAAGGAGGAGTAGAGGTGGTGGCAGAACCGCGTGCAATCCGTGGCGGTGACACCAACTCCACTGTCGTTGTTGAGCCACACATTCCCTGCTTCCCAGCCATTACCAAGTTCACCCAGTGGGCAGTGTAGGTGACATACCTGCCCTGACCATGCTTGGAGGACCATGCGTCAGTAGTCATATGGACCTTTGGCCCAACACTAAGTGACAGAGATGCGGTGACTTGGCTCTGCACATGGTGGTACAGGTGTGGTATTCCCTTTTTTGAAAAAAAATTGCGGCTGGGTACCTTCCACTGCGGTGTCCCAATTGCTACAAATTTGCGGAAGGCCTCAGAGTCCACCAGCTGGTATGGTAAAAGCTGGCGGGCTAAGAGTGCAGACAAGCCAGCTGTCAGACGCCGGGCAAGGGGGTGACTCGCAGACATTGGCTTCTTACGCTCAAACATGGCCCTCACAGAAACTTGGCTGGGGGCAGATGACTGGGAATGGGAACTGGTGGTCAAGGTGGAAGGCGGAGTGGAGGGTGGTTCAGACGGGTCAAGGACAGCAGAGGTAGAGCAGTAAGATGCTGGACCAGAAGGAGGGTGGCTTTTAGTTTGCCTGTTGCCTTTGAGGTGTTGCTCCCAAAGTGCTTTGTGCTTGCCGTTCATGTGCCTTCGCATAGAAGTTGTACCTATGTGGCTGTTGGGCTTCCCAAGACTCAGTTTCTGACTGCACTCATTGCAAATTACAACACTTTTGTCAGAGGCACACACATTAAAAAAATTCCACACTGCTGACCTTTTTGAAGCTGGCAATCTGGCGGTAACAGTAGAAGTTGGCGGCGTTGGCGGCAATGGCGGGCGCGTTGGCCGGCTGACCACAGGTGCCGATACATGTTGTTGCCCTACTGTTCCCTGCGAGCTGTCCTCCCTGCTTCTTCTAAGTCTTATTCTCCTCCTGCCTCTCTGACTCTCCGTCTCTCCATCTGAACTATCCTCCTCTTGCTCTCTTCTACTGGGCACCCACAAAACATCAATCTCCTCATCATCATTCTCCTCAGATGCATCAATTTCTTCTGACAGCTCACAGAAGGAAGCAGCAGCGGGGACCTCCTCATCACTCATTATGTCCATCTCTGTTGTGTTCTCTGCCAGAATTAAATCTGGTGTAACGTCCTCATCTCCTTCATCTTCTTCTGCCAATAATGGTTGCGCATCACTCATTTCAAGAAACTCATGTGAAAATAACTCCTCTGACTCCAGTGAAGAAGGGGCGCCGGTGGTGGAGGAAGTGTTACGTGGGGTGGCCATAGCAGTGGAGGATGAGGATGTTGTGGTAAAGTTAGAAACGGTAGAGGATGGGGTGTGCTGTGTAAGCCAGTCAACTACCTCTTCAGCATTTTGGGAGTTCAGGGTCATTGCCTTTTTAAAACTGGGCAATTTCCTAGGGCCACAGGATAGCATAGCAGCACGGCCCCTAGTGCCTCTGCGTGGCGGCCTGCCTTTGCCTGGCATTATTTTTAAAACAACAACAACAACTCAGGTGGTGTTTCTGGAGACGGTATTATTATTGATATTTAGACAGTATGTGAACAAGCTCACACAGCTAGGTGGCAGTTGTTTGAAAATGAAGAACACACTGGGCAAACAATGCCTACAAGGTCAACGTATACACTACTACAGCAGTGGATATGGAATATATTATTGCTGCTTGAAAAACGTCACTCAGGTGGTGTTTCTGGAGACGGTATTATTATTGATATTTAGACAGAATGTGAAAAAGCTCACACAGCTAGATGGCCGTTGTTTGAAAATGAACAACACACTGGGCAAACAATGCCTACAAGGTCAACGTCTACACTACTACAGCAGTGGATACGGAATATATTATTGCTGCTTGAAAAACGTCACTCAGGTGGTGGTTCTGGAGACGGTATTATTATTGATATTTAGACAGTATGTGAACAAGCTCACACAGCTAGATGGCAGTTGTTTGAAATGAACAACACACTGGGCAAACAATGCCTACAAGGTCAACGTTTACACTACTACAGCAGTGGATACGGAATATATTATTGCTGCTTGAAAAACGTCACTCAGGTGGTGTTTCTGGAGACGGTATTATTATTGATATTTAGACAGAATGTGAAAAAGCTCACACAGCTAGATGGCCGTTGTTTGAAAATGAAGAACACACTGGGCAAACAATGCCTACAAGGTCAACGTATACACTACTACAGCAGTGGATACGGAATATATTATTGCTGCTTGAAAAACGTCACTCGGGTGGTGGTTCTGGAGACGGTATTATTATTGATATTTAGACAGTATGTGAACAAGCTCACACAGCTAGATGGCAGTTGTTTGAAAATGAACAACACACTGGGCAAACAATGCCTACAAGGTCAACGTATACACTACTACAGCAGTGGATACGGAATATATTATTGCTGCTTGAAAAACGTCACTCGGGTGGTGTTTCTGGAGACGGTATTATTATTGATATTTAGACAGAATGTGAAAAAGCTCACACAGCTAGATGGCCGTTGTTTGAAAATGAAGAACACACTGGGCAAACAAATTGAAACAATGCCTGCAAGGTCAACGTATACACTACTACAGCAGTGGATACGGAATATATTATTGCTGCTTGAAAAACGTCACTCAGGTGGTGTTTCTGGAGACGGTATTATTATTGATATTTAGACAGAATGTGAAACAGCTCACACAGCTAGATGGCCGTTGTTTGAAAATGAAGAACACACTGGGCAAACAATGCCTACAAGGTCAACGTATACACTACTACAGCAGTGGATACGGAATATATTATTGCTGCTTGAAAAACGTCACTCAGGTGGTGGTTCTGGAGACGGTATTATTATTGATATTTAGACAGTATGTGACAAGCTCACACAGCTAGATGGCAGTTGTTTGAAGAACACACTGGGCAAATAATGCCTGCAAGTGCACTACTATTGGTGCACTACTATGAAGAACAGCAAACAGCACTGTATATGTTAAAGAACAGTAAGATAAGTAAAATAAAAAAAAAATTATATGTATATTAAAAAAAAAAAAAATTCTCGGGTTGGTGCTGCTGAACTACTAGGAGCAGCACAGTAGCACACCAGTCCCACTCCCCAACAGTGCTAGACTAATAGCACTGGGCTCTTATAGTAGCAACTAGCAAAGTAAAAAAACAAAAAAGAAAATAAAAGCAGTCCTTACAAGGACTATTGGGTTATTACAGCAGTCAGCAGATGAGATCAGAAGAGATCAGTGCCCACAGCAGGCAGCTACATACAGAGCACTGCAGTAGAAGGTAGATTACTAGCCAGCAAAGCTACCTAACCTGAAATGTCCCTCAAATCCCTGCAGACTTCTGTCAGAGCAGTATCAAGTAGATTACTAGCCAGCAAACTTACTATCAACTGTCCCTCAAATCACTAACAGCTCTCTCCCTACACTAGCTCTTCCAAGCACACACAGGCAGAATGAAAAAACGCTGCAGGGCTTCAGTTTATATATGGAAGGGGAGTGGTCCAGGGGGTGTGGGGGTGGTCCAGGAGGGACAGCTTCCTGATTGGCTGCCATGTATCTGCTGGTCTGGGGTGAGAGGTAAAAAAAAAGCGCCAGGTAAGGCGAACCCAAAATGGCGAACGTCGCGCGACGTTCGCGAACATTCGGCGAGCGCGAACAGTCGATGTTCGCGCGAACAAGTTCGCCGACGAACAGTCCGCGACATCCCTACATTTCTGTCACCTGCTCTGACATTTTTTAGGGAGATAAGCAAGGATGAACAGTGCAAGCCCCTTAAAGAGGTTGTTCACCTTCCAAACAATGTTTTCAGTTCAGTTATTTTAAGATTGTTCCCCAGAAATAAAGACTTTTTTCAATTACTTTCCATTATTTATTTTTTTACTGTTTTTCCAAAATCTAAGTTTAAAGTTGAATGTTCGTGTCTCTGGTGTTTGAGTCTGGCAGCTCAGTAATTCAGGCGTAGACTCTAAACTGTTACAATTTTGCAGCATTTAGTTGATACATTTCTCAGCAGTATCTGTGGAATATTAGCAACAATTGTATCAAGTCTAACAGCTGCCTGTAATGAAACTCAGGGATTCTGCTCAGCAGGGACAAAGATAAGAAATGTATCAACTAAATGTATCAAATTTAGAACAGTTTACAGGGTCGACGACCCCCCCTCCCAGGGCTGCATTAGAAGGTGAAAAATGACACTTTACACTTCAATATTAGAAAAATGGTGATACATAGAAAAAGTCATCTGAAAAAGTCATTATTTATGGCGATCTATCTGAAAACAACTAGTTGTTTGGAGGTGAACTACCCCTTTAAAGACCCAACCATAACGGAAATGACACAAAAAGTGTACTATAACATCCAAAAATAAACAATTGTTGTGATCCATGTTTAAATAAAAATAACATTGAAGAAAGAGAAAAAAGAGAAGAGAAAAAGAGTAAAAGAATCACTTTTGAATAGAAACCTAATCACCAACAGCCGACATGGTCTTTTTCTTCACCTCCTTTCATCGTTGATGTGACGGTGGAATAGGTTGTGGCTTACAACACGTTCCTTGTCTAAAAAATCAGCTTGTTGAACAGAACTATTTTCATCCATTTGTGAAAGTATAGTGGAAAATATCCACACTCAGCCAGCAATTAACAATGGGAGAAATAAGCCTCATTCACCCTCTGCATCTTATCACATTTAACAGCAGCAATTCCATTTTGTAATTATCTGCTTGCTTGTTTCTCTGTTGAACAATATCCTTAGAGGACTCAATAAATCGTGATGCCTATGTTTATGTGCCAACAAAGACTTCAAGGCTTTAGTTAATTCAGCTGAAGCTTCTTTTTTTATCAGCATCATGAGGTCTAGGGAGCACTGTTTTAGCACTCCTGTATAGTTTTTGCAGAAGTCCAAGCTTGTATGTCCAATTGTTGGTACATTTACGTGTGTGTGTGTCAGTGTGTGTGTGTCAGTGTGTGTGTGTGTGTGTGTGTGTGTCAGTGTGTCAAGAATTTGTTATTGCTATTTTTTCATTTTTCTATGTCCACTTTTTGTAAATAATTCCAAATAAGTATAACTGCATAACCCCTGAGAACCAACAACTAGCCACAATCAGAATAATACTGCAAACTACTCTAGATAGTATGAAAGCATTTCAAGTGCCTAGTAAAACTAAATGTGAACCCTTCAAATAAATTGATAGACCATACGAGTACGAAAATTCCAAATTTTTTCCCATGTGATTTTTTCCAAGGATGTCTCTAATTTGGATTTGCAAATTTTTATATTAGGATTCAAAAGAAAGATTGGGGTCAACCCTACTGAGGAGTTAAGCATATATTTTGATAAATACTAAGTGCAATAACCGTTTGCCATAGCAGCATTTGGTGAAAAGTTAAATGTAACTAACAAATGGAAAGGACAAGGTGGTACTGTCTAAAGGTTGGACCTATCAAGAGTAAGGTAGAGTATTAAGTTGCATACATATCCTTTGCAGATCACCCTTTGCAAATCACAGTTGGCAGCACTAAAACAAAACAAAAAATATCTGTCATTACTTTCCCAAAAAAACAAAGGAAAAGAAGAACATTCAGTTTCATTTAAATCACTTTAAGGAGACATCTTAAAGGGGTGGTCCACCACCAGTTAACCGTTCATATGTTATAGAATGGACAATTCTAAGCAATTGGTCTTCATCATTTTCAATTTGTCTTCATAATTTATTTTTTATAGTTTTTATTTAATTATTTGTTGTCATCTTCCAACTCTTTCCAGTTTTCAAATGGGGGTCAATGACCCCATCTAAAAAAAACAAATGCTCTGTAAGGCTACAATTGTATTATTATTGCTGTTGTTTTATTACTAAACTTTCTATACACGCCGTCTCCTATTCATAGTCCAGTCTCTTATTCAAATCAGTGCATGGTTGCTAGGGTCATATAGACCCTAACAATCAGATTGCTAGAATTGCAGACTGGAAAGTTGCTGGATAAAAAGCAAAATAAAGCAAAAATCACAAATAATAAGAAATGAAAACCAATTGCAAAGTTTCTCAGAATTTCACATACAAACTACTACTACTTTAAATAGCGATAGTGAAGTAAATTAATTAAATTGGTATAGGCTCACAGTAGTATAGATGTCCATGCCCTGAACCTTTTAACAAAGATAAAAAACATCTAGCCAGAAAATTATGCAGGCAGGCACAAATTCGATTTTTCACAAAATGAAAAAAATTATACAGGTATGGGATCCGTTATCCGGAAACCCATTATCCAGAAAGCTCCAAATTATGGAAGGGTCATCTCCCATAGACTCCATTTTAAGGAAATAATTCGAACTTTTGAAAATGATTTCCTTTTTCTCTGTAATAATAAAACAATACCTTGTACTTGATCCAAACTAAGATGTGATTAATCCTTATTGGAGGCAAAACCAGCCTATTGGGTTTATTTAATGTTTACATGATTTTCTTGTAGACTTAAGGTATGAAGATCCAAATTATGGAAAGATCCATTATCCGGAAAACCCCAGGTCCCGAGCATTCTGGATAAAAGGTCCCATACCTGTGTGTGTGTATATATATATATTTTTTTTTTTTTTTTTTTTTATTAAAATACTTCCGTATTTTGTGCCTCCTGGGCTATTTTTTATCAATAGTAGTAATCCATCATGAAACCAACATGAAAAACACAAGCATACTAGTTTTACAAAATAGTTGTGAATATGATTCTTTGGTACTAAAGTACAGTATGCAAAGAACTTCTAAAATGCAATAAGCATTTGGGTGTTGCATTAATATAATGTATAGGAACTTAAAGTCTTTTGAATAGTGTGTGAATGGAAACATACCCTCTAGTAAGAGAACACATTGCATTTATGGCCCACAAAAGTAAAAATGTTGTAAAATGTAAACTAAAATAATATTAGGAAAAAGCGTTTAAACAGACAACACAAAATTAATATTAAGCATCCCGTCATCCCCCTCATTACCTTGTTAGATGACTTGTATTAAAGGCAGTGGTGCAAAGAAATCAGTAACTGGGTCTCGACCATTTCTGCGGTACTGCAGATACACATTTCAACTTACAAAGAAATTATGAGTGCTGAGGATGCTAGCCTAGGTGATAAGTGCACTGGACTAGAAATTATAGCTTCATTGTGATTCTTCAAGTCTCTCTTCTGCTGTTTAAAATTATATGTGGAAACAATTACTGATAATAATAAAATCGAGAAGATAGAGAACCTGCAGAAAACTCAAAAGTAGCTGTAGAATTGCGTTGCTGAGAATGCAATGTATAAGTGAAATTAAAGGGAGCATATTTTATTTTTAATCCTGTGTGTGATTTGTCATTTATATCTCAACTATTTTAATGCTAAATAACATGACTTGTGAGCGGCATTATGGCTACTAGTAGTAAAATAACTAGGGAAAGATTATTAGACTCAGTAGATCCTGCATGCATATAAGTCATGTTGAATTTTCCCCCATGCTGACATTTTTCACCAGCTCAAACTATTACTATAGTGAAAATGTCATCAGAATGGAAAGTAGAGCAATTTGTCAATGTAATATTGTAGAGTAGTGTTTGTAGAGTAGTTTCTGCATGTCCTACACTGATATACAGATAGGCTTGTTTGCAGTGTAGAAGAAGTGCTTAAGGGTTTATACCACAACTATGTATAATATATAAGACCACCATAAAACAAACTCTGATTTTTTTCATTTATCAATAGGTTCATGAAATGGGAAGAAAGGAGGTTTCATTATAAGGGTTTTTACAGTGAGAGTAGTTTTCAGGGATTTCTCTCCCTTATGTGGTTGTACTGGCAGATTCATGTTTCAAAAGAGGGTTGGCCACCACTTTAGCAAAAAGTTTGTTAAAATTAACTCATAGTACAAAATTGATTCAAAAACTAGTTTTATTTATGTATTTGTTTATTTGCCTTCCTATGGATCCCATTGAAGTTAGACAGGTTTACTTGGAGGTAGTGATGGGAGAAAAGTTGCACTGCTTGGAAAATGCCCATTTACTTCATTGCGGTTTGCAGATTTTTGCTGTAAAGTGAAATGGGACAGATTTACCCATCGCTACTTTGAGGTGACTCTTTTTTGTAGCAGATCGGGTCCGGACTGAGAATTAAAATAGGCCCTGGCATTTCAGGTACACAGAGGCCCAATCAGCCCCCACCAGCCCACTAAATACTGACTTTCTATGGGACCTTATAGCAGCCCCTCTGGCATTTGCCAGAACCCACAGATTGCCAGTCCGGGCCTGTAGCAGATCTATTATGAAACTACAGTATGTAATGCAGCCCATTGGTAGTATTATGTGACCTCCTTCTTCTCTTTTCATCCCTATACCATTGTGAAAATTAAAATAATCAGCTAGTTGCCAGGCTAATAAATTACAATTCAGGTTTAACATTAGAAACAAAAGGAAAAGAGGAGAAATTCAGGCACTTAGTATCATTGCATATCAAAATTCTGAATGTGACTGCACATTTGGCTCAGATCCCCACCTTTACACAAAACATATAGGCAATTATTTCTCAAAATCAGAAAATGTATGATCATTTTCTGAAAAATACTCCAATCAAATCTGCATGGATTTTTACCTCTTATTTATCAATACATTTTCCCGAAAATTTCCTGTTTCGGACTATTGCCCAAAAATCTTTGGATTATTTCACGAAACCCAGCGTAGATCAGGTTATTTTCAGAACTTCTCCCATTGACTTCTACATGAACTTGGCAGGTCTGAGTTGGAGTACTTTTTTATTCTGACTTTTAACACCCTCTGGGTTTAATGAATTCTGAAAAATGTGGGGGTTTTTTTTGTAAAATGTTTTTTTTCGAGTTTGTGCTTTAATAAATAACCCCCTTAAAGTGCTTATTTATCCAAATAACATACAAATAACTCACACAACTACAGATGGGGTGTCCACCATCCATAAATGATAAAATCACTGACACAGGCATTTGGAGACACATGTAGTCTTATCACTAAACATAAATTGATCGTTTAACCCGATTTATCAATACATTATTCCGAAAATTTCTTGTGCAGGAAAAAACTCAATAAAATCGTGAAAAAATCTAAATCATGCAAATATTTTGGATTTGTCACCAAAAACTGCAACTTTTTTGGATTTGACGACCGAAAACCACGAAATCTTCAGATTATTGCACGAAACCCAGCGCAGATCAGGATATTAACATCTGCCATTGACTTCACTACATGAGCTCAGCAGGTCTGAGTTGGAGTACTTTTTTATTCAGACTGAGGACCATTGGACTTTAATAAATCTCAAAAAAATTTGAGTATTTTCTTCTATGGAAAAAATAATGGTTTTCCACCAGAAAAAAATCAGACTTTGATAATTAACCCTCTTAGATTAACAAAGGATTTATTTATGATGAGGAAGGCAGTGTTTTAAAAAATAGGCACAGTGCTCCATTTTTGCCCTTTGCACATTGTCCTCTTCTCTCTTGGCTAGAGGCCTCTGATCTGTTTTTGTGTACAGAGATCTGCGCTGTCTTCGGTAGCACTGTATTCATGAGAACTGGGAAGGGAGCGTGCTGGGTGTCCTACAACAGGGCTGTTTAGCAAAAACGGATGCTGTGCTCTGCACCGTACATTGGATGTGTTTAAATTGGTGGCAGGTGCAGAGCAACACCATTCCTGAGCTACAATGGTTGAATAAAATGCTCAGGGGCTACATAAAGCCCTCATATATGGTAGACAAACCTCTTATGGCTAGGAGCTAGAAAAAACTGAACACTCAAGCAAATGACCTCATTCCAAACACCTCATTTCAGTTCAATAATCTGCCAAGAATGAAAGGGACTGCGATGTTTGAGTGTGCACTTCTTTATTTCCTAATTTATTGGCTGGGTGCACAAAAAGCTCACATACGGAAAAAAGACTCACCCTTCTATAACATTCTTTCACAGGTATTACACTGTTCCTTTTTTACACCAATTGTTATAAAGAATAGCATTTGTATTTTATTAGAAATTAGGATTTGCACCATCTGCATTCCATGATTTCTCTTCACATCCATTGCTTCTTTGAATACCATTCTGTATTAGCAGGGATTTAGGTTTGCACCAAAGGGGGGGGGGTTGTTATAGTGGACATGGCTTTGTGATTTTAATGGCAGGGTCTGTAAGCACTGTTACCCTGACGAAGGGGGGGCCAAAACATTGGTTCTTGCACATATTATTAATAACCTTCCCAAGGTTTTTCTATATACATACACACACACAAACTAAGACAAACAGGGTTAAACCAACAAAAAGGCATAAAGAATCATTAGTATTTCACAAAATGAATGCTATTAGTTATTTAATGGTACGTATGATTAATCATTAATTACCTAGTAGAAATGATAAATGGGTTATCACTAAATTCATTAAAATGATAAAATATAAGCACAAACCATTCTAATTATGCTTAAAATGAATGTGATTATACTTTCAATGAGATCCACAAAAACCTTTTCAAATGTACGTCGTTTGAAACCGAAAGCTAATCCTCAACACTAGAAATGTTTTAATAAAGTTTGATGACCATTGCTTGCCATTTAAACAATAGAGCTTATCTACAAGCACAAGTGCAGCGTGCAAAGTACATTTTTAGCTACCAGTCACCATGTTTTCACCCCGGGTGCAGAATTTTCTCTCACAAATCCAGTATAGTCTTATCCCAAGGGTCGTTTTGGCTCCCTGTCCTATGATTCCTTATATCCAACCAACCACATACTATTATTATATTATATATGACCTCACTGCCACAATTCATCTCAAACTCAGGCACAATCTCCTTCAAAAGCAAGTGGCACAAGTCCTGTCCTACAAATCTAATAGACTGTGTCTGTCTAGGCAAAGCACCGGTTACATTAGACCCTCTCTTCACAGGATGGGCTTTTGCTGCATGAAAGATTGAAGGAATGGTGTTGTGCAACTACACCTTATTTGTGAGACATGAAGAACTGGACGCCAGAAGTTTCTTGAACAAAACAATTAGTAACAGGCTTTATTCTCTTAAAGTGTTATCAGGGATGTCATACTTACAATTTTTGAGACATTTACAACATCAGGTAACATCATAGCAAACTCATTGTGACATCCCTATGGAGAAAGCATACCAGATTTGATAGATGCATCCTCAGGATCTCTGAACTATGACCTGGATCCCCAAACATTGGATCAGGGAAATCACTAAACCTAAATCTCTATTAAGCTTAGTGATCCCTATACTACATGCCAGTCTTGTCTGAAGGGAGAGCTACTCCCTTGTTATACCTCCTATTCTGAGCAAAAGCTACTCTTGGTCACTAGTTCTATCTGCCTCACTTTCCTATAAAGTGCTTACCTGCCTATACCTCATTCATAGGGTCCTTGTATCCCAGACTTCACCAAGGGCCTCACCACCATTGGGGCCTTTCCTTACTGGTGCCTATGCTCCAGGCTCCCAGCAGCATCCACTCCCTCCTTAAGTGGAAAGCAAAAGAGGAACATCCACCGTCTGCCCAGCACTATACTGAAGTGTGACATGAAGTGACCATCAGCCTCTGAAACAATTATACTCTTTAAACATTATGCTAATAACCCAAACTAAAAAAGACATTTCCTCCTGCCCAGCAAACAGGGTATAAGGAAATACATGCATAATTCTCGCTCCAAAGTAGAAGATAAAGCTGCATGTGAGCTGTTGTACAAACCTCAGGATTTATAGAAGAAGGTCACTGATGGTGCTTTTCGGGCATATAATAAATATATAAGCATAATACAATAATTTAACAGCAGATTGTAATAACCTTTTAAGGAAAATATATACTTGGCAATGAAGGGGTTCTTATACAAGATGCAGTGGGACAATGGTTTAACACATAAAGTGCAGACAAGTTACGTCTTGCATATATATTGCAAATAAGAGAAAAAAGGGGATGACCACATATTGTAGAAAGGGACTCGGAAAACTCATATTCTGAGCTCTGATATACTTACATTATTAATCTTACACAGAAGCAGCACCAAAGTATCCATAATCCATTAAATAATAATGTCAAGTTTTTAAGTATTACTATCCTGAATCCAGCAGGTTAAAAGTAGGGAAGTTTCTGCCAAATGCAAAATTAAATAGAATTAGTAATATATTTAAGGTTAAGCATATAGCACTTTTAAACACAAATAAAGAACCTCCATTAAAAATTTCTGGCAAAGAACTTTACAGTTAAATATTTAAAGAGCACATAAGTATTGTAACAGGAGGACAAATATACAGCATTGGAAAAATTGGAATGAATAATTGGGAACAACCTTATTTAAAGGTTGATGTAATTTCCATCATCACAGAAATATTATTTTATAGCACGGAGTAAATCATATTGCTAACACTTAAGGGGCTGAACACACTGCCTGTGACCTCATGGTTTTAAGTGAAATAATTCAGTATATACACATTCATTTTTTTTAAAGGCAACCTTTATTACAGAACCGTGCAAAAGTGTTATGTCAGCTTTCAGATGTTTCCACCAAATGTAGAGAAGTGAGGTATTTTCTTCCAATAGACAGCACTCCAATAGTATTAAAACCGTCTTTATTTGTAGGACAGCAGCACAGAAGTGAGGTATCCAGAGACATATGATTTTTTTATAATCTTCCACATATTTCATTATGTTGGGCCCCAACTTTAGATTAATAAAGTGTTCTTGCTTATAATACACAGATTCAGTTCTCAACATGGAAGTTAAACTAATTTGATAGACTAAACAGATTTGGTTTCGGGAATTCTATTAGAATATACTATTAGCACATAACTAAAATAATCAGGAATTATTAAAATACTCCTTAAGAGCATTCTATATGGTTTCACATGACATAAATGCATGTAGTAAAAGCCACAGACTTTTTAGTAAGCTTTATAGAAACTCCAAATGCTAATACGGTCTTGCTGAGATATCTATACTTTTAAATATTATATATATATATATATATATATATATATATATATATATATATATATATATATATATATATATATATATATATATATATATATATATATATATATATATATATATATATATATATATATAGTGTTGCACTTGAAAATGTGGGCAAACCCCAAACCCTGTGTTAAACAGGGAGGGGGGAACATAATGTATGTAAAAAACAAGAATATTCCAGTGCATTATACTCCTCTAAATATAGAATGAGGCAATGTGCTGAGAAAAGTTGTGGTTCAGGCTAATTTATTTATAATTCTCTCCAAAAGCCCTACTAGTCCCGCCCATCTGCTCCACTTCCTGTTGCCTCCTTTCCCAGGCTATGCAGGGGACCCGACTGAACTCAGCACACTGCACTGTCGGATAGGAAGCAATTAGCAGCTAGGCAGGCCTGATAAGGAAATGAAGCGTGACTCTGCTTGCGTCAATGCAGGGCTATGATTGGCTACTCTCTTCTACTGTGCTTCAGACAGGGACTGTAAGGACATACTTATGTCATATGAAATACAAACAGGGCACGCAATAATTTTTGTTAGCACCTGTTTTTTTATACCATAATAAATGGGTGCAGGTCACAATATGGCCACATCGAAGAGGACATCCAAGAAGACCAAGAGGATGAATAGACACATAGGTTAGAAACATTGGTACCTCATGGCCTTAATCCTATTTAATAAAGTTGAAGTGTCTCTGCGTCCAGTCCCTGTGTCCGTGGGATTGCGCTACTGCGCATGTGCCCCACGGACCGTCTAGCGCCCGTTAATTTAACGGACTTAATGTCTAGTAAAGAATATGACTAGAGTAAGATTTAGTGGTGATTTATTTTGGGTTGCTGTCCTTTATTTGAAGTTGCAAATATAGTTCTTTTAATGTTAATTTTATTCGTTTTTTCACAGGTTTATTCATAAGAACAATCGATTTTTGGTAAGTGGTGAAGGGATTATAAACTAAAGTGAGAGATATGTGACTTTTTTTTAGATATTAAAGTAACAGATATGTGATTTGCTACAATGTAAAGTGCACTTTTTCATCTCCAATTTGTGCCTGAATGTTAGCCTCCCATCCACTTTGACGTAGGGGCACATTTACTAAGCTCGAGTGAAGGATTAGAAGGAAAAAAACTTTCAATTTCGAAGGTTTTTTTTGGCTACTTCGACCTTCGACTACGACTTCGAATCGAACGATTCAAACTAAAAATCGTTCGACTATTCGACCATTCGATAGTCGAAGTACTGTCTCTTTAAAAAAAAAAACTTCGACCACCTACTTCGCCACCTAAAACCTACCGAGCACCAATGTTAGCCTATGGGGAAGGTCCCCATAAGCTTTCTAAGTATGTTTTTATCGAAGGAAAATCGTTCGTTTGATGAATTAAAATCCTTCAAACCGATTTTTCCCACTATCGTTCAATCGAACGAATTGTGGTAAATCCTTCGACTTCGATATTTCAAGATTTTACTTTGACGGTCGAATATCGAGTGTTAATTAACCCTCAATATTCGACCAATAGTAAATGTGCCCCTTAAACTGGCCATAGATGTTGAGATTTTTAAAAGATCAGATCCTGATCGTGAGACCACGATCTTCTCAGAACGATCGTACGAATTTACCATCAACTAAAAAGACCAATTTACCAGGAAAACAAAGGGGAGCTGCCTGCTTGGCCCTGCAAACATTTTTTGACCTGGCCGATCAATTTCCCGACAGATGTCGGCCGAAAAATCGTAAGATGTACGATCGTTCGAATACCACTAACCGCACGATAATTTAGAAGGATTGGTCGGACTTCCCTAAAATCGGTCGTTCGGCAAGAAGAATCGTCGCGTCTATGGGGACCTTTAGACTTTGCACATAGCACTTAAGATCTTTCCCCTGATATGATTATGTATATATCTATTATGTGATTTGTCTTCTCCGTGTATACTTTTATATATACTGTATATATTTTGTACTTTTATGCACTGTACAGTGATGCAGTTTCTTAACAGCTTTACAAATAAAGTTATACATACATTGTGTTGGTAAGTGTAATATTGTGTAATATGGTGTTTTGTCCATAGAGGTCACTGTGATGCACTGTATAGAGTATACAGTAAAGCTGGCCATAGACGCAAAGATCCGATCGTACGAATTGTGGATTCGTACAATTTTCGGACCGTGTGTGTAGAGTCCCGACATCTTTCGTCCGGCGGAGATCGGTCGTTTGGTCTGTCGCCTCCCGATAATATCTCTGCATGTATTGCCGATCGTACGATTTTCAGTGGGAGACATAACTATCGTACGATTGCTGTCAGAGGTAGAACAGTGGCTGATCTGTTCTTTTACTACTTTATTTGATCGGAATAGTAAGACTTTGATCTGAATGGTTAGTGGCAGGTCGGGGGATGGGAAAGTCCCATCGTCTATGGCCAGCTTAAGTGTTTGAACACATGCTGCTTTTAGTAGCTTGATGGTCTGATGGTTGGTCTGATGATTGGTCTGAAACGTTGCTGGTGCCCAGGTCAGAGCCCTTAAAAAATACAGACAAGAACCCTAGGAAATCTATGGAGGGTCCAACAAAGTGGCAATTTTTAAAGATTATTATTTTCATCCCAGAGCGAAACAGACACCATATGTTTTCCATTATTGCCTACAAAATTAGGGGTATCTTCAGTTATGCTATATGTCTCCTTTAATGATCGGGTCAGTAGCCTGTAACTGTACAGTATATTCAACCCTGAAACTACATACTTTGAAGAAGTAATCTCCCAGATGCAACAAACAGCTCCCTTATGGAGGACCAACATGTACATATTTACCCTTCACTGAATCTTTTTGGCCACACCTGTTATCTGGCAATGTAGCAACTTCTGATTGGCTAATAACATTTTTTAAAAAATTCACCGCAAGATGGCAGATTACAGATGTACACCCCTTATTCTGAACAGCATTAGTAAGTACTAGATATAGTATACATTTTTCGTTCGGTATTTTCATTTCTCTGAATGTTTTCATCCTCTCAGAAGTATTAACCTACCATTTATTACAATGCATATTATTATGCCATCTGCTCCCTTGCTGTCCAATACACACATAGAATTCACATGCTGCTGTACATGGTTTATCGAAATCAGCAGGTTCCTGCTTTTATGTATATACACATAGGTTTAATGTGATATACAATAACACATGGAATAAAAATATAAATCACTTATGCATAAAACTGCCATTAGTCAAAGTAGGGCTTCACTACCATTTACTGTATATCATTTATATTTTCTTGCAGATAATGATTATATGCATACAGAGGATATAGCCACTATTAGGGTAGAATAGCTATACACTATTATTTATCGTGCTGCTCTGTATAATAATGGTAACAATTTATTAGTAATAGAATGCAGCTCACATTAACAAGAATTGCAGCGTTGCTCAGTGTTGAGCAAATCAGCAGTGATTAAGGGTCAATAAAGGTAAAAGCCAATTATTACATTCACTAAGTAGGAGTTTATTTGTGTTTACATTTAAATGCAAGTACTATTTGTTATTTCTTGTTGAATTCTGCTTTTATTGGGCTGTGTGCAATGTTTTTAGGTAGAAACCAGATAGTATTAACACAGACTGATACTTGCATTAATCAACTTTTACTTTTATTCTGTGCATAATGCTGCCTCCTTAAAGGAACAGTAGCACCAAAAAATTAAAGTGTTTTAAAACAATGAAAATCGCTACACTGGTGTGACGCACTGGTAAACCTTGTGTGCTTGTTTCAGAAACTCTACTATAGTTCATATAAACAAGCTGCTGTGTCGCCATGTGGGCAGCCATTCAAAGCTGAACAAGGAGGAAAGGAACAGGAAAAACAGCAGATAACAGATTAGCTCTGTAGGATCAGATTTATCTATCTACTGTGGGTCCTTCGTTTGAATGGCTGCCCCCCAGCTTATATATAAACTATAGTAGAGTTTTTTAAGCAAATCCACCAGTTTTTACCAGTGCAGGCCAACTGCGTATTATATTGTCAGTTACTGTACCTTTAAAAGTGAGTTGTCTGTTTCGTAACCAATAGTAAACTTGTGAACTAGGGTAACAGCTACTAATTAATTTAAAGGATTTGCAACAATTAAATAAGTTGGAAATACCTTGTATAAAATATTAAGTATAAAACCTATAAAAAAAAGGTCCAATAGGTTCTAAAGGACCTCAACAGCTTTTACTTGGTGAATTTTTATATCTTGAATTTTTAGAGTTTTACATAAATACAGAAAAAAACAAAAATTTGCAGAGATTTGTGGGAAAAAAAGAGATTCAAATGTTCGTAAATAGGCCTCTTGGGGGGTTATTTATTAAAACCCAAATGCCACTATAAAATCCTTATTTTTAGTGAAAAAAAATAGATTTTTTTGGGGATTTATTATACCCCAAGCATGGAAAAAATCTGAATCCGATAATCAGACATCTTAGACCTGCCGAGTTTTATATAAGTCAATGGGAGAAGTCCCGAAGATATCCTGATCTTTGCTGGGTTTTGTGCAAAAAGATTTTGTGGTTTTCAGGCAAAAATCTGAACATGTGTACTATTCAAATACATTTTCCTTAAAACTTATTTCCCAAAGTTTTTTTGATTTTTTTCCCTTATAAGAAATTTTTCAGGAAAATGTATTGATAAAAAAGAGGAAATAACCCTTGCTGATTTGGTTGGAGTAGATTATAGAAAATAATGAGACATTTTTGGATTTTGATAAATAACCTCCTTGGTGTCTGAAAACCAGAGCTGTTTTCACAAGTGCATGACATTTAAATGTAAATAAACCACTTTTATTTTGGTGTTACTTGTCCTTTAACAATACAACGCTAAAGAAAATATCCCTTTCCAAATCAGATACAAACCTGGTTGCCTAAATATAGGGATCAATTAAAAGGTGGAACTTGATGGATGTGTATATTTTTTCAACCTAATTTACTGTTACTATGTTACTATGTAATTGTGTTTTAAATATTCCTGCTGCAAGACACTGAGACATTTCTGTTATCTCCCAAAATAAAGGGGCAGATTTACATAGGGTCAATATCGAGGGTTAATTAACCCTCGATATTCGACTGCCGAATGTAAATCCTTTGACTTTGAATATCGAAGTCGAAGGATTTACCGCAAATAGTTTGATTAAACGAAAAAAACGATCGAACGAAGTCCTGTACATATCACATACTCACTCAATAGTTGTCAACATTGTGTTCCCTTGACCCTTAGTAGCCCTCAGCTGATAAAAAAGTATGGTGTCCCAGAATGCTGAATAAATCACAGGGTGCTGGTTCAATTGCTTTTTAGTGTATAAAACAAATATGCCATTGCTGCCCATGAAAACATGCAAACAGTGCTGCACCTTCCACATCACTCCCCAGTCTTGACCTGGACAGATCATAAATGGATAGAGCAATGTTCCCTCTAATTTTTTTTTTTGGGGGGGGGGGCTTGTGCAAATTTGAAAGACCACTGTATGTATTTGTGCAGAGCACAGTGTACGGCAGTGGAGTTTATTTGTTCTGAAAATTCTATATCTAATTTATACCAACCAAGCACTGCAGTGTCTTTTTTTATCATTTGCAGTTCTATTTTAGAAGCAGATGCACGTCTATAGGGCAAAAAAAACCTATAGGCTTAGTACATCCAACTGGCCTTGCAATCACTTCCACTATCTGGACTGTGTGTCTCACCGAAATGCAAGCTGGAGTGTCTACATTCTGCTTTCAGTCTGTCATCAAAAAGTCCCAGTGTGTGCAAGGAAGAGCTGTACTGTCCAAAATTGTCAGTTTACTGTTCCAATACATTGTTTATATGCTAAATTAATTGATGAGCCACACATGATTTACACCAGCAGGTTCACTGTATCAAAACGTAAACAGTCAGTAAGAGATGGACCAGAAAAGACCCCATTCTCACAAATATATTATAAGTATAGCAAAAGTTGTGTACTACATCTAGCTCATCTAGGGTTAGATGCCTACTTTCTAGGCATTTTCCTTCATGTGTCCTTCGATGATCCCTACAACAAGATGGCAGCTGGTGATATTTATTAGGTGCCTTATTACCTCTTCCTTAAGGAGTGCCAAAATTAGTGCCCAGTCATATGGAATTTAGACACCCCCCCAGCCAGTTTTAAAATTAGTTGAACTCTTTTTACAAAGTGAACCCTCTATAGTAATGATATAACTACTGTATGTATAGGGGTGAGATCAATCCCAAAACCTGTTTTTTTGTTGTCGTTTAGAAGACTTATCTTCGATGCAAGGGGTTTTGCCAATGAAGCCTCTTCACTTATACAAAGCCTTTGTTTTTACATCTGATCAACATTTGCAATACCTATTAATAGCACCCTGCTATTAAGTATTAAGAAGTATTATATTGGCAGCTGCTGCACTGTCAAGTAATCATAGCTTGTTCCAAAGCCACACATCTGCCAGACTGGTGAACTTGATGAGGTTCCTGTTTTGCTTTTACTGTAATTAGCTTTAAGAAAATTACCGCTAGTAATGTAATGATCCAGTACTGCCTTTGACTAAGTCATTATTGCTCTATTTTTTGGGATAAAAGGGAAAGTCTTGAAATGTCAACAGTATGAAAATGCAATTCAATTCAGAAAAACGTATCTCATGGATTATCACGTGAAAACTCTATTGCAGTCTATCGGGGAAAAAATTGGAAGTAAATTAGGAGAAATGTTTTTTCTCTTCAAATTGAATCTTGGCCATGACTTTTTTTGTGACAAACTACAAGAAAACTTTTTCTCACTGAATTGAATCTGACCCTATATGTCCCTCTTCAAAATTGTTTATTCCGTTATCCTTCAGATATCCATGGTGAACTGCATGGACTCTGCCTTTCTCTTATCACTATGAATGCAAGTAGGATCATGTTTCCCCCCTCTTAGATATGTATTTTAGACATGGCGCCTCTTGGATTAGGCCAGGATTCAGCCTTTTTTAGCCAAATCCTCATGCCTGGATGAACTGAATTTGAATTCATCAAATCATGTGACTTTTTATTAAAAAATGTCCAGTTCTCTTCTTCCCTTCTTGCCTCAGTTTGCATATGCTAATTAGGATTTGCACTCAGTTCGGTATTTGGACGAATCTTTCACAAAGGATTCTGGGGTACAGCCTTACCCCAAAATAGTGGATTCAGTGAATCCATAGTGGATAAAGATAGTAATCTCTTTGGACTTTGCTGAGAAGTGGGATTTGTTTCAGCAACAATATAAAATATATAGTAAATAAAGTACCCCCTTTTGTAAAATATAAGGATATTATAAGTTACCGAGGAGTTTCATGACCATATAAAAACACGAGGCCGAAGGCCGAGTGTTTTTATACAGGTCACGGAACTCCGAGGTAACTTCTAATATCCTCATATTTTGCAACTGGGGGTACTTTATTTATTATAATACACAAGTTTCGGTGAGTCATGTGACAGAACTCACCGTTTATAACTGATGACATCAGAACTCACCGTTTATAAGGATATAAACAGGATATTCATGGCTTTTGTGTATTATAAGGATATTATACTGTAAGTCAGCAAAGAATTCCATGACCATATAATGTTTTTATACAGGTCATGGAACTCCGAGGTTACTTCTAAAATCCTCATATTTTCCAACAAGGGGTACTTTATTTATTATAATACACAAGTTTAAGTGGCTTTTGGTCACATTGAACATTTTCTGTTGCAAAAGGTTGCTATTGCTTTTCATTAAAATTCAAAATGCAGGATTTCACCATAAATCCATGCATGGCAAAGTATTTTGCTCATCAACAAATTTGTACTAGGAAATCTTTATGGTTCCCCGGCAATCCAAGTTTTATCACATTTATTGAAACTTTCCTAATTGTCATGTAGGCTTAAAGGAACAGTAACACTAACAAAAATAAAGTGTATTTAAAGTAATGGAAATATAATGTCTCGTTGCACTGCACTGGTACAACTGGTGTGTTTATTATTATTATTATTATTATTATCATGTATTTATATAGCGCGAACATGGTGTTAAATGTGATTATACAACTAAATCACATGAATTATATACATAGAACATATGGAGTTACATACATCACAATAAATACCGGTACAAAAGGTGAGGAAGGCCCTATACAGAAAGAGCTTACACTCTAAAAGGAAGGGAGTAATACACAAGGTGTGGGAGTGGGTAAGATCGAATTAAGTGGGTGAGAAATGTGGTACTGTATGTGGTGTTGCGTTTGGTAGTTAAGCAAAGTGAGGGTAGGCTTCTCGAAAGAAGTGTGTTTTAAGAGATTTCTTGAAAGCAGAAAGGTTGGAAGAAAGTCGGACAGACCATGGGAGAGAGTTCCAGAGGAGGGGTGCAGCCCTTGCAAAGTCTTGAATGCGAGCATGTGAGGAGGCAATGCGAGAAGAGTTGAGTAGCAGGTCAGTAGAGGAGCGTAGTAAGCAGTTGGGTGAGTATATAGAGATGAGTTCAGAGATGTAGGGTGGGGCAGAGTTATGAACTGCTTTGAATGTCAGTGTCATTAATTTGAATTTAATTCTGAGAGGCAGTGAAAGCCAGTGCAGGGATTGACAGAATGGCGAGGCAGAGAAGGAGCGGTTGCTGAGGTGTATGATCCTCGCAGCAGTGTTCATTATGGACTGGAGAGGTGACAGTCTCTGGAGGGGAAGGACAATTAAAAGAGAGTTACAGTAGTCTAGATGTGATATGACGAGAGAGTGAATAAGAATTTTGGCAGCATCTTGGGTGATAAATGATCGTATTTTGGATATGTTCCTTAGGTGGAAGTGACATGATTTAATAAGTGACTGGATGTGAGGAGGGAATGACTGGGCAGAATCTAGAATAACCCCAATGCACCGGGCCTGGGGAGAGGGCATGATAGTGGAATTGTTAGCTATGATGGATACTTCCGGGATGTTACTGGTGTTAGTTGGAGGAAAGAGAACCATTTCAGTTTTAGAGAGGTTTAATTTAAGATAGCGTTGTGACATCCAGGTAGAGATAGCGGACAGGCAGGAGGAGATGCGAGTTAGGAGTCCTGGGTTGAGATCAGGAGATGAGAGATAGATCTGAGTATCGTCAGCATAGAGGTGGTAGTGGAAACCATACGAATTTATTAATTTGCCAAGGGAGGAAGTATAGAGGGAGAATAGTAATGGTCCCAGGACAGAGCCTTGAGGAACTCCAACAGAAAGAGGTAGGGGAGAAGATGATACTCCATTGTAGGAGACACTGAAGGAACGATTGGTGATGTAAGAAGAGAACCAGGACAGGGCTGTGTTACGAAGACCAAGTGAATGGAGGGACTGGAGGAGGAGAGGGTGATCTACAGTGTCAAATGCAGCTGAGCGATCAAGCAGTATTAGTAGTGAGAAATGATTGTTGGCTTTAGCAGTTAAAAGGTCATTAGTTAGTCCGGTCAGGGCAGTTTCAGTGGAGTGTTGTGGCTTAAAACCAGATTGTAGGGGGTCCAGCAGGTTATTGTCAGAGAGGAATGAGTTTAGTCGGTGTAGATTAGGTGCTCAAGTAGTTTAGAGATGAAAGGTAGCAGAGAGATAGGCCGGAGGTTGTCAAGATTGGAGGGATCAAGAGAGGGTTTTTTTCAGAATGGGGGTGACTAGAGCATGTTTTAGTTGAGAAGGAAACAGTCCAGTTGAGAGCAAGAGATTAAATAGGTGAGTTAAGGCTTTGATTAGACAAGGATTGGTATTGCAGAGAAGTTTTGAGGGAATTGGATCAAGCGGGCAGGTGGGAAGGTGGGAAGAGGTCAAAAGCTTTGAGACTTCCTCATCAGTGACAGGGGTGAAGGAGCACAGGAGAGACTGGGGAGTGTGGAGGGAGGGTGGTGGAAGTTGGGGTTGAGTAGTGGAATGTCCCTTCTGATAGTGTCAATTTTGTTTTTGAAGTGCTCAGCAATATATTGAGCAGAGACAGATGTGCACGGAGGGGGTGGAGAAGGGGAAAGGAGAGTGTTAAAGGTGGAGAAAAGTTGTGCTGGTTTTTTAGAAAGGGAGTTAATGAGTGAAGAAAAGTATGTTTGTTTGGCTTGGAAGAGGCTGGTGTTATAGGAGCGCAGGGCAGATTTGTAGCTCCAAAAGTATAATTCTGAGTGGGATTTGTGCCAGCGACGCTCAAGTGCATGTGAGTGTCTTTGGAGGGCTTTTGTATGAGCAGTATGCCAAGATTGAAGTGGTTTGGGTCTAGTTTTAGTTTATGTAGGAGCAAGTGCAAGGGCAGTGGTGAGAGTACTATAGTTGACAGGGGAAACCACATTAGGACAAGAGATATTAGAGTAAAGAGAGTCAAAGGAAGAAGAGAGATGTGACACGTCTACAGCTTGCAAGTCAAGGTAAGTATGTGTTTGGGGAATAGCAGGGGGTGAGGAGGGAGTTAGTGAGAGTCGAAATGTGAGCATATTGTGATCAGAGAGGGGAAATGGTGAGTTAGTAAAATTGGTGGTTGAACAGAGTCTGGTAAAAATGAGACCCAGAGCATTACCATTGGAGTGAGAAGGGGAGTCTGAGCACAAAGATAAGCCTAGGGAGGAGGTTAGTGAAAGAAGTTTAGAGACAGAAGGGTTGTTAATGTTGTTAACAAGTATATTAAAGTCACCTAATATGATGGATGGGATGTTAGACAGGCCCGGATTTGTGGCAAGGCCACATAGGCCCGGGCCTAGGGCGGCAAAAAATAGGGGCGGCATGCCGCCCAGCTGCATTATGGGGACGTTTGCGTCCCCATTCAATTACACCAGCTGCGCCGGCATTTTTTCGTGCTGGGAAGGGGAAGTGTGGGCGGGCGCTAGGACTGCGCAGCCGCCTGGTCGGACCGCGAAGCCTAGGGGCGGCCGGCAAAGAAATCCAGCGCTGATGTTAGATATGAAAGAAAGTAAGGAAGCCAGGCAGCAAAGTTGTGCAGAAATTGTGCAGTTGGCCATGGTGGTCGATATATGACAGCAATGCAGAGTGAAACAGGAGAAAAGAGTCTAATGCAGTGAGCCTCAAATGAGGAGAATGATAGAGAAGGAACAGGTGGAAGAACTTTAAAAGTACAGCTGGGAGAGAGAAGCAAACCTACCCCACCTCCAGGTCTGGTACCAGGCCTGGGAGTATGAGTAAGGTGTAGGCCCCCATAGGACAGGGCAGCAGGTGAGGCAGGTTCAGTAGGAGAAAGCCAGGTTTCAGTAAGTGCGAGTAGGTTAAAGGAATTTGCAATGAAATGGTCGTGTAGTGGTGAGTTTGTTGCAAACAGATCTGGCATTCCAGAGAGCACAGGAAATATTAACTGGGTTTTTGGGTATAGGAATAAGAGTTCTATAATGTTGGAATTTGCACTGAAGAGAAGGAGCTCGTGGCCGTGATATAACTGGGATGGAGTAAGGGCCAGGGTTTGGGGAAATGTCCCCAGCTGCCAGCAATAGAAAGGAAAGATAGACTAAGTGAGAGCGGGATTTGTGTTTGCTTCAGAAACTCTACTATCGTTTATACAAACAAGCTGCTGTTTAGTCATGGGGGCAGCTATTCAAGCTGGATAAAGGAGAAAAGGCACAGGATACACAGCAGATAACAGATAAGCTTGGTACTATACAATGGGATTCTTCAGAACATATATCTGTTATCTACTGTGTATCCTGTGCTTGAATGGCTGCCCACATGGCTACACAGCAGCTTGTTTATATAAACAATAGTAGTGTTTTTGAAGCAAATACAGCAGTTTTACCAGTGCAGGGCAACACTATATTATATTGTCATTCCTTTAAAACACTTTTGTTTTTTGGTGTTACTGTTCCATGAATTATTCAAAAGATTTATTTTCCAAGCTGTCAAGTTATAATTTGTGTATGTTATATGTTAAATTTTTGCCACTCAATAAAAAATACAAATCTTATTAAATTAGAAACATATGGCAAGATTACTTACGTGCAAGATTACTTACTTACACTCACAGCACAAGTGGCTGAAGAGGAATGCATTACATTCAACTAGGATAGTGGGAGGTTAAAAACATTAGCTGAAGTAGAAAGGAGAACCAGCAATCTACTGTACACTTCTAATTGAATGGTATGCGTACCTCTTATGTTACAGAAAACAACACTATTAAGTATTATGTTTGTATTTAAATGTAAATGAGATATTAAAAATAAAGGAAGGAGGGGATTATTTGATAATTTCAGTGGGAGATTATTGAGCTCCTGCAACTGACTGAACCTCGCAGACTAAAATCTGTCGGTTTGAATCTTTCATTTAATATGGATTGTTGTTGACAGCCTAAAATATCAGCAGTTCCTTATGTAAGAGGATTTTATCATTTAGAAGGCACTATTATTATACATGTGATGAGAATGTATGCAAATGAATATTATTTTTATAGGTGTAGTTAGCTGAGTTGTTTCTTTTATGTGCAGTTTGAAGCAGGTGATGCTGTTTTTTTTCTGTTACTGGATACATTTAATTAAAAGTGAGGTTTGCCTCTGCACAGTTATCAGAATTTTGACCCTTAAAGTGGACCTGTCACCCAGACACAAAAATCTGTACAATAAAAGTCCTTTTCAAATTAAACATGAAATCCAATTTCTATTTTTTATTAAAGCATTCATAGCTGTTGTAAGCTCATAGCTTACATGGGCATAGAGGCGGGGCAGACAATTACTTTCACTTTCCATTCAGCACTTCCTAGATGTCACTGCTCTCCCCACATTCCTCCGTTCTGTTTACCATTTAATTGTGTAGCCAGGGCATGGGGATGGACATCGGGTCCCCCATTCTGGTGCACAAACAACATTCTGAGATGATGCAAGACTTGCCTTAATAACAGTGTCCACAAAATGGCTCCTGCCTGCTTGCTATAATCATGAGTTCCCAGACTGATGGAAACAAGATTCAAATAATTTATACTGTGTAATTAAAGTTTATTTTCCTTGACTAATGTTATAAACTATTATTTGGAATAATTCTTTTGGTGACAGGTCCCCTTTAAAGGGGTTGTTCACCTTTGAGAAAGCTTTTAGTATGATGTAGAGAGTGATATTCTAAGACAATTTGCAATTTGCTTTCATTTTTTATTACTGAAGGTTTTTGAGTTATTTAGCTTTTTATTCAGCAGCTCTTCAATTTGCATCTTAAGCAGTCTGGTAACAAGGGTCCAAATTACCCTAGCAACCATGCATTGATTTGAATAAGAGACTGGAATATGAATAGGAGAGGCCTGAATAGAAGGACTAGTAATAAAAAGTAACAATAGCAATACATTTATAGCCTTACAGAGCATGTGTTTTTTAGAAGGGAGTCATCGATGCCCATTTGAAAGCTGCAAAGAGTCAGAGGAAAAAGGCAAATAACTATACAAAAAAAAAAAAAAGAATGAAAACCCATTGAAAAGTTGCTTAGAATTGGCCATTCTATAACATAATAAAAGTTACCTTAAAGGTGACCCACCATTTAAGCTCAGGCTTAAAATAATAACCCTTCTGTCTGCCCATTGCTATGCCATGACAGAGCAGAATGACAGTTCTTTTCACAAAGCAAAAACCTTGTGCCTTTTTCATTATAACAGCTCCAGACTATGAGTTTAGATTCGGCATGTGTCTGTGTTATTTCCTGTTGATCTTGAACTGTGAACTTAACTGGGACTGATGAATATTTAGTCCTCAGTGAAAGAGGTACATCTTCAAAGAAAAAATCTGTAGCCATGGTTACTAGTTTACTGCATATTCTTTTTCAGCAATGCAAGCAACATGATACTCAGAAAACATGCACGCACATATATATGCTGTATACTGTATATGGCATACTGTATATTATATCTAGAATTGTGTATGTATTTTATTCAGACAGCATTAATCACACAAAACAAAATGTACATCACAAAGGGAACCTGTGATACTTAAGAATTAAGAACAATTGGATGTAAGAGGCCGATGGAGCAATCCCCAAATCCAAAACTGGTTAAAAACCAACAACCTTCACTTGACAAAAGCAAGGAAATTAAAGGAGAAGGAAAGCTACAGAGGCATTTTATTGCCAATAGATTAGCTGCAATAGTGCAAGCTAGAATGCTATATTTATTCTGTAGAATGTTTTACCATACCTGAGTAAAAAGCTCTAGAAACTCTCTGTTTGTTTAGAATATGAGCTGCAGTATTACTGTGGTGTGACATCACTTCCTGCCTGAGTCTCTCCCTGCTCTGGGCTCAGATTAAAGTAGAGAAAGGAGGGGTGGGGGGAGGGGAGCAAACTGAGCATGCTCTTGCCCAGGGCAATGAGGTTTAAGCTGAAGGAAGGAAGTCTGATACAGAAGCCCATGTGTTCACAATAGAAGGAAAGAAATGCAGTGTTTCTTTTGACAGGGGACTCAGAGCAACATTACTTTGGGGGTTTACTGGTATATTTAGATGGACCTTTCTGATAAGGCTTACTTAGTTTTAACCTTTCCTTCTCCTTTAAGAGGTTTGAAACCCTCTGCTCCTTTCTAGCCCCCCTTCAACACAGCCTAGCAGGGATATACAAAGTGTTACTAGAAAGTGAATATTTAAGCCAGCTTTCATACAAAAAAGCTTGGGAATAGGAATTGAATATAACTCCTACAGAGGGGGGGATGGGAATCATTTTCAAAACAATAACCAAATTTCTATCATTAATAAATTCCATAATTTCTTATATTGCCTTCCAGAGGTTACAGGATCCCAGAGGTGTTATGTAAAATGGGGCTGATGTCCACTTATAACTATTGGAGGTTTGAATTTAATAAATGCACGCTGGAACATATATAGATTGCAGGTCCAATTCTTACCTTATAATGGGCACAGGTTAAATAAATATGCAAAGATATCATTGGAAGCCAGGTATCTGAAATGCACCTGCACTACTTTTCTACTGTACTGAACATAAAGAGATAATTAAAAAATAATTACTAATACAATTATTAATAGCAGCAAAACCTCTAGTACCCTTAAACTAGAGAAGAACTAACCCGACTACAATTGAGAGATGGTTTGACATAATCAATTAACCTTATGAACACTGCTGCGAGGCTCATACACCTCGGCAACCACTCCTCCTCTGCCTCGCCATTCTGTCAATCCCAGCACTGGCTTCAGCTACCTTTCAGAATCAAATTCAAATGAATGACCCTTACATTCAAAGCACTTCATAACTCTGCTCCACCCTACATCTCTGAACTCATCTTTATATACTCACCCAACCGCTTACTACGCTCCTCTACTGACCTGCTACTCAACTCTTCTCTCCTTACCTCCTCACATGCTCGCATTCAAGACTTTGCAAGGGCTGCACCCCTCCTCTGGAACTCTCTCCTGCGGTCTGTCCGACTTTCTCCCAACCTTTCTGCTTTCAAGAAATCTCTTAAAACACACTTCTTTCGAGAAGCCTACCCTCACTCTGCTTATCTACCAAATGCAAAACCACATACAGTACCACATTTCTCACCCACTTAATTCGATCTTGCCCACTCCCACTCCTTGTGTATTAGTCCCTTCCCTTTAGAGTGTAAGCTCTTTCTGCATAGGGCCTTCCTCACCTTTTGTTCCAGTAATGATTGTGATGTATGTAACTCCATATGTTCTATGTATATAATTCATGTGATTTAGTTGTATAATCACATTTACTTTACAGCGCTACACAATATGTTGGTGCTATATAAATACATGTTAATAATAGTAAATGGAGGAAATAACAGCATGTGCCAAAGATAATTACTATAACCTCCTAGCTGGTTCCCATGGAAAGAGTATATAGGTAATAGGAAGACTACTGATTTACATATACAACCCCCTGCTTCATAATAGTGACATCTCTAAAATAATCTCAAAAATGCATCTGTTAAAACAAAACAAAGTATGATATTATTAGTATTGTGTGCTCAAATTGTTAAAGGGGTTGTTCACCTTTCAAACACTTTTTTCAGTTCAGTTGTTTTCAGCTTGTTCACCATCAGCAAAGACTTTTCTCAATTGCTTTCTATCTTTTATTATTTACCATTTTTCTAAAATGTAAGTTTAATGTTCGTGTCTCTAGTGTTTCAGTCTGGCAGCTCAGTGAACCAGGAGCAGATTCTGGACTGTTTTTTAATTTGCTACAAGTAATTGATACAGTTGGTTGATACATTTCTCAGCAGCATCTGTGGAATATTAGCAACTATTGTATGAGTTATTACAACCTTTGATGAAACTCAGGGATTCTGAGATAACCAATGTATCAAATAAATGTATCAATTCAAAACAGTTAAAGAGTCAGCAACCCCCTCCAGAACCCCCAAGCTGCATTTGAAGTTGAAAAAATCAGGGCTGACTCTGCCCTATAAATAGCTCAGCCCTCCTCACAGTCATTGCTTGAGCATTAGCTACTGTTGGACCATTGAGGCCTAGACCCTAGCTCCTGAACTCTCACCCTCCTGTTCCTTGCTTCCTGCCCTGTCGGGTCTTGTTTCCAGTCCTGTCTGTTCTGCTCCCCAGTTCTGATCCAGTTCTGTCTGTTCTGCTCTCCAGTCCTGATCTAGTCCTTTCTGTTCTCCTCTCCAGTCCTTATCCAGCACTGTGGAAGTGCAGAAGCAAAAGACAGAACTCTGTAATTGGCTCATGAGACCTAATAAGTATGGTTTGTTGTTATGTTTATGTGCACCGTGAATCCTATAATCCCAGGCGGCGGCCCTTATTTTTTAAAATGGCAAATTTTCTATTAATGATTACCCAATGGCACATACTACTAAAAAAGTATATTATTATGAAAATGGTTTATTTACATGAAGCAGGGTTTTACACCTGAGCCGTTTTATGCAATTTCTTTTTATTGAGACCTACATTATTCGGGGGGTATAGTTTTCCTTTCCCTGGTAATACCTGACAGGCTCATCCTTAAATCTAATTAGACTGAAATTTGGGGAGAATGCCATGCTCATAGATAAACCTGAAGATCCTGTAAGAAAGTCATTTGTATCGGATTTGTTTTTTTTTTTGCTGTCCTAGACATTCTTGGAACTATGGTTGACTGCCTGACACACCAATGTTTTCCTATAACCTAACTTTGTTATGAACTGAGGCAGGGCCTTGACCAAAGGATGGAACTCAAAGGCAGGCTTCAACTATAAAAAAAAGTCTGAAGGCCACTGCACAAAACTTACATTTCATACATGTATTTTAATACAGGAAAATTAATTTTATATTAATGTGAGTGTACCAATATGAAATAAAACTCATAGCATACGGAAGAACTTAAATATATTGCGAACTATTATCTTATATTTGCTTTTCTTTTATATTTTTATCTGGTATTCACTAGTAGACAATG
Source organism: Xenopus laevis (assembly GCF_017654675.1). Lineage (NCBI taxonomy): Eukaryota > Metazoa > Chordata > Amphibia > Anura > Pipidae > Xenopus > Xenopus laevis. The sequence goes on along the minus strand of NC_054372.1, from coordinate 159,002,827 downwards.
CTCAAAGTATACTTGCCTTTCCAAAATCCAGTCACTAGATCATGTACATGATCTGGGCTTTGCATTTAAAGTTAGTCATACATTGTCTATTCTCCTCATTGTCAGAGCATCTATCAGCAGCTTGGGGGGGGGGGGCAGCCTTAACAAACCATCCTGCAATCCCTTCATCTAATCTGATTTGCCAGTCCCTCTTCTAGGTTCACTTATAAGGCAATTCCAGATCTGAGCTGCAGATCTGCCTTTCTTTTCAGGTGCATTTATTCAAACCCTATTTAAATTAGTGTGCGAATGTCGTACAGCTTGGCTGTATTCCCACGTTATGGTTTGGAAAGCATTACAATTATTCTCATAATGCATTTTTTTTCTTTCAGCCTGTAAACAGACCATGCTTTCTATGTATATATGATTTAGAAAAAATACATTCTAGACAATACACTTCTAGTGTTTCCTACATCTGTGTTATTAACTGGCTTTTCACTTGTGAACCTAGTAAAATTCTACGTGTTTATTTTGTTTGTAGCATAAAAAATACACTCAAATTCATGAGAGTGAATGTGCTCTGTGTCCCCAGCACCCCACCACAGAAAGTATTTTAATTTTCTCCTATAGGCAATAGTCTTTTTTTCTTCCACACAAATCAACATTTGCAGCTGGGCAAGTCATTTTCTACAACCGTTATAAGCAGTTGTGACTTGTTTGGAGGAATTTGAGAAGAGGTTAAATAAACTTTCTTAACTACTTATTCTATAGCTAATTTGTTGCTATACAAGTGCTTCTTGTTTTCTTTGGAATGAAAACCTAATAAATCTTGCTAACCTAAATTGGCAGTTCATAAAAGCCCCCTACAAAATGAACTGACATTTTACTAGACTGGAAGGATGCTGTATTTTCCCAACAGCCACAGAGAATTTAACTAAAAATAGATTTCAGAATTTGTCAAAATTAAATTGAGATGCATTTCGTTTTCTTTTTAATAATTGCAATTACTTTTTTAATTACTTATTGTAAAACACATTGAATCTGCATTTCCTTTGTGTAAAGTTACTTTAGTTTTTGTTCCGGAAAATAATTTAAGAAAACATGCTGCTCTCCATAACTTAATCAACAATGGAAACTGTAATAGCTTTGCAAAATGCACCTTTTCTGCTGCCATGGTTATAGACTAAATCAACATAGTCCTATATGTGTTTAAGCAGAAGTACAATGTAAATTGCATTTTATAAATAAACAAGGGATTATTTCTGACATACCAATTTGATATACACAGCTCTTATCTGATTTTAAATGCAAATCTGTAAGATGGAATGTCTTTTGCTTGCACTGAAAGAAGAATGTGTGAATTCTTGCAATTAACACATACACACAGATGTTTGATTTATTACTTATAACACTACTGAATTTCTTTTAACTAGCTTTATGTCAAGAAAATCCCAGATAATAGGTATCAGACTATTTGGAAAAGGAACATCAAAAGTACTTTTTTTTAAATTAATTCCTCTCAAATATGCAAATTAACATGACTTGATAATGATTACTGCCTTTAATCTTTAGCAATTATCCCTGAATAAGTATACAATTTTGTTTCCAAAGTATTTCATATATGGCATTATATAGTGAAAAAAAGTACCCCCTCTTGTAAAATATAAGGATATTATAAGTTACCAAGGAGTTTTATGACCATGCCGAGTGTTTTTATACAGGTCACGGAACTATAATACACACGTTTCAGTGAGTCATGTGACAGAAATTAAATCAGAACTTTATAAGGATATAATTTACAAGATATTCATGGCTTTTGTGTATTATATATATATATATAATATTAGATGGAATACTATGCAAATACAAACATACAATATAGATAATAAAAGAACAGTGTCAGACGGGCTGCCACATCAAGGGACCTCACATTCCTGCTCAGTTGATCTGACCCTCTAAGAGAATAATTTTACAATATTATTTTAAAAGACAAGAGAGATAGAGATGACGGGTGTGCACCTCACAACAACTTAAGTAAAGTATATAAGCCTTTTACTATTGCCCACCTCTAATTTTTATGTAAACAGATTGTGATGAAAACTCACCCTGGTGGTCTAGTGGGCGGGCGGGGATGCCCACCTAACTGATGTTCTTGTCTTGGCTGCCGGTTCCGATATGGCGCGGGCGGCACACTCTTCCTTGCTTTATGCACAAGCGGCGCCGGTGTGATGAAGTCATCACGCAGGGGCGTGAAGTTTAAAGGTATTTAAAGGGACCTTGTGTATTTTATAATTGCCCGTTGTTTTGTTTGTCTTAGTGAGTTCCTGGGTGCTATTCTGATATCTGTTTCCTGTTTTTGACCCCTGCCTGCGCCTGACTAATTTGAATTCTGTGATCCTAATCTTGGCCTTGGCCTGTTGCCTGTTCTGAAATCCGTAATCCGACCCGTGCCTGTTTGACTCTTCTGATTGATCTTCTGGTTTTGACCCTTGCCTGTCCAACGTCGCTTGTATTCCGCCCGCACTGACCCGCCTGATTTGACTACTCTTTCGTCTGTTCCTTGAACTGTGACCTTCTGGCCAAAAAGACTTTGCTAACGATCGTGTCCCTCTGCTTGTTCAGAACCCTTAGCTTGGCTCCTCTCTTAATAAGACCTGGCGGCATCCAATTAGCCGAGGGCTCCTCCCTAGGTGAAAGGTGGCTGTTAAAGGCGGAAACAAGAGCCGAGTCCAGGGAGCCTTGCATTGGTTCTGGATTTTGGGTACCGTTTGTGACAGAGATGCAGGTCATGCTTTCAAGGCTTGAAATTTAGGGGACATTTACAAATACAAATAATGCTCTAAAATGTGCACAGTGGAATGCACATATTGATGCAATTTTAGGTACTTGCATTCAAACACACTCCTGCAATTTTACATAGTAGCATATGCATTTATCTTGCTTCTTCTGGTGTGAAATTGCACTTATTGCTGCACCTTGCTCACCTCTAAACATTTTACTAAATACAATACAGCAATTTGTTTTGAAACTTCCTATGGCCCAATTCCCACTTTTAACATATATCTATACCTTTTGTAACCCTTTGCTGGTACGCTTTCCAAAATATCAATAACTATTTGCAATCCAGGGCCCTGCCAGTACTGGGAACTGGCAGTGCAGTGCCTCCACCTAGTGGGCACTGAGAAATTGCACATCAGGGGAATTCCACTATGAAAATAAACTACACAGTTGGCAGTAAACCAATATAGCTTTATATAGCAAAGAAAATAATAAATGTTAATGCAAACAATAACAATTATAAACCCTGCCCTGGGGAACCTATGCGGATTATCCAACCCCTGGCATACTCTTTTGTGCCAAAGTCTCACACTCCACTCAGTGTGGAAAATGCCAATTTGCACAATTTGGTTCCTGATGATTTGTCCCTTCCCAAAGAGCTCTTAAGTCACCAGGTAGTGCTACCTGTCCCAAAGTGCCTTTCCCTTTGGACATAGTAGGCAATCCCACGGCTGGTACATGAGCAAAACCTGTCCTCACATTGGGGAATCACAAGTGGCCAAAGTATCCACAGGCAGAAGACAGAAACAGGGGCTCTCTTTATAACTGGGGTTCAAATGCTTATTTAGAGCAGAGCACACCACAACCAATGTTCCCTCTAATTCAGTCACACAAAATTCTCTGTGCTCACCACCATTTGTTGTGTGCGCTGGCCTCAAAATGTGTGAGTGGGCACACAAGAGGGATCATTGGCCACAGCCCTCTCCAAGCTCATGCTGCAGTAGGGGCTGTTTTATAAGCTCTCCCTGCCAGCCTCTTAGATTTGGTTTCAAACCCAGGCTCTTCATGGATCCTTCTCTTTTTCCAAGATGTCCTCTGGAGCTGTCAGCCAATCAGACACTTCCTTGCCTGTTACCAGACTTGGTGATGACAAAGGCAGAACAGGTGGAAGGCCTGTCTAATCCCCTACACGTTCTAAGAATCCAACATAAGGGAAAATTGGTGGTTTGATCGACTCTTCTAAATATGGAAGTAGTGCAAAAAAGGCCTGCACTTCAGAAAACGAACATGCCCTTGCTAAAATTGCAACCAATAAATTACTATTATAAATGGTGACATTTGTGTTAGTCTTTTAAAGGGGTACAAAAAACATTAAAACACTTTGCAAAACACACTTGAAGGTAGGTCAGGAATTTGTCCAAAGAAAGAGGAATGGAGCACCAAAAAAATGGAAAGAATATAAGTGTTTCAAGAAAGCGCTTACTCCCCTTAGAGCTCTTGTACTTGCACCTCCCATGGTCAAGAATGACCCCCCTCATATGCCAAGTTATATGTTTATATATATATATATATATACTTTTGAGCGTAGCATATTGTTAATTGACACAAACGTCCAACAGTTCGGAATCAATGATACAAATGTTACTTATGAATCAGAGGATGTAACAGAATCATTCATAAACTATAATGAGTGTAACAAATAATGCACAGTTACCAATAATGTTAACACTTATAAAACATGAATAAATAACAGTGAAGCAAATTAAAGCCAAATCCTAGAAGTCTATTAAGTAAAGCAACAAAATGATAGTTGACATCCTTTTTTTTAAGTGCATACAGAAAAGGCAAATGTACTGTCTCATTCCTTTTCCTCAATACAAATAATGGAGCCCAAAAATGATTCCTTATATTTAGTATATGCAATGGAATTACCAACGTAGAACTTGCCTTGTAGCAGTATAAAATACATCAGGGGAAATCTTCTAAAAAAGGTACAAGAGGCAAAAAATATCATCCATAGGGGTTCTTTTCGTAGACCGAGGCAGAAGGACAAAAGTGCAAGAGTGCACCCCTTAGTGCTCATGTAGAAAGCTCCAGGTTTTGTTGTGCCCTTCACCTTATGTCATATAAAAAATACACTGCCACTTGCGTTCCTGAATTTACTGTAAGTGAGGGGATGGGAAGGGGAGAAACATACATGTCTCCACCAATGTGCCCCTCATGAGAACAGTGCTTGATCTATTTTTTGCTATTTGCATACTGTCTTCCCAAGCCCTCATGTTTGTGTCCATAATGCACCATTTTTTCCAAGCATTAAATAGTCCTGTAATTATTTGCGTCCTCTACTGTCTTGTACAAATATCTGTCCCCAATCCCACAGGGTAGTGAATAGTTACCATGGTAACATGTGGGCAGTACGCTGGGCTGCTCCAAAGATTTTTTTGTGAGGGGAGCCCAATGTAAAGTTGTTAAGCTGCTGGCTGGAGCACCTAATATATTACACCCTAACACCAGGGCCAGAACTAGGGGTAGAACCAGGGCCAGAACTAGGGGTAGAATTAGGGGTAGGCAGAAGAGTCACATACCTAGGGTACAATGGCGTGGGGGCACTGGGCATATTCTTCTTCTGCCTGCATTCCCCTAATTCAGGCCCTGGACTTAGATCTCAAATGAGGACAGTTTTAATATTTCCTTCTGGACTCTCTGGGGCTCATTTATCAACACTGGGCAAATTTGCCCATGGGCAGTTACCTATAGCAACCAATCAGGGATTAGCTTTTTAAAGCCAGCTGCAAGTAGAACAATGAATGCAGCAATTTCATCGGTTGCCATGGGTTACAAATTTGCCCAGTGTTGATAAATGACCCTCTCTGTTTACTCTCCCTACTGCCACTTATAGGCGATCGGGTGCACACTCGCTCATCAGATGGGGGTAGGGACACACACAGGTTGACAGGGGCTCACTTTTAAATTGACCTGACACTGCCTAACACACTGAAGTCTGTGCTTAAAGGAAAACTATACCCTCAAAATGAACACGTAAGCAACAGATCGTTTACATCATATTTAGTGGCATAATAAAGAATCTTACCAAACTGGTCTATATATTTAAGTAAATATTGCCCTTTTACATCTCTTGCCTTGAACCACCATTTCATGATGGTCTGTGTGCTGCCTCAGAGATCACCTGACCAGAAATACTACAACTCTAACTGTAACAGGAAGAAGTGTAGAAGCAAAAGACAGAACTCTGTAATTGGCTCATGTGACCTAATAAGTATGGTTTGTTGGTATGTTTATGTGCACCGTGAATCCTACAATCCGAGGCGGCGGCCCTTATTTTTAAAATGTCAAATTTTCTATTAATGGTTACCCAATGGCACATACAGTACTACTAAAAAATTATATTATTATGAAAATGGTTTATTTGCATGAAGCAGGGTTTTACATATGAGCTGTTTTATGCAATATCTTTTTATAGAGACCTACATTGTTTGGGGGGGATATAGTTTTCCTTTAATGCACTTTTCTACATTTATTAAAAAAATAAGACTTGATGCTCAGTAGCAAACAAAACCTATATTCATCCAATCCTTTCAACTTAACTCAATAATAGCCAGAACATTATTTATAATTTAGCTTTACTTTTGTCTCATAGAAATGGAATACATTTGTTACCAAACCCTTGTTTTCCCAGACAGGAAAGAGCCCAAATGTGGGAAACAGTTGTAAACACATATGACCAGTTCAATTCAAGTTCTTCACTTTAAAATTGCCTCTTTTTATAAAATCAATTTGTGTGTGGATTTATTTAACCTGTAACCATTATAAATAATTCAGACTATACTAATAAATGGAGCATTTAACTTTTCTGAAGCTAGGTCATAGAACATGTGAAAATGATCAAATTGGATGAATCGTGTGTATATGGTTTGTAAACTGAACCAACCTTTAGGAACGTGTATTGAAAAGTATAAGGTGGCACCACCAATCCCACACAGGACACATTTCCCCTGGAGGCTCAGGTCTGTTGTTAATTTGACTCCTGTTAACTTGAAGCCTACATGTGTATGTGCTGAATGCTTGTCACACAAACAGACAGATGGCAGTCAAGACAGTGAGTTGAAAACAGGGATCTTTATTGTGTTACTGGATACTAATTGTAGTAGGAAATTGATAGTTAACAAAATTAGCTGCTCCATGTGTCTTGTGCGGTAAACATCACAGTACAAGAACTCTAGTTTATGTATTATAGACCTGAATAAATTGTTTAAAAACAAATGAAAAGAATATTTCATATATACACCTTTGGTTCCCAGAATTTGGTACAGCTACAGTAGATAGTAACAAATAAGGAAATTTACTTCTTACAATGTGATTACAATAAAGATTACAATGGGAATTGTTAAACAAATAAATAAATAAATACGAGAATCACAACCGGTCATTACACAAAATGACAGGCCTGATGCTGTGAACATAACATCTTCACTTCATCGAGTTTTGAATGTATGTGCCGACAAACTCCACTAGCACTTGGAACTTTTAATCTAGCCCACAAAATCCTTAATCAATTCTCCCCAAAAACAAAAGGTATGGGACCTGTTATCCAGAATGCTCGGGACCTGGGGTATTCCATGTACTTCAAGTCTTAAGTCTACTAGAAAATCATGTAAACATTAAACAATCCCAATAGGCTTATTTGCTTCCAATAAGGATTAATTATATCTTATTTGGGATCAAGTACAAGTTACTGTTTTATTACTACAGAGAAAAAGGAAATCATTTTTAAAAATCTGGATTATTTGGATAAAATTGAGTCTATGGGAGACAGCCATTCTGTAATTCGGAGCTTTCTAGATAATGGGTTTCCGGATAACGGATCCTATACCTGTATATAACTATATGCTAAGTTGGGAGAAAGAGCTAAACATTGTTTTTGCAGCACAACAATGGTCACTTTGGCAGGTTTAATTTGGCAAAGTATTGAAGTCGAAGTTTTTTTTAAAGAGACAGTACTTCGATTATCGAATGGTCGAATATTCGAACGATTTTTACTTTGAATCGAAGTTGTAGTAAATTCAAAGTTGTAGTATCCTATTCGATGGTCGAAGTATTCAATGCACTCAAACCTTAGTAAATCTGCCCCTTAAGTGTTTTTCAAAAAACATACCCAGTCCTGGCATAATGCAACGTATGGTATCCCAAAATGCAGAACAAACCCCAAGGTCCCAGTCTCGGCTCACACATCTGGCTTTGTGAGGAGCCCTCCGCTACTCATAGGCCGCCAGGTCTTAAAGTGAGAGGACCAGGTGCAATGTTCTGGGCAGGCAAGGAAACCGTAACATATACCGGAGGAATGGGGAACAAAGAGTGAAGTCGTGGAACAGTTTATGATAGTATCAACTAGACAGGACAGTACAGAATCAGGAGCCAGGAGCATAGTCAGGATACACAGGCCAGAACAGTTACAGTCAGTGCAGTATAGAATCAGGAGCCAGCTGCATAGTCAGGATAAAGAGGCCAAAACTGTACATCATATTCTTATGTTTTTCAGGCTAATAGCCAGAAATGGAGGTTTCATTAACCTTACTAAAAGCAAAATTAATATATAGCTACAAATAAGAAGCTCACCTACATGATATTACTCCCCTGGCTGGCCCATAAAAATGATCACCAACTCTTCTCTTCTCAGGTTTGAATGTATAAGGAGCCAATGTTGTCTGTAAATATAAATATATTAAATATATTGTACAGAGCTTTCACTCTAACTTGTTTAAAACCCAGCTGCTGCATATATGTTATATATTTACTAGTTTTGATTTCAATTTCAAATATAGAAATAATAGAAATGAGAGCTCTATTCATGATCAAAATGAAAATGAAAATAATATCTAAAATAATCTTAAATCAGATTAACGTACATTGCATGTTGGTGGTCTCACATGAATGATATGGTCTGTTCTGAAAATAATCTGGTTAATCTATGTCTGATTAGTCAAAGGTGAGCATATTGTAATCCAATCCATTTTCAGTCATCTACTTGTGGTTACAGAGTTCTGCTCTCTTCAGCAATGCAGCCATACTTAAGTAAAACCAGAAGAGAAGACTTTACAGCTATTGTGTGTTCTGTGTTTTGCCTCTAGCAAAGAAATTACAAATTAGCCAGCATTGCTTGTCTTTATACTGAAGTGACCATAAAAGGGGAATAGGTTAATTAGTGCCTTAGTGTCAGCAGAACTGGCTGTGCTTATGAGTCCAATATGCTTCTGCACAACAGAAAACAAAGTATATTTCTATCTGACTACAACTTGGATACACAATTTTACAAGTAAGAGAGAAGATTTATTAATCGTTACACTTTTTTTGTGTTAAAACAGTTGGGCTCTCATGAGCAATGACCCTGCATATATTAGTCTTGTGTTTCATGTTATATATTATTCACTTGGACATAATCCATCAAAAATGAATTGAAATAAACATACTTAGGGTGCTTTTCTTAGCATTTATTGCAATTTACATTCACTTTCTATTTTAAGTGGTTTGTGAGATCTTTTAATCTTCTAATAATATTGCTTTTGGCTCAACTAAGAATCGGAACAGAGTGCAAAGACAGTTTGGGTGTGTGGCCCAAAACTGAGCTTGTGAGTTGAAAGTCTAGTATTGGCAGTCTAAAACTGATATCTCAGAAGCAAGTAAAAATAGACAATGAATTAAAATTGCAAAATGACCTGTCTGAATAATTCTACATTTTTTAATTTTTCTTGGGGAGGGGAGTTTAGATCCTCTTTAACTGATTACTCTGTCCTTCACTACCCCTTCCATTTATGTCCATTATCATTGACAAGCCCTTAAAATCATTACTTACAGTATAAGATTTGATACCGCTCAGCACCACATTCCTAGTCATCCATCTTCATCTCCCTTTAGTCTCTATTCCTTCTCCCTGTGACTGAAAAGGAAGTTTTAAAACTCTCTTCACATTTTACTACCTACCCTCTCAATCCTGTTCTTTCAATCCCACCCCCACTTTAATCAAAGCCGTAACACAGTGATCCCTAACAAGTGGCTGGTGATCAACATGTTTACAACCCCTTGGAGGCATGTTGTAGTTGCATAAAAACCAAGTGTACTTCAAAATAGAGACTCCGTAGGCTGCCAACCCACATAAGGACTACCAAATAGCCAATCACGACCCTTATTTGACACCCCCAGTGAGCTTTTTCATGATTATCTTGCTCCCCAACTCTTTTTGAATGTGGCTCGTCAAAATAAACTTTAGGGACCCTGCCCTAACCCATCTATTCAACATTTTCCTCTCAACTGGGATCTTCCCTTCTCATTTTCTTTAACTTCCTTGACTCCTGATATTGCCCATCCCCATACCTTGTGTATTATACAGTATGCATTCTCCTTTTAGATTGAAAGCAGGGCCCTCTTTCAATTTTCTTCAATCAGCATTCGTATGTAATTTGTATGTTTAGTTCATACACTTCTATTGTGCAGCATTGTAGGATATGTTGGAACTTTAAAAATAAAGTTGAAGGTTTATAATAATAATAATTATCAAGGAACACCCTGGAGCAATGTATATGGCTAGCTAAGTGTAAGATGCAACTAGGGTTGCCACCTGGCCAGTAAAAATGATGGTTGTTCCCAAAGTTATTAATAGTGAAAAAAGATAAATATATAAGAAGGCCGGTATTTTTTTCCAGAAAAGGTGGCAACCCTAGATGCAACTGAAGACCAGCATGCTCTCTTACATATTGTCGCGCTCGTCCCCATCCTCTGTGTGTATACGAATATGACACAAGGGGGCAGATTTATAAAATTGTCAGTTCAGATTTGGGATTTTAAGAAGGATATTTATCAATGGCTGAAAATTGGAACTCAGCCTTTGTTAAATACACTTCCAAAAAATCCAATAGGAAAGAATAGAACATGGGTGAGTTTTTATTTACTAAAATCTGAACTCACATTTTGATAAATCTACCCCATGGTGTGTCACTACATGGCGGGGAGATGTCAGACATTGCATCATGATGCTTTGTTTACATTTTGACACCAAGGCTCATTGTGCCCAGTTGAAATGTATTCAGTTTAAAAGGCCAGCTTCCTTACGAGCATTGCCCAATCTGGCTTCTCGTTACAGATCCTACCTAAAGGTGGCCATACACGGAGAGATCCGCTCGTTTGGCGAGGGCCCAACGATCGGATCCTAACGAATGGGAACAGGTGGTCGGATCGCGGGACCGCATCAACGAACAGATGCGGCTGCGATCCGACGGGATATTTAGTCCCATCCGATCAAGTTCTGGCCAACTTTCGGCCAGATCTCGATCGGGGAAGCCCGACGGGGGCCCCCATACATGGGCCAATAAGCTGCCGACTCGGCCTGTCAGCAGCTTTTATCGGCCCGTGTATGGCCACCTTAAATCTTCAGTTTGTTGTTAATAGGGATGCACGGAATTCACTAATTTGTGATTCGCCTGAAAAAAGAGAGCTGCTCACTTTTAGTTCCTTGTTTTGTAATGAAAAGTCACATGATTTTAAGGATTTGGTTTGGCCAAGCACAAGGATTTGGCCGAATCCTGCTGAAAAAGGCAGAATCCTGGCTGAATACCAAAACGAATCCTGGATTCGAAGCATCCCTAGATCTTCTGGTTTTTAACTTCAATCCTTGTTGCCTGCCTTGTCCTCTAGCCTGCCCCTGACTACAATAATATCCCTTCCCTTGACTGTAATTTGCATTTTTGGACTGTCAGGTTCCCTGTTGGCTACTGCTACAGAAAGTCAGGGGCATCAAAAGGGTGTCAATGAAAACCAATGCCATCAGGGGCTCTCCTGTTTACAAACAAATGTATTTGTTCCAGCACCCATGGTCCCTCTACAACAGGTCCTTAATATAAGCAGCATGCAACAAGTCTAAATCTGGTTGGATATAAATATAATAGTCTTTGTGTGGCAGGCTTTAGCCATTGGCATCTAATTACTACTGTAGATCTGGCCCTTTTATTGCAAATAACCTACTGGCTGCTTAAAACATGTACTGCACTGCACAGCAACCTTTCTAACTGATTTGCATTGAGCTACCCTGGTCAGTAAAATGATGATTTAGATGATTGCCAGACTAGTTATAGTCTAAGAAAAATAAAATTTTCATGATACTTGCAATACTGAAAATATACTACTTAAAAAAATATATCAATATATGTTTGACAGCCTTTTGAAATTTCAGTTCTAGCATAAAAAGTCTGCTGAGCTTCATTTAAATTATAGTTCAATGGCAAAACATGAACGCTGTAAAGGACAATAACTCCCAGCTAAATCAAGATACGACAGATAAAAAAAAAAGCCTCACTGTTATCCAAATTTCCTTGTACAGTATTATCTTGCAAAATCTACCATACCCATACAAATGTCCTGTATTTGCATTCAATTAATTTACAAGAGGTAACATTGTGAGATGTTATATTGTGAAAGACATCAGCCAGATCAAGTGTTTAATCTAATCCTCTTTATTTAGAAAAAATATAAAATAATGGAATGTTTGATATACTGCAGGAACATATAAGTGTTATGGAATAAAATAAATACAGTAGTGCAGTTGTACATTGCTTAAATGTTAACGTTTTAAAGGGAAATTGTCACTTTTTTCCAAAGTTCATTCATATATAAAATAATGTGTTATGCCTTCACATCCAATCATATTCCAGCTCTATAAATCTATAAATACTTAGCCAGTTATCCCGATTTCATGTTAACCTTTTCTGAGCAACTTCTGTCAACGTACTTTAATTTTTGCTAAAGGAAGCGTATTAACTAATTAAATATTTTGGCGGATTGTTGCAGGCTCCAGTTTCATTCAATTCACTTTTAATATGATAATGATCTATATAAAATTATTATCTTAACTATATGCATTAAATAGATTACTACCTTAGTAAGCAGTTCTCTGGGGACATCACAAGCAGTAATAAAATCCAATAATCCTACACCAACAGACAGGATCATATTAAATAGAAGAAATTGCACCTGGGACACAGATCCCCCTGGATGATTAAAACCTGGACAACTTATAAGATGAGTAATAACACTGATCCCAGATGGTGAGAGAACTTTATTCTTTAAATAATCCAGTGAAGCATTGCAGTGGGTTGAAGAACCTGTGTAATAGTTTATAGCATGACTTTGTTTTCTTAAAGGGGACCTGTCACCCAAAACGATTCAGAATCCTATTTTATCACATTAGTCAAGCAAAATGAAATTTAATTACACTATAAAAATTATTTGAATCTTGTTTCCTTCCATTTGGGAATTTATAATTATAGCAAGCAGGCAGGAGCCATTTTGTGGACATGGTTAGGGTCTGGCCACACTAGGAAAATTCTGGCGACTTCGGAAAACAAAGCGTCGCGTTTGCACTACCGCAGGCGATTGACATTTTACCCGGCAGAGGGCAGGGCAGTTCAGGGAGATTGTCGCCACGAAGAAGAGGAGATTTGTCGATGGAGCGACTTATCTCCCCGAATCTGCTCGTGTGGCCTGACCCTTATTAAGACAAGCCTTGCATCATCTCAGAATCTTGTTTGTGCACCAGAATAGGGGACCTGATGTCCATCCCCATGCCCTGGTTACACAATTAAATGGTAAAGAGAACGGGGGAATGTGGGGAGAGCAGTGACATGTAGGAAGTGCTGAATGGAAAGTGAAAGTAATTGTCTGCCCCGCCTCTATGCCTAAACCATAGAGATTGACAGCTGAGATTTTTAAATTATCATAAAACAGCTATGAATGCTTTAATAAAAAATACAAATTGGATTTCATGTTTAATTTGAAAAGGGCTTTTATTTTACAGCTTTTTGTGTCTGGGTGACAAGTCCATTTTAAAGGAACAGTGTAAAAGTAAAACTGGGTAAGCAGGCTTAGCAAAATAAAAATATTCCTACCAAACTGAAATATATATTTAAGTTAATATTGCCCTATCACATATTTTTTCTTGAGCCACCATTTCATGGTGGTCTCTTTAACCAGAAATACTGCAGCTCTAACTGTAACAGGAAGAAGTGTGAAAGCAAAAGACAGACGTTTGTCCATTAATTGGTTTATGTGGCCTTTGTTCTTAAAATGCAACAAATGCATAGTTTTTTTGTCTTTTATATATATATATATATATATATATATATATATATATATAATGTTAAGGTGCATAATCATTTACAAAAAAAATAAACAGCATGGCGTGAGACCCTGGTTTTAAGTAATAAAACACTATCACCAATGATTGGGCCTGACATCCAGATCTACTAAGAGTAATGACATGCTGGATATTTCAGTTAGATTAGGCCTCTTGGGGAAAAGTGCAGTAATCAAAAACCCTTCCCTGTCAGCAACTGCTTCCTATTCTGATATATTATTGGTTTGTCAGTTTAACTTATTCACTGGCAACAACACTGAAACTATTTCACTGGCAATCAAGTTCTAGAGGGGCAACTCTAGGCTCCACTAAAATTAATGGTACATTGTTTTGCAGAAAGGCCACTACTACTCAAAATAAGCATATTAGAATTTTCATCAATCATTGCATTTCTAATAACAATCACACTGACAGAGTATATTAACTTTATTTAGATTGTATGTAAGTACTTATTCTTCTATGTGAACATTGTACAATTTAATTTTTAGGCATGCACTGTTCGTTATTTTGAGTCTATCTAGGGAATGTAATAAAAGTCGGTAACAGAAAAACGATTCTCAATGCAAAAAGTTATGCCGTTGCGTGAACAAATTTTGCTTTGTGCGAATTTAATATAGATTATGCAACCCAGAAACTGTTTAGCGACCACTTCCGACAGTGGAAGACCGTTTTTTGGAATGTTATAGTTTGCACCAATGTGCAGTAAATGTAATAAAACTTCTTAGTGAAAAAGTCGTTATGTTTGCTCCAAAAGATTACAGCACCTTCAAGCACTTCTTAAGAGTGCGCAAATAAAATTCGCAATGCGCAATTAAAATTTGCAATGTAATAGCAGTTTAAGGAACAATATTACATTGGGAGATGTGGATTTTTATTCTTATTGGTGCGAATTGTTTTGCTCTTTGCGACTTTTATTACATTCCCCCGTATACATTTTTTATACTATTATACAGGTTTCTAAAGTAGTTTAGTAGTCCCTGCATCAAAAATTCTGGCATCATTTCATCTATTTGCAGTGTTTCATCAATAGAGTAAATCAAAGCACAAATGGCAAAAAATGACCCATGCTTTGCATAACAGACCATATTAATAACAACACTGGCAAACTTACTTGGGCACAGTGCTATTCAAGTTTGCCTGGATCTTCTCTTTAACTGTGACACAGGTCTTTGTATTGTTGTATACTGTACCTTTTATAATCAATTTATATAGTAAAATCTATCTACCTCCCAGGGTCTCAGATTTAAGTTTAGGTCCAGAGATTGCTGTCACATTCTGTTGATGGTTTTCTAAAAATATTTTTAGGCCATGCTTCCTGTTATCTGCACTGCTACTTTTGGATTCTGAACTATAGTTATCCAGTTTTATTTATATTTTTTTCTATTGCATATTTTTATAATTAAAGGTATTGGATCTGTTATCCAGAATGCTCAGGGTCCATTTCAATATATACCTTACCTTAGCAGGCAGGAAGGGCTCTATGAAACCTAGACAGGTCAAGTCTAGTAAGTTGAAGGTTATTTTCTATAATAGGTCACCCTAGGAGTGATAGACAGATTATGCTATTTATCCAAGAAGCACAGGCTCCACCGAGAACCAGGTATACGAGAGATACCCTTTGGGTTACTCTTAGGAAAAGGCCTGAAAGCTGGAAGTGCCTCTGCACAAGCTGTTTTGTTCTCTTGCTTATCTTGCAAGGATATATATATATATATATATATATATCTATATATATATATATATATATATATATATATATTGCCCATTGGAGCTGTGAGTACTGTACTGTTATTTTGATAAACCCCTTTGTTTGACTTTGTTTAGTAAATTTGTTTTATGGTTAAGTTAAGAGCCACTGGCTCCCATTTATTGTGTACTACTATATAATTGTAGTTCAGCAACACCCTACCTCCACATCTTTGCGAGGGTTCACTCTAGAGTTATTTTCCGAGCAGATTCATGGTAAAGCTCATAGTTCTGGAGAAAGGTGCCACTCCAGTTTATTATAAACTTACACATGTTTTTTCTTAGCATTCTTTATAACTTGCAGAGACTGGTGATACAGATCTGTGAATATGGTTGAAACGGTTACCAGATATCTCTTTTCTTTATTTCTTTCACCAAGAACACTCAGTACTGATCCGTACATGCCCCACAGCCTTTTTGTATTAGAGGAATTCAGCTATGTGAATATATCTCAGTAAAAGTCGAGGATTGTTTATCGCTAAAGAAAAAAGTGCATGATTTCCCTATTCTGTCCTAATTACTTAAAAGTTTTATTTCAATGCCACTAGCTTTATTTACAGCAGAACATTGCCACCTACTGATAGCTTTATAGACACTAGATATGACATTTTATGCAAAAATAACAGCTAGATTTAAAGGGACACCTACATTCAATGCTGGAAATTGTTTCTCTGCTTCAGAATGGTGCTGGGATACAGCAGCTAGTAGCAGGGCCAGAAATAAGAGTAGGCAGAAGAGGCACGTGCCTAGGGCGCAAAAGTAAAGGGGCGCCAGGTATGTACCTCTTCTAATGCCTTTCCCTAGTTCGGGCTGTTTTCCCCAGCTTAGCAGCTATTACAGCGCTGCTGCCGTCACCTGAACATGAATGCACTCTCCTGCGCATGCACGCTCACGTTCATGTGTGCACACTAGTGGGGAGGCTCTCCTGCGCATGCAAGCTCGCGCTTATGTGCGTGCACTGGGGGGAGGCAACGTAGCTGGCAGGGTTGCCTAGGGCGCCCTGCCAGCTTGGCCTGCCACTGGCTAGTAGCATAGTGCTGCATTTGTTATGCCCCCAGATAGCTGCTATCAGACCCAACCCAAAGCTGCCCCCAGAATCTCTCAAAAAACCTGCCTCTTTACTAAGCTGCCATGTATCCAGTATATCCTCAATCACAGCCTCTCTGGCTCAACTTACCCTCATTGGCTGCTCAAAGGAGAAGGAAAGGAATGTTATGCTTGGGGGTGCCAAAAGTTAGGCACCCCTATGTGATTGCATTTACTTACCTGACACCCTGGGCCGGTGCTCCTATCAGCAGAAAACTGTACCGACCCAAGGTAATTCCAGTGAGCACCATGGAGTGATCCTCCTTATACTTGTGCATGAGCAGTAGAGTGAAAAGACGAACTTTAATGAAGAACTCATTCTACTGCGCATGCGCCTGGCCCGGGAAATTTGAAGAAAGAAGAACCAGAAAAACTATTGCTCCATTGTGCTCGCTGGAACAACCCCGGGTTTGTGCAGTTTTCTCCTGCAGTTTTACTTAACCCTCGATATTCGACTGCTGAAGTTAAATCCTTCAACTTCGAATATCGAAGTCGAAGGATTTAGCGCTATTTGTTCGATCGAACGATTAAATAAGGCTAGAAATGCTGTATTTTGTATACTAAATATAAACATGAACTTACTGCACCACAAGCCAAATCAAACAAATAATTTATGCTTTCAAAGTTGGCAACAGGGGGTCACCATCTTATAACTTTGTTAAACATCTTTGCAAGACTAAGACTAAGTGCACATGCTCAGTGTGGTCTGGGCTGCTTAGGGATCGTCATAAACAAAGCTGCTTGAGTTCTGCATGGCTGGTAAGTAAGGCGGGGGCTCCCCCTGCTGTTCATAAGTATGATTGTTTCCCTGCTCAGCAGTTAGGGACCGTCTGACAATTCCTATCCACAGCAGTAAATGGAGGGAGAATTTCACTGCATACAGTCAGGTTTCTTATAAAAACGGTACACATTTTTTAATTAAAGTATACTGGAGATAGGTTTCTTTTTCATTAAAGAAAGTAAAAATGGGATTTTATTTTCTTGGCTTTACATGCCCTTTAAGGCTTTGCGGCATAGAGTCAGGTAGAGGTTGATATTCCCTGACCCCCACATGACTAATATGTTTTATAGGACTTTGTTTGTGGTTATTGTCACATGACCAACATCATTTGCATACATTTGCTAGTGACATGGAATAGAGAAGTGAAGTAGGGAATCCCCAGCATACCAGCACAGTGGTGATCATTCAAGACAAACCAATAAATATTAATATAATACTGTATGGCATTTATCATATTTATTTATAATGTATTTATTTTCTTCTCTGAAAATATGCTTCAGAGAAAACGTGTGTGCTGGATTATCTGGAGTTAAAACTTGAAGTTTGGATTAGTGTTTTTTTTTAGACTTTATTTAGACTTTTTTTAGACTGTAGTTTATTTTATTGCTTTCTCATACAATGTTTATGTCACACATAGGTCAGTGGTTTTTTTAAGACACAAAACTCTGGAGACAATTTATTATCTCCTTATAATATTTTTTTTCCAAACTGTAGCTATAGTTACTGCTCATAAAAAAGTGGCATTCAATATTATTATTATTATTATTATTATTTATTAATTATTATTTGCTGGAATCATTTATTCCAAACCAAAGTTTTCTGATTCTTTTCACACTTTTAACTTGCATTGGGGAGTAAATCAAAATTCCTGACTATCAGGGTCAGGACACACACTCGGGGAGATTAGTTGCCTGGCGACAATTTTCCTCTTTTTCTCCCCGAACTGCCTCCCGCCGGCTAGATGGGATGGCACTTGGAGCGATTCGTTATCCGAAGTCGTCCGAAGTTTCCCTGAATCTGAGTGTGTGCCCTGACGCTCAGGAGAGTTTGGATAAATGAAGAAAATATCTAACCACATGGAATCATTTTGGATTCTCCAATTTGATGTTTGATAAACCATAATGATTTATTATCACTTTCAAATGGTGAGCATTGAATTAAATTAACAGCCTGTTTTTCCTTCTTTTTGCCTAGATCATTAGTCAACCTGCTGTCATTTGTCTTTCTGATAACATTACCCCTGTTTCACTCTTACAAATAGATAGAAATATCAGGTAAATGCCCTAAACCAGGCAATGTGTTCAGTTATAAAGCATCGTGTTACTAATCAGCTTTATCATAAAGTCCCATATAACCTTTGCAGAATACATGATGCAATTTCTTCCCACAATCAAATCAATTTGGCATCCTGAGCCTTTGAGTACCTGCAGTGGTTTTCAGTATAAAGAGATTGTGTTACTCATTTCTAATACACAATAACCTTTTCTTTATTTCCTGGTGTAGCCGTTATTCTTATTAATTACTCGCTGCCTCTATTTAGATGAAATTGGATGCTTGGTTTGAAAAACTGATTTGAGCATTTATGGGCTCCTATTGAATTAATGTTCTTAAAATGTTTCCTCCCTTTAATAGGAGCACAGAAAATGTATTCAGGATAATAAACGTTTAATTATCTTTTAGATGAAAGTTAAAAAAAGGAAAAAAAAAAGAACTGTGTGAGGCATAAAGGCTCATTTGTGAGCACAGAGCATGGTTCTAAGTGCACATTTCGGACACACAAAGTTTACCATTTTACCAAGTTTACCATTACATCCTGTAAATCATTTACAAGTGTAATTTTCACATGATTTGAGTTCAAAAGGCATCACTTCCAGTAAGCATTAGCATAGAATTTACTTGGTACAAGCCTGTAGCAGTTATTGACACAACACAATAGTGGAAACCTAAAACTACCACCATGTTCAGACGGGTTGTAATTCCAGGGTTCCAATCTATCAATTGGGCAGCATTCATTGGAGCAGGCATACCAGGTCCTATTGAACTACCAGCTAGTACAGGTGTGGGACCTGTTATCCAGAATGCTCAGGAACTGAGGTTTTCCAGATAATGGATCTTTCTGTAATCTTCATACTTTAAACCGATACTGACACCTTTTTTTTAGATATATCATAATATTGTCTTTGCATGCTATTTATAATTTTGCCATAAAAGTATTTACAGATGCGTTTACATTACCCATCTGATCCCCATGTTCCTCTCTGAGGGAGCTGCCATATTTGTGCAGCAGTAGTCCTTTAGCATTAGAAACTTTAATTGACATGTTGAGAAGGGACAGTCAGGTTGGCAAAACAGTCAGGTTTAGGAACTTCAAGTAACAAATTTTTATAAAATCAGAACTGTCAGCAAAAAACTATCAACATGAAATATTTAGGTAACCTGTCATGTACATTAATTTGAATAATATTGAATAATAATTTTTAGTGTCAGTATCACTTTAAGTTCACCTTGCTGGTTCTGCTTCCAATAAGGATTAACTATATCTTAGTTTGCAAGTACAAGCTACTGTTTCATTATTACAGAGAAAAACGGGGAATTATTGTTTAAAATTTGGATTTTTTTCACCAATTGGAGTATATGAACGTAATTTTTGCCAAAACTCGACAAAAAATTCCTCTCATCACTAGAGATGACCTTTCCATAATTCGCAGCTTTCTTGATCATGGGTTTCTGGATAACAGATCCCATACCTGTACTCACAAGTGCACTTGCACCTTTTATTAATGCCCATGCATTTTTTTATCTATAAAGACACATTCATATATGAGCAATGTAGTCATTTCTGTATCTCTAGAAACCAGTACAGGCAAACTCCAAACTCAAGTCCCCGGATTTAATGTTCTCCTGCATTTTACAACGTTTCATTTCATACCACTAATTTCACAGTATGCCTATGGGTGCCATTCCTGGGTTTTACATTTACATTAAATTTACATTTCATTGGTGGCACCTGTACTATAAACTGTAACATAAGTTAGCGACTTGAGCCTATAGGTGCTCAATGTTACAGAATTTGTATTTTATTGAAATGTTGGCTGTGTAAGTGCATGGCCTTTTTTCACCCATGTGCCATCCCTTACCTCATAAGTGCAAGTTGTGCACAATATCGAAAAATGTCACGTATCTTTTTGCCTCTGGTATATGCAGCAACATTTTGGATCTGATGGCTCCAGTTTAAAATCCACATATTTACTTAGAGCAGGTCATTGAAATGAATTGGGAGCAACTGCAAACTATACTAGGTTAATAGCAAACCAGGTGGTTTCAAGCTTTTCGTACCAGTATGTTTTGTAGTGCAGTGGGCTGGAGACAAAATTGCTCAAAATGACCTTCAACTCTCTTGATTGAAAATTGCCTTTAAGCTTCTGGAGAAGTCAAATAACAAACAAAACTGAGCTCCCCTTAATGCTCTTGCGCTTCTTTTTGGGGTCTTCATAAAACCCTCCAAATGAGTTTTCTGCCTAGTAGCCAAACTATTTAGATATTTTCTTTTTGACACAAAACTAATGCTACCTACTACACTATTGTTATGCTTCTTAGTTCTGGAGCATGCTATGTACCAGGTATGGAATTCTACCATTATTTTTTATTACTCCCTCACTTTTTGTGTGTACATAGTAAAATGTTTAGACTGTGTTTATTGGGAGAGTTAATTTACCCCTTGACTAATACTGTACTGGTGCTGTACTGGCACACTATTTAATAAAACATTGGGTATTCTATCTGCTTGGGTTTTGAGCAGTGTCACAAACAGAATTAGTGGGCCCCGTACAACAAAATTGGGGGTGTGGCCCCCTACAAGTTAAAAAAATACATTGGTGGCTAAGGCCCCCCCAAGTAAAAAAAAAAAACAGCAACCAGGGCTCCCCAAGTTAAAAAAAATGAGTGCCCAAAGGTTTTTTTTTAAAAAAAAAAATTGGTGTTCATCATGGCTCCTACTTCGGTGCAACTTGGATCATACTTCGGCGCAACTCAGCTTCTACTTCGGCTCAACTTGGCTCCTACTTCAGCAGTTCAATGGGGGCCAGGCTAAACCAGGAAATGCAGCAAGGCCAGGTCCCCTTAACATATAAAAGCCACCGGCCTGGCACATTTGTCCCCCAGTGCCCCTTAATGGCAGCCCTGGTTTTGAGAACCTCTTTACTTGCTGTGATTATTGGTTTCTTTGAATTCTTTAGTCAAACAAATATGTTTCAGGAGGGCAGGTAGATCATTTGATTGAGTGTTGTGAAATAACATGGCATAATTCACTGATGCACATCTTTGATATCACTAGCTTGCAGAATCTTGGCTGATACACAGTAGCTTGTAAATGATACAGAACTGTTTTAAAATGTCCTTGATAAGAGCAGAAGAGAAGACTATCCAACACACTAAATATGCGACACTGCTGAATTAACGAGCTTAGAAATGTGTGCCATTAATAGCTATTTTGTTATAATCAAGAGTTAACTAACATTCTAGCTTAGAAAAAAAGAAGAAAATATGAACCCCCTCCTTACCCATGTTATTTCATCTCACTATGACCTTCCAATGAACAGAGAAACTAATTATCTTTAGCAAATTACACTTGAATCTATAATTGCAATATTTTGTTCTTATTGTAATAATGTTGTCTGGGCATGAAATTTTAAAAAATGGCAACATTCATTTCATATTCAGCAATTTTGAAAACTACGCTATCCTAAAACCAAATAACCAGGGCTGTTTTAGTGGGGTCCAAATAGGGGGCAAATGCCTTAAATCAGTCACATTGTGTAGCCCTATTCATGGGCAGAGCTAGGATCATGGTTCAACATTAGTTCACAGATTATGGAATAAATAGCACTAGTTTTACCCGAAGGACAGCTTGCTTATCATTCTTGTTATCATTCTTGTTACAAAGGTTTGGCGATGCATAATCTTCAAAGGGATTCTGTCATGATTTTTATGGTGTAGTTTTTATTTCTAAATTACACTGTTTACACTGCAAAAAATTCACACCATAATAAATGTTATTCCTGAACCAAGTATATATATGTTTGGTGTACAGTATTTTCTTCTTTTTATATTATTCAAGGTGGGTTAGTTATGATGGCTTATTTTTTGGTTGCTTCTACTTCTCAAATCAAAAAGTGCCCAGCTGGCAACTTTGCTTCTGATTTACAGGAAAGGTCAGTTAATCCCAAGAAGGCAGTTTGCTAAATATCAAGATATCTCCCCTTGTGTTTTCTCTGCCTGCATAGCTAAAGATCAAATAAAAGTAGTAGTGGAAGCATTAGCAATGGCTGGAGAATAAGATGAGTGCATATCTCCTTTAATCAACATTAAAAGGTAATTGCTGTTTGAAATATTAAATGAGAAGTTTAATTACGAATTTACATTTACAACATTTTCCATTTATAATATTAAGTCCAATGCGTTTCATCTGAAAGTCATAATATTTGTCATAAAAGAAGAATATTGAGAAATGAAACTCCTTCTGTCTTTCATGTATGGGAAAAATCTTGGCACACACTGAGAAGGCAAAATGCACAAGTAGTAAAAAATTAATATGCTATGGAGCTTAATTAGTGTCTCCTAAACGGGAAGCTGAAAGGTAATATTATCCAATAGCAAAATGCTTTCTATCACCAAACAACACATTAATTTTGATTAGAAAATTCTAAGAGCAGTTGAGCAAAGAGAAGTCTGAGACTGCAATTAGTAACTGGCCTGCTGGGACCTCTACTCAACAAGAACATCTATATAGGGGTGTCCAGTTGTGTAATTGGGATATGCAGTGCAAACATTAGTCAGTAGGAGATTCTTGTGATTGCAGCCCATTCATTTTATATTCTTATTAAACACAGACCAAACTGCGCTGTTTCTACAATCCGTGTCACCCATCATTAGCTTGAAGGGACAAATCAAATACTCACTGTTCTTTTTTTTTCCATGAAACATTGGTCCATTGGAAAATTATCTTTTTATTCCATTTTAACTTTGATTAAACTATAGAAAATTACTGTTTGATGGCATTTGTTGCTACATAATTGCAGAAATGTCTGCTTTGTCATTGTTTTACAATGGAAAGTTTCATAATGCTGTCACTAGTAGGATAGGACCCCTCCCTCCTCCCCCCCAGCATAGCTGCACCCCAGGGAGATGCCCCTAACTTTATACTTAGCCCTCGGCGCAGATTCAGGCATCGGAGTTCCCTGCAGCCATCTTCCAGGTCTTCGTTAAGCTGAGTGGGAGACCGGTGAAGCAGTGCATGCGCAGTTGGAGCAATTTGCCGGTTTGCGACAACTGCGCATGTGCCGAAATGGACGGAAATTGGCAAAGGGACGGAAGAAGACACGAAGACCCGGAAGATAGCTGCGGGGAACTCCGATGTCTGAATCTGCGCTGAGGGGTAAGCATAAAGTTAGGGGCATTTACTCAGGGGGCAGCAAGGCTGGGGGGAGGAGAGAGGGGGGGCGAAGTGGGGTGGGGGGTTGGGGGTTTTTTTGAAAAACAATTTAATTCTTCTTTAAGCAAGCATTTTCATTATAAGGTCTGTCTGTCACCAATCAACGTCCATCCAATAGGGTGCTTTTTATTTATTACCATCAAGAGCAAAGGCAAGCAGTCAGTGATGGCAATAACAGACTAAACACCCCATGTGCCATAGTCTTAGAATAGGCAGCAGGAAATAAGTCTGAAAACCCCAGAGAACAAAAATAGAACTTTACAAAAATAATTTTGCCCAGACTCGTGAAGATAATGTGTGTAAACTGATGAGGTAAGTACCTAGGGACAATTATAGAGGCAACATAGTGAACTATGGATGTTCTTGGAAAATAAATATTAGGAACAAAGCAACATTACTGTATTGGTATATTAGATAGGTGTAGGCCAAGCAATGAGCAGGCCATGTGACCATGTATGCATGTTGGCTGTTTCAAGTATTAAATACACATGGGGAAATTTAATACAATTTGCAAAAAGAACAAAAATGCTAATAAAAATGTGCATGTCACAATGTAATATTCTTAATTTGGCTTTTATTGCATTGCAAATCTTAATTGCACATTAAGAACCTTTAAACATGTGTAACCCTATTTTAACTCCTTCATGTATTATAGGATGCACATCATCAATATCTTACCATACCTAGGTCCTCAATTCCCTTTGCTAAATGAAAGGGTACTGGGAATTCTTCTCAATGGCAGTGCCTCCACCTAGTGGGAGCTTGGAGGCAGCAGAGAGACTGTACATTGCATTTATCACCAACTACAAAATTCTCAGTCGCTCTCCTACTGTCATGTGTGGGGCAAAGTGTTTTCAACATTTGTTCACTTGGAGAATATTTATTTGCATTGCGAACAAATTGCAAACAATATTGGCGGAAAATATTACGTTCTCCCTGTAGAAGCCAATTGGCACAATGGTACATGAGCTCAACAGAACTCTACAGAGTTTCAGTGACTGCACCATGACTATTCATAACTATGGACACTCTATGGGATTATTTCTTATGGTTCCCAGTCTGCCCAAGGCTTCTTCGCATGTCTGTAGTGATTGGGACTAGTCCGGCTCACACACTATCAATCATATTTTCAGTCCATTACATGGAAAATTCAGGCAGCACTGGAATACAAAATTGCGGATTTTCACCTCCGTTTTTTGTTACTGACTGGTTGAGTTATTGGAGAAGTCACAACAGAAATAAACCACGAAACCCACCATCCAACAGTATTACTTCAACTTGCAGCTGTATCTGTTTCTTGTTTGTAGCATATACTATATTTTGTAAGAGCTGTTGTATGATATATACTCATTGTCTCTATAAACATTTGCAATCCTGGCAACTTTTACATGAGAGGAATGCAAGTGCTTATCATTGATAAATGTAAGTTCTCAGTTACATTGCATCTTATTACAAGAGTATTAATTAGAGGAAATGAGTTTTGCTTCTCTAAAACTGACTTTTACTGTGTTTATAGAATGTTCTGCTGCTCTGCTGTGGCATTTCAGTCAAATAAGAATTTGCATATTTATTATTCGTTATTATTCAATATTCTAATGAGTTAAAGCACCACCAGTGTAATCCAATCCAAGACTCTTAGCACTTGATTACATGGAGACAAGGAAATGAAGCATGAGCACAAAAAGTTGCTGACCTATAACCATCTGCTTCTCACAACTTGCTTTTAATCTAAACTGACAAGTGAGGATGAGGAGAGAAAACTCAATAAATGGTCAGCACTAGGGAATCATTTCTATGCCCTTAGCACGTCCAGTGGGCTTACATTCTTATAGGGATAATTGTTTCATGAAGCAAACGTTAACACAGCGAAGCAGATTGATGTTAGCCATTTAGAACTCCTCACACATCTTGTATTCCAATTAATTTTCTCATTCTGATTTCATACAATTGGTAGTCTGACATTTTAAATGCCAGATAGAAATTTATACTTCCCTTTTAGCTTATATTTCAGTTACAAACGCACAATTTCACTTGATTCCCTGGTGAATGTGTTTCTTAAATGCAAATGCTGTTTAGCAAAACACGATTTCAAATTTCATCCACTAAAGTCTAAAATGTAGGTATGGGATTTTAACGCTGGTCCAGCCAGAAGAACACACTATTTAATCAACAACAACTGCTGGCCGTTATTAATTTGCAATGGAAGTAAAATGACATTTACAAGCTTAATATGCAGTACATGAAAATATTGGAATTTAATCTCAATAGCAAATAAAAATATATATTAAATATTTTTAATAAGACTGCCACAAAATCGTGGAAATTCAACATATAAGAAAAATTTATTTAATGACAATATGAATAGGATAGAGCTAACTTTTCTCTGATTTTACAGTATGCAGAAGAGCAACTTTTAGTACTTACAGTAGTATAAGCAAATACTTACACTAGCATAGATATGCTATCTCTCAGTCCAGTCTACAAGATCTATATACTATATCACGTCATGCCCTGCCTGGATCCCTGTTAAGGAATTTTAAACATAGTGTAATAGGAGCGCTGTAGAAAGCAATGAAATGCTTGAAATTCAGACTGCAGTACAGACATCAAGACAAATCAGTGTCTCAGCTGTTTTTTTCTTGTGTGCATATGGGGCACTGACCAAGAATAACATGGCAATTTTCAAAATTTCAAATGCAAATGAAGAAGAAAGTAGTTTAGGCAAAAAGGTCGAGTCGAGACCAGGGTGCTTGGCATTTGTTCTGGTGTTGGGTGCCAACCGTAACATAAAGCCTAAAGATTTTAAGTCAGAGCATAAGAGGATTTGGATATGGCGCAGGTGGGTGGTACTATTAATGTGAGAATGACAGGTCAGAAGATATACCAATAAGCAGTATTAGACAGGAACAGAAAGGTGACAGGAAAATAGAAAATCAACAAAATAGAAGGAAGTTTACTTGCAAAAGTGGGAAAAAATGGAGAGACAAGAAAAGGGTTCACTTGGTGGGATAACAAAATGGATCTAAATCTTATCCGCTTTACAAGTCCATATCAGACTGTAACAAATTAACTACAAATGGCAAATGTGACCCAGATATTGATAACCGTCCCAGAATAAACAATCTAGCTTCACTAGATGCAAATGCTAGTACAATTAGCACCTTGTTATGAGGTGAATTCAATGTAAATTGCTTATATAAAAAGGGCATCAATTCAAGGAATGGAAACATGATATTGTCTCTTTATAGGTCCCTGGTAAGGCCTCATCTGGCGTATGCAGTGCAGTTTTGGACTCCAGTCCTTAAGTGGGATATAAATGAGCTGGAGAGAGTGCAGATAAACTGGTTAGAGGAATGGAAGACTTAAATTATGAGGGTAGACTGTCAAGGTTGGGGTTGTTTTCTCTGGAAAAAAAGGCGCTTGCGAGGGGACATGATTACACTTTACAAGTACATTAGAGGACATTATAGACAAATAGCAGGGGACCTTTTTACCCATAAAGTGGATCACCGTACCAGAGGCCACCCCTTTAGACTAGAAGAAAAGAACTTTCATTTGAAGCAACGTAGGGGGTTCTTCACAGTCAGGACAGTGAGGTTGTGGAATGCACTGCCGGGTGATGTTGTGATGGCTGATTCTGTTAATGCCTTTAAGAATGGCTTGGATAATTTCTTGGAAAACCATGGGTTATGGTGATACTAAAATCTAAATCTATGCAGTTTCACTGAGGAGCTCCCATCTCCTCTAAGAGGCAGCCCAGTGAGCTGGAAGCCAAACTTTTTAAAACACAAGAGCTACGTTAATTGGAACTCCATGCTCATGCTTGCCTGACAATGACAATGAGTTTTTAATTGTTGAAGATATTAATTATAAACATTGTGAAAAGTTGATAATAAAAGAAGAAAAGAAGATGTCAATCTGTTTAGAACTAAAAGTGACACTAATCAAGTAAAAGTTCAAGCCTGGGAATAAAAAGCCCGAGCTATCATGTGACCATCAATTCAGTTCAAAATCAGCATACAGAAGGAGGGACTACTCACTGGCTTACATTGCCCCAAGCTCATACTTTGGAGTGAGATAAAGACTCAAAGTTGTTAAGAAGAGAACACTCCTGAAGGGAATATGATGGGAGATAAAACCAATGTTCATTTCACATTATTAAAATCAAAGTTGCCTGATGTATTTCATATTGATATATATATATATATATATATATATATACTGCAGATTATCAAGTGGGTAATCTGTTTTGTACTGTTTTATTTAGGCATCGAAATTCGACCCTTAGTGAATCTGCCCCCAAGACTTTGTATCTCTCACATGACAAAATTCCAATGCAATGTGTATTGGAAATGTATTGTACTATATTTGTACTGTATTTATACACATATTTCAGAAGTGCCAATTTCATAAATGACTTGAGATGAATGGAAACATGACTTGCAACCCTACCAGTTGTGTCCAAATTTTATAGCATATTACAACTGTCTGACGTGGAAAAGGATCAGATATAATGAAAGAATGGGAACAGAAGTCAAGCCTTCTAAAGGAAGGACACATATGACTGGGTGAAATCTGTACTTTCAAGGATTTCTACTACTGACTATATCATGCACAAAGCAATGCCATCAGGTCATCTGTTTTCCTGACAATTACTCCATGGAGGGGGTCCTTCAACTACAGATTGCTCAGGGTATTTCAGGATCACAATGATCTAAGAAAGCTTTTGAGATCATTAGCCAAACCAGTACTTCTTAGATCTGTGTGATTTGCAAAGCCATGTCTGTAGCCAAATTACACGTGATTCAGTTAATTTAAAAATAGTGTATCACAGACCTTAAGACAAGCTAGCATGTGGACTGTTTAAGCATACTTACACTTACATGTTTGTGTTATTTACAAGGAAACCATTACGAATGTACGATAATGCATCTAAGAGCACAAAGATCCACATGTAGAAACCATTATGAATATTAAAGTGCTAAACACAGAGGAAAACTAGCTACAGCCAGAGTAGTCTTTGGTGGAGTATAAGGCACAACACTATTCAGAACGACATAGCTTTGCATTTAAATGAAGTGTATGGTGCATCACATGTTGCACAAATTCACTTTTAAACCTGTACATTCAGCATTTGCTTTCTGCATTCAAACAGCATGAAGCAATGTATTACCTAGAGACAGAGGTCAGCTGAATGTTTTGTCATGGAAGTTATGCAATAAGCAGAAAGCGGTTATAGTGGCATTTTCAGTAATGTAACTACACATCTCCGGGCCCGGATACAGGCCATGCAGCCAGGCCTCCCACTCCTGCTCCTGATGCGATCTCCGCGGGGCATTCACATGCAAGCAAACCGCCGGCAGGCCCAGAGGAGTGCAGGCCTGGGTGCAATCCCTCCCGGTAGTTCCGCTACTGGGCATATTATAGGTTACCAGTGATACTATACTCACAATATTTATGTTAAGGGTTTGTAACAGAAGACTCAATGTCTACAGGTTCTGAGTCAAGAGCTAAGGCTATGTAAGGGGTCATTATCATCCTTTAACATTTTAAACTTCATTTGTCCACAACTGATAGAGCCAGTGTTTGCCACATCCAGTTCGGTAGCATTTCATATAATAAGATCTCAAAAGCTATTGAAAATGTTAAGAAATTCTTAAATGTTAAGAAACTGTTGGATTTGTAGAAGGAAGTAGCTTTCCCACAAAAGTAGCTTTCCCACAAGGCCTGTTTGCTTTTAGAGCAGGGAACTCAGTTGATAGGCATCTAGGTTAGCAAAGGACTACCTGTACCAGATCCAGATCCCCTCACTGGCAATGTCGGTTAACTGGGAATAGATTTACACCTGTCTGCTGATATCTCAAGGAGTTAAATCTGTGATCATTACTATGTCCCAAGTGATTCCATCTGTTGTACCCTACAAGTATTTGTGAGTAAACCCGAGGTCACTTGCTTTTGTGCATAATAAATCTGTTCACCTGTTTTACTACCAAGAACCTCCTGGCGTCCAATTTATCTACTTTTGCACTAATTAGCCTGTGGGTTGTAGTTTAACGACATCTTAAAGGGGAAGCTTCCATTTGGCGAAGGCTCTGCCCTGGGTGTAGATTCACATGTAACCCATGCTCACTCCACTAGCTGGTCACCCTTAACTTCTCATTGGCAGGATAGCCCGAGAAAGCATTACATACAGTACTCAAATTTTCAAGTTTTCTAAGTCAAGATAGTTTATATTTCCTTTTCAAGCGTACAACCTGCAATGCTCTATTGCCTCTGGTTTTTATCTTTTTTTTTTTTTTCAAAAGTATGTTGAAGCCAGTTCCTGATGAGTTTGTAAAATTTTTACAGATCAATTAGCCTAAAATTAAATTTAAGCTATTCCATCATATGGAAGCTGAACAAGGTCCTTGAGTGTAGAGATACCAGCAGTAAATGTCTCTTTCCCCCTCCCCTCTCTCCATTACAGAATAAGGTTTACATCTGTTATAAGTTTGATGCCATATTTTTCATCATGCAAAATATTATTACTGTTAGTAACAGGGGTTTAACTCCCAGTTGTGGCTACTTTTAATCGAGAATTTTGATCACAAATAGTCTGTTTTTCCAGGTGTCCCTTAATTGACCTAAATTTGAATCATTGCATTGTCTTCAGCCAGGTGGCCGGTCTTGTTTAGATAGCCCCATGAGTAATCTCGTCCAAATTATACTTGGCAGGTAAAGTGTGAAGTGGAATGATTACAATCTGCAAATGTGTTTTCTTCTTCTTCTTTGTAAAAAAAATAAAAATATCCTATTCATCTGGGAGAGCCTGTATTGGTGATAAACTAGGTTTCCAAAGCTGGAAATGCTCAATATTATAACCATGGATTTACAAAGTTGTGAATATCTAAAGATATTGATTGCTCATTATGTAACTGTGCGCATAAATGTGCTGTACACATGCGAAGGCACAACACAATAGCAGTGAAATGTAGAGTTTTTCATTGTTTCCTGGAACTGACAGGGAAACCCATAAATGTGTTACCTGAGATTCTTGGCAAGAGGTTCTCTGAAGGAAAAAAAAAGCATTTTAATGATTAGCGGTTTTATAGGAAGGGTTTATGATGTGAAATATTATTTTGTAAGAACTATAAAATGTTATGTCATTATCAAGAAACAGTTTACAGTCTCCCTGCTTTATTAGATATACTGTTTATATTATATGCTCTGTATGTTACGAAGGTGAGTCTGGCTAACGTGGAGGTATCCTACCTGTGTCTTGAGCTATTAAAGGAGAAGTTGGTCCATTAACTTCGCTATCTTCTTTTCTGCTGATTAATAGCACATGTTCTGTGCGGCTGTCAAATTAGGGATCAACTGACAGTATACAGTACTATCACTATCTAGGCTAATTAGAAATTCATTCAAATTCACATTAAATGGCAGCATAGAAATGTGTGCATTTTGCATCAGAATCTAATAATCAGCCCTATAACATCAGCGTTTATAACAAACTAACAAGCTATTATAGTATGTTCTGCTTGATGATTTCCAACAACCCATAGGGGCAGATTCACTAACTTCAAGTGAAGGATTCGAATGAAAAAAATTCGAATTTCGAAGTATTTTTTGGGTACTTCGACCATCGAATTGGTTAAATTCGGTCGAATTCGAACGAAATCGAACGAATCGAAGTAAAAATCGTTCGACTATTCGACCATTCGATAGTCGAAGTACTTTCCCTTTAAAAAAAACTTCGACCCCCTACTTCGGCAGATAAAACCTACCGAAGTCAATGTTAGCCTATGGGGAAGGTCCCCATAGGCTTGCTAAACTTTTTTTGATCGAAGGATTTTCCTTCGATCGTTGGATTAAAATCGTTCGAATCGTTCGATTCGAAGGATTTAATCGTTCGATCGAAAAATCCTTCGATCGATCGATCACAGGATTAGCGCTAAATCCTTCGACTTCGATATTCGAAGTCGAAGGATTTCAATTCGAGGGTCGAATTTCGAAGTATTTTTAACTTCGAAATTCGACCCTTAGTGAATCTGCCCCATAATCTCAGTTTCTTAGCACTCCTCCCCCTCCTCTACTCGCATCTCTACTCCTTTACGTACTCCCTGCTGCTCCTGGTGCAGGTCACCATTCGCTGGAAGTGAGAACTAAATGGGCAGGAGATTCAAGCAACTGTCAACTTCTCCGACCCAGTCCCCAGTTCAGATGCAGCCAGCAGGCAGAATGCCACCTCCGAGATCTTTGCCACCCTAGGCCCGGGCCTTTGTAGCCTATACACAATTCCAGGCCTGTATGAGTGACCTAACAAGGTTCAATATGGCACACTCTATTGACGTTGGGACTGCGGAATCTCTGTGCTGGTACAGTAAGTTCAGTATATTAAATACAGCATTGTAATCATATTACTTTTTAGGTTTTAGTCATTGGCTGGAGGAGTGGACATTGTCTGGCTGTAGGAACATGGATTATGGGGCACAAATGTGATAGCAAATTTATGGAGGTGCTGTATGTTAACAAATATGGAGGTGCTGGAATTCACAATACACAAAAAGGAAACTATTTAGGGGTCCCAGACAGCCCAGTATCAGGGCCCACCAAGATTATGCCTGGTATCCCAGTAGCTCAGTCTAACCCTACAGTAAAGTATATTGCCAAGAGTTGACTAGTTTTCTGTTTAATAACTGTGGTTCCTTATTTTGAAATCTGTAACTCCAATACTGGCGATCAAATAATGCGCTTTCTTCAATAGTTAGATGACCTATCTGACACTCCAGATGATAAATGGGCTTTTTCTTTCTTTTATTACTTGTGCATCCACTGGCTTAGTTAATTTTTAGTTCGTTTTTTGTTATTTTTCATGAATGATATAATTTTGATACTATCATGCCATTGTCTCCTTTGCAACATATTTTCTTCATCTGCATAACATTTGTTGTCATTTTGATTTCATTTGTTTAATATGAAAATCAAATAAAATATTTTAAACATAAAAAAAAAAAAAATAACTGTGGTGTTTTCATAGCATTATATTTTTAAGCTACTGCTTTGATCTTTTATTGTATCTAAATTCCCTCTTCTGCTTGGTTACCTAATTATACTGAGACTAGTGCTTGCTACAGTGATGTAAAACAATAGAATGTCTAAGTCTGTTCTGGTCATTAGACTCTCAAAACATGGTTCCACTTCAGAATCCAGTTCTGTGGTTAAAGGCAGAATGTACTTGTTTGCTGAAG
This sequence comes from Xenopus laevis, assembly GCF_017654675.1. Lineage (NCBI taxonomy): Eukaryota > Metazoa > Chordata > Amphibia > Anura > Pipidae > Xenopus > Xenopus laevis. The sequence goes on along the minus strand of NC_054372.1, from coordinate 158,969,540 downwards.
CAAAAGTTGAATATAAATTTATCACATTCAAGTAAATTTAATTCAGAAGTCTACAGAACACAAATTTTCAAACCATAACACCTTAACGGACCAGTGACATCTCAAATGAAAATTATTCATGAGACCAGACACACCATTTATATCTCACTTATACAAGTAAAATATTTTCTTTTAAGCACTAGTCCTGGTTTTATTGCAAGTGTGTTCAGCCATCTTTTATATATTGTGTAAACAAGGCACCACCTACTTTATTGGGTTCACTGTGTTCAATCTATATTGTTGTGTAGATATTACATGTTTGTGAACCTGTCCCCAGAAAACCCATAGCCATTTCCAAATACAACTATTGGAAATGGTGCAGGATTTCTAAATGCACATGCAAAGTGACCATTAAAGGGCATTATTTACAAACAGGAAGGTATTGAACAAAGTGCAAAAAATAGATCCAACTGGCCATTTTTACCAACCCCTACCCATCCTCTAATGTACTTGTAATTCAGGGTTCAGGGTTGAGCTCTATCAACCTTTAGAGTTCTGGGACTTCTGCTCCGGGTCTTGATAAATGAGATGACCCACTGGTTATGCCCTTGTGAAACAAATATAAAAAATTGTATTATTCCAACACAACCTATATATTTAACATTAATATGTCTTGCAATTATATAGATTTGGGAACCAAATATAAGGATACAGCTCATACAATTTGTTTCTTTTTACCAATAAAGATGCAAGGCCTAATGTTCATAATGTATATCTTGAATGGCAACAAAGGGAGCCATGTTTAAAAAACTAAGGACAATATTATTTATATTATTATTATTGCAAGTAATACAAGGTATGGGACCTGTTATCCAGAATGCCCGGGACCTGGGGTTTTCCGGATAATGGATCTTTGCGTAATTTGTGTCTTCATACCTTAACTCTACTAAAACATAATTTAAACATTAAATAAACTGGTTTTGCTTTCAATAAGGATCGATTATATCTTAGTTTGGATCAAGTACAAGGTACTATTTTATTATTACAGAGAAAAAGGAAATAATTTTTAAACATTTGGATTATTTGGATAAAATGTAGTCTATGGGAGACAGCATTTCCAAAATTCAGAGCTTTCTGGATAACGGGTTTCTGGGTTAACGGATCTTATATCTGTATAATTTATAACATGTTGCATCATTTCCTTTCTTTGGAAGGACTATAATGTTGGCCTTAAACATAGAATCATAGGCTTTATACATAGAATCAAAACACATCTATCTGGTCGCCCATAATAAAAGCCAGATTCAATTTGAAGAGAAGAGCTGACCTCCTAATTTAATTTAAGATGGTATCATAGATTCAGATGCAATTCATTGGAAAAAAAATATTTCTGATTATTATGGGAAAACTCTATGGGGAAAAAACTGGAACTGAATTAGAAGAAAAGTTTTTCCTTCTCAAATTGAATATTGAGCATACTTTTCACATGATAAACCAAGGTTCAGATTCAATTCAGTGAGAGAAAGTAATTTGATGGTTTATCGTGTGAAAACTCATGGACGAGATTTAATTTGAGGAGAAATTTTTTTTTTCTCCAAATTCAGTTCCAGTTTTTTCCCCATAGACCTCAACAGAGTTTGCACTTGATAAACAGTGAGATAAGTTTTTCAGAATAAAATTACATCTCAAATCGAATCTCGTCCACGAGTTTCCACATGATAAATCTTTTTTATCATTGAATTGAATCTGTCCCAGAATTTCAAATAATTGGATCTGGTAATTTTGATGAAGAAAGGCATATTCAAGATTGTCCCATAGAGCCAGATGCAATTCAATGAGAAAAAAACGTATCTACATGAAAACTCTGAAGTCTGCGAAAAAACTGGAACTTAATTAGCAGAAAAGTTTTTGGGAGATAAGCTTTTCTCAGCAAACTGAATCTGGTCCCATATGAGATAGTTTTACATCTACTGGATCTCTTGGATCTGCTGTGGTTATATAAGCAAGCTTATTATTGCCCTCTGTAAATACAGTATATTTTGCTCCATGGTGTAGACCTTGTCTCTGTGTGCTCCAAATATCTCTTATGGTTCTTATGGAGTTTGCTTTGCTAGCATTTGCTGGATATAACCATTTGGTTTATATTGCATTTCATTCTGTATTTGTAAGATAAAGTCTGCAGTAATATGAATCAAATTGAACATTTTACAGGAGTGAACTAAAGGTAATGCAGAGCCATTTCATTATGGAATATTTGAAGGGATTCAGTGAAATGTGGGAAATATTGTGCATCAGGGTAAAGATGAGGGCCAAGATTTTTATGAATCCTTGGAGCATATGTTAAATTTCCAAAGGAAAAACATAGTCACTGAGATTCTGTAAGACCATTCCAATGAGCACCTCTTCCAGAACATGTTATATTAAAAAAAAAGGCCAAAATGAATGTTATTGTCAGATTCCAGATGCAAGTATCAAAATGTGGCTAACTCTTTTGGGTATAAAATTCAATATCCTCACTGTAACCATTTAATTTGGCAGAGCTGGCTCGCTCTTTCATGTTACATTGTTCTTAATTCAATTTTGGTTCAATAATGTCTTAGCGAGGTTTCCATACGAGCATGATGGCTTTCCTTTTCACAGAGCAATATCTCTGAGCTTGTAAATACACTGGGTCCATGTCTGCTAAAGGCATGAATTTGTTGATTTCTTTGACACAAAATTATTAGTATTAAGATAGGCATATTTAAATGAAATTGATGTTTTACAAATGATTAAAACTAATTACAGAATAGTTTGATGCTTCTTTCCCCTTGCTTTTTTCCCTTCTGCCACAGAGACAACCAAATACCTATGATTTCAGTTCAGGAAGGTTAACTTTAAGTAAGCTTTTGTGCCATAAAATCAGAAGGCATAAGGAAAATTGTATTTCACTGTTTATGCCTTCATGACTTATTTCTAAAACGTTGCTTGTATTGACTCTGCTTTCATCTTGTTATTACTTATCCTATACAAAATTGATATGGCTAGCAGACTAATTACCAGCTCTTTTTGTTCATCTAAAGCTGTTCCACTCTGTTGATTCTTCATCTTATTTATATCTTTTAAATCCGTGCAAAGGGGTCCTATAAAATATCGTGCCTTTCAAAATGCTGTAAATCTTGACATATTTTTATCTTTCTAACCTGTTTCCAGACAATGGTTGGCACAGCACAGATCAAAGAGTAACCTGGAAATCCAAGTTCTATGCATAGATAGTCAGGTCTCTGACAGCAGTTGTAGACTTTATGAACTATGGCAAGCAAGCTGTTCTTCAATTTGAATGAAGAACAGCATCTCACCCTGTGCCAGGTGATTCTCCTGCTGATAGGAAGATACATCTGGAGACCTTGTCCCTTCTGGTGCTGTGGGACATCTAGATATACTTATTGCAGTAACCTAAGCTTTTGTGGGCAATTTGGTTAAGGCAGGATATTTGTCTTTAGCATGATTCTTTTCCTTTGCTGCTGTCTTCATCCCATATAGCTGTTAGTAGACAAGTCCAATCTTCCATTTAATAAATATATGAAGCAGAAGCAGATATTGACCGCATCAGAACAAAATCCTGAAAAAAAAAAATATATATATATATATATATATACACAGTATATTCGAATAGCAATGTCCGCACTCTCAGGACTTAGAAAGTGATAATGTTATTTATTAAAAAGAACTGATGTTTTGGCTAGCACTCTAGTGTTACTTCAGCAGTGCGAGCGTTTCAAAGCAAAATATCGCTAGCATTTGCTTCTGCCAAGCAAAACATTGTTACTCCTCTTACGCTTGGGTCAGTTTGAATAGGGCAGGTATATACAAGTCGTATGGACGTATTTATTATTAACGTTTGAAGTGGCCACTTTTTTTATTACAACTGTCCAAGGAACCTGAATAAAGACAAAAGAGATCCTCTAATGCCCTACACATGAGCCCACCCTAAAACAAATATTCCATGCCCCTCAAATGTCTGGGGAAAAATGTTAACCCAAAAAAGTTGTATAGTTAGGACTTTTGCAGGCAATCCCACTTAAAAAAAATGGGCAAGTTGCCAGTGTTTTTACAACTTTAATGCATTTCCGAAGATGTAGCTTGATTTTAGCAGTTCGCCTGGTCTGAGGTGGCGAAAGAGTTAATGTTCCGTAAAATTTGCATCTCAGTGAATTTGCGTAGTTACGCCCATTCGCTAGAACGAAAAGTCCCTGGCGATAGAGTGAGAACGAATGCTAGCGACAGCCTCATTCGCTAGCGAATTGTTGCCTACGCCTGTTAGTAAATTGGCGACATCCCTGTGAATGGGATTTCTGGTTAAATGTTGCTAACGTTAGCCACTTCGCCCTTTAGTGAATCTGCCCCAAAGTCTTCATTGCTAGAAAAAGTTGCTATGGCAGGTGCTGTTCTTTCTTCATGTTTGAGTAGTTCTTCAAGAAATGGTGCACAGGGTACATCTTGTAACGGCAACTCATTAAAAAAAACACTACTTTTGCATATCTAATTTTAATTGTACGTACAAGACTGTACATTTCTTAAGGACATCATTCAACATTTGTGCCATTTTATATTTCAGTCCTTACTTGAAAAACAGATTTGAAATGTTTATACTGCCCTGCTGCGAGAGTCAATTAGTTCAAAGTAAGGTTTGTCTGCAGGTTAGAGTTCATTGAAGAACGTATAATATCAATCCCAATTAAGGTATAGTCAGCTGGGCCAGACATAAAGCCTTAAAAGCCCTGTCGACTAAAAGCTAACCAGTTCAGATAATGTTAACGATAGTCACCGGCTAAAACATAGCTTTTAATAAATATATTAAAACCATAATACACACCACCAAAAAACTAAGTCAAAACAACAAGACTCCCTTGTAACAGTGAGGAAGTCCGGGAAAAGTGTCCCTAAAACCATATTAAAAACCAGGCTATAGGTGGAACGGTGTATAGCACAATTGCAACTGTCTTAATTGACAGCGTGCTACTTGCAAGCAGTTAAAGTAATGGATGCCAGTCGCAATCCCAGAACCCTCCCTTCCAAAAGTTCCCCAGGCCAATTTTTCCTACCTAGCTACGTGGGGAGCAAGTGGGAGCTAATCGCCCACCGTCCACCTATGCCACAAGCCCGACGCGTTTCGCCGTTTGCGCGGCTTCCTCAGGGGCATAAGTGCCGGGTGTGTGCCAAAATGCAGTTTAAATAGGCGATTCTAGCCGTCCGTCTGACAGGGCGCTCCCGAATGACGTCACTTCCGGTTGCGCCTGCCGAGAGTACTCTCAGGCGCTTCAATGTGTCCTATGCGCATGCGCTGCCCACACTTGGCTCCTCAATATGTCCATTGCGCATGCGCTGCCCATACTTGGCTCCTCATACGCATTTTCAATTCCGGATGCGCAAATAATATAGTCCATCAGGCGCTTCACTCTGTTATATGAGCATGCGCTGTTATAAAGATAATAAATGATCAGTGGATGGTGCGCATGCCATAAATTCAAGTATGTCAAATTGTCTGAACTATTCCCATTATCCTTAATGATCAGTATGATTTGCGCCTAGTATTCATGCTCTCATATCCTGCGCATATACACCCTATATCATCCTCGTTGCTATGGTGTATAGCGTTGGTAACCAGTTGCTATGGTGTATAGCGTTAGCAACCAGTTCAAGGTATAGTCTGATTCTCTGCAGGGAAGAGCAAACGCCCCATATTTTGAGACACTTATACTCTGGGTAATGGCGAGCTAGAGATCGCTACACAACTACACTGTTTTATACAAACATTACATATAAATAGTTTCCTCATTTGATTCTTAGTGTGTTATTTGTATGAAAAGAAAAAATTTTTTTTTGCAATTATAAAAATGGAGAGAAAGTGAAGCCCTCATTAAGGCCATGCGGTACTCTGGTATTCAACCAATAAATCCATTGAGCTTCGCGCTGTAGTAATTTCCTGTCAATGTCGCCGACCCGCATTGTAGGTTTGATGTGATCAACTGCTGTGAATCTTAACATCTCAGTATTGCCATTGTGTATTTCATTAATGTGTCTTGCTACCGATGTATTTCTCCTGTGCTTAACATCTCCCACATGCTCAAGGATCCTTCTCCTAAATTCCCGTTTTGTTTTGCCCACATAGCGTTTCCCACATCTGCAATTCATCAAGTATATCACTCCTGATGTTTTACAATTCATGAAATATTTTAGAGTGTAGATAGGGATGTCCGATCTTCCATGGCATGTCAACGCTTTTTCTATGAAGGGACAGGCCTGACAACTACCACATTTGTGGCAACCTTTTGTTTTATTTTCTAACCATGTTGGTTTAGCCTCACTGCTGAGATGGCTGTGTACCAATTGGTCACGTAGATTTTTACTGCGCCTAAAAGTAATTGTAGGATTACTCCCAATGACTTCTGATATATCTTTGTCCTGCTCTAGAATATGCCAATGTTTGCATAAAATCTGACGAATTTCCTTATGTTCTGAACTGTAGTTCCCAATGAACCTTATCACTTTTTGATCCTCACTGATGGTGGAAGGTTGATTAGTCGCTGTCAATTTTCTAGGAATCAGGAGATGACTTCTATCTGAAGTGAGCGCTCTTTTGTAAGCTTTTTTGAGGGAGTTATGACTGTACCCCCTTAATTTAAATCTTTGGTACAATTTGTCAGCTTCAACCTTAAAATCAGACAAAGTACTACATAGCCTTCTAACCCTTAAATACTGTCCTGTCGGGATGCCTCGAATGAGGCGTGCGGGATGCTGGCTTTGAGCGTGTAGGAGATTATTAGTTGCGGTTTCCTTTCTGAACACCGAGGTTTGGACATCATTGTTGGTGTCTCTATAGATTCTGATGTCAAGAAAATTAATTACGTCTTTATTGATTTCAGCCGTAATTCTTAAATTTATGTTATTACTATTTAACACCTCAACAAACCTATGAAATTTCTCTGGGGAGCCCGACCATATTACCACTATATCGTCTATATAGCGTAACCATAGTATGATGTTTTCTGTGAATTCTGCGAGAGTTTCATTAAAAACAAAATTATGCTCCCACCACCCCAGATAGATATTGGCATACGTGGGGGCGCAGGTACTGCCCATCGCTGTACCGCGTATTTGATGGTAATAGCGACCGTTAAATGTGAAAAAATTGTGTTTAAGTAAGAATTCTAACAATTCCACCACGAATGAATTGTGTTTTTTATATTGTTGCCCCCTTTGTTCTAAAGTGTCCATGACCGCTTTAAGTCCTATCTCGTGCAGAATGCTTGTATAGAGTGATTCCACATCTAAGCTGGCCAGGTAATGGTCCTCCCCTAAAGAAACTCCTTCAAGATGCCTCAAAGCATCCATGGTGTCTAATATGAAAGACGGGAGACTATATACAAATGGTTTTAGTATTTGATCAATATAGATGCTGGCAGGTTCCGTTAGGCTGCCTATACCTGAGACGATTGGACGTCCTGGTGGGGATGTAGCATTTTTGTGGATCTTGGGAATCGTATAGAAAGTGGGGATAGTGGGTAGTTTTACCATCATAAAATTAAACTCTTCCACACTAATGATGTTAGATTCCTTCCCTCTTTTAAGAATGCAACACAACTCTGTCTGAAAGGCCTTCGTAGGGTCACTGCTTAGTAAAGAGTAGCAATTCTTGTCTCTTAGCAGGCGTAGACATTCCTGAATGTATTTTTCTCTATCTTGAATTACGATGTTGCCTCCCTTATCACTGGGTTTAATTATTATATCCTTATTTTTTTCCAATTCTATAATGCCTTGCCTGATCTTATATGTCAAATTCCTTGATTTCTTCCCCTCTGTCCGTGTTTTCTGTTGTAATTTTGTAAAGTCTACCGTGCAACACTCTATAAAGGTATCGACTTTTGTGGAACACACTGGAGTAAATGTGCTTTTAGGTCGCAATTTAGTAAAAGGACCTACACATTCCGTCCTATGTACCTCATTGTCTTCTAGTAAATAGCAGAGATCCTGCAAAGCCTGCTTTTCTTCAGCAGTGAGCTGTTCCCCTTTATTACCTTTATTGAAGTGTTTGTGCAAGGAGAGTTTTCTCCCAAAAAGGTGTAGATCTTTAATAAGATCAAACAAAACAAAAGTGTTGGTGGGAGAGAAGGAAAGACCATGCTTCAGACCTTCAAGTTGGTGATGGGTAAGTGCTGTTTTCGAGAGATTAAAAACCTGCAGAGTATCACTCGTATTTATCTGTTGTACCGGTATCCCCACCGTTGCCGATCCCTTAGCCTCACCCTCCCCATCCCTTCCCCCTGACGTGGTTCTAAAAAATTGCTCTGAGACACCACTGGAGGCAATGAAGGGTGTGCTGTTTTGGCTATGGGAGGTTTAATGTGTTTAAACTTTTTCCCTAGCCGATTGTCAGTTAGGTTACCCTGTGACGAGTCACTTAGTTCACTCTCTGAGGTGTATGGTTCTGGACTAAAGCGATTAAAGTCCATATTATTATTGGTCATTCTTGTTTCAGCCTTATAGATTTTTCCTGTGCTGAAATCAGTTTTGTCCCTGCTGAATTTCCGCCATTTGCGGGTTTTTAATTCAGCAGCTAATTTGTCGATATTAGTTTGTAACTCGCTTTCCCTTTTTTTAAAACTGATATCTTCTTTAAAGGATTGAATGAGTTTGAGATTATTAGCAACCTCACTATTTGTTTGTTCCAAGAGCCCCTCCTCCGTTACCTTGATAAGTTTCATTAATCCAATTGAACAGTTGGTCAGCAACTCGTTCCATTGCTTAACGAAGTGATCGCTGACCAGATGTTCAGCTGGGGCTAATTGGATTCTTAGTCCTCTCGGTACAATATTATGACTCAAATATTTTTCCCATGCAGTTATTTCCCACCAGAGTTTTGTTTGTTTGATCATCCCTCGTTTCAAATTTCTAAAAACTGTTTCCATTTCAGGGCTGGATTCTACTGTGGCGTAGTTACCACCCCCTTCACCAAAAATTTCCTCCGCTTCCTCCCTCCATTTGTTAAAGTTTTGTGGGTTAGAAAGAAAACCCGCCATAGTGGCTTGAAAAAACAAAGTGAGATACTCAAGAAAGAGAATAAACTCTAAAAATATATATACTGCCCTGCTGCGAGAGTCAATTAGTTCAAAGTAAGGTTTGTCTGCAGGTTAGAGTTCATTGAAGAACGTATAATATCAATCCCAATTAAGGTATAGTCAGCTGGGCCAGACATAAAGCCTTAAAAGCCCTGTCGACTAAAAGCTAACCAGTTCAGATAATGTTAACGATAGTCACCGGCTAAAACATAGCTTTTAATAAATATATTAAAACCATAATACACACCACCAAAAAACTAAGTCAAAACAACAAGACTCCCTTGTAACAGTGAGGAAGTCCGGGAAAAGTGTCCCTAAAACCATATTAAAAACCAGGCTATAGGTGGAACGGTGTATAGCACAATTGCAACTGTCTTAATTGACAGCGTGCTACTTGCAAGCAGTTAAAGTAATGGATGCCAGTCGCAATCCCAGAACCCTCCCTTCCAAAAGTTCCCCAGGCCAATTTTTCCTACCTAGCTACGTGGGGAGCAAGTGGGAGCTAATCGCCCACCGTCCACCTATGCCACAAGCCCGACGCGTTTCGCCGTTTGCGCGGCTTCCTCAGGGGCATAAGTGCCGGGTGTGTGCCAAAATGCAGTTTAAATAGGCGATTCTAGCCGTCCGTCTGACAGGGCGCTCCCGAATGACGTCACTTCCGGTTGCGCCTGCCGAGAGTACTCTCAGGCGCTTCAATATGTCCTATGCGCATGCGCTGCCCACACTTGGCTCCTCAATATGTCCATTGCGCATGCGCTGCCCATACTTGGCTCCTCATACGTATTTTCAATTCCGGATGCGCAAATAATATAGTCCATCAGGCGCTTCACTCTGTTATATGAGCATGCGCTGTTATAAAGATAATAAATGATCAGTGGATGGTGCGCATGCCATAAATTCAAGTATGTCAAATTGTCTGAACTATTCCCATTATCCTTAATGATCAGTATGATTTGCGCCTAGTATTCATGCTCTCATATCCTGCGCATATACACCCTATATCATCCTCGTTGCTATGATTTGAAATGTTAACACACAAAGATGCAGATATAGATACTTTATTCTTCTGCACATAAAAAAAAGAGTATTTCGTTTTTGTAAGCCTACAATTACTGTAAGAGGAATCATTTAGAAACATCTTATTATGTGAATCCCAGCTTAATTTCTCCATTTACTGTACAAGAAGAACAGAAGTTTGTAGAGCTTCAGCTGTGGCTGATTTTAAATTCTTTTCACAAATTATGCAACAACAATCATATATAGTGAAAGAAAGAGGCTTAATCTGTGTCGTTTATCTCTAACAAGGAAGCCACTGCCATAGTCTATTAGAAGCAGATACCCAATGCCTGAATAAAGTCTCTGTGGGACTGAGGTTTATGTTTTTGTATGCCCCACCCTGCTCAGATTTCTCCCATTAATTGCATGTTAGAAGTGTACTCTAGGGGCATGACATTCTTTCAGCTGGGCACAGCTGAGCTGTTTTTCTTAGAGATTAGCTTTCAGAAAAGGCATATGTGTTATATGAAAAATCCAAAATTTCACTCTTAAATCCCTTTTTGCAATTTGGCACATATTCAGAAAAAAATATTTTTACCAGGAGTCAGTCCAAGCATTGCTATAATATTTAATTAAAATATATGCAGTTTTATTTTCAACTGTGACGATTATTTGCCATCATTTCAATGATACTCATGACCAGACATGGGGAATGCCAGTTTGAAAACCATTTCAGATGAGGGCTGTAGATGTGGATCTCTCTTTAGGTGTCTGCATAGGCCCTTATTATAATTCACATACTGGATTTGCCTGGATGGGTAAATATCCACTTGTTTGGTGGATCTAAGTGCGTCTGGCCAGCCAGATTGTTTGGTCAGGTTGCAAAAGTTGACACCCACCATAAACCACATCCATGATTAAATATGGTGCCCAGCTGACATAATATATAGTTAAAAAAGAAAACACTTTACAGTCTAGGTTTAAACTATTTTAGGTGTTAAGGCACACCAAAGTGACACATGAATTTTCTCACTGTGAGACTGGGATGCCAGGGACCCAGCAGAATACTTTAGATTAACATAGGCCCACTCTTCACATTATTTTTTCTCTTCTAGTCATTGGAATTCTTTATTTCCTTTATGCTTATGTACCATTATCTATCATTCCTTCCTTTTTTCTCCACCTCGTTCTGATACAGAACATAGTTTGGAAAGAAATAGCAAATAATATAACTAGATGATGCAAATGCAAGACTACTTTCAAAACTTTATTGCCTGCAAATCAGTCACTGGTGTAAGAAACCTATCCTGGTGGTCTAGTGGGCAGCGGGGTCCACGCCGCGTTCTTGGCGTGGACGCCCGCTGCGCCGCTCCTGTCCTTCCTTTGCCGGCACCATCTTGGATTCCTAGGGCGCGCGTCTCTTAAAGGCACAGGCGCGCTGGCGCGAAATTGCGCACGTTTTGGCGCGAATTGGGACCCTATTTAAGGCCCATTCAGACCTGTAGCCAGTGCCTGTTATAGGATCATATCCTGTGGTTTCCTGAGCCTTGTGCTACCTGTTCCTGAATTTGCTATCCTGACTGTTATTCCGTGTTTGACCCAGCCTGTTCCTGACTATTCTGACCTCTGTATCCTGATCCTGCCTGTTTATTGACTACCGAGCCTGCCTGATCCTGTTTGTCTGATTACCCGGTTTTGGCCCTTTGCCTGCCTAACGACAACTCCTTCTGCCTGATCCAGTCTGTCTGATTACCTGGTTTTGACCCCTTGTCTGCTTGACGATTCTGTTATCTGCCTGTCCTGATCCGGTCTGTCCTGTTTCCGTTTCCACCAGACGCCTTGTCTTTGACCTTCTGCCCAAAGACTCTTGCTATCCGGTCGTGCCCCTTTGCCAGCCAGAACACCTCGCCTTGTACCCCTCGTTAAGTCCAGGTGGCACCCAATTAAGCTGAGGGCTCCTCCCGAAGCCCAAAGGTGGTCACACTACTGGTGAAGCGGAGCCGAGACCAGGGTCCTTGGCACTTGTTCTGGTATTGGGTGCCGGCCGTGACATTTATTTATCTGAACGCCATTCATTACTGTGTTAGTAAAACTTATGAATCTATGACAGGGTGCAAGGACAACTCTAGGAGCTATTTCAGCAAAGGGCACCTTGCAGACTTAACTAGTTTTGCAATAAATCTGCAAAATATACTTCTTTCTGAAATTGATTTGAATATGACCTATATTATCTGGCTTTCTCATGTGGCTCTGTTGATCAATGATTGTCCTTTAGGAATGAGTAAGATAGGTATGAGAGCTGATTAAAATTTCATTAGATTCACTGCAAGCGTATTTGCATATTTATCCTCATTTATGTGCCTTTCTTATTTGTACATGTTTTCCCTTCTATTTTTTATATTTAATGAATCATTTATCAAAAGCAGAATGTTTTTATGGAGTCACTTTTCAGGGATCTGGAAAAGAAAACAATAAACATGATTTACCCACATATTCTGTGCTGCAGAGAGGAAATAATGCATTAGGTCAATTTGTAATACATCACACTATTAATATTTAAACTGGTCTCCTACTGCTAAATAATATGGATATTGATTAAATTTTAAAAATAATTATGCGCGTTTATAAAAATGTTGTTTCTTGTGAAATTCAAGAATTTAGCAAATGGAGTAAGCTGTAAATTTGTAAAAATACCAAGGAGGCAAGACTATAACTCATTTTACTAAAACACTAGACATTTAGCTGGTAGAATATAAAGCAAAGTACATACTAGGCAGGAACAAAAATACAAAGCAGATCTTGGTAGCTGCCATTTAATGCTGTACTGAGCCATATTTACATACATAAACTGGATGTAAAATCATGTAAATCTATTACATTAAATTTAAGGATATTTAATAATACAGCACATTTCCTTTATGGCAATTATTTTACTCCTGATTCTTTTTATGCAAAACTACACCTAGAGGAACAAGATAAAAGAAAAGGACAAAGTCTAAAAAAAGGGGAGGATGAAAGAAGTACAATTGTAATAGACAGGTAACTAGGCAAACAGAAGGAGGCTAATCATATAAAAGGGAGAAAGTAAGTTGAGAAGGCAGAGAAAGGCATTCACATAGGTTAAGTACATTTATTTAATTGCAAGATGATGCTTTGAAATAGCAAATGCAGTTACATTTGTCATATAGGATTTAAGTATGTCATGCCCGAGTGCACAGCAACAGAAACATTCTTTTTATTTCAAACCAAAGGATATCAACATACTGCAAAGAATAGCACTGGCACTATAGCAAGAATGGTATGCTCCAAGGATATGTTGTTTGTGTTCTTTGACATTCCTAGACACTTGATTCCTGTCCACAGCACATGGTTTTACAGCAGCAACCCCAATAAATCAATTCCAGAAGTGCCGTCTGCCTGTCTTGAGTCTATTGGATGTTAGCAGTGGGGACACTGTTTGACTGAGCACCTGGTTGGTGATACGCGGTGAGCAGTAGCTGTCCATCTCTTTTGTTCTCTGTCCACAGCACATGCCCTTAAATGCGTAGTCAGGAGAGTTATGTCAGTAGGTAAATAAGTACACCCCTCTAATGCTGGACTGGGATGGCAGGGGGCCACCAGAAAATCTTAGACCATAGACCCACTCTCCCATCATATTTTCCTCTTATCCCTACTGAGCTTTCTAATTCTTCTAGTCATTTCTCTTTACCTACTATCACCTGGCCTTCTGTCAGTGTCCCCTTTTTATTCTAATACAGCAAGGATGAATGGCAAGGATAAAGGCATACAAGGCACAACAGTTGGGTGATCAGGAGGGCCCCCCTGACACCTGGGCCCACCTGGTATCCTAATGGGCTAGTCCAACACTGAATCCCTCATATAACAAAACATAGGGGGAAAATCACTAACAGGAGAGAATTCGCCAGCGAAGGCTTTGCCACCTTCGCCACACTTCGCCAGGTACAACTTCGCACAGACAATGCTAATTCACCAAGTTGCGAAATTTCTTCACCAGCGCCGAACGCCTGCGAAGTTGTGCTAGCGTTACTATAGCAGGCATAGGGAAGTTGCACTAGAGCTAGCATTAAATTTGCTTATGGCGGGAAGTTAAATTTCAATGGACGTATATGTTGCAGCAAATACATTACACTAGAAAAGCCCAGGGAACCTTATTAACCTAATTTTTGTAAGATCTATCAGTTGAAAAGCCAATCAAACAATTACACGTATTTAGACTTCTCCAACATTTGAGCACATTTGTTTTGAATGTACAAGTCTCATGTGAATTTAGAGCCTTTATAGTGATGAATTAATGTACAAAAACATTACATATGTCAGTCCAACTGTAATTTAATGACTAAAAACACATTTACAATGATATCAATTAAACTGCCGGCAAAGTAGACATTGTTGGCTAAATGAGAAGGATATTACAGCTCGTATGTCCTTGCTCCCAGCATAACACTATTTAAATGTGTTTCTACCAGAAGCCTGAGGTTATTGTAGTGACAAGCTACAGACTAGGGAACTATTTAGAGTAGATGTGGATTCGTAAAGTATCTTCCAGCAAGTTCTGGATTCTATGAATAGTCATTCATCTCTCACTAACTTGTTTTAAAGTTGTCCCCTATGTATGGCAAGATATTGAATTCTTCCATTCTCATGGTCTCCCAGATCTAAAAACTTGCTTCATTCTTATTTTCAGTTTTAAAAAAACTTGACTCCTTCTCAGACTCTCAGAATTGTAGAGCAAGCCGTGTAGTTGTAAATACAAAGTGTGTATCTGTGAATAAAAGAGCCTTGTTGAATGTAGCACCATATTTTACAGCCACACTGCCTGCAATATTACATATTTCCAATAAACCAGCAGGATCCAAGAAACACGACTAATTAAATGCATTCCACAATGCTATAAATTTAGTAGTAACATTAAGGTGTTCTTTTCATTCAGTAATTCCACTGGCAAAAGCTCTGTTTTATAATATAAATGTCTTACTTTGTTGAACCTACAGTATAGTATTTACATTATGCTATCCAGTCCATCCAGGAACAATATCTTGCAATGCAAACCCAATATGTGACCTTCCACTATTTGCTGGATGATTTTCAATGTACAATGATCATTGCCATCAAACAGGCTTAGAAAGATTTCCCAGTTATGTGGTCGGTCAAATGGAAATGAAAGAAATTGGACATCAGCTGTAGATGAGTTCACTTTTCAATACAAAATGTGGGTCTTTTTGTATCTAACACTAAAAAGATCACGAGAAACTACCAAAGGCCAAACACAATATGCATTTAAATAAGAAATATATGTAAACGTTGCTGTAAATTGTTGTAAATGATGATGTCAATGATAATACTGTATATTCCAAAAAGCCTAATATAGATCCCATTTTTGATCCCAAGAGACAGATGGCAAACACATCAATATCCAGGCAGTTGGTTTTAATATAATTTAGTTTTTTACTGAGAAACAATGGTGGCTACCAAATTCTTCAGATATCTAAGTCAAAAGATTCTAAGCCATCAGTCCATCCTATGATATAAAGGTGTTTTGGGACCAGATCATTTGATGTCATTAAAAGAATTCTGTGGAGGCATTGTGTAACTGTGCTCAATTTGTGACGAATCACACGTGCAGTTGCATTAATTATTGTGCATCACACTGAATTGTAGGTGAAGCGCAGTAATGTCAAGAGCATCCTCCCTTTGCAACCACGGTAATGCTAGAATTCTGGGAAAAGACACTGCATTGGAAAAAACCATGGCGGTTACTCGCGAAACTTGCAGATGCACATGTGCCCTCGTGTATAGTATTTTCTTGAATTTGCAGTTGTTACATAGTTAGTTACATAGTTAAATTGGGTTGAAAAAAGTCCATCAAGTTCAACCCCTCCAAATGAAAACCCAGCATCCATACACACACCCCTCCCTACTTTTAATTAAATTCTATATACCCATATCTATACTAACTATAGAGCTTAGTATCACAATAGCCTTTTATATTATGTCTGTCCAAAAAATCATCCAAGCCATTCTTAAAGGCATTAACTGAATCAGCCATCACAACATCACCCGGCAGTGCATTCCACAACCTCACTGTCCTGACTGTGAAGAACCCCCTACGTTGCTTCAAATGAAAGTTCTTTTCTTCTAGTCTAAAGGGGTGGCCTCTGGTACGGTGATCCACTTTATGGGTAAAAAGGTCCCCTGCTATTTGTCTATAATGTCCTCTAATGTACTTGTAAAGTGTAATCATGTCCCCTCACAGGTGCCTTTTTTCCAGAGAAAACAACCCCAACCTTGACAGTCTACCCTCATAATTTAAGTCTTCCATCCTTCTAACCAATTTATTTGCACGTCTCTGCACTCTCACTTTATTTGCTTTAGTAGCCACAGAATGACACTGCCCAGAATTAGACAACGTGTTATCTACAAAGACCCCTAGATCCTTCTCATTTAAGGAAGCTCCCAACACACTGCCATTTAGTGTATAACTTGCATTTATATTATTTTTGCCAAAGTGCATAACCTTTCAGTTATCAACATTGAACCTCATTTTCCAGTTTGCTGCCCAGTTTTCCAATTTAGACAAATCACTCTGTAAAGTCGCAACATCCTGAATGGAACCTATAGTTCTGCACAATTTAGTATCATCTGCAAAAATAGAAACAGTACTTTCAATGCCCACCTCCAGGTCATTAATAAACAAGTTGAAAAGCAAGGGACCTAGTACAGAGCCCTGCGGTACTCCACTAACAACACTGGTCCAATTAGAATATGTTCCATTTACCACCACTCTTTGTAGTCTATCTTTTAGCCAGTTCTCTATCCAGGTACAAATACTATGTTCCAGGCCAACATTCCTTAATTTAACCAGTAACCTTTTGTGTGGCACTGTATCAAATGCTTTAGTTGTTAAAAAAAGTATTTAGGAGTGCTCTACCCTCTTATATTCACCTGTGTAGGTCCAGGTGCTAGACTGGAGGACCTTTGCCTGCAAGCTAGGTCAAGTTTCACATCCAATAGAAGAAATCCAGTAGCACACCGGTAGTATTGAAAAAATCTTCAGTGTTTTATTAGCCCATACATATACACAATAGGGCAACGTTTCGGGCCCAACTGGACCCTTTATCAAGCCTGATAATCTTCGGATCTTCTCCCGGCGCTTCGGCAATTCCCACGAGTTTCGGCGCATGCGCAGTTGTCAAGAAACAGAAAATTGTTTCAACTGCCCGTGCGCCATTACGGCACCTACTTCCTGAAGATTACCGAAGCGGCTGAAGATGGCACCCGTGAACTTCACTGTACAGAATCTGCACCGAGGGGTAAGTAAAGACTTAGGGGCATTTGATCATGGTAGCAGCTAGGCTGGGGAGGAGGAGGAGGGAGGGATTCGATGTAGGGTAGAGGGGTAGGGTTTGCTTCTCCTTTAAAAACTGGTTTAGATTACTGAGCCCATACATATTAACATAAATGGAGAAAAAAAAGAAAGAAAACGAAAGAAAAGCTGCATCAATAAGGCATGACCGGAACTATGGGTAGGCAGAAGAAGCACTTGCCTAGGGTGCCACAATAAGGGGGTACTTGGCAAGTGCTTGTTGAAGGGTCCTCTGCCTACCCCCAGTATGGTGCCCAGGTTTGCTTCTTTCAGCTCTATTTTGCCAGTCGACCTCCATGCAAGGAGAGGAGCGAGGTGGCCGTCCAGGTTGCCTAGGGTGCCCAGTCATTTTGACCTGCCCCTGGTATAAAGTCAAAGGGATCTAGTACAAAGGTACCTATTCAATCACAATACAGCCTATTCAGTCTTTGAGCAGTGATCCCAAGTGGCTTTGCCTTTATTAAATCAAATAAAATATGAAGAAGTAAAACAAAAAGGTTCTGTTCATTTCTGAGCAGATGTGGGGACTGGAGATGTCATTGCTCACAAGTGTTGAATAACTAGCCGGGGCTTTCCCTCTGCAGCTGTTTCTTGCATAACACAGAGACCAGTTTGCCTATAATCTAACAGGGATGAAATTGTCAAAGCACAAAGCATAAAATATCAGTTCAAAATGGATCGTATTGAGCATTTTATCACCCCCTCATACAGAAAGTAAAAAAATATCTGATCTTAGGTTTCATGTTTAACATTCCTCAAACAAGGCTTAACAGGAATGTTCGTGTGAACCCCAGAGGAATTGTTTGTAAGAACAATGCAATAATGTTCAGCTGTTACAAGTAAATAACAACTACAAGTGACGTCGTATATGGGGAAGCAAGAGAAAACAACTGGAGCAGAACACCATCTAGACTCACCTTACAATTCATTTTATCTGCAGCTTGTTGATGAAAGTAATCTGAATACATTTACAATTAGCCTTAGAGGCAGATTACTAAATGTAAAAAAAAAAACCTGCAACTGTGATTATTTTGCTATAATCATGGTATGTTTTCCACAATCACTTTTTGTAATTAAAAAAGTGTCACCTAAAACAAAATGCGTATTTCTTGTAAAAAAAAAAAGATCGAAGTATATACAAATAATGCAGATATAAATAAATCGGCTCATTTGGGGGGGTGCTGTTCCCCAAAGCAAAAGAACATTTCTAATTGGTAAACAAATAAACAAGGTTCTTCCCCAAACATATGCCAATGTGTCATTCAAACAAATACAGGTATGGGATCCGTTATCTGCAAACCCATTATCCAGAAAGTTTCGAATTACGGAAAGGTTGTCTCCCATTTTATCCAAATAATCCAAATTTTTAAAAATGATTTCCATTTTCTCTGTAATAATAAAACACTACCTTGTAATTGATCAAAACTAAGATATAATTAATCCTTATTGGAAACACAACCAGCCCAGTGGGTTTATTTAATATTTACATGATTTTCTATTAGACTTTATGTATGAAGATCTAAATTATGGAAAGATCCATTATCCGGAAAACCCCGGGTCCCAAGCATTCCGGATAATAGGTCCCATACCTGTACCTGCTTTCTAGGGTCAGTGAGCCAAGCAAACAGCTTGCAATCTAATTTTTTACTCACAAGCAGCAATAGGGAAGATTGTTCCATACTTACAGTGATCTTCCTTTCCCTGGCCCTCTCCATGTCTATACTTCTCGGGATAGCCCCCCCCTCTCACCACGAGAACCCAACCCCCAACTTAATAAATTAGGGGAACTCCCTCCCCTCCGTGTCTGGTACAAAGTTCTATGTCTCTAATAACCAAACAGGGGGGGAAAACCTGACATGGAGAGGGCCAGGGAAAGGAAGATCACGGTAAGTATGGAACAATCTTCCCTTTCCCCTGGCCCTCTCCATGTCTATACTCCTCGGGACTTAGCAAGCTGCCTGTCCCTGGGTGGGTAAGGAGAAATCACGCCATGCTGCAAAAATATTTATTTGTTTAAACAAGCTGATTTCAGAATGCTAGATCCAAATTGTGTATATTCTGAAGATCTGACATCCAACTTATAGTGTGAGATAAATGTGGTTGGAGAAGCCCAAGATGTCGCTTTGCAAATAACTTCCAGGGAGATGCCCGCTTCTGCCACCCATGAGGTTGCCTGGCCCCTGGTTGAGTGTGCTTTAATCTTACTTGGCACTGTCAAATTCGCCTGAGAATAGGCTTTCTTGATAACCAACCGTATCCAACTGGAGATTGTTGAACTAGCCGCTGCTTCCCCTTTTCTTGCCCCAACTGGCAAGATGAAGAACCTCTCTGATTTTCTGATTGCTGTAGTTGCTTCGCAATACATTCTGACGTGTTCTGCCACATCCAATTCCTTAAGTTCCGAATCCGGATTCTGATGTGTAAAAGTCGGGACTACAATCTCGTCCTTTAAGTGAAATGGAGAAACCACTTTAGGTTTGAATGTGGGACAAAATCTCAATACTAGTCTGTGCTGAAAAATGGCCGGACTGTCTTCCGCGAATGTTAGGGCTTGTAGCTTGCCCACTCTTTTAGCAGAAGTTATGGCCACCAGGAAAACCACTTTAAGAGTTAGATACCAGAGGGAAATCGATTCTTGATAGAAAATGGCCCAGAAGAGAGCATGTGTAAAACTAGAGGTAAGTCCCAGCTTGGGCATGTAGAACGTTTTACTGGTAAAATCCTCACCGCAGCTTTGAAGAACCTAATAATCAATGGATGCCAAGCCCATGATGTCCCTGATATAGCAGAGATTGAGGAAGTATGTGTTCTTAGTGTACTGACACTCAAGCCTTTATCCAACCCAGACTGAAAGAATTCCAAGATCTTTGAGGCTGGTATAGAATCTATTGATCCTAAATTTGAGTGAGATCGAAATAAATCCCATACTCTGGCATATCTGTTGCTGGTTGAAGATTTTCTGGACTGTAGTTAAGTGTGAATGACTTTATTAGAAAGCCCTTGAGCTTCTAAATTTTGCCTTTCAGTCTCCACGCCGTGAGGGCTAGGGATCCCGGTTCCGGATGGACAAATGGTCCCTGGATCAGTAAGTGTCCTGCTCTCGGAAGTCTCCATGGATGGTCTATTGACAACTGGATCAGGTCTGTAAACCAAGGCCTTCGTGGCCAAGCTGGAGCAATGCAGATTACTTCTGCTCGATCTTCCTTGATCTTTTGTATCACTTTCGGAATCAGAGGAAGAGGAGGAAAGATATAGCCTAAATGGAATTTCCTCTCGGATCCCAATTCCTTGTGAAGAACTGAGGACACTTGGTGTTGCTGGATGATGCCATCAAGTCTATCGAAGGCTGACCCCACTTCTGCACTATTGCTCTGAAGACTTCCTGACTCAGGGCCCATTTGTGCGTTTCTGCGAAGTTTCTGCTGAGCAGATCTGCTACCACATTCAGCTGACCTGGAATGTAGACGGCTGTAAGGTCTATTTAAAAGTCTTCTGCCCATTGGAATATGGGTTGGACTTCTTCCAGTAGGCCAAGACTCCTTGTACCCCCTTGCCTTCTTATAAAGGCTACTGCTGTTATATTGTCTTTATTTTTAGTCTTTTTCCTCTGAGTTGATCTTGAAAGAAGATACAGGCTTGTCTTATTGCCCTTAACTCCAGGACGTTTGATGGTACGTCTGATGATGGATAGAGCCAACGACCCTGTGCTAGTCTGGATCCAAGCTCTGCTCCCCAACCTAGACCTGAGGCGTCTGCAGACATTACGACCCAGGCCTCTGGAAATAAAACGGTGCCCCTGTTGAGGTTGTTCTTTTCATTCCACCAGAGGAGAGATGACCTTATCTGTGATGATACTGTTATCACTTGGGCCTGTGATTCTCCGTTCCATTATTGTAGAAACGCCATTTGAATAGGTCTCATCTTCTAATGAGCCCATGGGACTAGCCCGATTGAGGAAGACATCTTTCCCAAGCTTCTGCTGTTATTAGCCTTTCTGCTGATGACGTCAGAGAGATCTGTCTCTCCACTGATAACCTCAGCTGTCCTGACACAGTGTCTATTGAGGTTCCCAGGTAAGTAATTCTTTGAGATGGAATGAGATTACTCTTCGCCTGATTGATAAGCCATCCATGAGCTGACAAGGTTTTCAGGCACAGATCCCTTTGGATGATCGCTTGATCCCTTGTTGATGCCAGCAATATTATGTTGTCTAAATAGTGGAATAGGCGGACCTTCCGCCATCTGAGGTGAGCCACTAAGGTAACTAGGACCTTTGAAAACACCATTGGGGCTGTTGCTAGCCCGAAGGGTAGACACTTAAATTGGTAATGCTGGTCTTCCACCTTGAAGCAGAGAAATTTCTGATCCGCTGTGGTTATGGGGATGTGATAATAGGCATCTCTGATGTCCATGGTGCACATCCAATCTCCCGGAGATATGGCCGATTTTATTGCCTCTATTGACTCCATCTTGAAATGTTGGATTCTCATTACCTTGTTGACACTTCCCAGGTCCAGGATTGGTCTCCATGAACCTGATGCTTTTTGGATTATGAAGAACCGAGATTATACTCCTTTTCTCTCTGGTCTAGTGGGACACGGCCTATCACTTGTTGTACCAGACTCCGAGGGGAGGGAGTTCCCCTAATTTATTAAATTGGGGGTTGGGTTCTCGTGGTGAGAGGGGAGGGGCTACCCAGAGGAGTATAGACATGGAGAGGGCCAGGGGAAAGTTAAATAACAGATACATTTGAGAAGATTCACTGAGAAAAAATAAAATAAGATTTAAGGATTATTTAACGTTTAACGTATATTTTTATGTACACAACCAAAACGTACCTCTTATAAAAAGGTATTTGTTAGAACTCGCCTAGGGTGCGGTACTGTCAGGAGAGCTCCATCACGGAAAAAAAATCTTAAAAAAAATCATAACATTTAAAGCATTCTAAAACATTCCAAAGCTTCACTTGTGCGCTTAACTTATAACTTATCTTGACTTTGTCTAAGAAGCGGTAACTAGTTCTGAGGACTCCAGAGATTCTTCATAAAACAATTCCTATGCAATGATTAGCTGAACCCAGTCAAAAAGCTAATTGAGAGACACTCATTTAAGTCAAGGTAGCAGATGTATGTCCAGCTCTATATTTAATTAGAATTCCTATTTGCTATTCTAGGTACAACTGATGGCATGCCTAAGGGCTCTTACTCACGAGCGATTGTAGCTGCGCTCCCCTGCGTTCCGTTTTTCTGTGTTCAGCTGCAGGGGAATGCAGGAATAGACGCATTACATTTTTTCCAATGGGGCTGTACTCACACAGGCGCGTGTAGGCGCCAAACGCAGGTTGAGACGCAACATGCTGCATTTTTCCTGCGTTCGGCGTCTACACGTTCCTGTGTGAGTCATCGCAAATTATCAAGCAGAAAATGAGGTTGGTCTGTAATATAAGCTGATGCTACTGGACACATAATTAAATTCTGATGCTAGCTGCACTGGTTAATGTGCTGCCATATAGTATTTATCTGTAATTAAACTAAATTATTACTAAACAGCCTTATATTACAGCATGCACATTCTATGTACTGTAAATTGTGAGTGGGTCCCTAAGCTCAGTAAGTGACAGCAGCACAGAGCATGTGCAGTGAATCAGCAGAAAAGAAGGTGGGGAGCTACTGGGGCATCTTTGGAGACACCGATCTTTACTGCTCACAGGCTGTGGTTGCCTTGGGCTGGTACAGAAACCCAAAACATAATGTACAACTTTTCTAGTTTACTTCTTCTGTCATTATTCTGGAAATGATGGGGTCTGTATTTTCTCCCCATGCTTGTTTGGGTTTTCTCCTGCACCAAAAACAGACAGGTTACATTTGATTATGGTGAATGTTATAGGGACCTTAGCTCTAAAGTGTCATAGCTATAAAGTCCCTTATACTATAATGGCACTATTTATATATATATTTTTTATTTATTATTATTAACAAGTATTTTTAGAGTGCCAACATATTGCGCAGCACTGTAAAATTAATGTGCTTATACAAAGAAATCACATGAATTACATACATATAGTTCCATGCAGAGTTGCATTCATAACAACCAGTACAGGTACAAAAGTTGAGGAAGGCCATGTGAAAAAGAGCTTACAATCTAAAGGGGAAGGGAATGAGACACAAGGTGTTGGAGCGGGCAATATCAAAAATAAGCAGGTGAGAGATGTAGAATATGGTTTTGCATTTGGTAGCTAAGCAGAGTGAAAGTAGACTTCTCTAAATAAGTGTGTTTTAAGAGATCTTTTGAAAGCAGAAGGGTTGGGAGAAAGTCGGACAGACTGTGCGAGAGAATTCCAGAGGAGGGCTGCAGCCCTTGCAAAGTCATACATACATATTTTTGTGTATAGATATATACAACTGATGGCTTCATTTTAATCAAGGTATAATGCTTTTTAAACCAATTATATTATTCAACAGGTAACATAAGGTCAGTTAATTAAAAAAAACGACATCTGACTTGAAGGTGCATAACTTGTTTAATACATTTAAACATTTTACAGCGTTATTGAAATAAAACCTGAGAAGCAGGCCAGACGTGCATGCATAAATGCTAATCATATATATATATATATATATATATATATATATATATATATATATATATATATATATATATATATATATATATATATATATATATATATATATACCTTGCTTGATATGGTCTGTGCCGCAGTCAGTTGAATGTAGTTAATATACTGCTCATTTTACAGTGTTAAAACAACCATTTCGTTCCATGTTTCCTGTTCTGATTAACCTCACAATCTATAAGGCATCATTGCATCTGCTTCACACATATTAAATTATTCACTCTCCCTAATTATTAAAATTAGATATTTTCTAATCATTCCTATTAAATGGGATTGGCTTTAGTTTTATAAAAAGTAATTAGAAGCATCTGGATTATTTGAACTTTCATGTGAAGAGTGACCTATGGTTTCCCAAATTAAACAACTAAACTAACTAAATACCAAGATGTGTTTTCTTTCTTTGTATTGCATTCAGTAACAGTTTCACCACACACTTAAAATATGTGCAGTGCTTGTGAAATCGTAAATTTACACTTTCCTCCAGCCCTCTACACTCTGTGCCTTTTATTACAGACTACCTATATTTATATATTGAAAATCAAGATTTTGTGTTCCTTAAAAAAAAGTATAAACTATTACATCTTCCTGTCAGCCTTTAAATTATTTTTGGAACACTTCCTTTTATATTTGTGAACATTTTCTTATATGCGCACGACAGAAAGAAGAGATAGATGGGTTAGGAATTTTGCCAACCCCAACCTCTGTACTTTAATGGTGTTGCTCTGACAATTGAAGTAAGAAATAATCTTTATTTCTGTGCATCTGAAGCAGGGGGAGTGAGACTTTTTCTAGATTTTCTTTTGAAATAAATTTGCACTGCATGATACTGCAGAAGAGGCTCGCATTTACAATTACAATGCTCAAAGTGTGTGTGTATATATATATATATATATATATATATATATATATATATATATATATATATATATATATATATGCAAATGAGGCTATATGCTGCCTGAAAAGAAGCTGTTTTCAACCTAGGTATTGTACCTTTGTCTTATTAGGACAATCTTCTGGCTGGTATTAAATTCAGAAAAAGACATTTGCAGGGCTGAAGTTAGAAAGGCAAAAATCCCTATATTAAAAAAGATGTATTAAAGGGCATGTAAAGTCTAAAATAGAATAAGGTTAGAAATTCTGTATTTTGTATACTAAATATAAACATGAACTTACTGCACCACAAGCCTAATCAAACAAATAATTTATGCTTTCAAAGTTGGCTACAGGGGGTCACCATCTTGTAACTTTGTTAAACATCTTTGCAAGACTAAGACTAAGCGCACATGCTCAGTGTGGTCTGGGCTGCTTAGGGATCATCATAAACAAAGCTGCTTAAGTTCTGCATGGCTGGTAAGTAAGACGGGGGCTCCCCCTGCTGTTCATAAGTATGATTGTTTCCCTGCTCAGCAGTAAGGGACCGTCTGACAATTCCTATCCACAGCAGTAAATGAAGGTAGAATTTCACTGCATACAGTCAGGTTTCTTATAAAAACTGTAAAAAAAATGTAATTGAAGTATATTGGAGATAGGTTTCTTTTTCATTAAAGAAAGTAAAAATGGGATTTTATTTTTTTTGGCTTTACATGCCCTTTAAAGGGCCGCTATCAAGTGTTCATCATATTTTTATCATCTCATAGGGGCAGATTTACTAAAGGGCAAAGTGAGCATCACTAGAGAAAAATCGCCAGAAATCGAATCCGCAGGGTCATCGCCAGTTCACTAACAGGCATAGATAACAATTTACTAGCAAAAGAGACAGTCGCTAGCGTTTATTTTTACTCTATCGCCAGACGACTTTTCAATCAGGTGAATGGTCGTTGCTCCGCAAATGAACTAAAGTTAATTGCTGCTGATTGGTTCCTGTTCTACAGTGCAGTGAGCTGAGTGCCGCTGGCTCCCCTGCACAGCCTGGGAATTCAGGGAGCAGGAAGTGGAAGAGAAGGGAGGGATTAGGGTTTTTGCAGAAATAAATCAGCTTATAACACTACTTTTAAGCACAATTTTTTTATATCTAAATGAGTATAACGCACTGGTACGTTCTTGGTTTTTTTCCACAAAATGTCTCCTTTAACGCTTTGTGCATACCTGCCTAGGTGTGATTTATCCCTTATCTGATAAGACTTGCAGGACATTAAATAAGCCCATTCCCTTTCAGAGACTTGCATACAGAATATTTCGAATATTTGTGAATAGCATTTTAATGGAAGAAATTGAGCTCTATGCACTTCTGTGCTCTCATACTGTATGTTTACAAGGAATCCTTTGTGAAAGTGCTGTGGAACTGCAAAACTGCTTCACCTGTTATATCTCAGTTTCATAGCCTTTCGTGGTAAGAAATAATATGACTATAATTAATTATTTGATTAAAAGGATAACATCTATTAGGATTGAGGAACAAATCAACAGATCATCATTATTTATACTTAACTGCAGGATGGATATGAGCCAACAATGTCTCTGAAATGGCACAAGATGATAATGTTCTTGGCCAGATTTAAGATGATTTGTAAATGTCAAGTTCAGATGCAAAGTATTTTCATTTGTAGGTTATTGTACCTCTTAGTGACTTATTATTTCACTTGTGAAATATTGTAGATCACAAAATCTTTTGTTTAAACAGCCCGCATTGCTACAAGTATTAGCATATAGACTTGCATTCAACAAAAAATGTGCAAATTCGCCACAAATTCATGCCTGGCAAATAAATTTGCCGATAACTAGTTAAAATTCATCCTGGGCATTCTCAGCATGGAGTACCCACCAACCATTATGATGTTGTTGTTTTTCAATTATGTTATACAGGTATGGGATCCATTATCCGGAAAACCTTTATTCAGAAAGCTCCGAATTACATAATGGTCATATCCCATAGACTCCATTTTATCCAAATAATCCACATTTTCTTTTTCTCTGTAATAATAAAACAGAACATTGCGCTTGATCAAAAGTAAGATTAATTACTCCTTATTGAAACAAAACCAGCCTATTGGGTTTATTTAATGTTTACATGATTTTCTCATAGATTTAAAGTATGAAGATCCAAATTATGGAAAGATCCATTATCTGAAAAACCCTAGGTCCCGAGCATTCTGTATAACAGGTCCCATACCTGTACTAACATTAAAGTTGAAATCAATATTATAATTTCTATGGTAGAAGGAAATTGTAGAGCTTATATTAGGAATAAAACAAAAAGGAGACAGCTTCCAATTATGTTATATTGGGTAGAATACTACAATGTATACCTGATATCATTAGAAAATAAGGCAATAAGTTGTAACTGATAAAAAGTAGCTTCTGTATGTATAGAAAACATAATATATATGACAACTGACATTTCCAGGAAATACTGTCAATAGTATTTTTATATATTAAATTATTCCTAGCTAAAACTATAAAATATATGCTATCCGGCACCTTGCATACAGTTACGTTATTTGATTTTTCCTGGTTGAAAAGAAATCACATAAATGAAATACTGAATGTTTTTCTTGTTTCCTATAAGCAAACAATATTACTGCATATTTGTCAGAAAACCACTTTTCTTTTTAGATCCAACATCCACTTGTCCCACAGCACTGGTCTTACTGAAGAGAAATGCAGGACAAATAATCCACTGTACCAGAAGCCATTGTATGTTGCTGTTTTTCCAGCAAGAATATTAATGTAACTAGAAAAGAACTGTTTCATGGGCCAATGGTTTCTTCCAGGTGTTAAGATAGGAGGTAGCAGATGTTTCAAATTAAAATAGTCTTGACGTGTGTATGTTGCATACAGTGGTTTGGGGAATTGGATGAGAACAAGGAGACAAACAAACAAGATGATGAGGGGGTAGGTGTGTGCCAGGTTGAAAAACACTCTTGACAACCAAAACTGTAAAAATAACATCACAAAAAAAGCTGTGATTATCATTCAACCCAGAAAAATGTGCATACAAAAACATAAATATGTAGTTTTGTCTCTATTAGGAAAATAAGCAATTTCTCAAGGGTCTATGGTTTTTCTTTTCCCAACATCATTAGCAATTCCTGAGCAGATATGTATTCCATGGCTGAACTGGGTTTCTGGTTCAATTGGGTGCCCAAAGAGCAATCAGGCATGGCAACAAAAGGATGCCCAATACACTTCTAATTTCCTAATGGAACAAAAATGAAAATCTTTATTTCTTCTTACAGTTTTTATATATTTAATCATTTCTTTGTTAGTACATTAGCCTCAAATTTCCAACTGGTAACAACAGATTCATTCATTATGGGCTCATAAAAGCTACAGACTTGCTCCTTCAGACCTAGGGGTCCGTTTACTAAAGTGCGTTAAAAATATTCGCACAATATATAGACAGAATTTTCGCCAAATATGTTATCGCCAGTTTACTAACCTGCGGTAAATATAAATTTGCGAATTTTCTTGCGCAAGAATAATTGTTCGCCAGTTATCGCATTTGCTGAAAATAACGCTACGTACACATTAACGCATGGTTTACTAAACAGCGAAATGTGCTAAAGACAAAATTAACGCCAGAATATTCGCAAACTTTTACCGCCACATATGAAGTGGCGTAAAAGTATTTTTTCTGCCAGAAAATTCTCAAGGGGCAGGAAATATCCCATAATAATGTTTTTTTTTTACCCATCATTCTTTGCTGACAGGAGAGAGATCTGTAGCTATTGCTGACAGGATGTTTTGGCTTCTGCTTCTATCTGGTGCAACAGCAGCAGTTTCAGCTCAGAGTCGTATTATTGGCAGTGGCATCACAGTCCAAGGATTCGTCAGCCTCTACACTTTTTGGTTTCATTGGGATTGGCTACATTAAACTGTGCATTTCTATGAAGCAAAGAGATTGACTGGTATCATTTCCTATGATTCTATTGGCAGAAGAGTTTATATGATGCAGACATCTTTGATTGGTATTACTCTGGTGATGTTGTTGGATGGTATAATCATCAGTCAATAAAGTTTATAAGTTTTGAAGGTGCATTTCTGGCCATAAATGTCACAGTAAAAATTGCCATAATAACCGCCATAAAACAAGACTATTTTATAGCATAAATATTCGCAAAAACGTAATTTTTCGCCAGAAAATTCGCAACTCGCTAAAATTACCGCTAACGTAAGCTGGTTCCTTAACGTAGTTACCGCAAGTGATCGCAATGACTTCTGAGCACATCGCTGTTTAGTAAACTTAGTCGCTGCGAATATTCTGGCGTAAAAATATTCTCAGCGATAACATGCGGAAACTTAAAGTCAGATTTACCGCACTTTAGTAAACGGACCTCCTAGTCACCAGCTAATAGTATTGGGGCATAGGGACAACCAGCTGAGACATCCGATGAAAAATCATCCAGATAAATCTCAAAGAGGTTTAAAACCCCTTTTTGGCAAGAACTGCATTGCCACAATGATGCAGTGGCATAATGAGATGTTACTGGGTCCCACAGTAAATTTAAATTAGATCCTCAAAACATTGGTTGACCTATACTAACAATATAATCTACAGTCTGGTCATTTCCCTATGGACCAGACTGTAAATTATATCCCTATAAACGGCGCGTTCTGACGTCAGAACGCGCCGTTTCTAAGCTAGAGAGAGTGAGCACTTGCCGCTGCTGCTCTCTTCCTCCACTCTGCCCCCCTTCTTTCTAATTCCCTGCCTCAGCTCTTCCTTACCACCGGCGCGCTCCTCCTGTCTCACTATCTCTCGGCTGCTTTGCTCTCAGGTCCTGCTCTACCTGCCCCCTCAGTGTCTGTTTAGTCTAGGTCCCGCCTCACACGATCGCTTAATGGGCTCCCTCCTGTTCGCACAGTGCCTCTCCATGTCTCTCCTTATATCGCTCCCCCTCCCTTTCACCCACCATCTTAACTTTTACTTTCATGGTCCTCCGTGTCGGCTGTTCAGTCTCCCTCACACATCTCCGGTATTGCTCCGCCTCCAACCCTCATTCTCCAGTCCTCTGACACTTTCCTTCCCCTCACCTTCCCCCTCCCCTGCAACTGACGTGAACCAGAGCAGGATACAACGTATATTGGAAAAAAAACTGATGGAATTCAAAAACAGGTACTTTTCCACAAAAAAATAACTACAGGGCTAAAATTAAGTAAGTGGGTGGGGAAGGAAAACAGCATTAAAACCATAATTTTGCAGCACATAGGGCAAAGCCAGTAAAATACTACACATATATAGGAAGGAAGACACTGGACACAAAAACTGTAGATTATAATGCATAATGTACCCCCTACTTAAATTTATACAGATATTAGTAGTCACCTCGTAGTTATGTGACCTGTATAAAAGCACTCGGCCTGCGGCCTCGTGCTTTTATATGGTCACATAACTCCTCGGTGACTAATAATATCTTTATAAATTACAGTAGGGGGTACATTATCCACTATATATTTAAAAGATACAGTATATTAAAAATGCTCATTAATTGGGGCCTTACTAGTAGGGATGTCGCGGACTGTTCGCCGGCGAACTTGTTCGCGCGAACATCGGCTGTTCGCGTCCGCCGCAAGTTCGCGAACGTCGCGCGACGTTCGCCAATAGGCGTTCGCGTCAAAATCGTTCGACCATTCGATCGCTAAAATCGAACGATTTTCGTTCGATTCGAACGAAAATCGTTCGATCAAACGATTAAAATCCTTCGATCGTTCGAATCGAACGATTTTCGGATATTCGAAGTTCGCGAACTGTTCGAAATTTTTGCCGGTGTTCGCGAACGGCGTTCGCGAACACATTATCGGCGGTTCGCTACATCCCTACTTACTAGGCCCTCTACACTACTGGGTCCAGTTGCAACTGCAGGCTCTGCTTCATCTGTAGTTACGCCCCTGGAATTCATCACTTTCCAAATGGATGGGCAATAGTCATAGCTGAATTTTCATGAAAGGCGAAAAATTTGCGAAGTCAATGGGCGTCAAAATTATTTTGACACGTGTCAATTTCGACGCCCGAACAATCTAATATAAGAATGGGTAACACAGTTGTATGATTAAGGCTTGGGGAGGCTTACAAGCACAATACATTTTCAATAACAAACAGGAGACCGTAGGCACTGTATTAATCCTGCCACCTTTTTAAAAAGCATGACAAAAAGGCAGTGGTCTGTGATTTAAAGGGTTGGGGCAATGAGGAGGTGCGGAAATGATGTAAGGGATATTATTGACAGCTTGAGTATGGATCGGGGGATTACTGGCAAATTTGCAATAATGTCCCTGGAGTTTTCAAATACTGTGCAGGTAGCAACTCTAGTTATTATACATGAAATTAACATATTCATCCTGCCATTCATGCTGTGGGTACTATACAAATGAAAATGGCCCTGCATTTAACTTACCATGTGTTGGGAAATTGTATTAGTACTACTATGGGGCACATTTACTATTGGTCGAATATCGAGGGTTAATTAACCCTCGATAGTCGACCCTCAAAGTAAAAAAAAAAAGTAAAAAGATTTACCGCAAATGCTTCGATCGAACGATTAAATCCTTCGAAGGATTTTCCTTCGATCAAAAAAAGCTTAGAAAGCTTATGGGGAAGGTTAACATTGGCTAACATTGGTGCTCGGTAGGTTTTAGGTGGCAAAGTAGGTAGTCAAAGTTTTTTTTAAAGAGACAGTACTTCGACTATCGAACGGTCGAATAGTCAAATAATTTTTAGTTCGAATCGTTCGATTCAACGTCGTAGTCGAAGGTCGAAGTAGCCAATTCAATGGTCGAAGTAGCCCAAAAAAATCTTTGAAATTCTACGTATTTTTCATTCTAATCCTTCACTCGAGCTAAGTAAATGTGACACAATGTGTTCTGGGGACATTATATATGGAATGGGCACTGTGTATCCTGCCATGTTTTCTGGGATGTAGAACATTGGCACTGTATTTATCTTATATGGGAGATATACTGTATGTATATATATTTATATATATATATATATATATATATATATTTATTTATTTATATATAAATAACACTCTCACTATTTTTATCCAGCTGGGTGGTATCTTGAAATATGAACTGCAGTTATACTCCAAATGCTGAATTGGGCCTGGGACGCTATGAAGGAATCTATATAGAGAATTAGATTTCCAAACCCAAATATCACCCACTGCTTATGATGGGGAACATTTCTGGAAGGAGCGTTTAGAGAATATACATAGGAATGTACTATGGATGGTAATTAAATTTGAAGCAAGTAGTGTGACTGGACTGTTCATAAGATATATTTGGTATTTGTTAACAACCTACAGTTCCACAAAAGGGATTGTAGCCTACATTTAGATCACTCTGACCAGGTGAAGATGTTTTTACTGGTACAAAATACTGTTTGAGTAACAAAAAACAGTTGTTAGATTTGGTAGAAACAAATGATCAAGATCATCATCATTTATTTAGTGACATTTTGAAATAATATTATAACAAGTAAGGGTTATAGAAGGACTTACAATTTGAATATTTTTAAGTTTTACATGAATTAGTGGTGAGCTCTAGTGATGAACGAAAAAATTCACGAGGCGCGAATTTGCGCCAAATTTCCGAGTTTCACTGGCGGCTCAAAAAATTTTAGACACGCGTCGGAAAAGTCGTTTGCGGCACAACCGCCGTGCATCAATTCTTTTCAGACACCGCGGGCGTCAATTTTCGAGTTTCACATATTTTTTGCCGTTTTGCAAATTTCGCTGAAAATTCGCAAATTTTCCGGCGCACTGGCAGAAATTCGCCCATTACTAGTGTCTGCATTATAAAACATCCAAAGGGACATTTACTTAGGGAAAAACTTTCTCCTCGTATAACTTCACCAAAGTTCTCCTCAATTCATCAGGCATATTTTCACAACACATCTCTTTTTTACTAGAAATTGTAAATATCTGCTTTTGTGAAAGAAATGTGCCATAAATTCACTGATTTCCATACAAATGGGAAGGCAGATTCATCAAGGGTCGAATTTCGAGACCAATCGAAATTTATTAAAAAAATCTAATTTTTCAAAGTCGGATGAATACTATGGAACCCGAAAAAAAAACTTGAATGTCAGGAAGGCTGCAAACAACTCCAAATTGATCCCAGTATGTCTTCCATAGGCTAAAAAAGCAATTCGGCAGGTTTTAGGTGGCGAATAGTCAAATCTGAGTTCTTAAAGGGCATGTAAAGGCAAAAAAATAAAATCCCATTTTTACTTTCTTTAATGAAAAAGAAACCTATCTCCAATATCCTTTAATTAAAAAATGTGTACCATTTTTATAAGAAACCTGACTGTATGCAGTGAAATTCTCACTTCATTTACTGCTGTGGATAGGAATTGTCAGATGATCCCTAACTGCTGAGCAGGGAAACAATCATACTTATGAACAGCAGGGGGAGCTTCACCTTACTTACCAGCCATGCAGAACTCAAGCAGCTTTGTTTATGACGATCCCTAAGCAGCCCAGACCACACTGAGCATGTGCACTTAGTCTTAGTCTTGCAAAGATGTTTAACAAAGTTACAAGATGGTGACCCCCTGTAGCCAACTTTGAAAGCATAAATTATTTGTTTGATTAGGCTTGTGGTGCAGTAAATTCATGTTTATATTTAGTATACAAAATACAGCATTTCTAGCCTTATTCTATTTTAGACTTTACATGCCCTTTAAAGGGCCAGTGT
This sequence comes from Xenopus laevis, assembly GCF_017654675.1. Classification (NCBI taxonomy): domain Eukaryota; kingdom Metazoa; phylum Chordata; class Amphibia; order Anura; family Pipidae; genus Xenopus; species Xenopus laevis. The sequence goes on along the minus strand of NC_054372.1, from coordinate 158,935,810 downwards.
ATGATAAATCTTGCAAATCGAATTCAAACGAACTTGACAGTTGTGGCCATAAAAAAACTCAAAAATATGAAAATTTGAAATTTGAATTTTCACTTCGACCCTTTATATATCTGCCCCGTAGTATTTGAAATCCTCTAAGGAATTTTGCCATAATGAAATGACATATCTGGGGCATTAGCATGGAGGAGATGACAAAGATAATGCCATGCAAAAGTCATCTCTATCTGCTTTAATGGCAGCTGGCCAGTCTGAGAAATTTTTCTTGGCAAACTAAATTCCTGTGCTTTTGGCAAAGATTCAGTTGAGAAATTTAGCAGTGGCTAAGAAATGCAAAAATAATATATAATTTTAACCTTAGTCGTGACACACCACCAAGATTGTATCTAGGTGGTGAGTCACTCCTAAGTTTACAATTACATTGTTGGAGAATTTACCCCAAAATCGTGAAATCTTGAAAATCGGCAAGATACCGGGACTCCGTGAATCGTGAAATCGTGAAAATCTGTAAATTGCTGAGATTCGGTGTGAGCAAATTTGGAGTTTTGCGCTCCGCAGTGGAATGCACAGGCTGAGACATATCAGGGGCCATCTTGGATTTTCGGAAAAGGGTTAATTGTAAAGTAGAAACATCACGAAAAGGCTTTTGGATCCAGTACTAAAGCTGGCCATGGATGTTGAGACTTTTAAAAGATCAGATCCTGATTGTGAGACCACGATCTTCTCAGAACGATCATACGATTGTACGAATTGCCCATCAACTAAAAAGACCAATTTGCCAGGAAAACAAAGGGGAGCTGCCTGCTTGGCCCTGCAAACATAGATAGATTGCACTGGGACCGACAAAGATTTTTTGACCTGACCAATCAATTTCCTGACAGATGTTGGCCGAAAAATCGTAAGATGTACGATCGTTCGAATCCCACTAAACGCACGATAATTTCGAAGGATTGGTCGGACTTCCCTAAAATCGGTCGTTCGGCAAGAAGAATCGTTGCGTCTATGGGGAGCTTAAGTGATCTGTCACTAAGTGACCGTGCCCAACTGTATACTTGAAGAAGGACCGGAACGCAGGATCTGATGAGATCAGTCCATTATTGAGGGGCACATGTAGCTGGAAAGAGAGGGGTGTGGGGGAGGCCCCAATTAACCCCTTCTGTAACCTTCTCCACATATATCTCCACATAATAAGCCTGACAACCCAATTTGGAAAATTACCTTTTACTTGTTTAGCAAATTGGAGAACTATAACTCACACCGTAATACTCCCAAGTTGGAGAACTGTAACTCACACCAATTTTGCTCTACATAATTGTTGTTGCAAGACTGGGGGAATCATCCAGTAGAATTTAGGAGATCTGGAAAATTCCTATTACTGTGACTTTGGGGGGCATATTTATCAAGGGTCAAATTTTCGAACTTCGAAATTCCAATTCAAAAAGACCAACCGAAATGTAGTCAAAGTTTTTTTTTTTGATCGAATAGGTCAGTTTTCGATCAAATTTGTACAAACATAATAATACGAATCCAAATGGGTTCTAGGAGGTCCCCCATAGGCTAAAACAGCAATTCGGCAGGTTTTAGATGGCGAATGGTCGAAGTCAAATTTTTAAAGAGACAGTACATAATACATTTCTATATTCGAATTTTCGAATTTTTTTCATATTCAAATCAAATTTGGACTATTCCCTAGTACACAAAAAATAGCTCGAAATTTGAATTTTTTTCATTCGACCTTTGGTAAATCTGCCCCTAGGTGACCACCTACCTGAATTTTTTTTAATTTTTTTTTAGGTATTTATATTGTTATATGTTGGGTTCCTGGCCGGCCAGGTATTAAATGAAAATTTTTATTCTGATGTTATGAAACTTGTGCAACTGTAATTTGCAGTTGTTGATTAATTAACTGAGTGATAGATACTTTATCAAATAAATGATTAACATTTCTTCTAATCCATGTTAGTGGCCTGCCCTTTCACAGGCATTTAGACTTGAAAAAGCTTTTCCTTCTGAAACAGTCATTTTGGAATGAATGTTATTAAACTGCATTTTAGTTCTCCATAAAATAGGTACAGCTGAAAAACACTGCTGTACTCAGAGAGAGATACTTTTACAATCCAGATACCAAGCTTACTGTAAAACTGCCCTGGAATCTTATGATTCATGCCATTCATTTACCCAAATTGTTACAAGTCTGAATTACGGTCGATCTCTAAACACAAGACAATTATTGCAAATGATATCTCATACTCCATTGCCACATAATTACTTTTGGATGTGCCCTGCTTATACAAATGCTCCAAAAACTTTTATAGCTCTTTTGTTGAAAAGTATATAAGGTGAACTAGCAAAATAAATGTAATCATACGTGCAGAGCAATTTACATTTACTTTCCATTTTTAGTGTTTTTTGAGATAGCAGTTGTAGACTGCTAATACCAGGCTTTTGGCTCAGAACTTCTTCTTCTTCTTTCAAGTGCACTCACAGGCATGGCATCAGCCTCTGAGGCACACACAGAGCGAATATTAGCGGGCAAAAAGGCAATATGTTTTTGCACTGAAATATGCTCCATATGTGCGAGAAAACGTAGGAAGAGGAAAAAGCCATGTGTGCAATTGCCTGAGGGTTTTGGAGAAAAAGCAGGTGCTTTCAGAAGAAAGTTGTCAGTATCATTGTCACAGGACAATCAAGCTTTTTCATAGCAGGCCCTAATAATGGGCAGTACTATGTATGAATTTTTGGACTTTTGTAGTCTTTTTTTAAAAAATGTTTTCTATAAATAAGTTTTCTATTTAATAGTGTTTCTACTAAATGTTTTTGTAACTTTTATATGTTTGGATATTATGACAGTAATTTATTCATACGAAATGTGACTATATGGTAATTACCTGTACTAATTAAGGTAATTTGTACTTACCCTGTGTGACCTCACTTCCTGTCTACACCTTTAAAAGTTTGTGAATAATCAGTTTGTTTTACACTTGATAAAGGGCGTGCAGCCTGAAACATGTTGTGGTGAAAAATAAATCACTTAGCAGTTAATCTGCATTGCGTGCTTTCTCTCAGTTCCATTGAGCTATTGGATCATGTAATATAGGCCACCCTTTGCTTATATTCATTTGTTATAGAATTAAGAAAAGTCTGTGACCTGCTGCTAAATGTAGTTGCTGTCACGGCATGTACAGTACTGAGATGTGCCCTACATTTTATTTCCCTGTTTGTTTCTTTGACATTGTGTTTCAGGTTATTGCTGTATCAAATTGCAGAAGGTCAAACAAAAGCCAGCTTGCATATTCTGAGTTTAATTATACATTTCTTTGAAAAAAAGTAAATATGAGAAGACTTTGAAATTAATATTCACGCTCAATTTAAGAAACCACAGAGACTGCCTGAAGGCAGAGGGAAGCAAAGAAACAGAAAGAGTTTTGTTAAAGCATAGGATTTATTGGATATCTGACCTGGCGGGGTTCAGAAGAGTGGGTGGCCAAGGTCTCCTGCCGGCACTAAATTAGGGCAAGGTGTAATACGGCTTTGTAATTGTAGGACATAGTGTGATCTTCCCATTACTGTTTTTCATTTCCTTTGCTCGCTCTATGTATTTCTTTCATAGATATATTTGAAAATCTAATTACTGTAACTTCCTGCAAACAACACAGCTTTTTGTATTATTTATTCATATTAATAAAAATAGTACTCATCATTCTAAAAACTAAGCAGAAACTGTTCCACACGACTGTGCTTAGGGGATATTTTAGTAATTATGACCAGTAATAATAATAATACACTTTTAAGACCAACGTAATATAACATTTAATATAATATCATGTCTACAGGATACTAAAGGAGTTTTGTGGTTGCCAGACCATGAACCTTTTATATTGACATATATATTCTAGCAGAGTATTTAGAATGGACACTTGAGAGATTTGACATTCAAATACAAATTGAATCCCTGAATTATTATTTTGTGCCAGCATGGCTTTATTATTATTTATTATCCCCATCAACATTTCTTTCATCATCATTTATTTATATAGTGCCCGCACCTCATACGGGCATGCTTTACATGAACTATAATTTAAGGATCATAGCATAAAACAGGGTTAGGGTACATTTTATACATAAGGAATAGTGATAGGCGAATTTCTCCCGTTTTGCTTTGCCAAAAAAGTTGCGAAAAATCGTGAAATCGGAAAGTTCATGAAAAACTCGTGAAATTCGAATGTTTCCACGAAAAAATCTAGCAATTCGAACATTTTCATGATGAAATCGAGCAATTTGAATGGTTTCACTATAAAATCGAGCAATTTGAATGTTTTCACAGAAAAATCGAGCAATTTGAGCGTTTTCGCTAAAATCTAGCAATATAAATGGTTTCACAAAAAAATTGAGCAATTCAAACGTTTTCACTAAAAAAATCAAGCAATTAAAACGTTTTCACTGAAAAATCGAGCAATTCGAGCTTTTTCCCAGAAAAAAATCGGAAATTGACGCCAGTAAATTTTCACTGGCGAATTTTCACGGGAGATTCGCAAAATTTATTGTTAATGTCTGATCAAGATACTAAACAGGTCTGTCTTTGGGGAGCATTTGAAGATTTAGGAGAGAGGAGAGAATCTGATAGATAGAGGCAGAGAGTTAAAGAAACTCCAGAGAAGCCTTACAGCTTTGGGGGTAAAGGTCAGAAGTAGAGAGAAGGTTTGCGTGGAAAGAGTGTATTTTGAGATCAGGGCTGAGATATAGAGAGGGGCTTCATTGTTAAGGGGCTTGATTATGAGTGTTAGTAATTTGAATTTGATTTAAGAGGAGATTGGTAGCCAGTGAAGAGATATGCATAGGGGAGCGGCTGATGTGGAGAAATGAGATTGATGAATGATTCCAGCAGCAGAGTATAGAACAGATCGGAGTTGTGAAAGGCGCAGTGTTGGAGCACCTGCAAAGAGTAAGTTGCTAGTGACAAGCGAATTTCGCTGGTGAAAATTCAGGGGCATCAGAAAAATGTTGATGCCGGTGACGGTTCCGACGGTTCAAAGTTTTTCCGACACCTGGCGTCAACTTTGATGCCGTCACTCATTTTGATGCCGGCAACAATTCGCCGTCGTCATTTGGCGAATTTCGTGGGAAATTCGTGGTAAAGAGAAAGGGGACAAATTCGCCCACCACTATAAGTTGCAGTAACTAAGGTGGGAAATTATAAGAGAATGAAAAAGTATTTTAGTTGTATCATATAGTACCAAAAGATTAACACAGCACTATACAGAGAAAATATAATATTAATATCAGTCCCTGGTCCAGTGGAGCTTATATATGATAATGGCCCTATTATTTTCACACACACTTTGGTCAATATAATATATAATTATTGTTTTTGAGAAGAAACTGAAGACCCAGAGGAAGCACACACAGACAAGGGGAGACCATAGAAACTCATTGCCAGAAGTACATTAATACGCACTAATGCTTTAAAGGGGTTGTTCACCTTTGAGATAACTTTAAGTATGATGTAGAGAGTTTTATTCTGAGATAATTTGCAATTTGTTTTCATTTTTTATTATTGAACGGTATTGAGTTATTTAGCTTTTTATTCAGCAACTCTTCAATTTGCCTTTTAAGCAATCTGGTAACTAGGGCCCAAATTACCCTAGCAACCATGCATTGATTTGAATAAGAGACTGGAATACAAATAGGAGAGAGTCTGAATAGAAGGATCCGTTATAAAAAGTAGGAATAACAACACATTTGTAGCCTTACAGAGCATTTGTTTTTTTAGAAGGGGACAGCGACGCCCATTTGAAAGCTGCAAAGAATCAGAAGAAAAAGGCAAATAACTATAACAAAATAAATAATGAAAACCAATTGAAAAGTTGCTTATAATTGGCGGTTCTATATTTAATATATATATAGTCAACTACAAGAGGTCCTCTGCACTCAACCCATTATCAATATATTTAAGACAGAGACATTTTGTGCATACTGCTACTAAAAAATGCCTTACCCTTTAAACAACACAGGGATTGTTTGTCCATATATTGCAATATATTTAAGCTGGCCAACTACGTCAAAGTCATCCCATATCTGGCCAGTCCTACGCTTAATTTTCATCTGATTCATTAAGAATTCAATTGCTTAATTATACATTTTACAAAGGGACTAGGTTTTACCTGCAACTTACTTGCTGCTTTCAAAGTAAAACTCCCAAACTTGGCTGCCCTTTTATTAGACACCAGTGGGATCACCTGACTATAGCTGGGAGGGGTGGGAGCTACAACATGGAGCTGGTCACTGCTCCTGTATAACTATAACAAACAAGGGAAAGTTGTGCTCACCACTATTTTTTAAAACCATTAGGCGGGGGTGCAATGAGGGTGTGACCACAAAATACATATAGTCAACTACAAGAGGTCCTCTGCACTCAACCCATTATCAATATATTTAAGACAGAGACATTTTGTGAGCAAAAACAGACCTTGGAATTGCACACACTTTTCTAAAGCATTGCACAGAGAAGTGTCTGAAAGACAGAATACCTGGAACATTTGTTGTTAGTAGAGAAGCTCCGGAGTCATTGGTTCAGTGCTTATTTATTTATGAATAACCTTGAGGTTGCCGCTATTTCTATGTTTGTTGATGAAAGTAAATTGTGCTACAACAAAAGGATCCATGCACTAATTTTCTACTTTATCTGAGTAATTTTAAAAAATTGATTAACAAATAAGTTTCAAATAATTTAACAGTGTTGATACATGCAAGGCTATGCACTTGGGCAAAATACAACACATGTGCAAGCAGTGCACAACAGAATAGCTGGGGGCCACCTTAAGAAGTATTTTGAGGTAGACAAAATACTTTACAACTGTACACAGTGTCAGTATTTGCTAAAGATTATATAGTATGTACTTTTATATAAAGGGTTATTATATCAAAGAATTAAAGCTAAATGTTGCTTTTTAGTAAGAGATCTCCTTGAGTACACAATTCAGCAATGTAAAAATAGTCAAGAAGCGATCCTTTTACACTGGAGAATATGCCTTTTCATCTGAAGCAATGCAAATGGATATTGACTATGTGGGTAGTGAGGCTGTAGAATGCTCTGCTGGACTTGTCAGGATGGTAGAATCCTTCGATGCCTTTTAATGGACTTTGGAATATTTGGATACGCAAAATATCCACAGCTTGAATCGAAAGTATGGAAGTATTTAAAGTATGGAAGTTACCAATAGGTGACATCACAATGCCACAAGATATAAAAATTCAAACATTTAAAGCCCACTTATGACAATGCTTGTTGCCATTCCCCACTGGTCACTCTGCCCATGGTAGTTGCTCCCTTGCTGCCCTGTTCCTGCTTGAATATTGGACTTGGCTCGACTTGACCCTTACTGTGCTGAGCTTCGGACTTTCTCCCTGCCTTGCCTTGTGGTACCCGTGCCTACCTTCACTTACTTTCCTGTACCTGCTTTTATGTTTGTTCTGCTGCGTAACAACTGTTTTTAATGCCTGTCTGCTTCCCAGCCAGCATTTTCCTAGATCTTCACTCCAAATCACTAAGAACAGTGGCGCCCGATCGTCATGTCAGTATGATTTGGCCACTAGTTATTACAGAAAGCCCTTTCCCTCTTTTAAACATCTTTTTCCTTCCCTCAAGCTGGCCATAGATGCAAAGATCTGATCGTACAAATAGAGGATTCGTACGATTTTCAGACCGTGTGTGGAGAGTCCCGACATTTTTTTAAAAGATTTCTGTTGGCTGCGGGTAATATCTCTGCATGTATTGCCGATCGTACGATTTTCAGTGGGAGATTGTCAGTAGCTTTGGTCGGACAAAACTTTCGTACGATTGCTGTCAGGGGCAGAACATTGGCTGATCTGTTCTTTTGTACTTTTATTTGATCGGAATGGTTAGTGGCAGGTCGGGGGATGGGGAAGTCCGATCGTACGTTGATTCGTACCATCAGATCTTTGCGTCTGTGGCCAGCTTAACCCCTGCAGCTTTCAGTGCTGTACCAGTCCTCCATACTTGTTCTTGTATTAAGATTTTTTACTTCCCCTTATCTCCATCTCTGACTGTCAAATACAAAAAGAAAACACTTTCATCCCTGCTTAATAGAAATCAGCAGTTCTGAAGGATCTCAATGTGACTATGGCAAGAAGAGGCACTTAATTTTAAATAAAGTAGCAGTTTAGACCAGTGCCATAACTAGATATAATGGGCCCCACAACAAATTCAATTTTGGCCCCTAAACATTGGTAAGTTGACTTGTTTTACTATGATATATATTGATGTGGCTAATTAATAAGGGCTCCTAAACCTGCATGGTCTGCTTATTCTGTAGTTACGCCCGTGGTCTAGGCCATAATAACATACCAAATTTGTCTTAGACTGTTAGTATAATTATTGGGTTTCAAGAACTGCTGTACTCACAATGTTCTCATATTATTTGAACAATGTCCCCTTGCAATTAAAAGTCCAGACACTCTGCACCTAATTCAGACCCTTTGACCAATAGACAAGATTCTTTTGTAGATCAGAAAAGTCTCTAGCACAGAAGAGAAAAAAATTCAAATTAACAGCAGCTAGAGCAGCAGTTTGAGCATGCAATATATTATATCCTTTTCTTTTCATTTACCTTCCTTAAAATTATTCAACAAATTAAACAATGATTGGAACCTTGACTAACAGTGAAATCTGATTTATTTCACGTGAGTTTCTAGACTTATTACTGTATCCACTATACATGCTCATTCCAAAAGAAGTAAATTAAAACAGTCTGAGATTTCGATTAACACTCCTGAAAAATGCTGAAGCAATCTCTGCTGGTAAAAGGCAAAGTAGTGAGTAGCCCACTGGGAAGCTCTTAAAAGTTAAAATAAATCACTCACTCAATTAGTGCTCTCTTTTTTTTTTACATTTCTGCAGTATCAAGCCATTAAAAGAAGCTTATTAAGCCACAACTTCCAGTTACGTGTCTTTGCTATGTTTTTACATTTACGTGAAACATATGGATGAAGATGCATTCGGGGCACCTCTGATTGTTCAGATTGAATTTCTCCACTCTAGTGAGACACACCAGTCTAAACTAAAGACAATAAAACTGTAAGGTGCTTGACGTTAGGATATTAAACTTGAAAATCGAATCCTGTTGTAAAACAAGCAAAGTTATTGCCAGTAGGTACCCAGTGTTGTGTGTTCATCTGTATGTGGGCAAATGAAGCACCAGGCAGTCAGTTAATGACACATATTTGAAAAACAATTGATATAGAAACTTTTATTTTATTAGTGTGTAATTTAATGGTTTATACACATCCAATCCATCTATTATTTTGATATCATGGTTTAGAGTATGTTTCCCTTACAAAATGGATGCAGAACACAATAAAGCACTGACAATACAGTATATGGTTCTACAACAAAGAATATTTCAGTATAAGCAATTGTCCTACTTCCTCCAGGATTTATTGGAGCAGCCCTACACAGAGGGCACGGAGTTAACCACTGATTTAAAATAACCAATAATAAACTGTGGCTTTCCCACCAAAACATATAGTCTTCTTAGTATAGGAGAGCAATTTTAAAAGACAACATTTCTCACAATATATTCAACCTTTTCTTAAAAAGCTAAAAAAGGTAATTCTTAGTACTGCATTTTACTGAATGGTCATATAAACTCCCATGTGTTTTCTCTATGGATCTTCCTATGCATATAAGTATCTCCATTATTTTAATGTATTACTTTGGTGTGTATTAAAACCTGTTAAGAAATGTCCATAGAATATATTGTAATCAGGTGAAATGGTTACTAAGTGTGAATAAAATAAAAGGCCTCTGTAAGCATGTAGTTCTTAAACCCTGGACTAATTTTAGGTCCAGGTATGGGATCAGTTATCTGGAAAACCATTATTCAGAAATCCCTGTATTATGGGAAGGCCATATTCCATTTTAATCAAATAATCTCCAGATTGTAAAAGGCCATTTCCATTTAATTACATTTTTTTTTTTTAAATGATTTAATTTTTCTCTGCAATAATAAAACAGTACCTTGAACTTGATCCCAACTAAGATTTGTGCAGGCAAAACAATACCATTAGGTTTATGTAATATTTAAATTATTATTTAAGCGGATATCCTCATTATGGAAAGACCCCTTATCTGGAAAACCCCAGATCTCAAGCATTCTGGATGAAGTTTCCATATGTGGAGGCATACAATGGCATTACAAATACAGGTATGGGATTCATTATCCGGAAACCCGTTATCCAGAGAGTTCTGAATTACAGAATGGCCGTCTCCTATAGACTCCAATATAATCAAATAATCCAAATTTTTACAAATGATTTCCTTTTTCTCTATAATAGTAAAACAGTAGCTTGTACTTGATCCAAACTAAGATATAATTTATCCTTATTGGAATCAAAACCAGCATACTGGGTTTATTTAATGTTTACATGCTTTTCTAGTAGTCTTAAGGTGTGAAGATCCAAATTACAGAAAGACCCTTATCCTGAAAGCCCCAGGTCCCGAGCATTCTGGATAATAGGTCCCATACCTGTACTGTATAGCACCAACTCTATTCTTCAATCAGCTTTCTAGATATACAATATAGTCACCATTTTGGTAACCAATATTTGATCATACATCAGTAAGATAATATTGACCCAGACACTACGTGTGCTATTATATACAGTATGATTAGCTGAAGACTAACCCATATTTCACCAGTATTAGCAAGTCCTAGAAACATTAGCTAGATTATCATTTAACTAAGTGCTCTCTATCTAACTTATCCATGCAACATCAGTGAATGCAGTGAAATATGTTTCCCCCAAGTTGCATCTCTTCCAAATGTAAATGTTACAAATTTCTGCATCTCATGAATGGTAAAATCCTTCTTCGATGAAAATGTCACCTGTGCATGATCTATGCACGACGTTCATGCCTCTGTAAGTTATTCAAGTGTCACTTTTGAAAAATGGCAGTAGGATTTTATGAGAGTTCATGCAAACGGCGTATTTAGGCATCAAGCAAATTGGATGCAGCCTCATTAACATGCTACGGCCATTTAACTGGGAGAGCGGATGGCAGAATTAATAGCCTTTCACTAAGTCATGCCACTTGCTCAGAACCATCGAACCATAAAAATTATGGATTTGCCTATTTTGCAAAAGAATGCAATTTTAATAAAGGATCTTATGTACTATAAAATCTTTAAAGCAGGCAAAGCTGTAATGTAGGAGATTCTAGTCATAGTAGGTTATGTACTCAAAGGTGCAACACTTGCTAAAGGTCTAGTCACCTGGAGAAGGGGTCCCCAATCTTTTTTACCTGTGAGCCACATTTATATAGAAAACAAAGTTGATGAGCTGTAATTGGTTATTTTGTAGCCCTATGTGGACTGGCAGCCTACAGGTGGGTCTGGTTGTCAGTAAACATGCATTTCTGCCTCCAAAACTTGCCTCCAAGACAGAAAGCCACTGTTCTTCAGCCTACAGCATGGGAGGCAGGTAAACCTTAAAGGACATGTAAAATCTAAAATGGAATAAGGCTAGAAATGCTGTATTTTTTATACTAAATATAAACATGAACTTACTGCACCACAAGCCTAATCAAAAAAATAATTTATGCTTTCAAAGTTGGCTACAGGGGGTCACCATCTTATAACCATCTTATAACATCTTTGCAAGACTAAGACTAAGTGCACATGCTCAGTGTGGTCTGGGCTGCTTAGGGATCGTCATAAACAAAACTGCTTGAGTTCTGCATGGCTGGTAAGTAAGGCGGGGGCTCCCCCTGCTGTTCATAAGTATGATTGTTTCCCTGCTCAGCAGTTAGGGACCGTCTGACAATTCCTATCCACAGCAGTAAATGAAGGGAGAATTTCACTGCATACAGTCAGGTTTCTTATAAAAACGGTACACATTTTTTAATTAAAGTATATTGGATATAGGTTTCTTTTTCATTAAAGAAAGTAAAAATGGGATTTTATTTTTTTGGCTTTACATGCACTTTAATAGGGATGTAGCGAACTGTTTGCCGGCGAACTAGTTTGCGCGAACTTCCACTGTTCGCGTCCGCCGCAAGTTCGCGAACGTCGCGCGACGTTCGCCAATAGGCGTTCGCGTCAAAATCGTTCGACCATTCGATCGTTAAAATCGAACGATTTTCGTTCGATTCGAACGAAAATCGTTCGATCGAACGATTAAAATCCTTCGATCGTTCGAATCGAACGATTTTCGGATGTTCGAAGTTCGCGAACAGTTCGCGAACTGTTCGCATTTTTTGCCGGTGTTCGCGAACGGCGTTCGCGAACACATACTCGGCGGTTCGCTACATCCCTACACTTTAATAGAAATATTGGTAAGCCCTCAAAGAAGCTAATCATAGGGTGCCTATTTTTAAGTGCTTGTTAGAGCAAGAAAGGCAGCAAATACTGTATGTTTGTGTTTCAATAAAAAATACTTGGGCTGGAGTTAATTCACCTGTGAGTTCCTGTCAATATTGCTGTTTCAAAACCAGGACAATGCTTGAATATAAAGTATAGTGCTTACTGTAAGTTTGATGTAGCAGTATAATGATCTGGGACTAGTTGGGACTGGTTCCATTTAAAGCAAATCTGAACACTACAATATGCAATGACATTTTTGGATTACTGTGCTTTTTACTTTGTAGGAAAATCCTTATTATTTCATCACAATAACACCCTGGTGTGCAAAATGAAGTTTGTACAAAATTATTGGTTTACACAGAGAGATGGATGGGATAAATGACCTCACTAATGCTCTAGTGGCTGAATGAAAGCAAATCCCACCCATAGTGTCCCAAAATCTAGTGGAAAGTCAAGTCAAAATAGTAGAGACTACAAGTTTTGTGATACTTTTGGTAATATAACATAGATGGGCTAAAGGTACCATCTATAGTATTACTCCTACCAGCAAGAAAAGGAATAAATGTGACCTTGCCTGTAGCATCTTTATGTTGGTAACACAAATAATAAAAATAAAAGTGATACTGCCACTACAAACTACTCTTAAAAATATTAATGTTAATGAAAAGTTACTTTTGTAAATAAGTAAATAAGTTACTTGACTGGTTTGCCAACCTGCCTGCCCCTTCTCAACCTGTCTGTTAGAATTTCTAATGCTAATGGACTACTGCTGCACAAATATGGCAGCCCCCTCATAGAGGAACAGGGGGGGATCATAATGGAAAAACATTGGGCAAATACTTTTATGGCAAAATTATAAATAGCATGCAAAGATAATGTTCTAAAAAGGTTTAATTTCTGGTGTCTGTATGCCCTGTACTGAGGCAATGTTTCCCCACTTATTCAGATCTGCTGTCCAAGGACTTGAATCATGACATATGCAGATTAAAGGATGATTCATCTATCAGTATCTATCTATCTTGTTAGATGAGAAAATCTTGTGTCACATTCTGTATAATTGTATCTACTTCTTAACAACATTAATGCAGTATTATGTATAGACTCCAATAAGGCAAGCTAGAGTTTTACCTGAATACTCATTGTCCTGCCTTTCAAATTCCAATCATTAATATTTCACTTGGATGAACACATTCAACACATTATTCAGCATGTACCATCATTGAAGAAACAATGAAGAAAAGTTCAACCTGCTCACATTTCTATGAATTATGAGGATATGATTTTCCCAAGACTTACAATCAGATACATATTTAAACTGTTGTGAAGTGCAGCTATAAAAGTTTTGTTATGTTAAGATGGAAAAGGTAGAATTGTATGCAGCAGAATGTAAGAGGGACAATAAAGAGTTACAATGTTGTTTAGAAACACAGTCACATGATTAATTCAATAAAAAATTTAATTTAAACATTTACGGTTTGGTTTATTTATTTACTTTAAAATTAGGGAATATTTGTATCCAAATGCACATAAAGCAGTTAGTTATTCTCAATTCTATTTACACATTTTAAAAAGTGCTCAAAATCCATCAGTGGAAATGGGTGCTGGCTTTGCATCATTTCCCAGACATGCTATAAGCGCCACCTTCTGGCATTTCATTACAGTGTAACTGTATAGTCAAGAACATGAATATTCATTTAGGATTATAGGTCTAAAACATAACATTGCCTATTTCCGATCTAAATAACATTTGCCCAACAAGGAAAGTCTTTACATATAATTTAGGGTTGCACCGAATCCACTATTTTGGATTCGGCCGAACCCCTGAACCCCCGAATACCGAACCGAATCCGAATCCTAATTTGCATATGTAAATTAGGGGTGGGAAGGGGAAAACATTTTTTACTTCCTTGTTTTGTGGCAAAAAGTCACGTGATTTCCCTCCAGCCACTAATTTGCATATGCAAATTAGGATTTGGTTCAGCCGTGCAGAAGGATTTCGCCGAATCCTGCTGAAAAACGCTGAATCCTGCCCGAATCCAGAACCGAATCCTGGATTCGGTGCATCCCTAATATAAATACATACAAAGGCAAACAACCATTTAATGCTTAGCCCTGAGTTCTGGCATAGCAATAACAATTTAAGCAACCTGTATCTGGTCTTCTGAGCATTATCAAATTGCTTGGCCACTTTACAATATTGATTAACCCAATTCTAAGCCACACCCATGCTGGAGAAGCTATGACTACAAGCTGGGGAAATATGGGGCTGCTGCTGCCCCTTGCCCGGAGTCAGACTGGGGGACCCAGGACCCACCGGGACTGCTTCCTCAGGCCCCCCCACTTGTGTTTTTGAAGAATCGCAGGGTACAGATCTGGGCCGGAGGGGCCTACAAGAGCAGAGCCGGGGGCCCACTGAGTTTTTTCCTGGTATCCTGCCGGCCCAGTCCGACTGCTCCAATGCCGCCCCTATCACTCTCTGCTCTTAAAACTTCAGCATCAGAGGGGGGCCACATTGCTAGTGCAATGAGCTCTATAGCATCTCTGCATTAGCTGAAAAAACTGGAAATTTGGCTGTTAAAGTTACAGGAGGTGGCCACCCCTGGTAACTGCTTTTCACTGTCACCTAAGGCAAAGTTTTCACGTTGCATCATGGCAGGCTCGTCCCTGACATCTCACTCTAAATTATAAGGGAACATTTTTCACCCATTTGCCTACAAATTAAGTGGTTAGTGTTAGAAAATAAACGCTTAATCAATATGATGTAGATATAAAAATATATGATGTAGACATGAAGAAATTAACTGTTCAGCATCACATGTTTACAGTTCATATGATCGCACAGCCAGATAACACCTGGAGGGCCCTGGACCTCCCTGTCCAAAGCTGCAAGTTAGTAAGGAGCGAGCTTGGGGGAGTCAGAGGGGGCACATTCATTTGAAAACAGTAGTGGTACTAGGGTTGATGTAGACATAGAGACGTGTTCCTGTTAAAGGGATTGTTCACCTTTCAATTAACTTTTAGTATGATGTAGAGAGTGATATTCTGAGATAATCTGCAATTGGTTTTCATTTTTTATTGTTTCAGTTTTTTGAGTTATTTCACCTTTTATTCAGCAGCTCTCTGGTTTGCAGTGTCAGCAATCTGGTTGCTATGGTTCAAATCACCTTAGCAACCATTTATTGATTAAAGTAAGAGACTGGAATTCTAATTTGACTCAAAAGCAATACAGACTAGAAAGCAAGCTGAATGTAATATGTTATCCCAAGCAGCATTGAGTATATATAATATATATAAATATATAAAATATTTGCAGTTGCACACTCAGCCATGTCCTGTAGTTCTGCACCTGGGGGATGACAAGTGACTTAGTGAAGGTCAATGGAGTAGCGGTCGGCAGTTGATCAATTACAGATTTAAAGTAAAGTTGCCAGCTCTGTATTTTCTTGGGATAATCAACTCTCTGACTACTGTAGTTAAATAAAATTGACTTGTTATTTATGACTTCAGCCGACTGATGTATGAGTATTGCACAGACCTTAGATGTCACAGACTAAAGACTTGAAATGCTACTGAGACGCACACGTTCCTCTTGATCTAAGCAAATAGAACAGAGCATCGGCTAACAGTTTTTTAAACTACAAGATTTAGAAGTAATTTATTTTCCTGATTAATAGATTGTAAAAGTGTGTTACATTTTATAGTGGAGAAAACAAGCCTTCAGTTCAAGTCCAAAGCACAAAACCAAGCAAATTCTGCATTATTTTCCCAGCGCCATAAATTAGCATTGTATTTTTACTTTCCTGTGTACAGTGAAGACACTAGTATGTGCTTTCTCTGCTTATCCTAAAGACCTGGCAACATTAAACAAAAATGGGGTTGCATTATAATGCAAAGTTTGGTTCATTGTATAAAGCTGATTAATCCAGAGGCAACATCAACCTTAAAGAAGTTAAATTCAATCTTTAGTACATTTTACTAAAGGCAGCTTGCCATTGACTTTTGTAGATTTAAATGTTTTGTCTATATATCGCCTTTCTTGAATTCAAGCAACCTGAAAGTATAATGAACATAAGAGTAGAATTTTAAAATGATTTTAAATTAATACAGGCATGGGATCTGTTATCCAGAAACTCCTTATTCAGAAAGCACCGAATTACAGAAAGGCTGTCTCCCATAGACTCCTTTTTATCAGAATAATCCAAATTTTTAAAAATGATTTCCTTTTTTTCCGGTAATAAAAAAAAACACTAACTTGTACTTGATCCCAACTAAGATATAATTAATCCTTATTGGAAGCAAACCCAGCCTTATGGGTTTATTTAATGTTTACATGATTTTCTAGTAGACTTAAAGAGATACTGACACAAGAAATTAAATCTTTGTTTTACATCTATCATAATATTGTCTTTGCATGCTATCTATAATTTTGCCATGAAAGTATTTGCTGATATTTTTACATTACCCATGTTACTCTATAAGGGGGCTGCCATATTTGAGCTTCATCAGTCTGTTAGCATTAGAAACTCTAACTGACATGTTGAGCAGGGACAGTCAGGTTGGCAAAACAGTCAGGTTTAGGAACTTCAAGTAACAATTAATTACAAAAGCAGCCCTATCAGCGAAAAATGATCAATATGAGCTATAGGTAACTTTTGATGTACATTAATATTTTGAATAATCATTTTTTAGTGTCAGTATCACTTTAAGGTATGAAGATCCAAATTTAGGTGCTCTGGAGGGAGTGGTAACCTCTCCCTTATATAGCCTCTCCTGAGTGCTTACCCTACGCAATAGCATTTAATGCCCGAAAACCACAAAAAACTTTTTGTCATGACCGGCACCCAATACCAGAACAAGTGCCAAGCACCCTGGTCTCGACTTCACCAGTAGTGTGACCACCGTTGGGCTTCGGGAGGAGCCCTCAGCTTACTTGGGTGCCACCTGGACTTAACGAGAGCTGCAAGGTGAGATGTTCTGGCTGGCAAAGGGGCACACGGCTGTTATCAGAGTCTTTTAGGCCGAAGGTCACGGTACAAATGGAGTAGGCAAGAGAATCGTCAGACAGGCTGGGTTGAGGCAGGCAGATATCAAGAATCGTCAGGCAGGCAAGGGTCAAAACTGGGTAATCAAACAGATGGGATCAGGCAGAAAGAGTAGTCGAGATGCAGGCAAAGGTCAGAGTTCGGATATCAGAATTGTCAGGAACAGGCAGGGATCAAAACCGGAAATAACAGATAAAGCTTACAGGAACAGACAGCACATGGCTTCAGGAACCACTAGAATCAAGATTCTATCACGGGCAAGGGGCTGTACACTGAATGGCCCTTAAATACCTTTCAAAATTCGCGCCAAAACGTGCGCAAAACGAGCTGGCGCAAACTCGCCAGCGTGCCTGCGCCTTTAAGAGGCGTGCAGGTGCGCCGCGCGCGCCCTAGAAACAACATGGCGCCGGCGCTGGAGCTAGGGACCATGGACCTTTGTATGGAGGTTCACACAATGTTACTAATAAACTCAGGAACACTTTATTTAGTCACAACATAGTTCCAATACTCATTGCCACGCAGGGCCGGCCTTAGGCCTATTGGACCAATTGGGCCCAATAGGGCCCCGCACCTCTGGGGGGCCCCGCACCACATGGCAGCACAGATAATATTTCCCTCAGCACATGATGCTGCCTGGCCTGCCCCCAACTTTGAGAGTCCAGCCCATCCCCAAATCCATAGGTCTAGCCTACCCCCAACTCTCATAGGCCCAGCTTTCCTCCAACCTTGATAGGTTTTGCCTGCCTCCAATCCAACCAAGCCTGCTCCCAAGCTGAATAGGCCCAGCCCCAAACTAATTGGCCAAGTCCACTCTCCTATTTCCTCCCTCTCTCTCTTACCCTGTGTGCCCCTATTATGTGCCCCTATTTCATCCCTCTCACTCTCTTACCTTGTATGCCCCTTTCCTTTCTATTTTGTGCCTGTATGCCCTTATTTTCCTAAATACTTGGTGTGTCAGTAGCCAGCAACACTTTGTCTAGGGGCCCCACCAACATGGTTCCAATTGGGCCCCACATTTGATAGGACCAGCCCTGTTGCCACCTTCTTCTGAAGAACAATATTGTGTTTTACTAATGTACCGCTTACTCTCACTGCCTACATCTAACTGTTCTGCTTGGTACCTTCCTGAGATGAGGAGCCTTAGGTTCTCTGGAGGGAGTGGTAACCTGCTCTCCCCCCTATATAACCTCTCCTGAGTGCTTCTCTTATGCAGCAGCACCTCCTGGTGACCATTTAGTGAATATAATTTATCCTACTCATACAAGAATGCTTACACATGCACAATTTAAAGTGATAATGATGTATTCGAACCAGTCATTATATGCATCAATTTTTCCAGCACTGTCCGAAGTGATTTCAACAGAAAGTTTCCTCATCTAGTGGTATAATGTAGAATAATAAATAAAATTGCATATATATATTTCAGGTTACAGGCAAGTCTATGGTAAACTGTGAGCTTCCACAGAAGAAAAATAATCAACGAGAAATGTCATTTTAAAGATGAAGGAATAAAATAGCAGGAAATAAGAGAAAACGGCATTCTATGCATCATACACTAATAAACTGACCTGGCCCTGTTGATGTGTGCCAAATGATTTCCACAATAAATATTCTTTCTTATGGCACAGACCACTATAATAAAATCATAGACTGAAGGACTGTATCTCCATTGTAGAGTACATTCTATGTTTTTTTAGCTAATGAAATAAAGTGATATTGGATTTTTTTTTTAATAAAGGAAAGTACTGAGCATCTATAGATGACAATAGCGAATGCTTGTGGAGAACAGAGGAGTGGAGAACATCAGATGTGATGAATAAATACCAAACTAATATCCCTCCTCCATGTACTATACTATATTGTGGAATCCATTGTGTGACTATGGCAGAACTATGGCAGAACTGCCATTAGGTACAGGGTCAGAGTAGTCCTGCGGGACTATGGGCGCTCCCACAGATCACAGCCACAGAGTAGAAATAAAAGTAACATGCTTGGGAAAAGTTGTGGCATCAAGTATCTCCTGTGAAGGAGCTCATGACTAGGGCGTGGGTGCCTTGAGTTGGCAGCCCCATGGGCCCTGGGCACCCCAGGCTGACTGTAATTGGTATGACAATTAAAAACCAGACAGAAAGAGACACCACAAACGGCATTTAGACAATTAACATTTAGCTACCTTTTCCACTAATTATCATTCATTGGTCTGAGCCTGCCTAATATTAAATCTAAATATCTGTGAGTGTCATAGGATTAGCAATAGGGATTAGGCCACAACTCACTTAGGAGAGAGGACAAAGTGGTAGTCGAATAATTTCTTTGGCACATAGGTTAGATTCACTTGATTTAATTGTTAATGGTGGTGTGATATATTCACAGTAATTGGCTCCAGTGTTTACTATTTAAACTGAGATCACACTTTCCCCTTCACCGCTACACATACCCTGGGTACAAAAGTTCCTGTTCAAGAACTTTTTCTTGTTTGTTTGGATGTTAGGATCTGGGTGGGATTAATTTTTTTTATTTATTGCTACTAAGCAAGATCCCTGAATACTAAGACCAGATCTATACATCATTAATTTTTAATTGTTTTTAACCAATGAACTAGGTGCTCTATCCTTTTTTTAACTGATGAATTAAATGTTATGTTTTAGGCGCTTTTCCGTATATGACCACTGCTGAACATGAATTCTCTAGGGAGCTATTGAGATGAATTATACAAGGCACTTTATTCACTTTAACTAACCAATGAATTTAAAAAGTATTTCTAATTACAATAATGAGACACACGTGATGAATTGAAATGATTTTTTGCAATTGACATACAATGAATTTAAAAAGTATTTCTAATTACAATAATGAGACACACACACGTGATGAATTGAAATGATTTTTTGCAATTGACATACAATGAATTGTTTGATGATCACAAACTGATTTTGTACGTATATATAGATGGTGCGACGCATTATAACTCTTCCCTTTTCTTTTGCCTGCCTAATATTACTTATCATTACATCATTATATAAAATTGGGTCAGCATGCCACATGGTTATGTGAATCTTGCTCTTAAGTATATCCTTCATTGGAAATCCCAGTTTTAGACCTTTTACATGAAGCTGTTTTACACACACCCTTAAAACATATGGCGCACTTAGGAAATCCAAAATATTTAGCCTACCAAGATTACTTGGCCCAATAAAACAAGGAATATTGCAATTCTGCTGAGTACAACTAAAACCAAATGAAAGACTACAAAGGTTATTTAAGCATAACATCTTGGGGAAAGTTTCAGTCAATAACACAGGCAGCTATCAGATGTGCTACACACTAGGAGCTTTCAGGACTCTGTCAGAGCGGTGGCAGCCAACTCAGCAACAGCTGGAGGACACCTGACAAGTTCCAATAGGAATTTTACTGGTGCTGATTTTTTTCTACCAGTGGTTTTATAACTATATGCTAAAATGAAAAAAAAGATGTTTATATTGCACTTAGTCATTAAAATAAATAAACCATTTCTAACCAATTTCACCCTGCAGACCATCTCTATTAAACTTTAAAGCTCAGCATTATAGCTATCATGCCTTTCGCTTTTGTACTAATTTGATTTTCTTTCTTGGAGTCTCCAGCTAGCAAGATACACACATCTGTCCTGGGTGAATAATTTAGTAAATGTTTCATGCAGAATTAACTAGGGCAATCGCTCAGTATTAAAATCCAGTTGTTATATATATATAGAGAGTGTACAGATTTCTCATGTATATTAACTCTCTCAGAGTCTCACACCACCACAAAATATTAGTTTTGCCTTTTGATCTGATAATTGTTTCAGGATATAATAGAAAAATTGATGCAGAGGATATGCATGCTGACATCTTCATCTTTATTTCAGTTTCACTGTGTTTCTTGATTTTAGGATTCTTTTTTCCTGCCAACATTCTCCCTTTTCACCACAACTCTCTCTTTTTATAATCTATCTTTTCTAATACAGTACTAGGTGTTTCTATTTTTATAATAAATTTTTGGCAGGTACCCACACTTTCCAGCTCAGTGACCTACCCTGGTAACAGCTACACTACTGTCAACATTTGAGATTTTTATAAAATTTGAGAAAATTGCAGGGGAGATTACAAATTTGTTTTCCCAAATTCAAAAAAATAATGAATGTTCAAATGAAAAAAACAAAAATATAATGCACAACTACTCTACAACTTGAATAGCATTTCTGTGGTTTGGACTAACATACACACAATAAATTCTATTATAGCTTTCTTAACTCATAACAAAGTTTTCCTACAAAAATTCTTCTTCAAATCTGTAGGTCTTGGGATGAAGAAATTCAAGTCAAAGGAATCTCAAAGCAGGTAGCAAACTGGGCTGGGTCTTTAAACAACATTAAGGGGCCGATTCATCAAGAGTCGAATATCGAGGGTTAATTAACCCTCGATATTCGACTGGGAACTAAAATCGTTCGACTTCGAATTTCGAAGTCGAACGATTTAGCGCTAATCCTGCGTTCGATCGAAGGATCGATCGTTCGATCGAACGATTAAATCGTTCGAATCGAACGATTCGAATGATTTTAATCCAACGATCGAAGGAAAATCCTTCGATCAAAAAAAGGTTAGCAAGCCTATGGGGACCTTCCCCATAGGCTAACATTGACTTCGGTAGCTTTTAGCTGCCGAAGTAGGGGGTCGAAGTTTTTTTTAAAGGGGAAGTACTTCGACTATCGAATGGTCGAATAGTCGAACGATTTTTCGTTCGATTCGTTCGATTTCGTTCGAATTCGAACGAATTTAACCAATTCGATGGTCGAAGTACCCAAAAATTACTTCGAAATTCTAATTTTTTTCATTCGAATCCTTCACTCGAGCTTAGTGAATCGGCCCCTAACTGTCTCTGCCTTAACTGTGTCTGCACTTTATCTCTGATTTGTTCATGCACATGAATTTAGGTGCTTATGTCTTGAGCACTGGTGCATATGGTTCTAGCACACCATTATTATACTTAGGCAATTCGCTACCAACTGACTTTTATATCCCTTCACTTGATGTCGCTCTTTGACCAAGTTGGTTATGGTTCCACAGGACCTGCTGAAGCCCTAAGTTGTTGTACTTGTATTCAGTGTCGGACTGGCCCACCGGGATTCCAGGAAAACTCCCGGTGGGCCCAGGTGTTAGTGGGCCCTCTTGTTTCTAAACATTTTACCTATTTCATGGTCATTCCCTATTTCTTTATGGGTAAAAATGCTTAATATTCGGAGAATATTGTAAGTAAATATAAAAGACTAAGAGAATAAAGAGGTTGAGTGAGTAGAGGAGGAATAATAGTTTGGAAATATCCACTGTCTAAAGTTTTCTGGTGGGCTCACGTTCTTAGGTTTTCTGGTGGACTCACGGTTTTAGGTTTTCTGGTCTGCCCAAGGTCTAAGTGTCAAGGCCGCCAAGAGGCGCGTCTGCTCCCGGCGGCGAATAATCCAAAATGGCGGCGCCCAGTCAGCCCACGTGGGCGCCGCAACGCCGACGCAGGCGTAAACGCGCATGCACAAACACGCCGGCACAAGCATGCCGGCGTAAGGACGTCAATGACGTCACTTTGGCACCAAATTTGAATATAAAAAGGCTCCCAGGACGCCAGAATGGCGCCCAAGAATAGGTTCTGCTTCCCTGAACCTGGGTTTCTGTTCCAAGCCTTGATTCCTGTATCCTGTACCCTGATTCCTGCTCCTGCCTTGGTTTTGACCCTCTGCCTGGACTCTTGTTATTTGATCCTGATCTGCCTGTCACTGAACTCTTGCCTGGACTTTGACCTTCCGCTTTGCTTAACCCTTTGGATACCGCGACCTTGCACCCTCAAGAGGGCTTCCTCCTTGATCCAGACTACCTCCCTGGAGGGAGCTCCCGGCTCCCTGACACTAAGGCTTTCTGGTGGGCCCCTGGCATCCCAGTCCGACACTGCTTGTCTTGAACATTATGGTTCCTGGATTGTAGCCTCTGCCTCACATTTCTGGTAGTTTATTTAGTTCAACATTTGCATTCTGCATCTATCTAAAATTTGCTGCAACATGCGTGGATAAGTTCCAGGACTGGAATGTGTGAAGTCAGTGCAAAACCTGATTTGTGCCCTACTAAAACAAATAGATCCAATCATTAATTCATCTTTATCCTTGCCTATACAAATAGTTAATTTCCAGCATAAAACACAAAGGAATATATAATAGTAAGATGAATAAGTGAATATAAAGTTGGCCACGATGGAACTCTTTTATATATGCAACTCTCTAATAATTACCACCATGAAATGTCAAGGAGAGAGATAGTGATGCCCTTTTGAAGCCACAATGCTATATATCACATAGAATTAGGTGACAGACACGAGCTACGTCAAACCAAGCTCTAAAATCGTATTAATGCCAATGTAAAGTGTCATACATTAGAAGTTCATGTTAGAAAACCTTATCGGTTCTGGAGTTGTGGGGATTGTCCATTGTTCCTAATAGGCTGACAATAATTAATGCATTTGTTTAAAATTCAGTCTTGAAAAATAAAAACCATCATGAATAATGTAACTATTCAGTCATGTTGTGGGAGACTGGAGCATGTTTTAATGTGCCCATTTCCCCAGCAGTCTCTGGCCTTCCCAACAGCATGATTTCTGAACCTAGGCATAGCAGCACATGTGGATATGTCAGCAGCACAGTTGTTGGGGGGTGATGGAGTTAAAAGTGGTCCAGAGTCAGAGTTGTTCATGAAAATCTGAATAACAATGACATTTATTTATATTGAGCAAGTACAGGTATGGGGTCTGTTATCCAGAATTCCCAGGGCCTAGGGTTTTCCAGATAAGGGATCTTTACATAGGTCAATCAGAAAATTATTTAAATATAAAATAAACCCAACAGGATTGTTTTGACATTGATAAGGTTTACTTATATCTTAGCTGGGATCGGGTACAAGGTACTGTTTTATTATTATAGAGAAAAACAAATACATTTTTTTAAAAAAATTATTATTTGATTAAAATGGAGTCAATCGGGTATATTTATCAAAGAGTGAAGTCCACTAGAATGAAATTTTGCCACTCTCCATTCATTTCTATGGGGTTTTTAAAGGTGTATTTATCAAAGGGCGAACTTTCACTTTTACCCATTGATAAATACTCTTTTAAAAATTCCATAGAAATGAATGGAGAGTGGCGGAATTTCACTTAAGTGGACTGTGGTTATCTCTCACTTCATTCTTTGATAAGTATGCCCCAATGAGAGATGGACTTCCTGGAACTGGAAGCTTTTTAGATAACGGTTTTCAAGAAAACAGATCCTATACTGTACTTTCACCTGTTTTCCTCACTTTGAACATAAATTCAACTAACTATATGTTACATTACTCATTATTTAGCAAAGACATAATTATATGGTTACAATGATCCACCTTTTAGAGGAAACTGGCTACCCATCCCAAATTCAGACATAGTTCCACCAATGCTTCATGGTTTCTTCATGTTCTTATTATTCTACTGTATTTATATAGTTAAGCAGTGAACATATTATTGAAGAACTGTAAAGAGTTTGTTTGTTGTCCTTTTCACTTACCTCCTCTAGGTGGCACTACAGTAAGGGCATCTAGCCATTTCTTGCAATGGCAGGTTGTCTTTGAACTCTTTTTGACTTTCTACTAAATGGTGAGATCTTCTGCTTTCGAATACTGCTCCTTTGTAAGTAACAGGATTGAACTTCTCCCCCTTGCAATGTAGTTCCTGCCTTTAGCGTGTATGTAAGACCCTTGTTTGTTATAAATGAATGCAAAGCACTGCTTAACTTGCTGCCACTATATAAATGATGATGATAATAATAATGATCAAGTCTAATTTGTTTGGTTCTGATCTTTGAGTATGCCTGGACTGTCTTTTCTTGTCTCCCTGCCTTTTTCTCTGCCACTAAGCGAGTACTCCTTAGTTCCCACCTGTCTCTTTCCCTCCCATAGTGTCTTTGCCTGTTTTAATGTATCCCGTCTCCTTGCTAAAATGTAAAAAAAATACACAAAATTCTCTTCTGTTTGCAACAGATTGGATAAGCACATTTGATTTTAGTGGCATTTTATTAACTGAGACAAAGCCAGAAGAACAGTCATTTCCTGAAAGTGTAACTATACTCCTGAGTATGAAATATCAGCTTGAAACTCTTATGCTTTAGTTGTTGTATATTAAAACTGCGGAATTCTTTGCCCCTGCTGGATAGAAGGCAGTACAGACTAAAACCCACAGGAACCACTTCATTAATAAATATTTTGCTTTATGACATTAGGTGGAGGCAGAACAGAAACTGGAAAAAAATGACAGACTGTCTCCTTGATGACTGAATTTCAGTACATTTTTGTGTTTGTCTCATATTGTTTCTTCAAAAAAAAAACTCTAAAGGGCAAATACACAAATACAAACACTTTATTTATTTTTTCATTTTGTAAATAACATCCATCACACATTTTTTCAGATCCAGAGAGTTTCCATCTGCACAGCAAGATCATTTTAATCCTATATAGGGTACATTAAGGAATGCAATTCAATTCTATATATTAAATCCCCATATAACGTGAAAAGCTTGACCAATTTAAACCCACGGCAATAGTGCGGGGCAAGGATTAAATTCCATAGAATAATTGTTTTAACAAATGTGATATGAATTAGAAAACCAGTCCATAGCTCTGGAAGTGCAAAAGAACAGGGTACAAAACATTCTTTTTGCTTATGAAATCTTATATCTGCAAGTCTTTTATAATTTGTAAAAAGCAAAGCAGCAGGCAAAGCACCCCCACCATACACTGTGCCTGGAAGGATAGGAGGGTAATCCTTCTGATTCTTGTTCAGAGCTCCCCAACTTGGCTAAGACAGTAGCAGTAGACCTCTGGTGCAGTGCCTGATTCTATAATATCTCTGTTAAACAATACTTTTTTTAAACATAGTTTAGCCAAGTGTTTTCATCAGAGTTAAAGCACGCTCCTGGAAAACCTGCCAAAATATCCCTTGCAATGAAAATTTCCATTAACTGAATGCAATCATTGGCAACAGCATCTAATTTGGTAGACAAACACTTTAATATAGATTAAACTGATGTTTACCTGCTCTCGTTGCTCAATTACAGCCCAGCAGAAATTAGAATCAAAGTAACCGCAGCTACAGGAGATGACATTTCCAACACTGAAATCATTCAAAAAAAAAAAAAGGTAATTCGATAAAAAAACAGATGAGTATGGATTTGTACAGGTAATGAACTGGGAGTGAAAGTTTTTTAAGGGTGAGTTAATCAAGTGAATGGACTCTTTCTCATAATAAATCATGTAATAACTGTTATTTTTGTTTAACCAAAGGTATTCCCCAAACTGGTCACCAGGGGTCACTTTGCTCTTTATGTTCACTTTAGCTGAATATCAGGTCCATGGAAAGAGTCAGAAGAAGAATGCAAATTAAAAAAAACTATAAAAAAAACAAATAAAGTCCATTTGAAAAGTTGCTTAAAATTATGCCTTCTATAAAATACTAACAGATAGGTTAAATGTGACCCATATCAGTACAAGACATTTTAAACCCTACTTACTCAATTTAAGTGTCTCTATATTTTTGTTTATACTGCATAGAAATGTATAAGATATAGCACAAGTGTTTTGCATTTTCACAAAGCACCTGCGAGTTATAAAGAACTCTGAAATAGCATTTGATCCCTTTTGTATATGTGTTAATCTGCTCCAAGCCTCTGGCAAATCTTCCTTTTGCTGTGTTATTTTTGTCACTAGCTGTTAAATAAGCAGGAACTGTTGTAAATGACAGCTAGTCATTGAGTTTATGCATTTACAGCCAATAAATTTAGAGTATGTATCGGTGCACTCTCCACGGACCAATGAAACCTTGTGGGAAAAGTAGATTATATTGGTCTCGGATTAAAGTGCAATTATAGAGTGGTATTGGAATGGTATTTGAGATAAAGCATGGTTGCTATGCAAATTGTACTCACTTGGACATATCCATTCACATGGTGGGCACCGACCATGAACAGAGGCTGAAAGGAAGCGACAGAAGGAAGACAGAACTTATCTTCCCTGTTGAAAGAGATATGTTCTTTGCAATCTGGCAGGTTGAAAGGGAAGTGGAATACATTCCATGCATTTCAATTGATTGAATACAAGAATTCCCAGAAAAAAAATACAAAAAAGCACAGACTTGGGTGGCCCATTCAGTAAACACATGCCCAAACATTACAATGATTCTATAGTGAAGATTTCATTCTAAAAAATGTATAGTCTAGACATCAAGCAACAGGAATATTAACAAAAAAAGTCTTCTTTAATATTTAGCCATTTCTCTGCCTTTAGTTAATTTATTCAACAAGCGCAATATGGTGAAGTGGCCAAAAAGTACCGTGTTCAATAATAACCAAGACAGTTGGAAACACTGTCCAAGGAGGTCATAGGATTAGGATTCTAACATACAAGGCCATAAAGCAAGTCATGGAAAATGATGAAATCAATGTGAAATGTCCATTGCACCATTATCACTATTATCTCAGCTGTTTGAAATTTTAGTCCTGTTACAAAACACTTCCCAAGCAGCAGTAAATTAAGAATATGTCAGATTGTTTTAAGCAGCCAAAATCTATTCTGCCCTATGGGGTGTTAGAGCTCAGATGCAGCAGTATAGCAATTAACACCTCTTTGAATTGTTAATCCATGATGCAAATTGCAGTCAGGATTTAAGAATTTTTTTTTTTGTTCTATTGTTAGATCTGAAATAAATTTGGGGGGTTTGTATTAATTCCTGCTGCGATGGGTGATTGACTTTATTATGGTTTTATTACCGCACTGCCTCTGCAATGTAAATCTATATTGGCCCATAAATTGCAGTTACCTTACAGCACACTAATGATATGATAAAAAAAAAGAAGCTTCAAAAAGAGGCATAAACATCACCAATTCAGCCAAATCACAGGCCTACAGTAATAACCAATCATAGCACCCACAATCTTAATGTTATCTTATTTTATAAAGGGCTATATAGTTGGATCATATTTATTATCATAGTTATGCAACAATCTAGGATGAACAGTCCCAGAGTCTGTTCCACAATTTTTTTTCCAGATTCTGTTCCACAATTTCTGGGTTGCTGGTGTAAAAAATATTGTACTCATCACTTCTACTGTATGTTCTGAATTATAAACGTTTATAAATCTTGTAGGAAATAGGACACTGTTTTTTTCAGGGCCTTTAATACAAGGGAGGAAATACATATTAGCTACTTCTTGTACTGTATGTAATACATAAAGAAAACAGCAGAAAGCTTCAGAAAGATGGTGAGATTCCCCCCCAGATTTTATGTCACTTATTGGATAATGTTTTAAGCTTTAAGAGATTTACAGCATCCATACAACTATTTCTGCATGGCTAGAAAATTAAAATGACTAGAGTGATGGATTAAAGCAGCCAGCAGAATCTAATTAAATTAATTAAGTATTAAGGGGAAAAAGTTCAAATGATTATTACAGGTAACCCTGACGAAGACTTACAAGTGGGACCATCCTGTTGGTTGTTATACACTCATAGAAAAGCACTCTGTTCAATCAAAATGTGATTGTGGTGCATACCCCCAAACTGGTTCTGAATGTCCTTAATACATAAGGATGCCCAACCCCAATAACGCTCTTGTAGATGAATAGACGTAAATCCCACCGAAGTTCAAAAATATAGTGGGAAGCCTACCCAGAAGAATAAATGTTGGTGCAAAGACACTGAATTTCTTAAATACTAGCTACTTCTATGCACCTTTTTTTACCCAAGATCCCATCTGTGCAAGGGCAAAAGCCCACAGCAACCAATTAGCAGCATGCTTCACTAAAGTACAATTACATGTACATAAATTACAATCTATTGTTTGCTGTTGGTTACAGCACTGGTTCATTCATGGCCTTAACAAGAGTATTGATGCATTTTCTTAGCCATTTTGGTTATGTATTCTACAATTTGGCTGTTGTTCTATAATGTTTTAGTGTTTTTTTTATTTCATGCTTTTTTCATATGACTTAAATTAGTTTTAACTGTAAGAATAGCAATTAGTTATTGTAAACCCCCAGTCTTTGCCATTAACTGCTGTACTTACCTCCCTACAGATGGTGTCGATTTTTCTTACGTTTTCTTGTTATGCATTTTAACAGCATTCTATTGTGTTCAAATCACCCTATGAATATAAAGCCATTTTGATATTTAAAATATGTTCTAAAAATGTACAATTAACATACATTTTAGTTTATTGGAAGACATTGTAAAGGGGAACTATCCTGAGAGTGATTTTTAGCTGTACTGTTATACTGTTTTTCGCTGAACTGTTAACTTCAAATACTGCATAGGCTTATGGAGAAAGAAATAAAACAAAAAGGAAATATACAGTGTAGAATATACCAAATAATGAATCAAATATAATTAAACCAAGAAGTCCAGAGATTTGTAGTTTGACAATAAAAACGTGCCTCTACATATGGTTGTGAACCTTGTAAAATACAAAAAATAAAAATAAAACCTATTAAAGCATGTTAATGTGGATTCAGAGCATTACATCAACCCCAGATATGCAAGTCAATTACAGACACTGTGGACAGAGCTTTGCATTAACCCCCAATGTTAGTGATTGCCGAATTTTGCGCAAAATCCGGAATACGCCGACGTCCGGTTTTGACGCCGGCGTCGTTTTTTTTGTCGAAAATGCGCCGGCGTCCATTTTCCATTTTTGCAGCCGTTTCACGAATTTATTCGCCAGCAACGAATCACGCAAATTCGGTGCAAATTCACGCCTGGCAAATAAATTCGCCCATCACTACCCACTGATTAATGATCACATGTGCAAAACACTAAAACAGATCCAAAACCGAGTGCACAATTCCCTAAAACACTTAGGGCAGATTTAATAAAGGGAGAAGTGGGTAATGTTAGCATCACTTTGCTAGCGTTACCGCCCGCAGGGACCTCACCAATTTACTAACGAGCGCAGGCACTAATTCGCTATCTAAAGAGACAGGTGTTAGCGGTCACTTGTACTATCGCCAGGAGTCAATTCACTCTGGCAAATGGACGTTACTCCCCAAATTCACTAAAGTGCGGATTTTACTGAATGTTACCTCCTTCGCCAGAGTTGCATTCGCCACCTCAGACCAAGCAAAGTGCATTAAAGTAGCTAGATATTCCTCAATTTTCTGTCACTTACATTATATTCTGGGAGCCGAAAATGCATCAAAGTCCAAAAAAAGCTGGTGAAAAGTCACCAGCGTTTGGCGCCCACGACGAAACTCCGCATTATAGTGAATTAGGGGGCTGATTCACTAAATTCGAGTGAAGGATTCGAAGTAAAAAAACTTTTTTGGGCTACTTCGATCATCCAATGGGCTACTTCGACCTTCGACTACGACTTTGAATCGAAGGATTCGAAGTAAAAATCGTTCGACTATTCGACCATTCGATAATCGAAGTACGGTCTCTTTAAAAAAAACTTCGACCCCCTAGTTCGGCAGATAAAAGCTACCAAAGTCAATGTTAGCCTATGGAGAAGGTCCTCATAGTCTTTCCTAAGTTTTTTTGATCGAAGGATATTCCTCTTTACTTCATCATTTGCCAATGCACCTTGCACTGGCTGACCACTATCCATTACATGGACATCAGTTGCGATTAGCATGCCACCAAACGTACCAATAATCATATAAAAATGTATGTATATGGGCATCTTAAGTCAATTGCCTCAGTTGCCTTGTCCTTAAGGCTGGCCTATGAAAAAAAATTTAAAAGAAAGCATAAAATACAGGTATGATATATATACATACCTGTATTTTATATATGTATTATTATGTTACCCAGAATACTCGGATAATGGATCTTTCTCTAATTTGGATCTTCGTGCCCTAAGTCTACTAGGATATCATGTAAACATTAAATAAACCCAAAAAAAGCTGATTTTGCTTCCAATAAGGATTAATTAAATCTTAGTTTGGATCAAGCACAAGGTACTGTTTTATTATTACAGAGAAATAAATTTGGATTATTTGGATAAAATGGAGTCTATGGGAGACAAACTTTCCATAATTTGGAACTTTCTGGATAACGGGTTTCTGGATAACGGATCCTATACCTGTATGTGTAAATTCTTTTTTATTTTTATTACAACTCTATAAACCCAAGTGTTTACTTTTATCAGTAAAAGCAAATTACTGAGAGGTCAAACCACCTATGTGTCCACTCCAGACATAGCAAATTAATACAGGGAATATATTGTTATTAACAGAAGTTCTGCCTATTCCTTGACACATTTCACTATTTATGTCTTCCATCCTCCTGTTGTGGTGCTCTTAAAGGAGAATTCAACCCGTAATAAAAAAAACCCCTGCCCCCTACCCTGGGTAGATCCCCCTCCCTCAAGCCTCCCTGCTCCCGTGAACTCAGAGGCCAGATTCTGCACAGAGGGGTGAGTAAAGGGCATTTGCCCAGGAGGGGGGGGGCAGGTAGGCTGGGGGAGGAGGGAGGGGGGTCTACAAAGGGTAGGGAGGAGGGGTTTATTTATTACGGGTTGAATTCTCCTTTAATGAGCCCCATTGTCTCTAAACACAAATGGTTCTCTACATTTTAACATTGTTAGCCAGGCGCTCCATCTTGTTCAGTTTGTGCTTATTTTTTGGCATTGGTTTGTTATACATGCCATTTTTAAGTAGATGTTCCTTGCTGTGATGAATCTGAACACCATGTTGGAGCTGGAATGAACACTGAGCTTGGAGAGGATTGAGGATAATTTGTCAAATAAATTACAGAAGAAAAGACATACAATCAATAAGGGAAATAATAGCACAGAACCTTAAAAGAAGGAACATTTGATTTGCACCGTTTTCATTTCACTTATTTAATGCTCACACAAGTGCTGAGCCTTTAGTATCTAGAGAAGTTACAGACACACATATATAAATTGCTGTACAGGCTAACTTTATCATCAGTAAAACATCACTCTGCATAAGAGACAATATTCGCTTACAACTACAGTATTTATCTTATATGCTATGTATCACTACTTACTTACTCCCAAAAGGCACAATATTTTTCTTTGTGATCTTAACTTTGTAGTTAATAAATTGAAATTTTAAAGGGATAATGACATATCCTATGTAGCTAAGAATTTTTTAAAGGGGAACTATTGCAAAAATGAAAATTGAATATAATCTTCATCATACTTAAATAAGAAACTTTCTAAATGCAATCAAACATTCTGAACTGTTTCTGAATTAATAAAGTTTATCTTCATTATCCCTCTCTCATCATCGGTTTCTCCTCATTCTGTCTTCATGCAGAAGTTGGGTGTCAGATGAATGGTCCAATATAAGGGGGGCTTCCTTTCCTAGTAGATTTATTACAGCTTACTCAAATAACTGATTCCAGTACAAACAAAATCATACTAAAATAACCGCCTTTTGCACAAATTCTGCATGTAGAGAGACATGATGTCTGGTGATTTTAATAGAGTGGTTCTAATTCTATTGGATCTAAAGTAGCTGAAGTCCTTTATCCGGAATGAATGGGACAGTATTCACTTTAAGGGGGTTATTTATCAAAGTCCGAATTTATCTCAATATTTTCTACTACAAACTCCGATTAAATCCGCGTTTTTTTACACTTCGGGGGAAATTTATCAAGGGTCAAATTTCGAATTGAAAAAACGTCGAAATTCAAAAAGACCAGCCGAAATTAATTGAAGTTTTTTTTGGTCGAATAGGTCCGTATTCGGCCGAATTTGAATCGAACGAATTGAAGGAAAAGTGCATTCAATCAAAGTTTTCCCAAAAAAATTGACTGTCCACCAATTGACTCCAAATATGTTCTAAGAGGTCGCCTATAGGCTAAAACAGCAATTCGCAGGTTTTAGATGGTGAATGGTCAAAATCAAATTTTTAAAGAGACCGTACATGATAAATTTCGATGTTTTCATTTTTTTCAAATTCGAATCTAATTTGGACTATTCCCTAGTCGAAGTACACAAAAACAGATCGAAATTAAATTTTTTTTCATTCAAAAATTCAGCTTGACCTTTGATAAATCTATGCTTTATTATTACATTTTGCCGAAAATTTGCTTTGCGAACGAAAATCTGATTTTCATAATTTTTTCAGATTTTTCCAGATTTTTACGGGGTTTTTTTTTAAATTTTCACCCGAAAATTCCGGAAACTTTGAGGTATTGCAGGAAACCCAGCACACATCAAAAAATAATTGGGACTTCTCCCATTGATTTATATGCAACCTCGACAGGTCTGAGATGCCGGATTTTCAGATTAGGACTTTTTCATCCTCGGGGTTTAATAAATGTAGAAAAATTCATGATTTCTTAAAAGTCCGATTTTATATAAAAAAAAAATTAACAGACAGAGTTCTGTCTTTTGCTTCCTCACTTCTTCCTGTTACAGTTAGAGCTGTAGTATTTCTGGTCAGGTGATCTCTGAGACAGCACACAGACCATCATGAAATGTTGGTTCAAGGCAAGAGATGTAAAAGGGCAAGATTTACTTAAATATATATTCCAGATTGGTAAGATTCTTTAATATGCCACTTAATATGATGTAAACTATCTGTTGCTCAAGTATTCATTTTAGGGGTATAGTTTTCCTTTAAGGAAAAGTTCAGTGTGAAAATAAAAACTGGGTAAATAGATAGTCTGTGCAAAATAAAACATGTTTCTATTATAGTTAGTTAGCCAAAAATGTAATGTATAAAGGCTGGAGTGACTAGATGTCTTTTCAGCTCGTAACCCTGAGTCAGCGACTTAAAGGGGGGGGCCACATGGGACATAACTGTTCAGTGAGTTTGCAATTGATCCTTCAGCTCAGATTCAAAAGCAACAGTTATGACCCATGTGTCGTCCCCCCTCAAGTCTCTGATTTGTAACTGCCTGGTTACCAATCAGTGGAAACCAGTCGAGCTGAAAAGCAGGAAGTAGTGTTCTGTTATGTTATGTTAGACATCCAGTCACTCCAGTCTTTATGCATTACATTTTTGGATAACTAACTATATTTAAAACATTATTTCTTTTTCACAGTATATCTATTTACGCAGTTTTTAATTTTATACTGAACAGTTCCTTTAAAGGAGACGAAAAGGGTTCATCACCAGTGGGGTGCCAATTTGTTAAGCACCCTGAAGTGATTATAATTGTTTACCCCAAACTCCAGGATGGGGATCCACTATGATAAAGCATACACCAGACCAGAGTAGTACATTAATGAGGACTGAACTGCCATCTTCATTCCTTTCCCTGGAATCCCTTGCAACTGGGCTGTGCCCATGATAAAGTTAAATTAGAACATTTACTCTACTGCATATAGGCCAAGACCAGAGCAAAGAACCAGAGGACCCCAGGTTTGTGCTGGTTATAATCACTAGTGGGTGCCTAACAAGTCAGCATCCACAGTGATTCAGCTTTAAAGGACAGTTATGCATTTTCAAATTAGTTTACCAAGTTATAAGAAATATATTTAAAAAGCTTATTTTAGTAACACTACATTGTCTTGTACCAACTTGCTTGTTTCATCTTTAGCTTCTTCTATCAATGCCCTCCACTGATTTATGGATAGATACTGTCTTGTTTATAGATTGTGTTAAGTATTATAGCTGAGATATAATACACAAAAAAAACTATTTAGTGTTGTAGCTACCATCATACATAACAAGATGGCAGCCAGTACAAGTCACATTTTAACCTACCAATAAGCTTCTCTGTCACATTAAACAAAGGCAATCTAAGGACATCCTACAAAACTACACAAAGTGAATAATAAGCAACCAAAATACAGTGATTTATAAGCAACCAAAATAGTTTTTATTAAAAAGAATCAATGAAACCACTTCACTTGACACCTAATTCTTCAGCTGCCACTGTGTACTGTTGCAAACAAAGTAATTATACAGGCACACAGCTTTTAAATCCATTTCAAAATGTGCTCCTACCCTAAATTGTTTTTACCAATATTTTCCACATATTTGTTTCAAGGTGGGTAGCACACTTGATTTTTTAAGAATGTAGCGCATACGATGTTTAGTCAATTTTTCAATGGACGTTAGAACAGTTTTCTATCAAGCTCCAAATTTAAGTTCTAAACTGCTATTTTCTTCCCCTCTTGTTTTTCCATTTTGGTCTAATGATTCTCTAAATCTATACCATGGGGTCCATATCTTCCAATAAGTTGCACTATTACTATGATATATATACGTTAACCCCTCTAGCTGTCTTATTTCTTCTACTGATCTCATCCATTCATTGAATGAAGGAGGTTCCTTGGATTTCCAGTGTTTTGGGATTAAAGATTTGGCTACTTGAATAAGATAAAAGGTGAGTATATCATCTAGTATCTTGTGATTCTCCAGATTTACATTTAGTAACAGAGTTACTTGATCTTCTATCTGTACATTGACTGATGTGATAATTTTTACGCTTTCTAAGATTTGTTCCCAGTAATCCTTCAATTTTGGGCAAGTTAACCACATATGTAAATGATTTCCAACTTTATCGTTACATCTCCAACACCCGTATTGCTTTTGTGGGTATATTTTATTTAGCCTTGCTGGGGTTAAATGCCACCTTGTGATTATTTTATAAATTGCTTCTTTCATTTTTGAGGCCCTGGCCTTTTTTTACCTTGCTTAAAGATATTCACCCACATTTGTTCTGGTATGTTAACTCCCAGTTCTTTCTCCCAGGAACGGCAGAACGATGGAAATCCACATTTTTTTCATTTGAAAATTCAACTCAACCTTTGATAAATCTACCCCTTATTATTAAATTTACAGAAAATTTGCTTTGCAAAAGAAAATTCAATTTTCATAATTTTTTCAGATTTTTCCATCAGATTTTCACGATTGTTTTCGGAATTTCTACCCAAAAACTCCGTGCTCCGAGTCTCGAGGGAGATCCAATGGAAAGAATGTTGATGTTGAGATGAAATTCTGGATACAGCATATGAAAAAGGTATAATTAGTTATAAAGAACAATCATTTTTCAAAATGGATAAACGCTGCGACTATTCGCCCATTCGATAGTCGAAGTACTGGATCGAGCACAAAAACGCTGCGACTATTCGCCCATTTCGATAGTCGAAGTACTGTCTCATTTAAAAATACTTCGACTGCCTACTTCGCCACCTAAAACCTACCGAATTGCTTTAAAAGCCTATGGGAAAGTCCCATAGACTTGTTTTCCAAGTTTTTGATCGAGGGATTTAACCCCTCGAAATTCGACCCTTGATACATCTGCCCCTAAGGATATTCTTAAAATACCGTACAATTTACCAGTATCATCAACATGAGTCTAGCACTGGAATTCTAACACTGGATGTAGAGAGTATTTACTCCTCAAGTTATCATAAGATACGAATAACAACATGCAAAGTCTAGGGGTGTGAAGTATAATGACCATTTGTAAGAAGTATATTCCTAGATTTACAGATTTATAAAGAAGGGGTTATTTGGCTCAGGATTTAGTTATATCCTTTATCCCCGAATGGGTAGAAGCTGGCAATATATAGTTCAAGTAATAGCTACATACTGAGATGACAATAATGAGATTACTTGCCAGCTAAGTATGACCGACCCATATACTGTATATACCAACACAATAAACACACTTTTTGTTCTGTTTGGACAACTCACATGGTACATAAGCAGTCTCAGTGTAAAATGCAACATGGGAAAATATTAAAAGGTTCCATTTTTATTTATTACAGAGAAAACGCAATTTAATAAAAAACAGAATTATTTGCTTAAAATAGACTCTGTGGGCAATGGACTTTTCATAATCCAGAGTTTCCTGGATTACAGGTTTGTGAATAAGGAATGCCATACCTGTACTGGAAAAGTATTTTTATGAAACTGACTTCTTTAGTAAATTTTTCATTCATTTATTTAGATGATCTAGATAGTTATGGCATAATCATAAAAGGTATATAAAGAAAACAAGTGAGTACAAACGATGTCCAATAATAACAGTTTCTCAAAATAAACATATTTGTTCAATATTTCTTGGCAAGTAATGATTCTAAATTTGCCTGCGCATATAGAAAATTGCATGTTAAATACTATACTATCATTTCTACACCTGGTAAGAGAATAAAGCACGTTAATTGTTATCTTGCAGAATTTTATGACTCATAACAATTATGTTAATTATTGAAAGCGTAGGTATTGCATGGGTCATGTGGCATCTAACAAATGCTTCCTGCTAAAAAAAAAAACAAGAGAATATAATGAAAATCCATTCCCCTGCTGAGTATATAGCGAAGCATATTTTGTCAGAAAAGACATCAATTGTCTAATAGATTAAATACTCCCTTGAAAGAAGTGCGTGAATTGGGATGAAAAAAAGTGGAGGGATGGTATGTGCGACGCGCGCAGCACATTTTGATCACACCCATAAGTATAAGCCACGCCTACCCTTATTATAAGCCTCGCCAACCAATACTTCCTAGTTTTGGCCACTTTAATTCAAAACCATTTTGCTATTACCATGTTTATTAACAACACAACAACTTAGTCCAACAGCAATGAACAGGTCACATTAACACTAACCTGGAAAATTTCATGAACAATGGCTTTATTTTGACATACATCCCTGGTTGGTATAAATGTGACATGTTGATTGCTGGTGGATTGTGTTGGATCTGCTAGTGCAGTAACACCAGTGCCATTTACAACTCAAATACTGAGCCATTATGCTAGTTATTGAGTTTATGGACCCACTCACAATATACAGTACACATAGAATAGAAATGTCACAATATAAGGCTGAATAGTAATGTAATGCTTTTCTGGCTTAATCTGCCAATTAGAAGTTAAGGGTGACCAGCTAGGTAGTGAGCATGGGTTACATTGCGAATCTTCACCCAGGGCAGAGCCTTCGCCAATTGGAAGCTTCCCCTTTAAACTGTAGTTGAACTACAATTCACAGGCATACAGTATAAGTACAAATAGAAAAATGGACGCCAGGAGGTTCTTTAAAAGGGGTACAACAGGAGCAGATTTATTATGCCAGAGGCAAATGACCACAGGTTTACTTACAATAGTTCTGAGGACACAGCAGATGGAATCACTTTGGACAGTAAAGGTTCACAGTCAAACAGATGCGACTCCCAAAGGATATTGCAGATAGGTGTACATCAAATCCCAGTTCAACCGACGTTGCACAGTGAGGGGATCGGGATCTATCAGGTAGGGTTCAGGTAGTCCTTTGCTCACCTACTGCCCTATCAACTGAGGTCCCTGCTCTAAAGGCAAACAGGCCTTGTGGGAAGCTACTCCCTACTACAATCCTCATTGGCGCGACAGCTGCTCTTTCTGCTACACCTCTCTGTCTTTCTCTCCTAGAGAGAACTATAACAGTATCTTACTATTTTAGCTGGTCCTCGTTCACGGGGTTTACCTGGTCCCCGACTTAGCACTAAAGGTGTCAGGTCCCTTTAGGGTAAAAGCTTACTGGGGCCTATGGTGATCCCAGGCTCAATGGAGATTCACCTAGCAGCAGCACCAGGAGCCAAAGAGGAAGAGGACACTCCCTGCACACACTATATAGCAGTGTGGCAGGGGAGTGTCATTACACTCTTTGTCCAATAGGTGTGGGTGTTACACTTTACCAGTTACAAGGGCTTGGCCCAATAACAAGGGAAAAGAGAACTACATACAAAAGGTAGGGGATTAACTCTATAGGGATAGGATATCCTATAGGTCCCTACAGTAATTAATACAGATAATTACTACATGACAGCACAAAAACCAGTGCAATTAGCATCAGAATTTAATAATCAACCCTGTAGCATCACTTTATATTAGAGACCAACCTCATTTTCTGATGGATAAATTGTGACGACCCCTAAGCTTAGCTTCTCAACAGCTGCTCAGAGCCCACTGAGCATGTGAGTGTCACAGACACTTTCCAACATGGCGACCCCCTGTGACAAGTTTGAAATCGTGGATCATTGCTGCTATTGACAAGCTGAAACTTTAGGCTGGTGCAATAAGTTCACAATTTAATATATTAAATTTTTAGCCTCATTCATTTTTAGGGTTTAGTTATTTAAAGAGTCGACACTAAATGGATCCCCTTCCTGCAGGTCTGTCAGGACAATGTGTTCAATCATTACAAAAGTAAGGTAAAGCTCCACCACTATGCCATTTTGTGCCACAAACAACTACATTGTTATGAACATGTTACCCATTGGAAAAGCCCACATTATACATTACAGTTGCATATAAAAAAAGAAAATAGAAAGAGCAACAAATAACTAACCTAACCAGTCTGGAACAGAGACCCCTGCATGCTTATTTCCATCACAGTGCACTAGTGATGTTGAGTCCAGTGCTGTTGCTAGATTTATTAACTGATTCCCACACCAAATGTACAGTATTTCAGGGCAGAAAGGCTGAATCTGCTTCCTTCACTGTTCCGCACTGCACGTTCTCCTAATGATTTAGGGTTCACAATTTGCATGTACTGAATGTGTGGTGCGGTGTGGTGGGGGAGGGTTTGAACGAGGAGCAAGCAGGAGTTAAGGTGGCCATACACGGGCAGATAAAGCTGACGATATTGGTCGTTTAGACCAATTTGACAGCTTATCTGCCCGTGTATGCGGGCTGATATACGTGTCTTCGCAATCGAGAACAAATCTTTTAACGAACCTGCTTATACTTTTCAAACTTTTCAAAAATGTATACTATAATGTTCAACTATACCAACAACAATGTGTATATGTACATGTTATGAACATTCAAGAATTTTACATAAAACACTGTTTTATTGAGTACACATATATATAACATCTAACAACATGAATGCAAATGTGAAACCATCTGTTTATTCATGCTGGATTTCGAATAAAAAAACAAAAAAAACAAAGAAACCCTAATTCACTGGGTAATAAATGCGTTTTCAGATAAAAATATATATGCCATTTCAGTGTTCACAGTACTGATAACACAATGCAATTCTGGAGCTGTAAAGTTTATTGTACATTTGCACTCAATGGACTTATGATTTTGTCTATAAACTGTTATTAAAAAGTTACAAAAATGTAGCAGCTGCTCATATACGTCCAGAACACAAACAACAATGAAAGCAAAATAAAGGTTGCAAAGGCTGTTGGTTCAAAAAAACAATAAGGGCCATTTGCAAAACCAACTCTGCTAAAGGAGAATTCTTATTCTGATTAGGGTTGCCACCTTTTCATATATTTTTTACTGGCTGGTGGGGGGCGGGAACAAAAGGGGCGGGTTGTGATGTCAAAAGGGGCGGGACCACAGCATGGAGAACTGAAGACTGAGGAGAAAAGATAAGTTACAGGGGATTGGAGGCAGGCCGAGGGCTCT
Source organism: Xenopus laevis (assembly GCF_017654675.1). Taxonomy (NCBI): domain Eukaryota; kingdom Metazoa; phylum Chordata; class Amphibia; order Anura; family Pipidae; genus Xenopus; species Xenopus laevis. The sequence continues at coordinate 158,894,990 of NC_054372.1, read as the reverse complement.
TTTTGAAGGGTATTCCAAATTAACCTGCAGCTACATTGCTGGTAAATTTGTAATACCGGCCCCGGCCTTGGCAGGTGTTTTACCAGCTAGGTCGGTAAAATACGGGCCGGGTGGCAACCCTAATTCTGATGTATATCAGGCACAGTGTGCAGAATATACAAACAAATGTGCTAAGCGTGCTTGCAAATAGTAAAATGTAAATCTGAATCTAGTTCTGACTAGGGAGAAACATGGGGAGAAAGAAAGCAAAAAAGAGTTGAGTGGTTGCTACTGGCAATTGGCCAATTTTGGAGCCTATGTTTGTTAATGAGCCCTAGTACTTATATTCTGAATGATTAAATATATACATCTTATGTGCAACCAGTATCTGGTGGACCTTACTTCAGATCTTTTGGAGACAATGAAGGTAAAAAACACTATACAAATAGTTGGTAAAGAAAATGCATAGGATGACAAAAGAAGCAGAACATTATAATTACTATACCTTGGTTCTCATACAGCACCATGTACAGTATATTGGTTAATCTATATTACCAATGGAGGCACTGCTGAGTAAGGTCTGATGCCATAGACCAGCAAAAGGTCACTGATTTTACAATATTATTATAAGACAAAAATAGAAGTTTCAAAACATGAGAGTGAACCCTTTTTAAGCACAACATTACTGATTTGGCTTCCATTTGTGGACCACAGTTCTGGGTCCCCAGTTATTGCCCCATCCACCCTATCATAGCCTATCACCAAGTGTCCAAGTGCATGAAACTATTAAAAAAACTCCATCTTGAGCTGTAGGTCTGGGGCATTTGCACCCAGGCCCCATGTGTTAACTGGTGAGATTCTCTACTTAATTGGCCATACACCAAGATTTTATTTGCCATATTTTGACATCACAAGCTACCCAACATAAATTGGTAACAGAAGTCTGCACAAAAAATAAATACCAATTAGCAAACTGTTGCCACACTGCAAACATGAAGCAATAAAGGTGTATTGAGAGGGTTAAAGGGCATGTAAAGCCAAGAAAATAAAATCCCATTTTCACTTTCTTTAATGAAAAAGAAACCTATCTCCAATATACTTTAATTAAAAAATGTGTACCGTTTTTATAAGAAACCTGACTGTATGCAGTGAAATTCTCCCTTCATTTACTGCTGTGGATAGGAATTGTCAGACGGTCCCTAACTGCTGAGCAGGGAAACAATCATACTTATGAACAGCAGGGGGAGCCCCCACCTTACTTACCAGCCATGCAGAACTCAAGCAGCTTTGTTTATGACGATCCCTAAGCAGCCCAGACCACACTGAGCATGTGCACTTAGTCTTAGTCTTGCAAAGATGTTTAACAAAGTTATAAGGTGGTGACCCCCTGTAGCCAACTTTGAAAGCATAAATTATTTGTTTGATTAGGCTTGTGGTTCAGTAAGTTCATGTTTATGTTTAGTATACAAAATACAGCATTTCTAGCATTATTCTATTTTAGACTTTACATGCCCTTTAAAGATAGATTTTTTTATAAAGGACCAACTGTATTACCCTTTAGCTTTCTTTTATGGGAAGGGTTAACATGTGCTAATCTTTAAAAAAAACAATAGTAAGAGGATAATACTAGCCTGTTCCACTGCCAGTACATTCATCCAGGTGAAAACAATAATACCAGAAGTTCATAAGTGGAATATTCACACTTTTATTGTGGTGCTCAGATAAACAGGATTGGATCAAACTTTTTGCGACAATACTATGCCCTTCCTTAAGGTAATAACATGCTAACGACAGCTTAACTCCTCATTAAATGATAACCAGTCCTGCTTATAAATAACTATCTAATGAAATAACTAGCCTAACCACAATATTTAAACTGTACAGTGTGCACATTTTGCATAATGTTTAGTGCACTCTGGCTTGATATAAAAAAAAACATCACAGAGCTAATATGTGATACAGTAAATATTTATGTACCGATACATCCATTAGTGATGGGCGAATTTGGAGCATTTCGATTCACCGAAAAACTTGCTTAACAGTGAAAAATTCTCGAAATGGCGCTGGCGTCTCGCCGGCACACATTCACTGATGAAAATGCTCCGGCGTCCAAAAAAACGGATGCCGGCGTCCATTTTTTTGATGCTGACGAATTTTCACCCATCACCAATATCCATTTGACTTCCCTGCCTTTGTAACATGTTAATTATAAAATTCTGCACACATACATATACGTATTGATATTTTCCTCAGCCAGCATACAGTAGATCAGGAAACCATTTGGTTCTCTGAAGATAAAAGTTGTTTTACTGTTTGCAATTTCACACTGTCAGCCTTGTAATAGCATTTGTTGGTATTTTTTACTTCAATCTAAAAGGTTCTTTAGATGTTTTCAAATTGCTAAGTGCTCAGATGAATCTTGCTCTTTTCTGCCAGAGGTGGTTAATTTCCCAGCTACTGTCAACGCTTTCTCTTTTTTGACCAAGGGAAAGTTGTCCCATATTTCAAAGCTGTAAAGCTACAGTAATATAATAGCTTTTTCTGTCCCCAGCAAAAATGATTTTTCATGTTCTTGTATGTCTGGGCCTGATGTTACCAAAACTTTTAACTTCTGCAATTCAGCTTTTTTTGCCTCTTTGAACTCATCAAAGTTTCCTGTAATTTTAAATAATTCTTGCTGCAGAGATGACTAGACGACTGCAGATGTCTGGTAGTTTGGATGCACAAGGGGAATATACTGATATGTATATTAAAAATGCTGCTAATTAAATACGGTATAATCCCAAATTTACGTCCCCGGATTCTCAATGCAATCCTATGGGTGTTATTCCCGTATTTATCATTTTGTTTCCCCAGATTTTACATCAATTGCTTAGCCCTGTCCCTTGCCAATCATTGCATTATTAGATAAAAAAAAAACCTTACTCTAAGGCTCTTGAAACTTTCCTACACTCAGCTGTATCATCCCTATCCACTCAGTGCAAGCTGAAGGAAATGTGATTGTGCAGGCAAAAGTGGTGATCTGTGCTAGGGAACAAGTGGGGAAGGAAGAATGAGTTGTGGTGGAGCAGGAGGGGGCTTGTAACAAGAAAATAATCCACAATGATCGTTTAAAATATGTAAATAGTAAAAAAGAATGAAGCAAGAAGGGATGAGACCCTTGTGGGTAGATTTATCAAAGGTCAAATTTATGTGAATTTTTTTTTACTCTAATAAATTCCAATATACAATTCTAATGGGAGGTTGTTTAAAGGGCATGTAAAGCCAAAAAAATAAAATCCCATTTTTACTTTCTTTAATTCTTTTTACCTCCCAACTGAAGCCCAGACCACACTGAGCATGTGCCTAGTCTTGGTATTGCAAAGATGTTTAACAAAGTTAAAAGATGACAGCCCCCTTTGCCAAAAGCATGAAAGCATAAATCATTTGTTTAATTGGGCTGCTGGTGCAGTAAGTTAATGTTTATATTTAGTATACAAAATACAGCATTTCTATCATTATTCTATTTTTGGACTTTAGTTGCCCTTTAACATATTCAAATAGTTCAACTGACCTCTGCCATTGACTTGTAAATTAACTCGGCAGGTTTTAGGTGGCAAATATATGAATTAGAACTGTTTCCATGTTTGAGGTGTGACACATCTCTCATTCAAACTTACATTCAAATTGGGGGATGAAAATTAGAATGTGTGAATTTTGACACAAAAAAAAGATTTGAAATTCAAATTCGAATTTACTAATCGACCCTTAATAAATCTGACCCTTAATATCAGAGAGGGGTCATATGGTTGATTGCTGCGATTCTTTGCTTCATTTCTCAGGATACGTTGATGTCTGACATTGTGCCGAGACACTTGTGATTTACTTACGTCAAAAAGTTATCCTGTTATTTGCCTTCTTCTTTTGACTCTTTCCAGTTTACAAATGAGGGTCACTAACCCTGTCTAAAAACAAATGCTCTGTAAGGCTACAAATGTATTAAGATTGCTATTTGTTATTACTGATCTTTCTATTCAGACCCTCCCCTAATTATATTCTAGTCTCTTATACAAATGGATGCATGGTTGCTAGGGTAGTTTAGACCCTAACAACCACATTGCTGCAACTGCAGACTGGAGAGCTGCTAAATAAAAAGCTAAATAACTCAAAAAACTCAAATAATAAAAAATGAAAACCAAATTGCAAATGGTTTCAGAATATCACTCTCTGCATCATACTTTAAATGCTGCTTTTAGAATAGATACAACAGTTGCTTATATTTCTAACAGTTCAGAATCTGCACCTACTGAGCTGACAGATTTAAACACCAGAGGGAGGAACATTAATCTTTAGACTTGGATTTTTGAAAAAATATATAAAAAAAAAAAAACATTTAGAGTAATTGAAAAATGTATTTCTGGTGAAAATCTGAAAACAACTGAACTAAAAAAAAGTGTTTGGAATGTAACCAACCCTGTAAATAAGAACTAATCCCTATAAATGGCTTACACTAATTATTGAACAAGCCTAAAGTTTCAGCATCTCTATAACAATACTGATCCAGGCCTTAAAAGTTGTCACACACATGCTCAGTGGGCTTTCAGCAGCTGTTACTAAGATAAGTTTAGGGGGTCGCAAATCATCAAGCATAAAATTAGATGTGCCTGTTATATAAACTGATTCTGCAGGGGTGATCATTAAATTGGTTACTGTTTGTGCTGGTTTTGAGCTGCCATGTACCAATAATTATTCAGCCTCATATTGCAACATTTATATTATATATATTCTATATATTTTGTGTCCCCAAGCTCAGTAAGTAACAGCACGAGCATGTGCAGTGAGTCAGCAGAAAGGAAGATGGGGAGCTACTGGGGCATGTTTGAAGGCACAGATCTTTACTGCTAAAGGACTGTGGTTGCCTTAGGTTTGTAAAAGTTAGGAGCGATACGGTGCTCCAGAATGATTTGTAAATGAAATTCACCAAATAGTGAATGTGACCAGGGTACTCCAGCCCCAGACACCCAGCTTTAGGGAGCGGTACAGCAAAGGATAAGTAGGAACAGGGCCAACCAACGGATCCACAGGTCCAGAAAGGATTAATTAAAAAATATTTTTATTTATAAAAAGTAAAAAAATGTGTATCATCTCCATCCGCCCTATGCGTTTCGCACCTACTTAGGGCACTTAGTCATGGGTTTAGAGAGCCCATGACTAAGTACTCTAAGTGGGTATGAAACGTTTGAGTGCCGGTCGGCCCCGTTCCTACTTATCCTTTGCCTTAGGGTTGTCACCTGTCCAGTTTTCACCTGGACAGCCTGGTATTTGGTATTTGCCTGTCCATATTTCCAAATTATGGAATTCAGACAGGACATTGAAGTTAATGGCGTGGCGATCAGCCAATCACTGATCGCCATGTCATAGCCCTGCCCCCAACATCACCTGACCCCCTCAACAGGAGTTGATCTACCTGAAAAGGTAGTATAGAAGCTCAAAATATAATGTACATATTTCATTCCTCTGCTTTATAAATAATCTCAACATGCCTGTAACCCTACTTCATGAAGAATGAATGAATAAATGAGGGTAGGTCTTAACATGTGTAGGGATGTGAAAATTTAGACACCCTCACACATTATTGACAGGCACATCCCTAGTAATATGTGGGTCCTGATGGGGACTTTGCGCTTATGTAACCCCCTGTAGTTCCCACAGCTAGATGGCACTGTGGCATAGGATAAAGGTCCTGAAGATCATGCGATCAGGGTCCATTGCTGCTCAACCTTTCCTCTGTTAAGCAGCAGAGGTTAGGGGTAGTGGAACCCAGTCTGAGTATAGTAAAGTGATAGTTATACCCTTTTATAGATCACTCTAGGAGTGATAGATAGGTTATGTAGTTAAGCAGCTCAAAGCTCCAACAAGGATATTAGAGGGATTAAGATCCCAGGTATTACTGACCCCACAGTAGGGACTAAGTTTTAGACCCAGGGAGGTACATAGTCTTCTGGGTTCCACTTAGGGTGATCCTGAAAACTGGGCAATACCTCCTCACAAGCTGCAAAACCCTCTGCTGTGTATTCCCTGGGCTGCAGGGATTCATTCTATATGTGGTATTATCCTATACGTGGTATTGTGAGTATACTTTGTTCTATAGGTTGATCTATGTTTTATCCCATGTTCCATACTACCATGTGAATTCTGGCTTTGGTCAATAAACTCAGTTTATGGTTAAGCAAAATAAAACCACTGGCGCCCATATCTCGTGCACTGCACATGGATACAGTTACACTACACCCTGCCTCCACCTCGCTGCGAGGGCTTACCCCTGAGTAAAGAGGGTCTCATTTGTGGTCCCACACCACATCAAAAAGTAGCTCCTATTGACCACTGTGGGGTCAATTTACTATAGCGCTACACATGCAACATAAAGCTAGACCTATACAGCATGTGCAATGTCTAGTCCTAGAGCACAGAGCCCTATATCAGCAATCCATTTCTTGTATATTTTTACAGAACACTAAACCTGGATACCACTTATTCTCATGCATAGTTTATCAGTAGCAATGTGTCTGTACAGGCATGTTCATACAAGTTGAAATTAACAAAAAAAGACTTACATATCAAATAGCCCTGTAAGTGGACTTTTGTTATCCAAGATCTGTGCATTTACCAATCAGCCTGGACACAGCTGCAAATCATCAATCATCATACAGGCAATATTTACAATTTAAGTTATGATAGTTGCCAAAAGGAAAAAAAGATACAGTAGTGGAAAAAATGCAAAAAGCGAGTCCAACAAGAAGCATCATACCTAGAAAGTGAAATATTGAGTAAAGGTAATGACTGGAGTGCAGCCCATAATCTTCAGTAAGATTATCTTTCAGCACTGCTATTTGTGAAAATAACCCATTGTAAACAATTCTATTGCTGGAACAGAGAACTTACATGAAAACAGTTTTCTCTTTTTTTCTATACAGAGTGCTATTTCTAGGCTCTGGTAAATCAAAAAGAATGTAAAATTGTAATTTAAATTGTAGCTCATTCCTGATTGCAACACTATTTGAAACACAACTGACACTTGAGTAAAATGGAGTAGCATGTCCAGAGGTAAGGAGGTGCACCAGCCATTACACTTGATCAGTCTAACTCTAAATGGAGAGAAAATATCTGACTCTATGCTATTGCTTACTACCACTGGTATAAACATGAATCTACTTCTGTGATACCATTAGCAGTAAGTCCCTGTGTCTAATATAGCAGCCCGTGTGCACCATTACATGCTACAGGAAGAATTTTGTTAGGCTTTAGTCACCCCTTTTTTATTGTGAAAAAATAAACATTCTATCCCAACCAATCAAGGTGGATGGTGATCCTTTTCACAACAGCAAGCTTTCACAGATTATTTATCCCACAACCAGACCTTGGCATATACTGTACAGGTCATAGTAGACAGAGTAACTATGTTGCCTTTTTTGGCTTTTGACAGGTGGCTAGTAGTGATGTGCGAGTCTGGCTTTTCCAGACCTGCACCCGCCCGCCACCAGCGCCTGCCCAACCCCGACTCTCTTTTATAGACACACCCCACCGATGACATCACAAAAGGGGTGGGGTTGAGAAGCACACATCTATAAAAACTCAACCTGGAAGCCAGCATTTGGAAGGTCGCTCAACCCGCCCGACTCGCAGGTATAGGGCCGGCCCACACATCACTAGTGGCTAGTGCTTAATGCCCAAATTTTTAACTCAGGCAATAATTCTTTGGCCAGAGGTGAGTATTGTGAGGGAGTAAAATGAGAGACTTTTCAGTATGCTAAATCTTGCCAGTTTCAAATTGTCATAAATAGTGCTATAAATAGATTTTGATGCAAAGAAACCCATAGACACCCATAGACTCCAATGGGTGAAAAAAAATAGTCGCCCCCATAGACTTCAATGTATTTGCAATTTTACACTATTTTACGCACATTTTCGGTAAAACTAACGGGTCAGTTTCGCCAATCACTAGTCATAAATCATTTCCATTTGAGGCGTCCATTCTTTACAAACAATACTACCACCTAACATGTTGGTCATTGCATGGCTAATGTCCTGCCTATTTCCTAAACTTTTTCTCAGTATCTGTTTGTATCTAGTCTAGGGATTGTGTTATACATGCCACTAAATATAAGAAGAAATTTGTCTTTTAGTTTGTTATTCATTAATTTTTCATCATTTATATTCAGGAAGAACTATGGGGAAATGATATGAATCATTATCTCACAGGGGCCGCTAAAGGTGTAATATTTCAGGATCTGCCTCTGAATCTTTAATGAAATTGCTTTGATTTCTTGTAGGTATGGATACAAATAAGCTTCAAACATTTACTTTGAGCTTTGAGCCTTAATATAGATTTATGCAAAACCATTTAGAAAAAGGGATTTTAATAGGATACACTGGCAAAGTCCTAATAAGCCTAATTTTTTAAAAGCAATTGCATGTGCTCTCCACTACTTTTTTTTACTTTTTGTTTTTTTCCTACATCTTTTTATTGCTTTGTAAGGCATATGAGCTGCAAAAAGACTATTGATGTTCAGCAGTAATTTATGTAATTTACATTATGATTGTGTATGTAATTTATTTTTACATGCTAATGTGTTGCATAGAATTGTCTGTTATGCTTTTAGTAATACTTATTATAAATAATACAGGAATGGGATCCGTTATCCAGAAACCCGCTATCCAGAAAGCTCAGAATTTTATCCAAATAATCAAAATTTAAAAAAAAAGATTTCCTATTTATCTGTAATAAAACAGTAGCTAGTACTTGATCCAAACTAAGAAATAATGAATCCTCATTGGAAGCAGAACCAGCCTATTGTGTTTATTTACTGTTTACATGATTTTCTAGTAGACTTAAGGTATGAAGATCCAAATTACAGAAATATTTGTTATCCGGAAAGCACCAGGTCCCAAGCATTCTGGATAACAGGTCTCATGCCTATATTAGAAAGAGCAATTGGGTTAAATATTAGTCACACAAAACTAGCGAGGAACACTAAGAAAAGCATGGGGGTGACACTTTACTGCAGTTGTGGAAGGAGGATGGATAGTCCACCTAAAACTTGTGGCACCTGTTGGGGCATTTAATATAGTTGTGAAAGATTTCTAATTGTTTTGCTAAGCAGAAGAACATCCGAGCAGTCTCTTTCTTTCTACCGACAATTTCCTTGACTACTTGGTGGTCAGACTGGTCGGAAACTTACCAGCAGGTGGAGCTGTTGTAACAAAATTCATTCAAATTAACAGTACATGTATCCCTTATTATCTTGGAATAAAAACAAAATAAATAATGACTCTACATTGCAAAACTTCTTAGAATAATCTTCTCATTAATTTTCCATTCACTTATTTGAAAGGTTTTCTTATCCTTTAAGTAAATAAATCTTGGCTTTCTGGATAAAAGGTTTCCAGAGAAGATATCCCATACCTGTCCTTAATTTAAATCTGTCAAAATATCAGTATAGTATCTGTATAGTACAGTGATTTGGTCTCCATGCCATGCAACTAAAATGCAACTCTTTTATTTTATAACTTTCCAGTTACTATTATAAAGTAGTTCTACAAATGCATTTATGTATTTCTTGGCAAAACATTTTCCGCTTTGCACCTTGCCTCCCCAGTGAATTTCCCATCAGTGCTATTCTTTATCAGTACATGTGTCACATACGTAATATGGAATTATCAGTATTCTGCAGACAAGTTTTTCTGACCTCCATTTTCACAGTTTTCAAACAGCGCAATCAGACGGTAATAACTCCAGTCTCGAGTATTTGCCAGCTTATAAAACTAAAATATAACTTTATACCAACTCATACAAAGGAGATGTCTGTTATCATTTAGCATAAGCTGATGATAAACTTAGCCATTTTGGATATCATGATATGAAATATTCAGATATCCCTCTAGAGTGTCCCTCCAATAGGACCGGCAAACTGCCTTAAAATTAAGGAACACAAATGTTTACTTTATAAATAATATGTCTTAACTGTAAGGGATGTGCCCCAGTTCTAGGACAACCTATATATCTCTACATTTGTGCCTGGTATTATCTAATTGTCTTTGTTGCCCTCCTGTGCATGCTCAGTGTTCAATCCACAAGGCATGAGCTTTATCTGTGCTATCCCATTTGATACTGTAAGCAGCAGCTTTATCAAGGGTCGAAGTGAATTCAAGGGAATTTTCGAAGTAAAAAAATTCGAAATTCGAAGTAATTTTTTGGATACTTCGACCATGGAATAGGATACTACGACTTCGAATTCGATTCGAAGTAAAATAGTCCGAATATTCGACCATTCGATAATTGAAGTACTGTCTCTTTAAATAAAACTTCGATTTCAATACTTCACCAAATTAAACCTGCCGAAGTGCTATGTTAGCCTATGAGGACCTTCTAGAGCATTTTTCTAAGTTTTCGATCGATCGCTGAAATCCTTCGTATCGAACGATTTTACTTCGCCCGCAGGATACCCAAATTCACAGAAAAAAACTTCGACTTCGATATTCGAAGTATTTCAATTCGATGGTCGAATTTCGAAGTATTTTTAACTTCGAAATGCGACCCTTGATAAATCTGCCCCTAACTGTCATAGAGCAGATTAATCTCTGAGCTGGTGTAGCAGGCCTGTGGTTTTGTCATTTACAACCTATATTGGGGGATATAATAGCCATTTAAATATATAAAATGTTTTCATCAAAGCAAACCATAAATAAAATACAGGCAAGCAGATAAAGAAAATGCCCTATGCACTGACTGCATAAAGAGGGCTGCAAGTCGACTTTTTCTTTAATATTAACATTGTTTTCATGGTCTGGTTCACCAATAGTGATGGGTGAATTTGCCCGTTTCACCGCCGCCGAATACATTCGCGAATTTCCCAATGAAAATTCACCAGCGTCAGAAAAATGTTGACGCAGGCGACGTTTCTGACGGCGGGGCCCATTTTGACAGCAACGCATTGTCGCAAGCATCAAAATCTGTGTTTTGCAAATTTCTCGCCAGTTTCTGAATTTCACGGGAAATTCGCAAAATTCGTGGCAAAGCGCAACGGGACAAATTCGCCCATCGCTGCTCATCAAGTGTTTCCCTTGTACTTTCACTTTGAAAACAAGGTTAGTTACAATTTATATTATATCAATAAGTAAGAAGCACAATGAACTGAAACCAAAAGCACATTAAATCGAAAAAAATTCTGTAAGGCAATTAGAGTACAGTTACAGGTTTGTATTTCCTTTGTTATTTGGAAGATTACACACTGGACATTACACACTGAAGCAGCAGCCTTTTTGTTTCTGATTCTTCACATGTTTGCTCTGAAATGAATTCATTTGCTGTGCAGATTCTATATCCACGTTTACACAGGGGAGCAAAACCAGCAAGAAAGAGTATGCATTTATATAAAACAATGCTCTCTCTATTGAAGTAGAGAGATTAGAAAAAGTGAGTTAAAAATGTATGATCAACAATTTCTGCAACAACACAAATGTTACACTGCAGCACAATTTCATCTAAGAAACACAATAAAAACAAGAGAATCCATCTTGTAAGTGGACATCAATATTTACAACAAAAGCATCCGACTACCCAAAACATTGGACAATGGAATAAACAACACTCACATAAAAAAGAGCAAAGCAAAAGTGATATTTATCACTGGATGCCTTTGCAGTATGACATCAGATTTGTTGAATGTAGTATGTTGCTATGTCACATTTCTTGAGTGGAATAAACTATATTTTAAAAAATAGAAGGGGAAAAGGCTGCCCATACAGATTTATACAGCATTTAACCCTTTAAGTGCCACAGATCGTAGAATCTACGTTCTGTGGATCAAAGGACCAAAGTGCCACAGATCGTAGATTCTACGATCTCCAGCACTTCCGGGTTCCAGTGCGCAGCGGTTGCATTTAAAACCGCAAGCGCACGTTAGATGCTGGCAGAACCCCCTAGGCAACGAGCAAAACCGGTCATACTCACCGGTCTCCCCACCGATCGTCGCTGGAACCAATAGGAGCGCAGGGCGCACGCAGGGCGCATGGCTGTGACGCGCTCCTGCTGCCCAAATAAATCCAGCCCTCCTGACGCCTCCCCTTTCACTCCTACTGCGCACTTGTGTCTGTTGGAGCCCTCCTGCTGCCTTCCTGCGGTTCTCCTGCTGGTTTGGTCGCCTTGATTGCCTGCCTTGGATTCAGTGAGCTGAACTACAACACCCTTACACCTTTTATTTTACTTGTTTCCTTCTAATCTCTCTAAATTTGTTTTTTTTTTTTTGAATATTTTTTTCTTCTGTCTTTATCATTTAGCACACTTTTGTACACTCACACACTTACAGGCATCTTTGCCAAGCACACACTCACACTCACACACACACTCACACACACACTCACACTTCTACACTTTTTCTTTCCCCTATACTTCTTTTCTTTTCTTTCTTTCTTTGCTTTCTTTAGTAGTTGGTTTTTTTTTTTGCTAAAACTTTATTTCTACTCTTGTTCTATAATTATCTGCTTTATTTTATTGTATTTTTGCAGTTTTTACCATTTTCATTGTTGCTTTGTGTTTTATATCTATTATATTGCATTTTCACTTTTATTTGCTGTTTGGTGCCTTTTACAGTGACGTTGGTGGATCAAGGTTTCTAACCACCAATTTCATTCCAATAGCTGTTATTTTTATTGTCTTAGCTGATTTTTATTATATTTTGTTGTTTTATTCTGCTTTGCCCTTTGCTGCTTGTTTAGTGCCCCCAAAAAAGTTTGCCTTTGCAGTGACGCTGGTTGGTCTAGGTTTCTGGCCCCCGATTTCATTCCAATAGCTGTTGTTTTTGTGCTTTAGCTGATTTTTATTTCATTTTGTTGTTTTATTCTGTTTTTCATTTGCATTGCCCTTTGCTACTTGTTTAGTGCCCCAAAAAAAGTTGTTTGCAGTGACGCTGGTTAGTTTAGGTTTCTGGCCCCCGATTTCATTCCAATAGCTGTTGGTTTTAGTGCTTTGGGTGATTTTATTCCAGACTGTTCCTTTGCCCTGTTTGCTTGTTTAGTGCCCCCAAAAGGTTCTTTTCGATTTTGGGCATGTGCAGTGTCTTGTCTGTAATCTATTCTGTAGATTTCTGGAAGGAGTTCAAGTTCTAGTTTTTTTTCTTATATTTTGTTGTTTTATTCTGCTTTGCCCTTTGCTGCTTGTTTAGTGCCCCCAAAAAAAGTTTGCCTTTGCCAGTGACGCTGGTTGGTCTAGGTTTCTGGCCCCTGATTTCATTCCAATAGCTGTTGGTTTTTATTGCTTTAGCTGATTTTTATTACATTTTGTTGTTTTATTCTGTTTTTCATTTGCATTGCCCTTTGCTACTTGTTTAGTGCCCCAAAAAAAGTTGTGTTTGCAGTGACGCTGGTTGGTTTAGGTTTCTGGCCCCCCGATTTCATTCCAATAGCTGTTGGTTTTAGTGCTTTGGGTGATTTTATTCCAGACTGTTCCTTTGCCCTGTTTGCTTGTTTAGTGCCCCCAAAAGGTTCTTTTCGATTTTGGGCACGTGCAGTGTCTTGTCTGTAATCTATTCTGTAGATTTCTGGAAGGAGTTCAAGTTCTAGTTTTTTTTTTCTTCTTCTGATTGTTTGTATTAGCAGGGGTTAACTGTTGGTCAAATCTTGCTGCCTTCTTTTTTTTCTTCTTCTTGGTGTTTGTATTAGCAGGGGTTAACTGTTGGTCAGATCTTGCTGCCTTCTTTTTTTTTTTTATTCTGGTTGTTTATTTTAGCAGGGGTTAACTGTTGGTCAGATCTTGCTGCCTTCTTTTTTTTCTTTTTCTTCTGGTTGTTTGTTTTAGCAGTGGTTAACTGTTGGTCAGAATCTTGCTGCCTTCTTTTTTTTCCTTTTTCTTCTGGTTTGTTTTAGCAGTGGTTAACTGTTGGTCAGATCTTGCTGCCTTCTTTTTTTTCCTTTTTCTTCTGGTTTGTTTTAGCAGTGGTTAACTGTTGGTCAGATCTTGCTGCCTTCTTTTTTTCCTTTTTCTTCTGGTTGTTTGTTTAGCAGTGGTTAACTGTTGGTCAGATCTTGCTGCCTTCTTTTTTTTCCTTTTTCTTCTGGTTGTTTGTTTAGCAGTGGTTAACTGTTGGTCAGATCTTGCTGCCTTCTTTTTTTTCCTTTTTCTTCTGGTTGTTTGTTTAGCAGTGGTTAACTGTTGGTCAGATCTTGCTGCCTTCTTTTTTTTCCTTTTTCTTCTGGTTGTTTGTTTTAGCAGTGGTTAACTGTTGGTCAGATCTTGCTGCCTTCTTTTTTTTTTCTTTTTCTTCTGGTTGTTTGTTTTAGCAGTGGTTAACTGTTGGTCAGATCTTGCTGCCTTTTTTTTTTCCCTCTGGTTGTTTGTATTAGCAGTTGGTCAAATCTTGCTGGATTGGATTTAGGAGCTTCTTGCTTTGCAGTTGTTACTAGTTTTGCAGTGGTCTGTATTTTTCTGGCACAATGGCCAAACGGTTTTATACCGCTGCAGAAGCAGCTAGGTATTGTGAGGACTCCAGCTCAGAGGAATTTAGCAATTCTGATTCGGAGTATGTCCCATCTGATGACTCTACTGATGAATCAGAGGTTGGTGATAGCAGCACTATTAGCGCAGAGGCTAGTAGTGGCGGCACACTTACTGCTGAAGAAGTAGAAGAAGAGGGAGAGGCTGGTGGCAGTGTGCCAGATGCACCCATGGAGGTAGAAGAGGGTGAGGGTAGTGGTGATGCAGCAGTTGGAGCGCCTATGTGGGGGCCTCCCTGTAATTATGCCCCTGAAATTCCCCCCATTCACTGCAGTCACGGGCGTCAAGGTGGACACCACTAACTTTGAAATCCTAGATTTCTTCAATCTTTTTATCACAGAGGCCATCCTACAGGACATGGTCCATTACACAAATTTATACGCTGAGCAGTATCTTGCCAGCCACCCTATACCAGGGTATTCAAGAGCCCAGGCGTGGTATCCCACTACTGTAAATGAAATCAAAAGATTCCTGGCGCTCACATTGGCAATGGGACTCGTAGAACGCAACACCTTAGCTTCATACTGGGATACCACTACAGTCCTTTCCATCCCTCTTTTTTCAGCCGTTATGCCAAGAAACCGTTATCAAATTTTACTGCGGTTTCTTCATTTTAACGACAATGCAGCGGCTGTTCCCCCTAATGAGCCCGGTTACGACAGGCTTTACAAATTGAGGCCCCTTATAGATAGCCTGTCTCAGCGCTTCACAGAGGTCTACTCCCCCTCCCAAAATATATGTGTGGACGAGTCCCTTTTGCTCTTCAAAGGGCGCCTAAAATTTCGCCAATACATCCCTAGTAAGCGTGCTCGATATGGGATGAAATTTTACAAACTCTGTGAAAGCAGCTCGGGCTATACTAGTTTTTTCATGATCTACGAGGGAAAGGACACTAATTTGGACCCCCCCGGCTGTCCCCTTGACTTGACTGTCAGTGGTAAAATTGTCTGGGAGCTCATTACTCCACTGTTGGGCCAAGGTTACCACTTATACGTGGATAACTTTTACACAAGCATCCCCTTATTCAGAACCCTTTACTGGTTGGACACCCCAGCTTGTGGCACTGTTAGGCGTAACCGCAGAGGACTGCCCAAGGAACTGGTGGATAAGAAATTGAAACGTGGAGAAGTACATGCTCTAAGAAGCGATGAGCTCCTGGCATTAAAATTTGCAGACACCAAAAATGTTTTTATGCTTACTACTATCCACAATGAGAGTGTAGTTGTCCAACACAGAAGTGGTGATAGGCCCGCAAAATCAAAGCCACTCTGTTGTAAAGAATATAGTAAGCATATGGGTGGCGTCGATAAAACCGACCAAATCCAAACTTATTACGACGCCACCAGAAAAACCAGGGCCTGGTACAAAAAAGCCGCAATTTATATGATCCAAATGGCCCTTTATAATTCTTATGTCGTTTACAAAACGGCAGTACCAGGCCCAAAATTGAGTTTTTACAATTATCTGCTGCAGCTGCTCCCTGCCCTTTTGTTTGGTGATGTACAGGAGGTTCCAGAAATGCCTGGCAATGACAATGTTGCCCGAATGGTGGGTAAGCATTTCATTGCCCAAATTCCACCAACTCCTAATAAAAGATATGCCCAGAGAGCTTGTAAGGTTTGCCGTTCCAGGGGTGTTAGAAAAGATGTGCGGTATTTTTGTCCCAAGTGTCCTAGCAAGCCTGCTTTGTGTTTCCAACCCTGTTTTGAGGTGTACCACACTGTGGTACACTACGAGAGGGCTTGAATTCTGTGTTGTGTTGGTAGGTTAGGGCTCTCTGGGTTTGTTGGTGGTAAAAGGATTTAGTAAATCTGTATAATAAACTTGGCATGCTCTAGGTTTTTATGCACATGCTAGCAGTAGCTGTTTAGGTGTGCTGGCAGAGTGATACTTTTCTTTTTTTTTTTTTTTTTTTGTGGAGTGGTTTTTCAGATTCAAGCCCCCCTATTGAGATCTAACATTTTGGCAGGTCCCTACTTCGCTTATAACTAGGTATAGATGTTGTTAATAAAAAAAAAAAAGTTTGACAAGGCAAACAATGACAGTTTTTTTTCTGTATAGTAGTGATCTTTGATTTTTTTATATAGGATTTGGCACTGGGTGAGCAGTGCAATGTAGCAGTAAAAACTTGTATGTAGGTTTGTTCTTAGTCTAAATCAAAAAACCACACTAGCACACGAGACTTGTATCTGCAGGGCAAGCCCTTGCAAAGGTTTTTACTGCCGTGGTGCCACCGCAGTAAAAACCTTTGCTAGGGCTTGCCCTGCAGATACAAGACGTTACTAGGAGGCCACCGTATCCTCCATTCACTGTGCACCGAGCAAAGCTATATACCTGCACAACGGGTGTGCGAGTGTCTACTCCAATTGTTCTTAGTCTAGGCATTCAGCTTTTGTGTTGAGCAATGGTGTTTTAGACCAGTTGTGTTATGGATAGCACTTCTATTGCGCTGGTGGTAAATAGCAAAATGAGGTGCTGGTTGGCGAGAGGGCACACGATAGAACTTGTGGTGCGTGATGAATACGTGGGATGATGTGCATCTCTAATGCTGATGCTACAAGTCTTTTATTTTACTGGCACCTCAAAAGCTCGTCTATCAGCGCAGTTATCTATAGTTTTGTCTGTATTTCTGAGCAACATTTGCATTTGTTTTTGTAGATTTAGGTATCTCTGGATTTGTAAATATTTCAGCTGCTAATGCCCCAATCCTCATTGTTGCCACCTAAATTCCTAAACTTCTTAGGACACTTGCATAATTTATGGGCCAAATTTACTATGGTTTCTGTTGGAAAATGTATTTGTAAATGTGGTACAGATTTTGTCATTGGCGAAATAGTGTAGGAAGAAGCAAAGGAATTCGTATCGTAACACCACAGGACAGATGGAACTCAAAGACACTCCACTACAATATATCCGAATAGGTGAGTGAAATATATTTTGGGGTAGTAGCACCCAGATGCAGATCCATAAAGTGGTCCCAAAATTCCCTGGGAGATAAATCTTAACTTTGTATACTATCTTTTCCTTTATTTCAGACCAAAGCAGAGTTCTACAATGCAGAATGTGGCCAAAATTCTCCACGCAGTAAAGCATGATTTCAGATGATATATGGATACATGCACCTAAATTCACAGCACCAATATTACGCATTGTCCCTGTTTTGGGATGTTTGGTGGCTGTGTCTCTATGTTTATGCATACATATGGGGTATCATTTTATTCAGGGGGACTTGCAGATTGTTATTGAGCAGGTTTTTGTTAGTTACCATGGAAACTTAGGGGGAAATCTAAGTTTGTATATCTTTTTTTCCTTTATTTCAGACCAAGTCTCGGATTTCTACGAAGGACTGCGGCCACAATTCTCCGTGTAGAAAAGTAAGAATGGCATCTTTGAATATCTAATGAAGTGTACTTTTCAAAAATATATGGTTTGTGGGGGTTATTTAACAGAAAAGGTGCAGTTTAGGATTAGAAAAGTTGAGAACCTCGTATAAATTCGCAGCCCCAATATTATGCATTGTCCCTGTTTTGGAGTGTTTGGTGGCTGTGTCTCTATGTGTATCCATACATAGGGGGTATCATTTCATTCAGGGGGACTTGCAGATTGTTATTGAGCAGGTTTTTTGTAGTTACCATGGATACTTAGGGAGAAATCTAGCTTTGTATATCTTTTTTCCTTTATTTCAGACCAAGTCTCGGACTTCTACGAAGGACTGCGGCCACAATTCTCCGTGTAGAAAAGTAAGAATGGCATCTTTGAATATCTAATGAAGTGTACTTTTCAAAAATATATGGTTTGTGGGGGTTTAACAGAAAAGGTGCAGTTTAGGATGAGAAAAGTTGAGAACCTCATATAAATTCGCAGCCCCAATATTATGCATTGTCCCTGTTTTGGGGTGTTTGGTGGCTGGGTCTCTATGTGTATCCATACATAGGGGGTATCATTTCATTCAGGGGGACTTGTAGATTGTTATTGAGCAAGTTTTTGGTAGTTACCATGGATAGTTAGGGAGAAATCTAGCTATGTATATCTTTTTTCCTTTATTTCAGACCAAGTCTCGGACTTCTACGAAGGACTGCGGCCACAATTCTCCGTGTAGAAAAGCAAGAATGGCGTCTTTGAATAGCTGAAGAAGTGTACTTTACGGTAATATATGGTTTGTGGGGGTTATTTCAGAGTTTAGGGGTGTTTAGACTGAAAAACCACAAGTAGTACACATAGAGCGCAGCCCCAAGATTTTCAACTGCAATTGCCCTTCTGCATTGCTCCTGTTTTGGGGTGTTTGGTGGCTGCGTCTCTATGTGTATCCATACATAGGGGGTATCGTTTCATTCAGGGGGACTTGCAGATTGTTATTGAGCAGGTTTTAGGTAGTTACCATGGATAGTTAGGGAGAAATCTAGCTTTGTATATCTTTTTCCTTTATTTCAGACCAAGTCTCGGACTTCTGCGAAGGACTGCGGCCACAATTCTCCGTGTAGAAAAGCAAGAATGGCGTCTTTGAATAGCTGAAGAAGTGTACTTTACGGTAATATATGGTTTGTGGGGGTTATTTCAGAGTTTAGGGGTGTTTAGACTGAAAAACCACAAGTAGTACACATAGAGCGCAGCCCCCAGATTTTCAACTGCAATTGCCCTTCTGCATTGCTCCTGTTTTGGGGTGTTTGGTGGCTGCGTCTCTATGTGTATCCATACATAGGGGGTATCGTTTCATTCAGGGGGACTTGCAGATTGTTATTGAGCAGGTTTTAGGTAGTTACCATGGATAGTTAGGGAGAAATCTAGCTTTGTATATCTTTTTTCCTTTATTTCAGACCAAGTCTCGGACTTCTGCGAAGGACTGCGGCCACAATTCTCCGTGTAGAAAAGCAAGAATGGCGTCTTTGAATAGCTGAAGAAGTGTACTTTACGGTAATATATGGTTTGTGGGGGTTATTTCAGAGTTTAGGGGTGTTTAGACTGAAAAACCACAAGTAGTAAACATAGAGCGCAGCCCCCAGATTTTCAACTGCAATTGCCCTTCTGCATTGCTCCTGTTTTGGGGTGTTTGGTGGCTGCGTCTCTATGTGTATCCATACATAGGGGGTATCGTTTCATTCAGGGGGACTTGCAGATTGTTATTGAGCAGGTTTTAGGTAGTTACCATGGATAGTTAGGGAGAAATCTAGCTTTGTATATCTTTTTTCCTTTATTTCAGACCAAGTCTCGGACTTCTACGAAGGACTGCGGCCACAATTCTCCGTGTAGAAAAGCAAGAATGGCGTCTTTGAATAGCTGAAGAAGTGTACTTTACGGTAATATATAGTTTGTGGGGGTTATTTCAGAGTTTGGGGGTGTTTAGACTGAAAAACCACAAGTAGTACACATAGAGCGCAGCCCCCAGATTTTCAACTGCAATTGCCCTTCTGCATTGCTCCTGTTTTGGGGTGTTTGGTGGCTGCGTCTCTATGTGTATCCATACATAGGGGGTATCATTTCATTCAGGGGGACTTGCAGATTGTTATTGAGCAGGTTTTTGGTAGTTACCATGGATAGTTAGGGAGAAATCTAGCTTTGTATATCTGTTTTCCTTTATTTCAGACCAAGTCTCGGACTTCTACGAAGGACTGCGGCCACAATTCTCCGTGTAAAAAAGCAAGAATGGCGTCTTTGAATAGCTGAAGAAGTGCACTTTACGGTAATATATAGTTTGTGGGGGTTATTTCAGAGTTTGGGGGTGTTTAGACTGAAAAACCACTAGTAGTACACATAGAGCGCAGCCCCCAGATTTTCAACTGCA
This sequence comes from Xenopus laevis, assembly GCF_017654675.1. Taxonomy (NCBI): domain Eukaryota; kingdom Metazoa; phylum Chordata; class Amphibia; order Anura; family Pipidae; genus Xenopus; species Xenopus laevis. The sequence goes on along the minus strand of NC_054372.1, from coordinate 158,874,705 downwards.
ATTGTCCTTCTGCATTGCTCCTGTTTTGGGGTGTTTGGTGGCTGCGTCTCTATGTGTATCCATACATAGGGGGTATCATTTCATTCAGGGGGACTTGCAGATTGTTATTGAGCAGGTTTTTGGTAGTTACCATGGATAGTTAGGGAGAAATCTAGCTTTGTATATCTTTTTTCCTTTATTTCAGACCAAGTCTCGGACTTCTACGAAGGACTGCGGCCACAATTCTCCGTGTAGAAAAGCAAGAATGGCGTCTTTGAATAGCTGAAGAAGTGTACTTTACGGTAATATATGGTTTGTGGGGGTTATTTCAGAGTTTAGGGGTGTTTAGACTGAAAAACCACAAGTAGTAAACATAGAGCGCAGCCCCCAGATTTTCAACTGCAATTGCCCTTCTGCATTGCTCCTGTTTTGGGGTGTTTGGTGGCTGCGTCTCTATGTGTATCCATACATAGGGGGTATCGTTTCATTCAGGGGGACTTGCAGATTGTTATTGAGCAGGTTTTAGGTAGTTACCATGGATAGTTAGGGAGAAATCTAGCTTTGTATATCTTTTTTCCTTTATTTCAGACCAAGTCTCGGACTTCTACGAAGGACTGCGGCCACAATTCTCCATGTAGAAAAGCAAGAATGGCGTCTTTGAATAGCTGAAGAAGTGCACTTTACGATAATATATGGTTTGTGGGGGTTATTTCAGAGTTTGGGGGTGTTTAGACTGAAAAAACCGCAAGTAGTACACATAGAGCGCAGCCCCCAGATTTTCAACTGCAATTGCCCTTCTGCATTGCTCCTGTTTTGGGGTGTTTGGTGGCTGCGTCTCTATGTGTATCCATACATAGGGGGTATCATTTCATTCAGGGGGACTTGCAGATTGTTATTGAGCAGGTTTTTGGTAGTTACCATGGATAGTTAGGGAGAAATCTAGCTTTGTATATCTTTTTTCCTTTATTTCAGGCCAAGTCTCGGACTTCTACGAAGGACTGCGGCCACAATTCTCCATGTAGAAAAGCGAGAATGGCATCTTTGAATAGCTGAAGAAGTGCACTTTACGATAATATATGGTTTGTGGGGGTTATTTCAGAGTTTGGGGGTGTTTAGACTGAAAAGCCGCAAGTAGTACACATAGAGCGCAGCCCCCAGATTTTCAACTGCAATTGCCCTTCTGCATTGCTCCTGTTTTGGGGTGTTTGGTGGCTGCGTCTCTATGTGTATCCATACATAGGGGGTATCATTTCATTCAGGGGGACTTGCAGATTGTTATTGAGCAGGTTTTTGGTAGTTACCATGGATAGTTAGGGAGAAATCTAGCTTTGTATATCTTTTTTCCTTTATTTCAGGCCAAGTCTCGGACTTCTACGAAGGACTGCGGCCACAATTCTCCGTGTAGAAAAGCGAGAATGGCATCTTTGAATAGCTGAAGAAGTGTACTTTTCGGTAATGTATGGTTTGTGGGGGTTATTTCACATTTTGGGGGTGTTTAGATGGAAAAACTGCAAGTAGTACACATAGAGCGCAGTCCCCAGATTTTCAACTGCAATTGCCCTTATGCATTGCTCCTGTTTTGGGGTGTTTGGTGGCTGCGTCTCTATGTGTATCCATACATATGGGGTATTGTTTTATTCATGAGAAGTTTGTCTTTCAAATTGTCTGTGGTTTCAACATTTATAACCGTGTTGTTTTGTCAGATTTACATTTGATCCTGCGTCTAAGTTTACATTTTAGAAAAAAACTAAAAATGCAACAAAAAAGCTCTAAATTTCATGATGCGCTGGTAAAATGTATTTCAATTTTGAGTAAAAAATACAGCACCCCTACAAACCTGAAGGTCTGTTGTTTCTAAAAATACCAAACTTGAAGGGATAATTTAAATTTACATATAAGTTATGCTGCATCAACTGTTACATGTGCTTATCTACTTTGTTCTGGTGTAAAATTCTAGAAAATGCTGATTTAGTTTGGGGGTTACTCCTGGACAAAAAAAGTGGGTTACTGATACATATTTGGTATCGTTGGACTTGGCAGGATCACGGCTTTTACAAACACAAAAAAAATGCTCGTAAAATCAACTTTTCTGTGGAAAAAAACTCAAGATATACTCAATTTTTTAATAATTTTATTTTTTTTTTACATATTTCACCCAAAATACACACTAAATCTCCAGAAAAGTTGCAAAATTACACTTGCATGTCAAAGTCCAATTTATAACGAAAAAAACAATATATAATTTTCCTAGTTTCATGGAGGTTTTCCTACAGAAAAACCTTGTTAAACTGAACAAGTACCAAATGCTTAAAAAACGTCTGGCATTTCGCGTACCAGAAATGTGAAATTCTGCTGGCACTTAAAGGGTTAAAAATCAGGCAAGACCATGATACGAATTAAAGGGGAAAATGAAAACTTGTCGTCAGTTTATCTGTAGCTCTACAGGTAAACTTTAATCAAACTGGGGATGTGGCTAGAAAAGGGAGGTCATATATAGAGTTGTTAATATTTAAAATAAAGATAACTGTTCATAAAGATAAACTGCTGCGTTAGAAATATACACACACATATATGTATATATATATATTTACAGTATATGCACATACATCTTCATACATAAAAGTAGTTTGAGCCTTGAATATTTAGCCTAAGAAGATATTCAGGTCCAGTTAACATACCAACTTGTTAAACATTAGTATAATGAATAGAGATTTTGCCGAACATAAGTTGTTATTCTGTTAATGAGGAACTATGTTTTTTGATATTTCATGTTCTAAATGGGGCAAAATTGAAAATGAAACTATCACATTCCACTTTCTGGTTCCTAAGAGCAAAGTAAAAAAAAACAGCAGAAAACTAAGAACCCATCTGTAAATATAGACCCCTCCCTTCCTCCCCAGTTACAACCTGTCATTTTTTTAGATAAAGAGCAGCTCAATATACAGGGGCTTCTCAATGCTGCTGATTTGTTTGACTTTGCTCATTGGTACCAGGAAATAGAATGTGACATTAGTTTCAGTTTTTCATTTAGCTAGTTTAGTGCAACAAATAACAAGGACCATAGATATTTCCTAATTAAAACAATATGCAAAAAGTTCAGTACCAATTTATTGCATGTTAAAAACAAGATGTATAGAGTCCCTTTAAAAGGAAAGGTTCACTTGAAGTTAATTTGTTAATTAAGTTATAGAATGTCCTATTCTTGCTATTCAGCCTCCAATACACCTGATTTCTAAGCAACCAATTAAAAAATAAGCTCCTGCTTTGAGGCCACTGTGAGCAGCATCCAAGGGGTTGGAGAGCAACATGTTTCTCACGAGCTACTGGTTGGGGATAACTGCTCTAGGCAAAACCACAGTCTAGCTCAAAGGGGCACTATTGCCCCTTAGTCCTTTCACACTTCTGCCTAGGGTTTTTAAAAATGACCCCTACTGTCTAGAGATTCATGACCCCTTCATACTTTTCAATTAAGGAGGCCTTCAACATAGTTCTAAGTCTAAGTAAGTGTATGACTAAACTATAACCTTTAAAAGAATTGTTCAGTAAAAAATAAAAACTGGGTATATAAAAATATTTTCTATATAGTTAGTTAGCCTAAAATGTAAAGTATAAAGACTGGAGTGATTGGATGTCTAACATAATAGCCAGAACTCTACTTGATTTACCTGATTTAAAGCTCTCTTGGTTTCCACTGATTGGTTACCGGGCAGCAGGTTAGGATCCTAATGGTTATAAAATAAAACACACAATGGTGGACTCTATTGGTATTGGTCCCACCCGACCTCTCCACACGACCCCCCCCCCCGTGACTACCCCGGGACTACTCCCAACCCCTGCTGGACCTGGTCAGGTGCTGTGCTTCCTCCAAATTACCTGCTTTCTGGTTGGCTGGTAGTAGATTAGGCAAGATGCATTACATGCTGGGTCTGCCCTGGTGCACGGCGATGACATCAATGGCGCATGTCAATTCCCCCCGAAGCCTGCTCGGGCTGCTCAGGAAAATTTTAAAGCAATATAAAAACAAACTGAAAAGCCCCATGGGCCCCTCAGCAATGTGGGGCCACTAGGCTATAGCCTAGGTTAGCCTAGGCATTAATCCGCCCCTGGATACTATAGTACCTATAGAACTATAGTTCTGGTCACAGTTCCCTTTTAAATCCCATGTGCCATACTCTCTATTCACTGTACCTCATCCCCCAATTCTCACTTGGATTTTTACATAAGTGGCTGCATCTTCTCTGCCTTATGCAGCTTTCTGTACAGCTCGTTTCCTCTTCAAAGTCCTGGTAGTGCTACATAGGGATTGGTTAGTCTGAAGGGTGAAATCTGAACTCCCCCTCCCGCCTATCCAATCACAATGCGGCTCTACCGGGACTAAACTTTAAAGAGGAAATGAGCACTACAGAAAGCTGCATAAGGCAGAAAAGATACAGAACTATAGCTTTGCCCTCATTAACTGCATATGAGTCTCAATGACAGCAGCAGGAGTGAGTAGAGCACGGCAGAGCCCCCTATAATATCCAAAACCCAACGGGCCTGGGACGACTGTCCCCCCCCTGCCCCCCCCCGATGGTAGCCCTGCCAGGCAGTAACCAATCAGTGACTTGAGGAAGGGCACATGACTCATAACTGTTGCTTTTAAATCCGAGCTGAATGCTGAGGATCAATTGCAAACTCACTGAACAGTTATGTCCCATGTGGTCCCCCTTAAAGTAGCTGACTAACTCAGAGTTAGAGAGCTGAAAAGCAGGAAGTAGTGTTCTGTTAGAAATCCATTCACTGCAGCCTTTATATATTACATTATTGGCTAACTAAATATATTAGAACATTTTTAATAATGCACAGCCTATCTATTTATCCAGTTCTAATTTTACACTGAACGGTTCCTTTAATTTATCAGCATTCAACCAAATTTGCCAGTGCTCACCGGGAACATTTTGCACAGTACAACATCATTACTATTAAATTATGTGTTGTGAGTCCTTTTTATTCCAAAGCACATTCCAAATGATATGCTCCTGCTTTATTGATGATAAAAGATATAATTATGTTGAAATTGTAGGACACAGAAGTTCAATTGTTGGTTCACAACTAGAAATTACTGCACATCTGACATCTGAATTCATTGTATTCAGTGTGTTATGTAAGGGACGAATGACCCTCAGAAGGTGATAAACAACAATTTTTCGCTTAAACAAGAAAGTAGCTTCTTTCTTCCCTATAAATCAGCACTTACATTTACACTGCCTGAAATGAACACAAAGAAGAAAAGTTCTCTGCCAGGTCTCACATTTGGCTCAATCCTGTGTCATGACCCAAAACAAGTAAAACTACTGAAATGAAGCCTTTGCTCATAAGAAAATCCCATACTCACACAAACTGCTTTATACTATAACACAAGATCAAAGATCACAGGAAAGGGTGACTTGTAATAAAGGATACCACTTATGTTTCCCTTTGTTCTTTATGGGTCATATAAAAGGTTAACTATGGTTTAAAATGTATAACAATCCTAAAGTGCAGGGCTTCTTAGTGCAGTAACATTCTAGTGTACTTTTGTTCAACATTGCTAAATACAGCTAGCTTCAACAGACAAACACCTTTTGGTTTTAACTGTGTTTGCTTAAAGGGATACTGTCATAGCAAAAAAAAAATTTCAAACTGAATCAGTTAAAAGTGCTGCTCCAGCAGAATTCTGCACTGAAATCCATTTCTCAAAAGAGCAAACAGATTTTTTTATATTCAATTTTGAAATCTGACATGGGGCTAGACATATTGTCAATTTCCCAGCTGCCCCAAGTCATGTGACTTGTGCTCTGATAAACTTCATTCACTCTTTACTGCTGTACTGCAAGTTGGAGTGATATCACCCCCCTCCCTCCCCCCCCCCCCAGCAGCCAAACAACAGAACAATGGGAAGGTAACCAGATAACAGCTCCCTAACACAAGATAACAGCTGCCTGGTAGATCTAAGAACAACACTCAATAGTAAAAACCCATGTCTCACTGAGACACATTCAGTTACATTGAGAAGGAAAAACAGCAGCCTGCCAGAAAGCATTTCTCTTCTAAAGTGCTGGCACAAGTCACATGACCAGGGGCAGCTGGGAAATTGACAAAATGTCTAGCCCCATGTCAGATTTCAAAATTGAATTAAAAAAAATCTGTTTGCTCTTTTGAGAAATGGATTTCAGTGCAGAATTCTGCTGGAGTAGCACTATTAACTGATGCATTTGAAAAAAACATGTTTTCCGATGACAGGATCCTTTTAAAGACTTTCGATATACAATATTATCTGTCAATACTCTTTACTTTGCATACACTGACATTCTTTTTTTCAGCATACCTGTTTTGGCCACCGAAAAAGGGTGTTTTTGTAGAAAATGTATTTGGCCTGACTCCAGGTTCCATCTATTATGATGAGAGCATTCGGGGGCTGAACATCTGCCAAGGACATTTCTTCCAAATTAGCAGCTTCAGCTCCAGGATAAAGGATGAAGGTGCCATGGTTCCTGCAAACAGTTGCTAGCTCTGGATATCTAAAAATAAAAATTTAAATGGATATTTTTGCAAGGCCATATCGATTTTCAAGTTTTCATGATCGCGTTACAAAAAATACATTGCCTGTGTTTTATCATATATTACTTAAAGTGATACCGACACATTCAAAAATGAAAATGTGCCTACTTTGTTGCACTTTTATAATCTATTTTTAGCATTATTACATTTGTTCAAGTCTTCTTTCATGGTAGCTGAAGGATAGGAGGGGGGGTTAATGCATGAAATGTATGAATACATATATTTCCATCTCCTTGTCTCTTTAAAAACAACTTCGACTTCAATACTTCGCCAAATTAAACATGCCGAAGTGCTACGTTTTTTGAAGTTGAAGTAAAATCGTTCGATGGTACGTTAAAATCGTTCAATTCAAAGTATTTAATCGCTCGATCAAACAAACGATTTTACTTTGACCGCAGAGTACACAAATTCGATGAAAAATTTTGAATTCGATATTCGAATTCGAAGTATTTTAATTCAATGGTCAAATTTCGAAGTATTTTTCACTGTAAAATTCGACCCTTGATAAATCTGCCCCTATGTGTAGGAATCACAAAATAGGTGCATGCAATATTACGCTCAAAAAATAAAAAAAGGTATTATATCAATGACATGTCCAGCAGATATTAGGGGAGCACTGTCCAGTCATATAAAAAATATATCAATAAGTCAGATGAGAACTCAGTTAGACGGTATGTACAAGGTGTGCCAACACTAGAAGGTCAACCTAGGAGTTTGATTGTTAATCAACGTCAAATGATGTCATAAATACATTTATAATAAACTTATTACATTCTGTGCACTAACCAAAATACTATTGATGACCCGGCATATTCCTCTAGGTAACAGAAGTTTATTTATTTATGACATCATTTGACGCTTGTGATTAGCAATTGTTGAGATAGTTGAGATGCTCGAGACAGACAGCACCCCCTAACATGTACTGGACATGTCATTGACACAAAAATTCTGGCACGTTGAAATTATTCGTACATCCATTGATTTTTATGCATTTTCATATAACCCATATTACCTCTTGGTAGCCTTTAATCTGTGACTTACTATATAATACAAAATAGCAGAATCCCAACATACACATCTCAGTATGGAACAGCAGACATTACAGAACTAAGATACATTTTCGTATTGTTTAGATCTGTAATGTTATAGTTTTGCCATTCATAAAAACACAGATGGAAACATGACTTAAGCAGCAGGAGAATCTTAAACTATGATTCCATCTCTGCAGCCTTCACCTTGTAATGTCTTATTAAGTCACAAATAAAATGACATTTAGAGGCAGATTTATCAAAGGTCAAAGTGAAATTTCGAAGTAAAAAACTTAGAATTTCAAAGTAATTTTGGGGTACTTTTGGGACCATCGAATTGACCAACTTCGATTCGAATTTGAAAAAACTTCGAAATTTAAGGATCAATTTTTTTTAAAATTACTGTCTCTTTAAAACTTGACTTCGACCATTCTGATTCTAGGGCAGCATCGGACCTCAACACAGCCATGTGTGGGAGACAAACTTTCTGTAATTTGGAGCTTTATGGATAACGGATCCTATTTCTGTATAACCAAAACAGAAAATCAAGGTCAATTATTAGGATATAAACTAATTTCTGGATATGTAGTTTTCGGAAAGTTTTACTTTAATGAAACATTTGTAATGTCCTTCTGATTTGTAAATATTATTGCTATTGAAAACCTTATTTGCCTGTACCTTTAAATTACCTGAACTGCAGATTCTGACTCGTGAAACAATGAAATGCAAAAAGGAGCATGACATGACTGATTAATTAAAACATTCACTTTGAACTTTGTGTCCTTTATCCGAGTCTGTTTTTTCCCATAGTTTAAACAAAGATTATCCACAGTGTTAATGCACATTATTATACCGAATCTCATTTAACAAAGAAATGCACTATTTATATGTGAGAATTCAAATTAAACATAGTCCAGTTGAAATTAGTTTCAATTTAACAAGCTATTTTCAATTCTCACTTATTACACTGCAAATTATTAAATAATTAAGAATTACTAAAAAAAAAAATGATGAACCTGGCTTTCTGCCAGGTTCTAATACATTCATAGGGGAAGTAAGAGAATTCAACATTAACCAAGCAAAGCTATTAATTGCTAAATGCTAATTAAGAAACAATGAATTCACCGAGGGCTTTTTCATTTAGGAAGAAACTGGTGGAACTAAAGCCTACATTTTTAACACTTAGGGGCCGATTCATCAAGAGTCGAATATCGAGGGTTAATTAACCCTCGATATTCGACTGGGAACTAAAATCGTTCGACTTCGAATATCGAAGTCGAACGATTTTGCGCAAATCCTGCGATCGATCGATCGAACGATTAAATCCTTCGAATCGAACGATTCGAAGGATTTTCATCCAACGATCGAAGGAAAATCCTTCGATCAAAAAATCACAGGCAAGCCTATGGGGACCTTCCCCATAGGCTAACATTGACTTCGGTAGCTTTTATCTACCGAAGTAGGTGGTCGAAGTATTTTTTAAAGAGACAGTACTTCAATTATCGAATGGTCGAATTCGATCGAATTTAACCAATTCGATGGTCGAAGTACCCAAAAAATACTTCGAAATTCGAAGTTTTTTTAATTCGAATCCTTCACTCGAGCTTCATGAATCGGCCCCTTAACCTAACCTGTGTCTTTTACTGATCAAGATTTATGAAGAGTTACACGTTCTGCAATAATATTTTTATATTTGGATGCATCTATAATTTTTTTACCACAAAAATAGAAGATAATGGGTTTCAAATGACCAAATCCCAACCTGTATCTCTATACAGGTACAAGGTATTTGTCTGTACAGTTACATGAAGTGACCAGACAATGGCACTTTTGTTACAATGGAGTGAAAGAACGAGGTACTGGCACACAGTAGCACTTGCAACAGGGGGTTAACCCCTATGTGTTTATTGTGACAAGCAATGGTTCACAATGTTTCGGAGGCCTGTTGTGAACAATTTGATTTTTTTCACAATTTTATCTAGTGTTTTCCAACAACATAATTTTTTTGATGAATAAGTTCAAATGGAGGATGGGTGTTTGGTCGAATTTGTTTTAATAAACTAAAACAAAAACCATGATAAACATGATCTTCTAGTAGACTTAAGGTATGAAGATCCAAATTATGGAAAGATTTGTTATCTGGAAAACCCCAGGCCCTGAGCATTCTGGATAACAGGTCTGTACTAATATTTTGTTTTAAGCATATGCCAAGTTGAAGGATATTAGCTAGGGTTCATTAAAGCTGCCGTCATAATGTAATTATAAAATAAAGTAATTTGAATAAGTCCATTTGAAGAAATTCAAGTAACGTAGTTTTTTGCACGTCAGGATTTCCATATTTCTAAAGAGTTATTAAATGTTTTTTTGAGAATTGCCAACACTACTAAGGAGACTACATATTTCAGCTTGAATAATTAAAAAGCAGCAACGTTTAAATGTCAAGTGAAACATCTAAGTGAAAGCAGAGAGCTGCAAAGTGAAAACAAGAAGGGGGTGATCACTAGAAGTGGGTAGAGAATTTTCAAATGAACAAACAGGGATATAATCAGGGAAAAAGCTACACTGTAGAACATTTCAGCAAAATGTCATCTCATGGAAGGCCATGACATGTAACAGAAGGCATGCTGAGTTTCAAGTATATCATGTATACCTCAGAATATGTTTTAATTAAATGAAACCATAAACACTTCCAGATGATCTAAAAAGCAAAGAATATGAGCTTCTCTCTTCCTCTTAAATATTTAAAATATATCTTAAGAGTACTACTAACTAATAAACTCAGGAATTTTCCTCCTGAAGCAGAACATTCCAATATACAGATACTGTATTTATACTGATATGCTTTTTTTTGGCATTTATATGGAAATGTATTCTTTGAGTTTATCCTTCTATCAAAGTTTCCTAATTAACAAGTATATTATGAGAGTATAAGGGTCAGGGCACACGCTCAGATTCGGGGAACTGCTTTGTGATCCAGCTTCAGGGTGACTTCGGAAAACAAAGCACTCCAAGTGCCATCCAGTTGGCAATTTACATTCTAGCCAGCGGGAGGCAGTTCGAGATTAGTCGCAGAAGCCGAAGAAGAGGATATTTGTTCCCGGGCGACTAATCTCCCTGAATCTGAGCGTGTGCCCTGACCTTAACTGTACAATATTTTCATAAGCCTTACCATACTGCTTGGTTGCAAAAAAGTCCACCAATCCACAAACAGATACAAAGGTTGGCAAACAAAAGTATTAAAGGACAAGGAAAGGCAAAAAAATAAAATCACATTTTTACTTTCTTTAATGAAAAAGAAACCTATCTCCAATATACTTTAATTAAAAAATGTGTACCGTTTTTATAAGAAACCTTGACTGTATGCAGTGAAATTCTCTCTTCATTTACTGCTGTGGATAGGAATTGTCAGACGGTCCCTAACTGCTGAGCAGGGAAACAATCATACTTATGAACAGCAGGGGGAGCCCCCGCCTTACTTACCAGCCATACAGAACTCAAGCAGCTTTGTTTATGACGATCCCTAAGCAGCCCAGACCACACTGAGCATGTGCACTTAGTCTTAGTCTTGCAAAGATGTTTAACAAAGTTAAAAGATGGTGACCCCCTGTAGCCAACTTTGAAAGCATAAATTATTTGTTTGATTAGGCTTGTGGTGCAGTAAGTTCATGTTTATATTTAGTATACAAAATACAGCATTTCTAGCCTTTTTCTATTTTAGACTTTCCTTGTCCTTTAAGAGACAATGTAATCACAATAAGACATGTTAAACGTATTCAGTAGTATACAGTAGTTAACTGTACTATCTGTAGTTTACTCTGAGAAACAATGAAGAGGGTAAGATGTTTTAAGATAAGTTTTATATGTATTAAAAATAACACATGTGTATATTAGAATGGTGGACCACCTTTGCTAAAATTACCATACCAATGTACATTACGGGGGTTATTTATTAAAGTCCGAATGCCAAGAAATTTAAAAATCCAAGCTTTTTTTACTATAAAATCAGATTTTTTTTTTGTGGAAAAAAAACCTCACATTTTTTGAGATGTATTATACCACGAGGCTACAAAAAGTCTGAATCCAAAAATCCCTCATCACAGACCTTCCGAGGTTGTATATAAGTCAATGGGAAAGGTACATATACTTTTTGGAAGTTTCCTGGAATTAACCCGAAAATTCTACTATTTCTGGCTTTTTAGGCAAAAATCTGAAAAATTCGACTTTTTCGGGAATAGGCCTCAAAAAAATCATGCAATTATGGAAAAAAATCCAAAAAATCGTACGATTAGTATTTTCTGTTAGATTTTATTGAGTTTTCACCCTATCCGATTAAGGTGGATTTTCATTTTGTCTGACTTTTTTTTTTAATAAAATATTCAAAAAAATGTGGATTTTGATAAATAACCCCCAAAGGTTTCAAATGCAGTATATCTCCTAGATCTGAAATGATGACTTTAGTTTTAATAAAACAATAGCCATAGTTAGTAGGGGACAGATTTGTCTACAAATCAAGCTGGCATTTTTATTAAAGAAAAAAATGTGAAAAGTCACCGGAAGAAGCTGATTAGGTTGTATTCTTTAATAACGTTATTCACACATTTCTATACAATAATAACTTTATTAACAAATTTACTAAAACACTGAACGATGCAATTTTTACCAGCATACAAAAACTGTGAAAAGTCACTGGCAGATTGTTTGTGTTTTTCATTTTCAAGCTCACATTTTTTTTCTCAAACTAAACCACCCTAACTAAAGTTATAATAAGCCTAAAAAACACTTAGGGGCAGTTTTACTAAGGTTCGAGTGAATTTTCGAAGTACAAAAAGTTCGAATTTCAAAGTAATTTTTTGGATACTTCGACTATCGAATAGGATACTACGACTTCGAATTTACTTCGACTTCGATTCGAAGTAAAAATCGTTTGAATATTCGACCATTCGATCATCAAAGTACTGTCTCTTTAAAAAAACGTTGACTTCAATAATTCGCAAATTAAACCGGCCGAATTGCTATGTTAGCCTATGGGGACCTTCTACAAACTTTTACACATCGAATAAAAATCCTTCGATCGTACGCTTTAATCAATTCAATTCGAACGATTTAATCGTTTTTATTCGATCGTAGGATTGCCAAATTCGGTGAAAAAACTTTGAATTTGATATTCGAATTCGAAGTTTTTCAATTCGATGGTCGAATTTCGAAGTTTTTTGTACTTCGAATTTCGACCCTTGATAAATCTGCCCCTTAAAATACTAAAGAACATGTATTTAAATAAAGCATACTTTATGTTAATTTGAAGAAAATGTTAAAAGAAATGAAAAGCAAGTGATAACAGAATAGGAATAAAAAATTGTGGGTGCTGACTCAAGGAGAGTGAACATGAACGTTTCCCATAGACCCTACTCACCTCTGCTGGATGTTGGACAATGTACAAGCTAGTGGAAACAGCAATAAATATCTCTAAATATCACTAGTAGATTACAAAAATGAGTGGCCTAAATAAATATTATTTTTATATTATTAATATTTTTCTACCTGAAAGAAAACATTACATACACCACATATTGTAAACAGAGAATTCAGTGCTTTAGCTGAACACTTGTACTATACAATACCTATGCTGCATAGTTTAATGATATGCTGCAACAAAATAGAACCTGGTAATTCTTTGCACAGACAGGAATATGCTTTATGCATCTACAACCATAGAACTGCACAAGGACAAAAATGGCAATTAAAAGGAATCTTTAAAAATGTTTTATTCAGTAATGAACTCATTCTTCTATACTGGTAAAAACGAATTACAGTTGCGTTTTACAGTAAAAGTCACACTGCAGTTGAATACAGATGAAATATTAGGACACGCAAAGTTACAAGAACAAGCTGATGCACGATGGTGATTGTAAAGCAAAGGAAATTGTTTCGCCAGGCATGACATTTTGTGATTTAAATCTCATTTCCAAGCGTGTCTGTAAGGTCAATAAGAGAGACCAAACAGGAAGATAGAATCAACAATTACAGACTTGCCCCAGTGTTATTTCTGAATGCTTTAAAATGCAGTAAACCTTAGTGGATTTTTTTTCTGCGGACATAAATCAATTCATCAGCAAGATATATATAGTAAAATTTGTCAAATAAAACCTAACCTAACCTAACAAATTATTCATACAGTCTGAATAATGTAGTGTGGATATGGACAATTCAGAAATATAGATGAAGTGTGCAGGTCGTTAACCTGTAGACAGACCGGAGTCCTATGGGCACATTCACTAAAGGACGAATTTTCACCAGGGGCAGCTTTGCACCCCTCGCACCACTTTGCCAGGAGTAAAAGTGCTATGAATGCGTTCATTCACTAGAATGCAAAGTTTTGTCCCAGGCGTCAAATGCTGGTGACTTTTCACTAGCATCGCTTTGGCTGTGCAAGCATTTCATAGCGAACATGCACTAGCGTTTATTTGTGCCTACCCAGAAATCCTGCTTACAAAACAAAGGAAAAGTCGCCAGCTTTTCTTGAACTTTAATGCATTTTCGGCACACAGGATATGATGTAAGTGACAGAAGATTGAGGAAGATGTAACTTCTTTTTAGCACTTCGCCTGGTCTGAGGTGACAAAGTCAACTCTGGCAAAAGAGGTAACGTTCAGTAAAATCCGCACTTTAGTGAATTTGCGGAGTAACGATCGTTCGACAGAGCGAAATTGGCGCCTGCATCTGTTAGTGAATTGACAATGGCCCTGTAGGTGGTTATGCTGCCGAAAAGTCGCTAGCGCTAGCCACTTCACCCTTTTGTGAATCTGCCCCTTAGTGTTAATGCAATATATGAGCCAGAGAATTCTATTAGATAATTGAAATTTCTGTTAGACAATAACCATCATGAAGCACCTGATTTGTATTTTTACTAAAAGTGTAACATAGTGAAAAGTGGATTTCCAAGAAAATGTCACCTTTGACTTTCAGCTCAAATTGTATTAACCCACAGTACCTTATCAATCTATATTTAGAGGTTAGCCATTCTTGAAAATAAAATCCATACAAATCTATTTCTCTAGCTTATTTATGGTTTTGTTCCCATCCATAAATGTCTCCTTCAAAATAGGACTAAATAATTAAACTACAGTATAACCTCTATTTTACATGGAACCAGAAAAAAATGGTATAAATTCCAGGAAAATACAAAATCAAAGTATTAGATATAATTTATAGGTGGGACCACTAGTGATGGGCGAATTTATTCGCCAGGCACAAACTTGCGGCAAATTTGCGCGATTTGCCACCGGCGAATAAATTTACAAAAAGACAGCGAAAATTCGCCGCGTCAAAAAAAATGTCATCGGCGTCCAAAAAAACGGATGCCAGTATCAAAAAACAGACAGCGGCGTCAAAAAACGGACGTCAGCATCAAAAACAAGACGCTGGCGCCATTTCACAAATTTTTCACCGTTTCGCGAATTTCGCGGTAAATTCCCGAATTCGCCCATCACAAGGGACCACAAATAACTATATAAAATGAGGGAAAACTGAAAATCAGGGGGTGTAAAACTGAGGTTTCGCTGTACAAAATTTATATTAACCCATGCACGTATATGTTCATAGTGCTGTGCTTACTACTTCTGTATATATGTTTAGATTTTCTAATTCATTTTCTAATTAAATAATTCTAATTCATTATTGCAAAATAAATTAGGAAGGGTCTTTATCTGTCAGTATTTGTTCTTGTATAAATAAGTTGCCTGGTTCATTGGGTTAAACATATAGAGCAATATAACACGTTTTTAAAAATGAAAGTCAACCACAAACTGACGTGCATGAACGTTTAAATGCCAATGTCAACGCAGTGAACCAATAAAGAACAAGGTAAATTAATTATAAAGAATAAACTATTAAAATATAAAATCACATCGTTTCAAGTTTGCCTGGGAACATATCAACAATAGTTGAGTATGGTGCACGCTGCAGTGAATAAAACCCTTCAGATCTGGGAACAAATTTCCCACACAGAAATCACAGAACTGGACTAGCCATACTATTATGCAAATTACTGGCCTTTGTGCTTTTGTACCAAAGTCGAGTAGAGTATGCAAGTTCCCTGCAAAGCTGAACACAAGCTACTGGTGTCAGCGACTTCTTGCTTTATCCTCATTCTATAATAACAATTGAGAAAGGACTTCACGTAGTTCCAGAGGCTATTTTACAAAATAACCATATTTCTGCTGTGAATCAGGAAGCACCCCAGTTTAAATTAGCAGAATTCATTAAAAGGGAGTAAAATCTTGTTTTGAAAAAATAGGCCTATTATAATTTGTCAGCTCCAGGCCACAATTAGTACATTATTGCTGAGCAGCAAGAAAGATATGCATTATTTTAAGACATTGACATGAATCGCTGAATTGGATTGGCACAGAGGCCACAAAGAACTGAAACAAGCAGCCTTGTTGAGGCACATAGTTACATAGTTACATAGTTAAATTGGGTTGAAAAAAGACAAAGTCCATCAAGTCCAACCCCTCCAAATGAAAACCCAGCATCCATACACACACCCCTCCCTACTTTTAATTAAATTCTATATACCCATACCTATACTAACTATAGAGCTTAGTATCACAATAGCCTTTGATATTTTGTCTGTCCAAAAAATCATCCAAGCCATTCTTAAAGGCATTAACTGAATCGGCCATCACAACATCCCCCGGCAGTGCATTCCACAACCTCACTGTCCTGACTGTGAAGAACCCCCTACCAGGGGCGCTCCACCAATGAGGCAAGTTGAGCCACTCGCCTCAGGCGGCAGCGCCCCCCTGGTTGCCAGGGGCGGCAAAAATGCCGCTCCTGGTAACTAAGAGCCGAATTTCCGGTTTTCAAACCGGAAATTCGGCTCTTCTAGTGCAGAGAGCGCTATTGCGCTCTCTGCATTAAGCATCGCAGACCGCCCCTGCCCTCTCCGGCGCTATAAAGGTTAGTGCCGTGGGGAGGGGTGGGGGCGGCGAAATAATGCCGCCTCAGGCGGCATTATAGCAAGAATCGCCCCAGCCCCCTACGTTGCTTCAAATGAAAGTTCTTTTCTTCTAGTCTAAAGGGGTGGCCTCTGGTACAGTGATCCACTTTATGGGTAAAAAGGTCCCCTGCTCTTTGTCTATAATGTCCTCTAATGTACTTGTAAAGTCGAATCATGTCCCCTCACAAGCGCCTTTTTTCCAGAGAAAACAACCCCAACCTTGACAGTCTACCCTCATAATTTAAGTCTTCCATCCCTCTAACTAGTTTAGTTGCACTTAGTCTCTGCACTCTCTCCAGCTCATTTATACCCCTCTTAAGGACTGGAGTCCAAAACTGCACTGCATACTCCAGATGAGGCCTTACCAGGGACCTATAAAGAGGCATGCGCTATGCATGACATTGCTGCACTCTCAGCCCGAACTTTTGGTTGGGGATAATATTTTTGCCCAACAGGTGCCCCATAACATTTAAGACTTTAATCTGGTTTATGGAGTTTACTGATTTTTTGTGAAGATAATTTGATTACTTTGTAATCTCTGAAGAATATCTGTCTTAAAATTATACCAATGCTTTGGGGGGGGAGCAATGTTCAATGGTAAAGAAGCTCAAACTTGAGTCCAACTAACTATGGGGTTTTTAAAGGTCTTAAGTACAGTAAACTTAAGCAAGAAAAGCATACAAAATATCACTCTCTGTATCTAACGTTTGTAAAAATACCAATACATTTATTTTACTATACCATGCCTTTCTCAAGTACACTGAGGTTAACTGAAGAACCTGATTCATTGCCTAATAAAAGGATAATTACTATTCACAATTTGCCACAACCCTGACCTTTCACACAACAAGACATTTTAACATCTAATATCAACATTCTAATTTGCTCTATTCAAATATTTAAGATTATTTCACAATATACCCTAAAGAAGTTCTTTTAAGTCATTGTTAGCAATACATCCAGTGTGGGTGTAGTTTCTTCACTCCACCAAAAGGTTCATTTTACTCTCATGTACCAATTAATCTATTCAGCACCTTATATTATTATTATTATTATTATTATTATTGTTATTATTAACACAAATTTGGAAAACACCAACATGTTCCACTTTGCTGTACAATAAATTGTTGTGTACACTGAACATACAAATTATTTACAAAAGTACTGTACAATCATAAGTGATAAAAGAGGTGGAGAGCCCTGCTCAATAGGGCTTACAAAATGTATCTCCAGGATTCGATAGACAAAAATTAATTTGAAAAACTGTATAGGTATGGGATCCATTATCCGGAAACCCGTTATACAGAATGCTCCGAATTACAGAAAGGCCGTCTCCTATAGACTCTATTATAATAAAATAATCCAAATTTTTAAAAGTGTTTTGCTTTTTCTCTGATTTTACTTGTACTTGATCCAAACTAAGGTATAACTAATCCTTATTGGAATCAAAAACAGCTTATTGGGGTAATTTAATGTTTACATGATTTTCTAGTAGACTTAAGGTATGAAGATCCAAATTACAGAAAGATCCGTTATCCAGAAACCCCCAGGTTCCGAGCATTCTAGATAACAGGTATACCTATACCTGTACAGGTAATCAAAACTAAATCGAAAGAAAAAGTCAGTTTATATGATGTAATATCCATTTAGCATCCATGTATTGTGCTGTAAAGTTTAGGATGCAAAATGTGCACTTTTAATTAAAACAGGTTGATTTTAGAGTTTTTATATCTTATTATACAGATATCATATACACAGCTCTTTGAATTCTTTGGCAAGAAGAACCTAAAGCCAAGTCCAAATAAACATGTCCAAGTAAACAAATTAAACTTATAATCAACTTCCTCATCATCATTTTGTATCAGCCAGGATGCAATTTGTGATGATAATTTCTTTTTCACTTCAGGAAAAATGTTTTTTTTTCTTTTTACTTGGCCAATTAATTTATATGTCTCAACGTAGCAGAAATGTATAGTCTTTGCATGCCTAAATAGTAAAACGCCAGCAGATCTGGAACACAAAAAAAATGAAGACATGGTTTATACCTGAATGAGGATCTAAGCAGCACTCAAAGTACTTGTATTTTTATGAAAAGGATTCCGCCCAGCTATTCGAGTGGCTTTCAGTTGCACGTTGTGGCTTACATTTTCATCATATAAGAACCTTCTTGAATAAAGATATGATGAGAATGACAAGGAAGAGCCCAAACTGACTTTTAAGAGGATGCGAACTGGAACAGCACAATGGTGATAAATTATGCAACACAAAGAAAAAAGGCAAAATGCTTTCATCTCAGCTCTAGTGCACAGAGAATACCCACCGAGCAGCTACTGTATTGCTACTGATGTATGCTCTCCTGTCAGTGCACATCTTCTTCACTGTGCGCCGCAGACACCTTATTTACATTTGTAAAGTTGAGGCGCTTGTTTTTCTGTTATTATCTCCTTGCAGCTGTGTCACGTACATTGCTTTTTCCCATTCTGTATTAATTGTGCTTTCTGATGAATTGCAACGTACCAAAGTATTTCTGACAATGTTTGACAGGGCACAACATGCAATCTACAAACAAATCAGAACTCGGAAATGTTCCAACTTCAGAATTCTTCTTCCTGCTCAAAATAAGGACACATTTAAATGTACCTTCCTTATTCTTTATTCACCAAAACCCATAGCCAAGATGTCTTCTACATCTCACCAGACAATATGGAAGAGTTTGTGGCACAATACAGCAGACCTTGGTTTCTAGTTGAATGCTTTTTTCCTAGCTTTGTACTGAAAATCCCCTCTAACAGCTCTAGTGCTAAAGGCTTCTTTGCAGAAGCCTCTGAAAAGGGTGAACAGAGGCTCACAAGTAGCACTAAAATTCCATACCAAGACACTGGGAAACTTTGTAAGGATTCAGGTCACTTGAATAGAGCCTGTTAATCCAGAGGTTGTAGAATCTGCTGCTTCCAACTATGAACATTTCTAAAGGAGAACTACTTCAGGTTGAAGTAATAATCCACATAAAGGACAAGGAAAGTCTAAAATAGAATAAGGCTAGAAATGCTGTATTTTGTATACTAAACATAAACATGAACTTACTGCACCACAAGCCTAATCAAACAAATAATTTATGCTTTCAAAGTTGGCTACAGGGGTTCACCATCTTATAAATTTGTTAAACATCTTTGCAAGACTAAGACTAAGTGCACATGTCACAAACAGTAGATATATACACGGTGGAGAGTATGGCCGGTCCTATAGCTGTCTCACTGGTGCTCCGTCCCAGCACCAAATTTTAGTAATATAATTTCACAGAAGTTGAGAACAAACAGGACGCTGAAGCAGAGTTACTGCTGGTGTGCAAATTTATAATCCACACAACATGTTTCGGACAACATACAGATGCAGCCACTTTGGTTTGTCTGTTTGACACAGAATAACTAAACACAGATATCCCATTTATCTCATTTAACACAGAAAACTGCGTCACAACATCCCATCTAATTAAAGCATTCACCATTGTTCACAATGGTGCTTTGGTATGCTAATGGAAAGGTTAAATGCATTAAATGAGTTAAGATGACTTTAGATAACGCAGTTTCTTCAATTAACCATGAGTCATGACGCATTTATCTCACAAATCCAAGTGGCTTCATCTGTATGCCCTTTTTCAAGGGCATATGAAAAAGGGCATATGTTGTCCGAAACATGTTGTGTGGATAATAAATTTGCACACCAGCAGTAACTCTGCTTCAGCATCCTGTTTGTTCTCAACTTCTGTGAAATTATATTACTAAGTGCACATGCTCAGTGTGGTCTGGGCTGCTTAGGGATTGTCATAAACAAAGCTGCTTGAGTTCTGCATGGCTGGTAAGTAAGGAGGGGGCTCCCCCTGCTGTTCATAAGTATGATTGTTTCCCTGCTCAGCAGTTATGGACCGTCTGACAATTCCTATCCACAGCAGTAAATGAAGGGAGAATTTCACTGCATACAGTCAGGTTTCTTATAAAAACGGTACACATTTTTTAATTAAAGTATATTGGAGATAGGTTTCTTTTTCATTAAAGAAATTAAAAATGTGATTTTATTTTTTTGCCTTTCCCTGTCCTTTAAGGGCAGAGACACAAGGTCAGATTCGGGGAGATTAGTCGCCCGGTGACAAATCATCTTCTTCTTCTGAACTGCCTTCCAACCAGCTCATGAGGAAACTTTGGGCGACTTCGGAAGCGGGAAGGCAGCAGAAGGCAGTTTGGAGAGATAAGTCACCCCAAAGAAGAGGAGATTTGTCACCGGGCAACTAATCTCCCCAAATCTGACAGTGTGTCTTTGCCCTAAAGGGTACAAAAATCCAAGTTTTTTTGGTGCTAAAACTTATGCATTCGAATTAGAGCTGCCCATGCTCACATTTTGGAAATTTATTAAGCACAAAAAACTTGAAAAACTTACTGTAAAAGTTGAAAAACTCGAGAGTTTATGTAGAAGTCAATGGATATTATTCTAGCAAAATGAAAGCAATTTGTTTCAAGTTTTCAAGGTTTTTTTTTCTAAATATTTTGTTAACGTTTGTAGACCATTTGGTAGGTTTTCAAGTTTATTCCAACTTAAATTAGAATTTTAATAAATAAATAAGCCTCTATGTGTTTTGTGGTTAATACTAAGAATTGTACTCATATTTTGTTTTCCGCCACTTACTTTAAGCACTCCTTCGGTAAAGATTTGCCTATACAGGTATGCTCAGGACCTGGAGTTTTCCAGATATGGGATCTTTTTTTGTCATTTAGATCTCCTTACCTTAAATCTACTTTAAAAAATCATTTAAACATTAATAAGCCCAACATGATTGTTTTGCTTCTAATAAGGATTGATTATATTCTAGCTTGGCTCAAGTACAAGGTACTGTTTTATTGTTAGAGAAAATTTTGAATAATTTAATTAAAATAGAATCTATGGGAGATGGCATTCCTGTAATTCTTTCTGGATAAAGGGCTTTCGGATAATGGATCCCATACCTTTATATTCAAATCTGCTTCTGCTACTTTACAGCACTCTCCTTGATCTCCTTCAAAATAACTTGCCTGTGCTACTGAAAATGTAGACATTTACTTAAAAATTCAGCTCTTCCCATGCTGCTTACTAACTGCCCCACTTGATTGCTCATGTGCACTGTGTAAGAAGTTCTTAGCTATGTTTTATAATCAAAAGATCAATGAAGATTACTAAACTGCGAATGCAAAAATCACAAAAAAATTGTGATTTTTTTTACAAAATGAGACTTTTAAAAAAGAATACAAATTTTTTTGAATTTATTAAACCCCGAGGATGGAAAAGTCCGAATCGGAAAATCCAGCATCTCAGACCTGTCGAGGTTGCATATAAGTCAATGGGAGAAGTGAGATGTGCGCTGGGTTTTTGGCAGTACCCCGAAGTTTTCTGAGTTTTCGGGCAAAATTCTGAGTTTTCGGGTGAAAATCCAAAAACATCTTGAAAATCAGATGAAAAATCAGAAAAAACTGTGAAAATCTGATTTTTCATGATTTTTTCCCGCAAACAAAATTGATGTGCGGTCATAGGATCATTTATGCAGAATGCTTAGGACCTGGACATTAAATAAGCACAATAGGATTGTTTTACCACCAACGTGGATTTGCATTAGCTTGGCTGGGATCAAGTACAAGATACTGTTTTATTAATCCAGAGAAAATAAATCATACTGAAAGTATGTCAGACTGTGGTCTCCTTAAAATGCTAAAAAGAATATATACTGAATCACTGAAATATTCCAGCATCTGTTTCATGGAGAATAAGTTAGAGATGTCAGCACACATTAAAAACAAGTTCCATAGAAATGCACTTAACTTTATTCAGAAGTAACTCTTTCTGACACAGTATCAAATCTCAGTACTGTAAAGCTCATTATACACACACACACACATATATATATATATATATATATATATATATATATATATATATACACACACACAATGCCAGATGTAGTTCTGAAATAGGCAGTTTTATTTGGATATGGGAGTGCTGCTATCTATTTTTAGACCCTGACCCCGAAGGCTACCTGGCGCTTAACAAAGAGGTGAAAGGGTTAAACAACTATTAAAATGTGAGGCAAATTGAATTAGAAAGCTTGGTACCATGATGACCGGTGGTTTGAATAAGGAATATGAACTATATCCTCTGTTATAAATATGGCGTTTTAAACTTTTTAAACTGATTTTAATATGATACATTACTTTGCTTATCTTCTAGTGACTACTAGATACTATTGAAGCAACAAAAGCTAAGTTAGTCTTTATGTTACAAAGAAGTGAACTTTAATTTTGTATTGAATGAAGTAAGTGTATTTTGTTACAAATTGTTGTTATAATGCTTCAAACACACTATTTTGATACATTGTATTAGTCATAACCACTAGGGGGCATTGTTAATGTGGGTATTTAAGGAAGTTACATTTTGCAGTTGTATACTTATATGTCAGCTTCAAAAAGGACCAGGAGGTCCGAAACGTTGCTGTGCCAGATGTAATTCTGAAATAAAGGCGGTTTTATTTGGATATGGGAGTGCTGCTATCTATTTTTGATGTTGTTTGAAGGATGTGAAGGTGAACACATTAATTGGCGTGCACCCCTTAAAGTAAGCCTTTACAGATTTTAATGCTGACCGTGACAGGTTGGTTGGATTTATGGACAGTATTTCATACTGTATATATTTTATATTTATATCTATTGCACTTATACCATAATTTGGATGCATCTTCTACATAAAAAACGAATAGTGTTTATATAAGGGGATGCCCATGTTTTGCAAAGTCCTACTAACGGACAAGACTTTTTTCTCCCGCAAACACTTCCAATTACATCACTTTAAGGGGCAGATTTATCAAAGGTCGAAGTGAATTTTAGAATGAAAAAACTTCGAATTTCGAAGTAATTTTTGGGTACTTCGACCATCGAATAGGTCATATTCGACTTCGATTTTGAAGTGAAAATACTTCACAAATTCGACCATTCGAAAATCAAAGTACTGTCTCTTTAAAAAACTTCGACTTCGACACTTTGCAACCTTAAACCTGCCGAATTGCTATGTTAGCCTATGGGGAACTCCTAGAACCTATAGCCAGTATTTGGCTAAGTTTTGAGAAGTCAAAGGATTTTTTTGTTAAATAGTACGATTAAATCGTACGATCGTACAATTCGAAGTACGATCATACGAACATAAAAATCCTTCGACTTCGACTTTGAATGTCGGACTACCCTATTCGATGGTCGAATTTCGAATTTTTTCACTTCGAAATTCGACCTTTGATAAATCTGCCCCTAACAGTATGCAGTTTCCCCTTAAGACTTACCCCTTTAATGGCTAAAAAATATCCTTATACTCTAAAATATAATAAAGAGATGAAGTCTTCTTGCATTTTGAGAAAGCCAGTGGCAAATAAGTATCAGCGCAATTAAATTGGGATTAAATAACATTGTATTATTCTATTATTGTATTTAAATATAATCTGCAGATGCTGACATATTTGGCAGGTATTAGCAGGCTTATGTGTGTTTTGTTGTTTTTTTTGCTCAGTTGTTCTTTATGTGAATAATTCTGATTTCTACCTAGTATTTATTTCTTTAGGTTATTTAGTCTCCTAAATACATCTGCAGGGACAGCAACAATTGAGACAGCAGCACATCAGATTGCTTTATATGATGTAGGGAAACACAAAAGTGGATCCCAAATCCCATAACAGGTTTTTTTTTTATATAATTTCCATCTGCAGGTCTGCATTTAGTCATGTACAGTTGAACTAAACATGAAATGTCAAAGGAGAAAGTAGAGTAAAGCAGCGCTGTATGGTGGTCTCTGAAACTGCACTGTATAAAGAACTGCTCACAGTACATGAGAGGGAGGGGAAGAGTACATGAGCACTTTTAAGTTTACCATCAAATGAATGTGTTTAAATTGTGGTAAGACTGCAGTGTATCTCCAGGAAGCATTATACTGTTGCTTGATTGAGGCAGCCCTCCTACTCAGCAAGATTCTGATATTCTATTGATCAGAAGAATGAAATCATAATTCAGCTGATGGTTAAACTGAGTCTGTATTTATGGAAAATGTCAACCTACACTACTAAACGGCCATCTGTGTATTCATTAATTCCTTGAAACCAGTGCCTTGTTTTTCTTTAATTTGCAAATCTTTTTTCTTATTATCAAATATCTGAATGTTCAGTTACAGGTAACCAGAAAGTGAGACTTTGTCATTCCCCTCCTTCAGTGAGTACACATCTCATTTATGCTTTCATGAAATTAAGAAATAAAGCTCTCCCGTGTGAACTTTTATCTGTGTTACAAACTTTATTGTAATGAAATAATGACTATTCGGGGGAGAACACAGGTCTACACTTTGAAGGGATTAACAAACAAAGTAATGCAGAATGGAGACAAGTAAAAATATTGGAAGCTTTACAAGGTCAGTGCACAGTAGAACATCAAAAACACACTTCAGTTGAACGTTAGAGGTTAGTGTATTCAAACTCTTGTTAAAAAACAGGAATTGTGTTGGACATGCATCACTATCCTTTCCTTAAAGGGGAATTATAACAGATATGAAAATGTGTTATGTGCTTCATTTCATGCATATACTTTCTTAATATAGTTTAACATTTATGTAAAAATCTAGTCATTCCCCCCTCTCAACAATCTGTCTCTCTACATGCAGAAGTAGACGGAGTCAGATTTTGATTTACAGGTCAGATACACTGGTGGTAGCAATGTGTTGATTGATAAAAAGTCAACCCACACCAAACCCTAACCCGGTGCCTTGGTATTTATCAACCCACATTTGATCTGCTCTGATGTCATGGAAGGGGCGGGGCATGCAGATTCATGTCTGTAAAAAGCAGAGGAGGAAGCGGGGAATTGTAAAGTCGTGGGCAGGGTGGGGGCATGGTAAAGTTCAGACAAAACCCACCCAAGGCTCACAAAAATTGTGTGGAAGCCAGCCCAAACCTGCTCAATCCATATATTTATGCAATGTAAACCATAATTTAAATAATGTAAACCACAGCTTTGATTGTTCATAATACCACCAGTCCTACTTCCAAATAGGCTCCTTGATGAATAAATTAAAGGGGATGGCTGGCAAGCACTTTGATTTCAGCAGGTTGCCTAGAACTGCTGACAAAGACAATTTGTTGAACTGGGGCTAATATCTCTAAAAACATCAGAAAAAGTAATGCATGTGCATTGGAAAGAACACAGAGCACTTTATAAAACACTTTATAGCGCAAATACAAGTCCTCTGCACTCAACCCATTATTAATATATATTTAAGACAGAGACAGTATGCAGTATGCATTTTGTGCATACTGCTACTAAAAAATGCTTTACCTTTAAACAAAACAGGGATTGTTTGTCCATATATTGCAATATATTTAAGCTGGCCAACTACGTCAAAGTCATCTCTAGTGACGGGCGAATTTCTCCTGTTTCCCTCAGAATTCGCAAAATGGTGAAAAATTTGCTGGAAAATCGTGAAATCTAAAAGTTTCTCCAAAAAAACCTTGAAATTCAAACGTTTTCACAAAAAAATTGCAGAATTCAAAAGTTTTTACAAAAAAATAGAGAAAATCGAAACATTTTCACGAAAAATTGTGAAAATCGCAAATTGACATCCGCGTCCAAACTGACGCTGGCATTAAAGTGAATGGGCGTCCAAATAGTGTTGACTTTGATGCCAGCGACTTTATAGAAGTCTGTTTTAGTTACTTTCCATGTGGGTTAATACCACCAATAAGACCCTTTTCTCAGGGGTAAGCCCTCGCAGCAGGGTGGATGCAGGGTGTAGTGCAACTGTAATAGTGTGCAATGCACAATAGATTGGGCGCCAGTAGTTTTATTTTGCTTAAACCATAAACTGAGTTTATTAATCAAAACCAGAGTTCACAATAGAGTATGGAACATAGAATAACACATAGATCCACCAATTTAACAAGATATACTCACTGTACCAAACATAGAATGACTCTCTGCAAAGTAGAGAGTACACGGTAGAGACTTAAGTAGCTTGTGAGAAGGTATTTCCCCAATCTTCAGGATTACCTTAGGTGGAACTCAGAAGACTACGTACTCCCCTGAATCTAGCACTTAGGCCCTACTATGGGGTCAGTTATACCAGGGATCTTAATCCCTCTAATATCCTCGTCGGAACTTTGAGCTGCTCAACTACATACCCTATCTATCACTCCTAGAGTGATCTATAAAAGGGTATAACTATCACTTCACTAGAATCAGACTGAGTTCCACCACCCCTAACCTTTGCTGCATAACAGAGGAAAGGTTCAGCAGCAATGGACACTGACCTCATGGTTTGCAAGCCTTTTATACTATGCCACAGTGCCATCTAGCATCCACTGTGAGAACTGCAGGGATTACATAAGCACAAAGCACATACGGACCCACTTAGGCATCCATATCACTAAGGATATGCCTGTCTATAAAGGATAAGGGTGTCTAAGTTTTCACATCCCTACACCTGCAACTTACTTGCTGCTTTCAAAGTAAAATTCCCAAACTTGGTTTCCCTTTTATTAGACACCAGTGGGATCACCTGATTATAGCTGGGAAGGGTGGGGGCTACAACGTGGAGCTGGTCACTGCTCCTTTATAAACTATAACAAACGGTAAAGTTGTGCTCACCAATAATTAAAAAAAAATATATATATATATTATATATATACATATATATACATATATATATATATATATATGCATTCACGGCACTTCAGCAAATTGAAACAATATAGTAGAAAAACTTTATTCCTCCATAGTTACATCTACGCGTTTCAATTCACAGGGAATCATCATCGGGATATATATATATATATATATATATATATATATATATATATATATATATATATATATATATATATATATATATATATATATATATATACACATGTATCCATCAGCAGCTGCACTTTAATCCGGATTTTCTGTGTTACTGTGGGTGCTGGATCAAATCTTTAATGTATAATTCTTCATTGCACTCCAAATTTTTAGTGAATTATGTTGTCACCTTTATTGCATGAATCTAGTGTCCAATGTTTCGGCCCCCCTTTGGGCCTTTTTCAAGGATAAATGCATACAATTCTAACAGTGTATTTATACCATCACTCCCCCAGTGTTTTTGGTGCCAAACATGACATCATACATTCCAAATCATTTGTCCATTTCAACAAGACATTGTAAAAAAATATACTTTCTCACCGCATGGTGACACTGTTGTGCAGTGTAATTGAAAGCAGTACATTTAGATACAATTTCTGCCAAGGCACCTGTGAAATTTGTAAAAATTATATTCTTAGTAACATATGTATCAGTGTTATCTCTATAGTTGAAAATTTTCAAAAATAATAGAAACATTGTAATAAAAACAATTTAAACAATGAACTTGTACTGTATATGTCCTTGTTTCACATTTAATTTTCTAGGTCACTGTCTGTTTAATTATTCCAGATATATCGTTACGTGGGAAACCCATCAATTTAAAAAACAACTTAGCACTAGCTGACCATTTAGTCCCTTAGGAGCATCGCAGCCCCAGTTCGTTTATCCAATATGCTTCTTTTCTAAGTAGGGCTTAAAAATTTGGAGTGCAGTTCTATGTGAAGAATTATATGTATATATATATTTCAAGCAAGCTTTCAATGAGCTCTATTAGTAGAATGTTCAAAAAATGTAAAGATTAATTTTTTGAAAACAAAATCTGTGACTGTTGGTGACAAGTTAAATGTTTTTGGTTAATACAATGCTACCCTCTAGTGTTATTTTTGGAAACTGCACCTGTATTTATTCATATCACGGATTTGAAGTTCTTTATTTAGTCTTGGTTTGTATGCATTTATTCAATGAAGCTGGTCATTTTTTAACACATTTTAAGCTACATTATTATAATATGGTATCATCCAAAATATAGTTGAGATAGAAATTTGTCACAATGTTAATTAACTACCATGAATTAGAAATGCTGAAAGAAGAACACCCTAGAAAAAACAGTATGGGGCAGATTTACATAGGGTCGAATATCGAGGGTTAACTTGACAGCGCTATATAAATAAATGATGATGATGATGATAATTAACCCTCGATATTCAACTGCCGAATTGAAATCCTTCAACTTCGAATATCGAAGTCGAAGGATTTAGCGCTATTCCTACGATCGAACGATCGAAGGAATAATCGTTTGATGAAACGATTAAATCCTTCGAATTGAACGATTTGAAGGATTTTAATCCATCAATCGAAGGATTTTCCTTAGATCAGAAAATTGTTAGGAAGCCTATGGGGACCTTCCCAATAGGCTAACAGTGGCGTCGGTAGGTTTTAAGTGGCGAACTAGGGGGTCGAAGTATTTTTTAAAGAGACAGTACTTCGACTATCATTCGTTTCGAAGTCGAAGTCGTAGTCGAAGGTCGAAGTAGCCTATTCGATGGTCGAAGTAGCCATATTCGACCATTCAAAATTCGATGTTTTTTTTCCTCTATTCCTTCACTCGAGCTAAGTAAATGGGCCCCTAAGTATTCAAGTTACAGCATTTATAAAAATGGAAATGCTGCATATCACATTTTGTGGTGCCAGATTACACTGAACTGCACTTTCCAATGGAGACAGAAACAGACAAATGATTTGAGCATTTGAACAGTCATGATAAGTTTTATTGGATATGAAGAAAACCATATATGTATTTAATGTTTAATGTTTATTTGTCAACTCGCTGAATTTAGCCTATAGCCTGGATTCTTAGTGAAAGCCAAAATAATGGAACATTTAAATGCTTGTTTACTATAGGCCTTGACAATGTTTTCAACATTTTCCCATGCTGTTTATTTATAGGTGACAAAGCAACATTTGGCTCTTGACGTTATACTAGATGCTTCTAGAGAATGTATTGCAGATTTGTTAAGCTAGTATCAGCTTACTCAAGCAGGTGAAGTGCAGTATTTTGGTCAGATCACCCCATAGAAATGATTCACTGTTATAAGATTCTATATAAGATATCTCTTGCTGCTTTACTTCATATGCTGATCCTGTCCTGGCCTATTTAACTTTAGACAGCCAGGAGAACACCTGCCCCATTTGTTTTAGTACACAACTAGAGTGTCTCTTGTTAAACACGTCATTAACCTTCCTATTTTCACTGCACAGACCACCACTGTTCATTATCAAATTCACTTTAAGCACGTTCCCGTGTAGGAAATGAACCATCAGTGTCTGGAAAAACCTTTTTTATAGGGTGACCAGCGACAGAAGGCTGGAGAGATACACCAAGCACTTCGTGATTAATACAAGAACACTCAAAGTAAAGGAAACCAGTCTATAACGATATAAGTGTTACAAACTCCTTTTACAGGAAACCTTTTGAAACTACTCTTATATCAATTTATTATTAAAATAAAAAAAATAAAAAATATTTCGAGATTTAACCCAATGAGTGCCACTGCACAACAGGAAGCAGAACCGCTCAGCCCCCTATAATTTGCTATCAGTAATTACTGCCTTTATAGAGCTTTGATCCTAAAAATACAATGGAGCTTAGCAGGAGGATACACAAAGATCTGCATTTGTATATAGCTTGTAAAATGAGTAATTCCTTGCGCTAATATACTATTCATTTAGAAAACTACAGTATGTATATTGATTTAAAGTCTACCTGGCTAGAGAAGGACATCAGACCAATACTGAGATTTGATGTGGCTTGTTGGATTTAAATTTCCATTTAGCGAAAAAAATTAAAAGGTGTGAATGGAATTCTATTCAAGAAGAGTTAAGCCTCATACACATATATGTGTTCCAAATATAGTCATTTCTGTATCTCCTCTAGGTACAGATCGATAGGGTAGATAGATATGATTTAAGGGAAATGGAAAAGTAAATTCACAAGGGGTGCTATTTCTTTTTTTTTTGTAACTTATATTTTTTATTGTAGAGTCAACAAAAGCATAATACAGTCATACATTCAAAATGTAGTAGATATCCTCATTATTAGAGATAAACAAAAGTCACATAGTCATCATTAAATAGCCAATAGTAGCTGAAGGTAATATAGCATAGGATATAGCTTATAAGATGTTTTTTTTGTTCTTTTTTTCCAAACGTAAGAAAGAGGTAGGGGGAAAAACAAGGGAGAACACAGCAAACGATGTGGGGTTGGAGAAATGGGTGCCATTTCTAATCACTTATGTCCTACTTTGCTTTCGTCCAGAGTGGGCCACTGCCCCAGACCCCATTAGAAGTATAACCCATGCAAGTTCAAACTTGGTGCAGTACAGAAATTTTACAAAGATTTCCGGAACTCATGCAGGGTATACCTAGGAGTCCGGGATAATATTATAGCAGCCCGCTCTGGATGACAGTACCACACAGACCACAAGCAGTTAGTCACTGGTTGTTGTGTAGCAAATTGGCACACACTGGGGCTCATTTATCAACATTTTTACCTATAGCAACCAATCAGTGATTACCTTTTTGAAGCCAGCTACAAGTAGAACAATGAAAGCAGCAATTTGATTGGTTGCCATGGGTTACTGCCCATGGGCAAATGTGCCCAGTGTTGATAAATGACCCCCACTGTGCTTCAGTTGTCATGTGTTTTAAGATTTGCAGTGCAGTTGAGTGAAAAACATTTTAATTTTGCCTTTACTTGAAAAATGAACCTAATTTTTTATGAATTTTAGCATGCCTATTTTTTCCCTGCATTTTGGCATTTAAGTAAAAAAAGTTAGTTACTAGAATTGGATTCACTACCAGACTTCAGGGCAAGAATGACATGTAAAGAAGAGCAAAGCTGACCATACATGTACAAAGTTGTTGGTACATATACCCTGACTGGGAGTACAAGGTAGTATCTTCTTCTCTATTTCATCTAATTTACCTTAAATGAAACCTCTCCTTAACAGAAATGTTTCTCTTCTGCCCATCTAACATCTGTTATAATTTCAAAATTGTTGGTCACAGTTAACAACTCCATTATCACCATATCTCGGTGCCTTGGAGTTCTCCTGAATTCTGTACTGTCCTTTGCTACTAATATCGAATAACTAAATCATGTCACATTCACCTAAGGAAAATTTCCAAAATATGATTATTTATTACCCTAGATGCCACAGAAATTCGAATCCACTCTCTCAACATACAGTATTATGCATTGGATACTGTAACTCTCTGTTAATGGGCCTTCGCCTCCATAGTTTGTCGTCACCATCTTCATTCCACAATGAATGCTGCTGCTAAGCTTATACACCTCAGCAACCCCTCCTACTCAGCAATACCACTTTTCCAGTCTTTGCACTGGCTTTCGCTATCATTCAGAATAAAATTCTAATGATGACCTTGATATTCAAAGCAGTTTTATAACTCTGTCCCACTTATGTTCAGGTACTCCCCAACTGTTACCTTTTCACATACTTGCATCCAAGACTTTTGGAATTTCCTCCCAGATTCTGTGACTTTCTCCAAGTTTCTCGGCATTTAAACAATCTTGGAAAAACACAGTTCTTTAGAGAAGATCTAGTTTAAAATAGCTTCAGTATACACTACATGCTGCTTAACACAATGCTCACCTTGCTGACCCTCCACCCTTTCTTATAACCCTTCTCATTTCAAATTGCAAGCTCTTTTGGGAAGGGCCCTCTTTAAATGTTATACAGATTATCGATTATTGTCTTTTGTATAGAATCTGTTTATTGTACAGTGATGCAAGATTTGTTGGTGCATTAAAAAGTATGTGTTAATAATCATAATAACAAATAAACTAATTAAGCAGTGCCTTATTTAAATTAGATTTATTTGATAAACTAACACAGTATGGGTAACTGGAAGGGTCATTATTTCAGATGTCTAAACTGATCTGTAACTGAGTGTAACTTCAGGAAACAGATTTTGATCTGCATTATCAGCATTGAAGAACAGGACTTCAGAACTGAAGAAAAAATTATGATAAGGAACTGGTTGGTTGCATCAAGTTTTTATTGCCTTTACATTGCTAATAATCTTGTTTAGACAAGCGTTTTGAGTTGAGAAACAGACAACAATAATTTCTTTAATATGCTTAGAACTGAGAAAAGCTCCTGAAAAGGGATGATCTAGCTAGATCATATACCATATTCATTTTTAAAGGTTATCTCTTTAAACATGCTTCATGTCCAACATCAATAGGGCAAAGCGCTGCATATACCCTATCATTTTCAAAGGTCAATAATGAGTTCAAATGTAATTATATGATAAGCCATCAGCACATTTACAAATGGAGGTAGAAACAACAATTCATTATTAGACAGCATATTGCTGGCTTGAAGAATACATTATCTTATAAAGACATGGTTTATAACTTGCAAGAAAATACATCTATACATTCAATATGTGAAACAGAAAATCGAATGTAATTTCAAATAGAAACAAAAAAAGGAACTTGCCAGTCCTCAAAGCACAGCGCTGGAAACGCTTTTCCAAACAGTAATGGTGATCTATGACCATCTCTCCCCTAATTAAAATCAAATTCACATCATATATTAATTTACATGCAGACCCCATTGGCTACAGAGCAGCAATACAGAATAACAAAATGCATAATACTTTCAGTATTTCCATATCTGGGTTTTCAAGCACTGCCAAATGCTTTTAAAGAAATGCTTATCTGCCCAAAAGAAGATTTGCCAAATAAAAAAAAGGCACCGTGCTGTGTCTTCATTTGTATATTCATTTATAATACACAAAAGCCATTAATAGCTTGTAAATTATATCCTTATAAACAGTGAGTACTGATGTTATCAGTTATAAACGGTGAGTAGTGATGTCATTTCTGTCACATGACTCACTGAAATTTGTGTATTATAATAAATAAAGTACCCCCTGTTGCAAAATATGAGGATATTAGAAGTTACCTCGGAGTTCCATGACCTGTATAAAAACACTCAGCACTCCACAGTAACTTATAATATCCTTATAATTTACAAGAGGGGGTACTTTATTCACTATATAAAACTCACCTACACTAAGCACAAAGGGTTTTCTGATCTGTTCTATTCTCTAGTGGAAACTCGGATAAGATACACATGGCTCCTTCCTCATCTGATAGAACATGCTCCACTTCCTGCTCCTCCATTTCTTTGTCTGAATCATTGTGCAAATCTCTTTCCAAGTTAATTTGCACTAGGCTTTAACCCTGTAGAATTCTCTTAAATTTTTTGTCCTGGATTCAGGTAGAAGACAATAAAAAGAAGTCACGTATTATAACACTGCATTTTCATAATAAAAAATAAAAAGAATGGATTCATTTCAAGTCAAAGCTACACTAACCTACCCAAGTCAACTGAAGACAGGGGTACACTACAAACGTGAAACAATACATAAATGTCCATGAAAATGTAAAAAACAAAACTTTGATAGTGATATTCTAAGACAATTTACAAATGCTCTTCTTTTTTGTTACTTTCCATGGCTTTTGAATTATCTAGATTTTTTTCAGCAGCTCTCCACTCCAACTTAAGCACTTATCTGGTTTCTAGGGTCCAATTTACCACTGGCAGTGGTTTGAATGAGCCACTTGAATATGAATAGGGAAGGCCTGAATGGAAAGGTAGGAAATAAAAAGTAACAATAATAATACAACTGCAGCCTCAGAGAACAATACTTTTTTGACTGTAGGTGGCAGTGCCCTGTATTAGAAAGGCAAATACAAAAATAAAAAAGGACCAATTGAAAAACTGCCAAGAAGCAGATGAACTACATCAAGTACAATTAATTTTTAGTATGTAATGATCACAACAACCGATGAACAGACTGACTGTGAGGTTTTAGTTTTGTCATTATCCTTATTTTCACCGTGTATCTTTCTATTTAGGTCATTTATTATTCATATTCAATTGTGACAATTTCTGCTGGGTTACTAAGTTCCAAGCCAAAGAGTTGCAGAACATAAAAAATATAATAATGAACAAATAAAAAGACAAAAAAAAAAAGAGTACTTGAGTATGTGTTGCTAATTACTGTCTAAAAGTTTTTTCAAAGTAAACTAACTTTTTAAAATAATCAACAAATGTTCTGTGTGTGTTTTTTTTAATTATGTTTAGTATTTGTTAGTATTTGAATGTTAGAGCTAAATATTCCCTGTGAGGGCTGATGCACAATAAATCATTTGTAAAACAACTGAATGTAGTTCTGGTGTGCCCTAAATTTGTAACTTACTTGTAACATTTGCCCTGTCTGATGTTTCTGATTAAAACTTTGAACCAACATTATATGCCAACTACTGTGGCCCACACAGCACTGTGGCACACTTTGTATGAACAACCCTCCCCCCAAGTTAGGGCTCTTAAACACAAGCTTTTTTATGCATTTATAACTGCATGCTGAGATCATAAACATTGCATATATAGCATTATATGTTAAGATAAGTGCGTTTTTGTCAGTTCCAGACGTAACCCTCTATTCTTTTGGTTTCTGAATGCACAACAAGCGCAAGAAAATGGCACATGCTGCGTCTAAACAAATGAGATGAAACGTGAATGGAGTAAACACAACTCTGAACACTCATGAGTACAACCAGGCAGAATATAAAGGAAGCAATTAGCTAATGCGTTTAGGTACATTAAAACCTGTCTTAAACACAAGTGAATTACACAAAAAAACACCCCTTTTAAGAGCCCACATTTACACAATAATGACAATTACTTGGATTATTACAATTCAAGCATTTTCAAATGACTGCGCATTTTCACTTGCCGTAGTACAGGTATGGGATCCGTTCCAAATTACACAAAGGCCATCTCCCATAGACTTTGTTTTATCAAAATAATCCAAACATTTAAGAATAATTAATTTTTTCTCTCTAATAATAAAACAGTACCTTGTACTTGATTCGGGTTAAGATAAATTTAATCCTTATTGGAAGCAAAACCAGCCTATTGGGTTTATTTAATGTTTACATGATTTTCTAGTAGGCTAAAAGTGTGAAGATCCGTACTGGTAAATGCTCCTACTGCGCATGCGCCAGAAGTTGCCGATTAATCCAGGAAGAAGACCGCTTGGGGGAAGATGGCGCCTGTGAGCTCCGTGGACAGGACCCGCGCAGACAGGTGAGTAACAAGTTAGGGGCATTTGCCCGGGGGGACAGGTAGCATCCCACATGATGCTGGTGTGGAAGCTGTACGCAAACTAATCACCAGAAATCCATTTTCCAAGGGGCCTCCAATTTAATTTTTGCTCACATTAATACAATTCATTTTGTATAAAAACTTTTTCAAATCACAGGGACAACGATTGGGGTAGAAAGTGGCCCCGGTATATGCAAATGCGTATATGTGCAAATTTGAAAATTATTATATATTTAGCCACCCTCTATTTAGACAATATGGTACCTTTTACAGAAGGTATATCGATGACCTGTTCTTCTTGTGGCTGGGTCCTTCCAGACACCTGGAGGAGTTTGTGGTGCAACTGAATACTTTGGAAAGCCCTGTGAAATTTACTGTAAAATATTACCTACAATGTATGAATTTTTTGGATGTTGAAGTGAATAAAGAGGGGTCTTTGCAAACATGCATCTACACGAAACCCACAGATAGAAACACCCTAGTACATTACCATAGTAACCATCTGAGAAACCTATTGAATTCTCTCCCCAAGTCACAGATGTTGAGGGTAGTAAGAATAGATAGCGATTCAGCCAAGAGAGAGAGAGAAGGACTTGATTGACATGCAGGATAAATTCTTGAAGGGGCTATCCAGAAAAATTACTATGAGATACCAAAGACTGGGCACTTTCCCTAGATCACACTGAGGTTATGTGTGAACAGTCGAGACTAAGAGGGTATAGTAAAACAAGTGGAAATAAAGACCTCTATTACGTTAGCCAATATGACGTGAACAGTATGTACACTAAAAAAAGTGTGATAAAACACTGGCCCATAGTAACCTCAGATGAGATTGTTTCTAAAAACACCTGTGAAACCGAAATTTAGTTTCAAAAGAGATAGAAACCTAAAGGAAGTCCTGAGCCCCTCGGACCCTGTGGATAAATATCAAAAGCTAAATGTACAGCATTTTTTATCTGAGCGGCCAGGAATGTATAAGTGCACAGGATGTGTGATGTGTGGGACTTTAATAAAGGGTACCCACTTCACTCATCCACAAAGTGGCAGAAAATATACTATCTGACAAAGGATGTCATGTGACTCAACAATGGTGATCTATATAATTAAATGTCCATGTGGACTTGGGTACTGCGGCAAAACCATCAGGCAATTGAAAGAGCGCATTGCAATGCACAGGTCAAGTATAAGAGCGGCCCTTGATCCAGATAGGTTACAGAAAATCAAAAACAAGAAACAGGACATGTCCCAGCAACCTGTAGCTAAGCATTGGGCGGAAGCAAGGCATAGTCCCGCGGCATTTAGATGCATGCCCATCAATCAGATATCCAAAAAACCAAGAGGGGGAGATTATGATGATATGTAATTAAAAAGCGTTCTGGATCCACAAACTGGATTGCTTGGTGCTTGAATGGACAATTACCGTATATACTCGAGTATAAGCCAAGTTTTTCAGCCCTCAAAATATGCTGAAAAACTCTACCTCGGCTTATACTCAGGTCAAGCGCACAAACGGTCGCCGGAGTCCAAGAATAGTTGCTGGAGTCCAAGAATAGTCGCCGGCATCCAAGAATAGTCTCTAAAAATATTCACCTGCGTCCAAGAATGGTCGCCGGCACCTCCAATGGGAGCAGAAACCCTCAATTTTTTGATTGAAACTTACCAGAAGCTGCTGCATTTCTCACCATAGGCTTATACTCGAGTCAATAAGCTTTCCCAGTTTTTGGAGGTAAAATTAGGTACTGTTTCCTAACTTAAAAATGTTTTCTCCTGTCTCAATTGGCAGCAATTATTAGAGAGAAACAAAACATGGTAAACATAGTAGCAAAATGTGCGACATAACTTATGTAGTAACATTGTTTATAATATTGGTTTGCATTCTTTTTTTTCTAGATGGTGATTTTAGTTCTGCTATGCTGAGACAAAGTTTGCAATAGATTTTTATATTGTTTTTAAACTCTTTTGTACACATTGTGTATATATTTTTTAAACCACAGATGATCACATAGGATTGTGAAAAATTCTCACAAAAATGGAAATCACAGTCATTATCATATACAAAAAAATGTAACAAAAATGGTACAATAGTGACACCTTGAGGTAAAATTCTAAATTGACACACATCATTTGTTTGACTATATAATGGCACTCATTTGCATTGATTGGTTGTTAATGACGTCATTTTGACGCCCATTTTGTTTGTATTTAAGTACCCACATAAGCACTTGCACTTATCCTTGATAAAAGCCCTAATGTGGGCCGAAACGTTGGACACATGAGTGATGTTTGAATAAACTTTTCTTTGATTGAAAATTTGGTGTGCTGGTCCACTTTGAAGATTATATGCCTTGATTGACCAAGCACCCACCGCTGACTAACAAGGAAGGAGTGCAGGTACTTTCAGAACTTTTATATATATATATATATATATATATATATATATATATATATATATATATATATATATATATATATATATACATACATACATATATAGATATATAGCTATATATATGCCTGCACTCCCTTCCAGGCAATCAGGACCGGGTGCTGCAGCAGCGCTTCACATACATCAAATCCACAGTTGTAAGCAGCGCACACCGGAGTTTAAAAAATATTTGTTTCTTTATTTATCAAAAGATTAAAACCATTGTCGCAAGGATCGACATTTCGGTCAGGAACTAACGGTCTTAGATCCTGACTGAAACGTCGATCCTTGCGACTATGGTTTTAATAAATAAAGAAACAAATATTTTTTTAAACTCCAGTGTGCGCTGCTTACAAATGTGGATTTGATATATATATATATATATATATATATATATATATATATATATATATATATATATATATATATATATATATATATATATATATATATATATATATATATATATATATATAGACAAATACAAGATTCCTCTGCACTCAACCCATTATCAATATATTTAAGACAGAGACATTTTGTGCATACTGCTACTAAAAATGCCTTACCCTTTAAACAAAACAGGGATTGTTTGTCCATATATTGCAATATATTTAAGCTGGCCAACTACGTCAAAGTCATCCCATATCTGGCCAGTCCTATGCTCAATTTTCATCTGATTCATTAAGAATTCTATGGTTTAATAGAACCCCCTCCAACTATAGTCAGGTGATCCCACTGGTGTCTAATAAAAGGGCAGCCAAGTTTGGGAGTTTTACTTTGAAAGCAGCTAGTAAGTTGCAGGTAAAACGTATTCGTCCCTTTTATAAAATGTATAATTAAACCATAGAATTCTTAATGAATCAGATGAAAATTGAGCATAGGACTGGCCAGATATGGGATGACTTTGACGTAGTTGGCCAGCTTAAATATATTGCAATATATGGACAAACAATCCCTGTTTTGTTTAAAGGGTAAGGCATTTTTCAGTAGCAGTATGCACAAAATGTCTCTGTCTTAAATATATTGATAATGGGTTGAGTGCAGAGGAATCTTGTATTTGTCTATATGTATTTTGTGGTCACACCCTCATTGCACCCCCGCCTAATGTTTTTAAAAACTAGTGGTGAGCACAACTTTCCCTTGTTTGTTATAGTTCTACAAGAGCAGTGACCAGCTCCATGTTGTAGCTCCCACCCCCTCCAACTATAGTCAGGTGATACCACTGGTGTCTAATAAAAGGACAGCCAAGTTTGGGAGTTTTACTTTGAAAGCAGCTAGTAAGTTGCAGGTAAAACGTATTCGTCCCTTTTATAAAATGTATAATTAAACCATAGAATTCTTAATGAATCAGATGAAAATTGAGCATAGGACTGGCCAGATATGGGATGACTTTGACGTAGTTGGCCAGCTTAAATATATTGCAATATATGGACAAACAATCCCTGTTTTGTTTAAAGGGTAAGGCATTTTTCAGTAGCAGTATGCACAAAATGTCTCTGTCTTAAATATATTGATAATGGGTTGAGTGCAGAGGAATCTTGTATTTGTCTATATGTATTTTGTGGTCACACCCTCATTGCACCCCCGCCTAATGTTTTTAAAAACTAGTGGTGAGCACAACTTTCCATTGTTTGTTATATATATATATATATATATATATATATATATATATATATATATATATATATATATATATATATATATATAGTAATTGGATAAGGACCCGCACTCCAATGTTTCGTGAAAAAAAGGGTTTTTATTTCAACTTGTGTATCCAACGTTTCGGCCCATGCCTGGGCCTTTATCAAGGATAAAATACAAGTGTTAGTAGGTGCATATTTATACACATGGCCCATCCCAAAAGGGGGCGCTCAATTATGACGTCATACATGTGAAACACATCTCATTAGAATAATTAGCTTAGTGAGCATATTAAATCAAATTGTGACACGTAATTAGCATTCTCACCACAAGATGCCACTACCGAGTGGAATAAGTGAAAATTCATAAAATAATCCATATTGCTGAGATTCCTTCCATGTATACCCTGCAAATACATACAAAGTATATATTGTAGTGTTGACAGTAGCGACAGATACACAATAAAGGCATTTTACCATAAACAATGTGTCATTTTTTCACTGACCACATAAACGATACATTTGTAACTTTGTTGCCTTTTCTGTCTGCTTAAGTGTCTTATATTTGCACATCGTGAAAACAAGTAAATGGCGGGGTAATTTGTCAGCAGCGGAGAGAGAAGGCATACGGTCCCTCAAAAACAATAATTCAATAATCATTAAGAAAGCTGACAAGGGAGGGGCAGTTGTCATCCTTGATTACAGCTACTACAGACATGAGATACTTACGCAATTGGAGGATATGACCAATTATGGTAAATTGACTTTCGCTCCCACGGACAAATTCCAGGATGAACTGAAGGACATATGGGACATTGCAGTTGCCAATGGGTGGGTGACGAAGGAAATGTTTGATTATTTTATGCCAAAACACCCAGTCAGACCGGTTATGTATACTCTGCCGAAAATACACAAAAGTTTGTCTAAGCCACCAGGGAGACCTATAATTTCTTCAAATGGGTCCCTGAATGAGGGCATTGCTGAATTTGTAGACACACTGCTGCAGCCATGTGTACAGGAAATTGGGAGTTATCTCAGAGATACAAATGATTTTCTTAAACTTTTGCGGAGTATAGATTTACCAGTGTCTGATATGATCTTGGTTACTATGGATGTTCAGAGTCTCTATACCTGCATTCCGCACGAAGCAGGTATAGAGGCTGTGAGGCAATTAATTACTGATAATTTGCTGTATACAGGCCCGCCGATTGAATTTACGCTGTCCCTACTGAGATTCATTTTGTTTAAAAATTACTTTAAGTTTGAAAAACAATTTTATTTACAACGCACTGGGACAGCGATGGGTTCAAAAGTGGCTCCTATGTATGCAAATGCTTACATGTTTGTATACGAACAAGAAAAGATATTGAGTGACCCGGTGTTTAGACAATTTGGCGCTTTCTACCGGCGCTATATCGATGATGTCTTTTTTCTATGGTTAGGTACTGCTGAGGACTTGGAAAATTTTGTCGCACGACTAAATAATGAGAATAGTCCAGTCAGATTCACCCTAAAATATCATAGAGACAATATCGAATTTCTTGATGTCAAAATATACAAGGAGGATGGCAGGTTGAATTCATGTATTTTTGTGAAGCCCACTGATAGAAACACCATTTTACACTACCATAGTAATCACCCGAGACACCTTTTGGACTCCTTACCGAAGTCCCAGATGCTTAGGGTGGTTCGTATTGACAGCGATTGGCAAAAAAGAAAAGAAGATTTAATGGTGATGTCAAAGAAATTCCTAGCGAGAGGATATCCACACAAATTGGTACATGACACAATGCAATGGGCCTTAGAGCTCGATAGGGAGGAAACGCTGCTTGAGCGAACAGATGAGATGTCTGTTAAGAAATACACTGATGATATGTACTATGTCAGTCGTTATGATGTAGCGGCTAACTATAGACGTAAATGTGTATTGAAACACTGGCCTCTGGTACAAAGTGATGGTGTGCTGACTAAAAAGCTCCCCAAAAGACCTAAGTTTAGTTACAGAAGAGGTCGAAGTCTGAAAGAGAATTTAAGCTCTGCAGATCCGGTATCTAAATACACTGAGCTCCAGCGACAGCATTTTGTAACGCCTCGTCCAGGCGTGTTTAAATGCACCGGTTGCAAATGGCTAGTGTCAGAGGGTTGATATTTGTCACCCCCGCCCTCTATGACGCTATAACGCTATAGGGCCCAAGGCAGGATGGACTATAAGGGCTAATGGTCTACTGTGGACAATGGTCACTCATATAGCTTATACTAGGCCATACAAACAAAAGATCATCACTCTGTTACTTAAATTCCAGAGTGTCAGCATAACGCCAGCCTGTCTGGTGGGGCCCCTTTTAGCAGAAGTGCTGCTGAAATTACTGGAAATACCACAATGGCCTTGGTTAGCCAATAGCTGATTGCGAGGTTGTGGACCGTTGGAGCTAGGCACAGTATGTTACAACATTCCTTTGATAACATGTAAGACTAAGTAAATCATTTAGACATTAATTGTACAAGGAGGAGTCAGACTATGTATGGTATTTCCGTGAACCCTTTTGTCACAATTACTGTAAATGCCTTCTGAAAGCTATATAACGCCTGGACCAAGAGGTGGGTCTTTGGTAAGTCCTTGGCTGACATTCTGTGTGTTACTCCAACAGCTTACCCAGACAAAACTGTTATGTTGTATTATGTATGAATAAATTGCCTGACTATTACTAAAGGTTTTCCTTTACTGAGTTTTGTCTTACACGAGGTCAAAATGGTACTACTAAAAATACCATCATATGGTGACCCCGACGTGATCCAGTTTTTTCCAGTCATTTTTTTCAGGCAATGGAGGGCTCCAGGCTGTGTGCTACTGGAGTGTACCCGAGGAGCTTTGCTCCCGGATGTCTGTAGTGTACCCGTGGATAGGGATGTAGCGAACTGCCGATTTGGTGTTCGCGAACGCCGTTCGCGAACACCGGCAAAAAATGCGAACGTTCGCGAACAGTTCGCGAACTTCGAACACCGCTAAAATCGTTCGATTCGAATGATCGAAGGATTTTAATCGTTCGATCGAAGGATTTTCATTCGAATCGAACGATCGAAGCCATTCGATCGAATGCTTTTCATTGGATCGAATGCTTACAATCGTTCGAACGAATGGAAATCGTTCGATTTTTAGCGGTCGAAGGAATTCGAAGGAATTCGAATGGTCGAATGGTCGAACGATCGAACGCGAACTCAAACTGCGAACGTTCCCAAACGTTCGCGAACATTCGGCGGACGCGAACGGTCGAAGTTCGCGCGAACTAGTTCGCGGGCGAACAGTTCGCTACATCCCTACCCGTGGATAATTTCTTCTCCCGGACGGTTTTCCTTGGAGCTTTACTCCCGGATGGTTGATTCACGCGCGTAAGTGCCCCTGGGTGGGGCATATATGTTTTTTCTAACTTTTTGCCTATTGTTTTGTTAATTGTTGTGTTAATCAGCTGAAATTATCTGCCATTCATGATAGGAATCCGTAGTTTCCTTCCTGTTTTTGTATTTTGTACGTCTCTTATTCCTTATCATGAAGTGTAGTCTAAAACATCTTGAAATAGAAATTACACGTGTACTGTATGTTGTTTGATGAATGCAAAAGGATCCATGAATGTTGAATGTTTGCCTAGCCGAGTGCGTGAATAACTTTAGTGTAACTGTCATCTGTGTGATGGTGTACATGAGAGAATTTGTGGCTCTATCTCAGAGTCTGCTTGCTGTTTAGGAGTTTTTCTGCGGTTCCTGTTTATGGGGCGACCTAGCAGGCCAGAAATACGGAAAACTAGGTTTTCTGAAGGAAATTCTGTAGAGTGTGAAGTGTGAATCACTTTCCTGTCCGTTTGAATTGTCAGATGAAAAACGAGAGCCCTACAAACATTTAGGTGTTGTCCATCTGCAACTTCAAACCTATTTTCTCCCTTTCCACTCAATTGTAAGCCTGTTCTAAATTACAGAGAAAAGTATAACATCATTTTTTCCTGCAGGTGACTCCAGTTTATATGTCTGTTTGTTTGCCCTGTTTGTTTCATAAACCAATGTTAATAGCTTGCTGCTAAGCTTTTTTGCATCCTACAGGTCTGTTAGAGCATATTTTGAATGTAATACTTGTGTGTATGTTAGAAAGAAAAGGACTTGACTTGACTTGACAGTTATATGACTTTGATGTGTCTGTAATGAATATGTTTACCTTACTGTTTTTGGTTCTCTTTAATGTTTATATGTTTTCATAGGTACCTCTTGTAATATAATATTTGTTCTATGTGTCTGTCACTAAAATATTGTCATTTTGTCTTAGACTATCATGTCACTATTCGTATCTTATCCTTACATTGTCTTCTTTGTTATTATTCTCGTAGTAACATTAGTTCTCTTGTGTATTTCTGTTTGTGAATGGGTTACTCGTGAATAAGGTTAATTCACTCCACTTGTCTTTCTTGTGTTAACAGAAATATTAGTGTTGTCTCTTTAAATGTTCTCTGTTATAGTTTTTTGTCTCAAACTAACCTTACTTCTCTTTTTTATCTTTATGTGTCAGATTGATAACTGTTTTCTAAGGGTATTATGTTTAATTTGTGATCTGAAGAAAAGAAAAAAAAAACATGTTCCATCAGTTTAGAATATCTAACAATCCTCCTAGATATGCTAGTTGAGTGCCCAAAACATTTTAAGTTTCAAAGCCTTTGTTAAGTGTTACAGTGGAGGGGACAAGACTGCGTTTTCCTGGCCAGAAGGCGATAGTATTCTTCCCTCACAACTTGAAATTCTACTGTGACAGATAAAGGATACGTGTAAGAGTAAATATTTTACTATACAAATTGCATGCCATTAGATCAGGGATCCCCAACCTTTTGAACCCGTGAGCAACATTCAGAAGTAAAAG
Organism: Xenopus laevis; assembly: GCF_017654675.1. Classification (NCBI taxonomy): domain Eukaryota; kingdom Metazoa; phylum Chordata; class Amphibia; order Anura; family Pipidae; genus Xenopus; species Xenopus laevis. The sequence goes on along the minus strand of NC_054372.1, from coordinate 158,830,021 downwards.
GAGTTGGGGAGCAACGCTAGCATGAAAAATGTTCTTGGTGTGCCAAATGTGCTGTGATTGGCCATTTGGTGGCCCCTTTGTGGATTGTCAGCCTGCATTGAGACTCTGTTTGGCAGTGCGTCTGGATTTTATGCAATTAAAACTTGCCTCCAAGCCAGGAATTCAAAAATAAGCTCCTGTTTTAAGGCCACTGGGAGCAACATCCAAGGGGTTGGAGAGCAACATGTTGCTCACGAGCTACTGGTTGGGGATCACTGCATTAGATCTAGCAGGCTTATGCCAACCAATGGAAAATGATATTTCTCACATATACTTCAGCTGAGACATTACACCTATTCTCTGCTCCTTGCTCAGCAAACTTAGATCCAGTCCTTTATATGGATACTAAGGAGCAATTAAATGCCATTTAAATGTGCCTATTGGCAACCTTAGAGTGACACCGGGTTACACAATCCTAGAACTTTTGGTTCCACAGACGGCGCAGCCCCAGTAATGAAGATTCTTATTGAGCTAATGGTTCAGAATGTTTTAAGCTTATTAACAGTAGTACTTCCCCTGAATATTCTGAAGACAAACTTCCTGCCGACCAAATAAATCAGGATCAGTTGTTTCACACTGAAGTACTTAATGGTGCATTAGACTTCCAGCACCCTTTAGAGGAAATCTAATTCATAGTCCAAACAATAACAAGTAGGATTCTATTTGCTGGTACTGTCATAAAAACTACATTTACCAGAATCCTCCGTTGCACGATATTTCAGATGCTCAACTTCTCTCACTGTTTTGTAACTTCCTCTTTTGTCAGCCCGCTGGCTCAGGAACTTTTAACCACAGCAAATATTTTTAACTTTACCATTTCATACTCATCTGTATTTTTTTTTTCTGTATCTCCTGCATCTGGATCTTTTTCACCAACATGAAGGTAAACTTGATGCAGTTTGGATCTATACCCGATTCACTCATTGGTACAGGTTAAATTATTTTCATTATTCTCTAGACAGATGTGAATCTATTATTTCATATTATTGTACTGCATTTGCAGTACAACAAGAGGGGAGTATTATATTGTGGGTTATGTTGTTGTTACTATTTTTTCTAATTAAATAAGCTTCAGTTCATAAAAATGCAGCTTATGTGCTTGTGCCGCTGCTAAAAAAAAAAAAGAAAAAATTCTCCCGTAATCTTTGCACTTGTGTATCTTGCATCACAAGTCTGCAAGTGTAAGAAAATGCAGAAGTGACTTCGATTTATTGTTGATTTTGTCTGATAACCATTAATTTCACTACCAAATTTGTAGAAATAAATGATGCTACTAAAATGGGTCTATGTCATTCTCATTTAGGCTAAAAATATAAAAATATATAAATATATATAAAGGTACAAGAGAGAACTTGTTAAATGTTTTTCCTGGTTATGATTAATCAATATTATTTTGTTATAAGAAGGAAACAGTACAGGTTGTATTTGATAGTTTACACAATTACATTTTCAATTCTGTTACAAATTTGCAAATGACACTGATATTAAATGGAGTTGTGTCTTTGTACCATCCAACTTCCAACAACACAATTACTGGCAGCATTTGGTTGGATTTATTCCCAGCTGTCCTGTCAATTCTCCGTAACAATCCTATCAGGTGTTGTGAACTTTCTCCATTTGAATTAACCACAAGAAAACGAACGTCCTTCACTCATATCATAAATGTACAACCACTTCTCATTACTGACAGTTCATACAGTGGTTTCATTAGAGTTCTTTAGCTAGTACACTAGATTAGTCAGTATTATCAGATCACCAGATATTGTCACATTGTCTCTTTGTTTCCAGGTTGGTGATCTGAGCAAAATTCCATCAGTAGCTGTGAGATTATTCCAATCCATTCCAAATAGAACAACTATCATTGATCCCACCACTCATTGAAAGAAACTCTGCATGCATACAAAGAGCCATTTCAAAGTTTGCCATTCATATCTGTGATGCCTTTACATTTTTGCCTATCCTAATATCGAAACTATGGACGGATTATGAACTCTTAAAAAAAAAAACTGTACAGAGACTGCTGCATTGACTGAATACAAGTGACTGTTGAATATTTCTTCATATGCTTATCCACAGCCATGATGTCTCTTTGATTGGACTTTCCCTTATAATGAACTGATGGACTGATATTGAAACGGGTTAATTTTAAGTTTTCAATTCATACAGTATTGAAGGTGATATAGTTAAATTGTGTACAATTTATAAGAACAATGGGAATGTGATAATGTAACATTTTCTCTATATGTTTAGTTTTAGATTAGTTATGAAAACAACAAAGGTAAAATTGTATCTGTTTAAAAAAGTTTTTAGAAGGGAAGTTTCCTGTAATTACTTATTATTGTATTATTGCCCCAGGTCCTCAGCTCTATATGTAGCCGGTTGTGTGTAAACAGCACTGATGTAGAAAAAGAGAGAAAAAAATGATAGACCCCATAATAATAGAACTCTGTCATGTGCTAATATTAGTATTGAGTAGAGTCTAGATTCCAAGACTAGTCCCGCCCATAATGTTAAATCTATAAAAAAATATAAATCTTATCACCGTCATAAACTAAGCTCTATAGTTAGTATAGATATGGGTATATAGAATTTGTGTGACAGTAGGGAGGGGTGTGTGTATGGATGCTTGGTTTTCATTTGGAGGGGTTGAACTTGATGGACTTTGTCTTTTTTTCAACCCAATTTAACTATGTAACTATAAACATAGAGGTTGTTCAAATAAATAGAGTAGCTGACCAAAATAGTATGATTTTAGATTAGCATGTGTTTTGATAGGAAAAAGAAGGTTGTACTCATATTGTTTCTGAAATGTTTGTTGAATGTCATATAGTCAAAGTTTTAGAGCTGCAACAATAAGTGTAATCTTTTTATAGAACAGTTCAGTTATTCCAAATGATTAGGTAAATTTTATAGCTGGTTAAACAACTCCATTGGAAGTTTCATTAAGTCTATCCATGTCATCCTAGCATTAATACTTGCTCTATATTTCTCTGTTAGAATTTGTGATATAAGTACCTCCCCCCAACTTCTGCTCTCATTTGATTTACATCTATAAGATAAAGCTTTTCTCAGCCGTATGTGGGGAGGTTTGAAAGAAAGAAAGAATAATTTTTTACTTTTCAATAGTACTGAAATCGGTATTATTTTACAATATCAGTATTATCTTACTCAGGATGATTATTACTATGTCTCATTATCTCTATGCAATGATTTCCTTTTATTATCTCTCTGTAATTCTTTATTTTGCTTTATTTTGAAACCTAAGTTCACTATAATCATATATTTGCTTAAATCTTAGGCTACATGTTATATTCAGACAGCTCTTGCTTCATTGTGCGGTTCCAGCGGTCCCTAGTCAAGTTAGTTCCTCAAAAACAGGAAATACCTCTAGCCCCCTAGCTTCCTGTTTTCTTTGTTTTCACTCATTACAGCTTTTCAGCTGCACTTCTGTACTGGTGCTGCCATGACGTTGAACTGTAACTCACAGTAGCGCACACCACTGTCCCAATTATAATAGACCTCCCTTGTTCCTGGGGGTCCTCTTAGCACTCTTACTGTGCCTGTAATATACTAATGTGAAACATCTTTAAATGTTTCAAGAGAGGAATGTTTATATAATATATATCTGGAACGGTCTAAATCCTAAAACGGACGAATGGCTAGTGTCAGAGGGTTGATATTTGTCACCCCCGCCCTCTATGACGCCATAACGCTATAGGGCCCAAGGCAGGATGGACTATAAGGGCTAATGGTCTACTGTGGACAATGGTCACTCATATAGCTTATACTAGGCCATACAAACAAAAGATCATCACTCTGTTACTTAAATTCCAGAGTGTCAGCAATACGCCAGCCTGTCTGGTGGGGCCCCTTTTAGCAGAAGTGCTGCTGAAATTACTGGAAATACCACAATGGCCTTGGTTAGCCAATAGCTGATTGCAAGGTTGTGGACCGTTGGAGCTAGGCACAGTATGTTACAACATTCCTTTGATAACATGTTAGACTAAGTAAATCATTTAGACATTAATTGTACAAGGAGGAGTCAGACTATGTATGGTATTTCTGTGAACCCTTTTGTCACAATTACTGTAAATGCCTTCTGAAAGCTATATAACGCCTGGACCAAGAGGTGGGTCTTTGGTAAGTCCTTGGCTGACATTCTGTGTGTTACTCCAACAGCTTACCCTGACAAAACTGTTATGTTGTATTATGTATGAATAAATTGCCTGACTATTACTAAAGGTTTTCCTTTACTGAGTTTTGTCTTACACAAGGTCAAAATGGTACTACTAAAAATACCATCACAGTCTGATTTTGGGTTCAAGTTTTACTCACCCCCATACTGGTAAAAAATACGCGATTAAGCATCGGATGACGTGTACCACCACGATGGTAGTCTATATCATAAAATGCCCGTGTGGTCTCCTATATTGTGGGAAGACGATACGTCAACTAAAAGAGAGGATTGGGATGCATCGAGCCAGTATAAGGGCTGCACTAGATCCTGATAGGGACGATAAGAATAAGGGCAAGAAACAGGATATAGCACAGCAATTGGTGGCGAGACATTGGGCAGAGGCTAAACATAGCCCTGCAGCGTTCTGTTGCATGCCAATTGAGCATGTTCCAGAAAGGACACGGGGAGGAGATTCTGATAAGGCTTTACTCCAGAGGGAAGCCTATTGGACCTATGAGTTGGACTGTGTGGCACCGAAAGGGTTAAATGGCCAACTGGTGTTGAGCTGCTTTTTAAATTGAAGTATTAAACATTCTTGTTTTCACGATGTGCAAATATAAGACACTTAAGCAGACAGAAAAGGCAACAAAGTTACAAATGTATCGTTTATGTGGTCAGTTAAAAAATGACACATTGTTTATGGTAAAATGCCTTTATTGTGTATCTGTCGCTACTGTCAACACTACAATATATACTTTGTATGTATTTGCAGGGTATACATGGAAGGAATCTCAGCAATATGGATTATTTTATGAATTTTCACTTATTCCACTCGGTAGTGGCATCTTGTGGTGAGAATGCTAATTACGTGTCACAATTTGATTTAATATGCTCACTAAGCTAATTATTCTAATGAGATGTGTTTCACATGTATGACGTCATAATTGAGCGCCCCCTTTTGGGATGGGCCATGTGTATAAATATGCACCTACTAACACTTGTATTTTATCCTTGATAAAGGCCCAGGCATGGGCCGAAACGTTGGATACACAAGTTGAAATAAAAACCCTTTTTTTCACGAAACATTGGAGTGCGGGTCCTTATCCAATTACTGTATGCTAAAGCTTTGACCCAGCACCCACAGTAACTCCAAGACTGGATCAGAGTGCGAGCGTTTGTCTATATATATATATATATATATATATATATATATATATATATATATATAGTCAACTACAAGAGGTCCTCTGCACTCAACCCATTATCAATATATTTAAGACAGCGACATTTTGTGCATACTGCTACTAAAAAATGCCTTACCCTTTAAACAACACAGGGATTGTTTGTGTTGTTTAAAGGGTAAGGCATTTTTTAGTAGCAGTATGCACAAAATGTCGCTGTCTTAAATATATTGATAATGGGTTGAGTGCAGAGGACCTCTTGTAGTTGACTATATGTATTTTGTAGTCACACCCTCATTGCACCCCCGCCTAATGGTTTTAAAAAATAGTGGTGAGCACAACTTTCCCTTGTTTGTTATATATATATATATATATATATATATATATATATATATATATATATATATATATAAGGATTTAGGGATGCACCAAATCCACTATTTTGGATTTGGCCGAACCCCCTAATCCTTCGCAAAACATTCGGGTGAATACCAATCCGAATCCTAATTTGGAATTGGCGCATCCCTAATATGGTTATATTGAGGATACTGATGCCTTTCATACTGAAGTACTACAAGAACACTGCTTAGTGTACAATACACTCCATTAATAAAGGAAAATAATCAGATTTACAGTGGCTGTGATGGACACAGCGTGACAGTACCGAGCACAAAACCTCTCTCCGTTCCTATTCACTCTCACTGTTTTCAATGGACAGCCGGCAGCTGAGTCTGGCGTCACGAGGTAAGGGAAGTTGTTAGTGACCAATATGCACAACAGTGTAACCAGGGTACATTTGTATGTACAGTATGTATGTATGTATATTTTTATTCATATAGCGCTCCGTGAGGGCAAAGCACTGTACAGCAAAACAATAAATTAGTAGTAACAAACAAGGGGTCACTGCAATAATAAGTAACAATAAGTGCATTATTAGAAATACAATTTGCATAAATATAATTACAAAACTGTAATGTCAAGGATGGAGGCCCCTGTCACCTAGCCATAGGGCTTACAGTCTAAAGCGGAGGGTAACGTACAGACACAATTTATCGGGTAATAAGTGCTGTAGGTTACAGTATGTGACACTGCCTCATGAGTGCCTATGTGAGGAGTTGTCAAAATAAACATTTTCTAACAGACTTGCCTACTACTTATACAAATAGAAGTCATAGCCATTTTTTAAAGGGTTGTCAGTAATCCTGCAACATTCATTCATCTCATTTACTTACAAACACAGGACATTTTTTTGAGAATATCTGTCCCAGGCTATTTTGTTTCTGAAGAATTCTTAAAACTGCCTTACTTTCCAGAATATTATTCCAATATTTCAAGAGTGGTGTTTTCTTGTGTAAGATTCCAAATTTGCTAAAGTGGTGTTCTGGAGTGACAAATGTAGCTGCAAATTGTACAAATGGATTAAGGCTTTTTGAATTTGATGGTCTTTTAACTCTAGTTTAAAGGCAGTCTAACTTCAATAAACTGTTTTCCCCACCTGAGGTGTGATCTAACAGAGCCCCCACTACTGCTGGGAGTTTTTTTTTCCAAAAAAACCCCCTGTGAGCTCTAAACTCATCATGGTTGCCCACACTGAGAAGGAGCTCCTGGTGCAGGCAGCTATGATGGGGCACATGCATGCACATAATGAGTGAGCGCCCCAGCTAAAAAACATCTCCCAGATTACTTCAGTCAACAAGATTCTAAAAGTTATATTTTAGATGAACTCATTGATTGGAAAGTTTTTTCGAGACATTAGCATGCTTCTAAGTAAATTCAAAGACCATACCTCCCAACATTTTAGAAATAGAAGAGGGACAGAAAGATTTGGTGCATGGAGAGCTGTGAATTTTTTTTTTACCACGTCCACTTTTGTGGCCACACCCCCTAATTACCATGTTCATTTTACAAAATTTGGCAGGTTATGAAAGTTTGAACACATTTCTGTGGTTTTTATGTGTTATTACAGTTTCCCCAAGAGACCTGCTTATCTTAAATTGTTACAACTTTTTCTTTGCTTACCTTAAATTGTTACAAAAGTATCTAAGTGCCCCTGACACTATATTGGGTTCTTTAAGTTCGAAACATTGTATCTTTTTCTGGCTGTTCAGTGCAGGAAATCAAAGAGAAAGTTGGGACATTTCAGTAACAATCCGGAACTGCGGGTTGAGCTGTCGAAATCAGGACCGTCCTGTGAAAAATGGGACAGTTGGGAGGTATGAACGACTACTACTTGGAGCACATACATAACATTTGACCCATTTTGGCACATTTAATGCAATCATAACCACTGTAAACTGCAGCATATACAGTTCCTCCTATTTGCGGCTGTAAATTACATACTTAGATTGCAAGCTCTGTGACGGAAGGATCTCTTTTCTCTTGTCTTTTAACACATAGCTCTTACTGTTTAATGTAGCTATAGTTTGAATGCATTATTGTAATGACCCTGTTTGTTCTATTCATTTATTGCTCTGATGTACAGCACTGTGTGCATAAGTAGCACTACATAAATAAAAATATTCATACATGCATTCTTACTATGAGGACTGCAGCAGAAGTCCAGCAACTTATGTATAGAATATACAAGATAACAAAACAAAATTGTATTAACCCTAAACAAAAGTGGCAGCAGTATCTTGTTCTTTTGCTTTACGTATAAACGAAAGGCCTTTTTATTGCACAAATGAGGTAGAAACAGACTTTTTTTTCAACTTTATTTTCTGTACCTTTGTCTGAAGAAGGTCCATCATCATATGGTATATTTATCAAAGAGTGAAGTTAGAGATCGCCACAGTCCTCTCGAGGGAAATTCCGCCACTTCCATTAATTTCTATGCGATTTTTAAAATAGTATTTATCAATGGGTGAAAGTGAAAATCCCAAAGAAATTAATGGAGAGAGGTGAAATTTCACTCTACAGGACAGTGGCAATCTTTAACTTCACTCCTTGATAAATATACCCCTATGTGTCTGGGGGTAACATCAAATGCAAAATCCAAGCACATATAACAAAATCCAAATTAATATGATCAGGATCATGCACTGTACTTGAATTCATTAGTTAACGCAGCCACATTTTTTCCATTTGTACATTTTAACAGGCGGTTTGTTTAAGGACACAATTAAGAGCTTTTTTTGTGCTTTAAAACAATGAAAAACATTGTGTACACCAAGGTGATCATTGTAAAAGATATTGCATCAGGTTCTTCATGAGACTCATGCCCTGTATAATGAAAGACTCTATTACTTGGACACGGCTGATGTCTGGTAATAATTAAAATTGGGTCCAGAAAGCTACTTTCCATAGGGGTTAATATGTCAGAAGAAAGTAGCTGGATGGAGCTGGAACACTCATAGAAAAACTGGCAGTTAGTGATGGGCGAATTTATTCGCCAGGCGCGAATTTGCAGCGAATTTGCGCGATTCGCCGCAAAAAATTTTTTCCGAAAAAACGTATGCCTGCGTCAAAAACGCTAACGGGCAAAGATGCCCCAGTAGCTCCCCATCTTCTTTTCTGCTGATTTATTGCACATGCTCCGTGCTGCTGTCACTTACTGAGTTAGGGACAAACTGAGTTAGGGACAAACTCACAATATATTGTATATACAGAATAGAAATGTCACACTATAAGGTTGATTAGTACTTAATATAGATAATTACTACATGTCAGCCCAGAAACCAGTGCAATTTGCATTCAAATCAGTCTTGTAGCGTCAGCTTTGAGGCCAACCTAATTTTCCACTTGATAATTGTTATGTTTTGGGCAGCCGAGGATGAGTAGAGTATAACAGTGCTTTATTAGCAGAGTCATGCAGACATTACACAACAGTAACTTTCATTTTTAAGCTACCAGGAAGTATGCACAGTATAAGTATGAGCACAGTGACATCTACAGGTCATTTGCATAAACACCACCATAATTTGCGACAACCCCTAAGCTTAGCTTCTCAGCAGCTGCTCAGAGCCCACTGAGCATGTGAGTGTCGCAGACCCTTTCCAAGATGGTGACCCCCTGTGACAAGTTTTTCAGTCCTGGATCATTGCTGCTATCCAACCTTTTTTGAAACTAAAGTGAGAGACTGGCCACTATTGTTAGGCTTGTGTCATTGTCTTTTGAAGGTCCCATCAATTTGAATGGGAAAAGATTACAATTTTTATTCTCTAATACCTTTCAGTTATTTTTATGTATCACTCTAAAAAAATTACACAAGATTTCTGTTTCTCCTTTACAGCCTGGGTGCTGATTTTTCTCTTTATATTGTACTTGTCTTTTCCAGGCAGTGCTATACTTATGTCCAATGCTGCCCTAGAAAAAATAATTACTTTTTGTCAAATAAGTACTTCTGGCAATTGCTATAAATTGTTCATAATTGTCTGGTTCTTTTATAGTAAAACCTGGCACCTGCACAGCTCAGAGTTAGGACCAGAGTCAACGGGGAGTACATACGACGCAGGAGTTGGTGTCAGATATTCATTGACAGTTAGGTCCAATATATCTTATTAGGGGGCTTCCTTTCCTATCAGATGAATTAGAGTTCATTCAAAGAACAAACAAACAGGGTCAGACTGGGCCGATGGGACACCGGGAAAAATCCCATTCATCTTTTACTACTTTATGTGATCTGTATGGTTAGTGGCAGGTCGGGAGACAGCACCGAACGATCGTTAGTCCAATATGAAGGTAAATATGCACGTCTATGGCCAGCTTTAATTGTCCGACAGGAGTCAGGGAGCTGGACATTAAACTGTGTTGCAGGACGTTTAAGCAGTGATTCGGTGCTGCAGACTTAAACAAAATCGGGACTATTAGGTGGTATGTGGATGTTGCTAATTACTTAAGAGTTGAAGGAATATTATATATGCTGCTGGAATATGAAGCTTCTTTTCTTTTGCCAAAATGTAGATTAGCTAACTAAATGTTTGACCAAAATAGCAAGAGCACAAAGAGCTACACTTTTTTCTGCTCTCAAAAGTTTTTTTTTAGACATTAAAATGTATATTTTCATTACTGACGATGCGTAGTACAAGTATTATTGGTGAAACTAACTGTATAGCAGACATGATTTCTGTGTTCATATGGCAAAACACAAAATGGTTAAAAATAATTATGTGTAAGATCATAACATAGTAACAAAGGCTATCGGAGGCCATTGTCTGTTCCAGAACTTGGAACAGGGGCCCTATAGGTTAGTTTTCTATATAAAGTGATTCAAAGGAAAGCAGAATCTTGAAAAAAAATCAGTTTATACAGTTAAGGAGTTTGTAAAGAAGAACGAAGACACTGCTATTTTTTGGAACAACCTAATATTCCCTTTACTTCACTTACTGTAAAGGAGTAACACAAATTTGATAGATGTTTCTTCATGCTTTAATTTGGAATAAAATGTGCAGTGTTCCCAATGCATTTGTGTGTATGGAACTAAAAGCTATAATAAGGATTTTGAGCTTTATATACTTTTTTTAAACACACTGCTGTTATTCTGAAGACAACTGTATGTTTCCTGACCAAAGTATTGGGGATTATTGAGGAGAAATTTCCAGGTATGAGAAAGCTCCAAATTATGGAAACGGCCGTCTCCCATTGACTCCATTTTATCCAAATAACCAAAAATATAAACATTATTTCCTTTTCTCTCTAAGAATAAATAGTAACTTGTACATGATACAAACTAAGATACAATTAACCCTAGTTGGAAGCAGAACCAGCCTACTGGGTTTATTTACTGTTTACATGGTTTTCTTGTAGACTTAAGGCAGGAGTGCCCATACTTTACTAATGCAAGGTCTACTTTTAGTTATGTTGTCCCATTATGATCTACATCCATTATAGCATTGTTGGCCTTTTTCTATTACTTAAATTTAATATTGATTTATGGGAAAGGTTATATTACTATATTTATGAATTTAATCATTTAAAAACGTATTATTATGATTATATTATATGATATTATAATAAATATCAGAATGAAAAGAATGAAACAGGAGGATGATTTAGACAAGCTGTTTGTTGACGGAGTCTTGAGATCTACTGATCACCAGCTAAAGATCTACTGGTAGATCCCGATCTACCTTTTGTGCACCCCTGACTTAAGGTATGAAGGCCCCAGGTCCTGAGCATTCTGGATAACAGGTTCCATACCTGTATCAAGAGGTTGCATGAGTACTACAACAATATGGAATTTTGACCTGCCTTCTTGCCAAATACTCTGCTAAAACGCAAGTTAAGTGGTTGTGGTAGAACTCCAAGGGGGTTATGTAACAAACTGCACTAAGTTTGCCCAGTAACAGTAACTCATAGCAACTAATCAGCAGGAAGCATTTACTGGTCACCTGTTTAAAAGAAAACATCTTATTGGTTGCTATGGGTTACTGCCCTTGGGCAAACTTTGTGCCTTTTATTACATGAGGGTAAGGCTAATTAATATATACTTACCCCATATGTAATAAAAGGCACTAAGTTTTCCCAAGGGCAGTAACCCATAGCACCCAATAAGATGTTTGCTTTTAAACAGGTGACCAGTAAATGCTAGCTGCTAATTGGTTGCTATTAGTTACTGCTTCTAGGCAAACTCAGTGCCTTTTATTGCATAACCCCTTAAAGTTGTAATGGAATTTAGTAAAAAAAAAAAAAAATAACATGTACAAAATGTGTACAATGCTAGCCTAACAATAAACAAAGTAAAATGCTATCTGCTAATTGGTTGCTATTAGTTACTGCTTCTAGGCAAACTCAGTGCCTTTTATTGCATAACCCCTTAAAGTTGTAATGGAATTTAGTAAAAAAAAAAAAAAACATGTACAAAATGTGTACAATGCTAGCCTAACAATAAACAAAAACAAAAAAACAAGGACAGAATATGGTTTGTTTCTGCATATAATCTAATTTTAGATAAAATATCAAGGGGAAATGGAAAAACCCTTATTGGCCACAAGATGTCCTCATCACACCTCATAAAAATGTCATTTTTAAATGTCCAAATCCACTTAAAAATTAAGGTGAACAACAATGGCAACACATTTGGTGGTCTGTTTTCACAACTAATAACAGCAAAATGCAATGTTTCTCGAATAAATTCCTTATTTTGACAGACAGTAATTTAATAAGATGGCTAGGATTGCTGTGCAGGTTTCCTGATATGCCATGTCTTAGTGCATTTGTTCATATAATATTAGCACTTTTTTTAATACTCTGCACAGGTAGTTTATGGATTCTTCCAGATCAAACAAAACAACTGCACTGACCACGACTGGTAATCTGTAGATTCTGGCAAATGCCAGAGGGGCTGCTATAAGATGCCATAGACACTCACTATTTATTGGCCTGGTGAGGCCGTTTGGTCCTCTGTGGACTTGAAATGCCAGGGCCTATTTTTATTCTCAATCCTGATCCGCTGACCTTTACCAGTGTCGGACTGAAACACCAGGGGCCCACACAAAATACTTAGACCAGGGGTCTACTCTCAGTATAATTATTCTTCCTCTCCTCACTCAACTTCTATTTTCATAGTCTCTTTTTTTACATACTATAATCTATTATTCCATCTATCTAGCCTCTTTGTGCACTTTTAATAGAGAACCCTGCCACCATTTCTTTCTTTATACTCCAAGTCAGACCAAGAGCTAAATTATACATTTATTTAAATAACAAAAGGCAGCATGTCCAAAACTGAACACAAAGCATGCTCATAAAACAAACATACAATCCTGCCATTATTAATACAGAAATAGCGGCAATTTGATGAAAATATAGCCACGAAAACACTGAAGCCAGAGATTATAAGAAACAGTGTAAAACAGGTTTAGTTTCCCCAATATTATAACCAATAACAAATCATTAGTTAGCTTTTAATGACTTTTTAAATAGTGCTGACATTTGACAGAAATTAGAAATCATAAGCATTAACACTTGTGCAATGTCGGAGGATCAGGTTTGTTTCACGTTTGCAGGAAATACAACTGTAGCCTTGGTCCTTAGATGACCCTCCCTTAGAATTATTTTGCACCCAGATGAGATGACTAGAGTATTCAAATTATTTAGCCCCCAGAAGTGATGGCTCGATTTTTTAAAATGAAATTGTACCCAGATGAGATAACTAGAGTTTTAGAATTATTTAGGAGCCAGAAGACATATCTTTGCTACTACACTTAAATAATATGCAGTTGGTCACTTTCTTAGAATCAGCTGAAAAAGTTAATTGATAAAACAATAAAAATGCAATTGGTCATCTAGAAATGTAATGATAGGTCAGCAATGAGTTTGAAAAAAACAGAAAACAAACTGAACACACAAGAGAGAGTGGATTACTAAAGATGTCTGCCTGTTGTTCCTTAAAATCAGGGGAGTAACAGAGGAAGCAGACCCTGTGGCTGCAGGGGGCCCCAGAAGATATAGGTGCCCCAGGAAGCCCTAGTTCATATATCATTTCAATCAATATTGGCAGTGTCGGACTGGCCCGGCGGGATACCGGGAAAATACCCGGTGGGCCCCAACCCTAGTGGGCCCCGCCGGGCCAGTCCCCCTCTCCCAAACAGTTTTTTTAAAAATAATAAAAAAAAATTCGGCGCATAGCAGCGCCGTTTGCGCATGCGCGCCGAGCGCCGTTTTCTTTTGCGCATGCGCGCCGTTTGCGCATGCGCGATGCGCCGAGCAGGGATTCTCCGAACAAGTAGGTAGCGGGGGCCAGAGGGGGACCCTGGACACCAGTCCCGGTGGGCCCCGGACCCCCCCAGTCCGACCCTGAATATTGGTAAAAAAGGTCAACCTGTAGACATTGTGGGGCCCATTAATATCTAGTTTCATCACTGCTTAAAATACCTGTGTGAAATAAAATGCAAAGAGCAATGTTTCCATCAAATGTTAAATGTCAAAAATGGCCCCCTATGCACATATGGCACCAGCCCTTCCCACAACTTATTGAAGTTTCATGATGCGGGAGTGTTGGCTTGGCAGAAAGTCAAATTTTAAAGGGACAGGCACAAATTTATTTAGTTTGTTTAATCGACTTACTAAGGTGCTTTACAAACAACTCCCAGGTGCAGTACCTGCACCTGTTAAATAAGATACAACATAGTTGCAGATGAGGTTTTTGCTCATTCCATCATGCAGAACTGCTTTAACATTTGCAGGTTCCCAAGCATGACCATTGTCATGAAAATAATTGAAAGAATAAAGAACGTAGGAGAAGCAAGTATATTGAATACCAATCCTGAAAGCAAAAATTGCTACGGAATCTGCACAGGTATGAGGATTCTGTATGCAGCATATATTTATAACTTTGCAAAATTGAAAGGGCATGGAACAGTCTGTTAAAATCCAGAAGGGGAATATGTAATTTATATTCCATGACCAGGGTATGAATTTAGTGAGTGAAATCCATAAGGGATATAATAAGGATAGATGTGGTTATGCAATACATTATTACACCAAAAACACATAGTATGAATAATATATAACAGTTCATTCTCCAAATGGTAGATCTTCCAGCAAAGTATATGGGCGTTATAACTCAGCTCACCAGCTTACCACAATAAATTCTCAGATGTAATGTCATTTTATCTGCTGGCCTCTCTTCACTCTCAAATTCACACACAGTCCTAAGTGCCAAATCCCTCACTTCTATTTCAATATGAACGGCAAATAATGGGATAGAACAGTTTTCTACCTGCTGCTCCTCTCTCTCTTTCACTTATATTTATTGACATTTTTAAAATAAATATGCAGCTACATGTCAAAATATCAGTAAGATTTTTCAGTAAAAAAACAAAACAGATAAGGAAAGAAAGTAATACAATTTACTAGGGGGCAAAACATCATGGAAAATAATAAAATAATCTCTCTCACTCTCTGTGGAACCACAAAAACTAAATGCTGCTTAGCACTTTCTCGTAATAAATTGGTGTTAATGGATTCAAATAAACATTAGATCTTGGGCCAGTGTTGTACAATATTCATAGACTGTATCCCTTCCTTCAACATTATTAAATCTATGGCATCTCAGATGCTCAGATCCTTTATCCTGCACATATACATGGATTTACAGGTTGCTGCCATTATTAGCCTTATGGCAAGGTCATTCCATTCATTGTCTTTCCCTTGGCCATTTTTTTGTCTTGTGATAATCTGCTCCAGAGTTTAACTTGGACTTTTTAGTGATTTCAGAAGTCCTAGAACATATTCCAGACACTATCCTAGAACAGAACTTTTCTTGCTGTAGCTGGTGCTCTGTGTGAAGTGTTTGTGGCTTCCTGTACAGATATTCCTTGACTTGTTTCTTCTGTTCCTGTCATGTCAGATTTTCTTTCTATCTCCAAGTTTTCTTCCTACAATTTAAAGGTAATGTTAAATAATGTCTCAGACTGTTGATAGGGGAACTTTACTGGGGAACCAAGACTTTAGCAACATTGTTTAAAAAGTAACAAATAGTAGTTAAAGGGCATGTAAAGCCAAAAAAATAAAATCCCATTTTTATTTTCTTTAATGAAAAAGAAACCTATCTCCTATATACTTTAATTAAAAAAATGTGTACTATTTTATAAGAAACCTGACTGTATGCAGTGAAATTCTCCCTTCATTTACTGCTGTGGATAGAAATTGTCAGACGGTCCCTAACTGCTGAGCAGGGAAACAATCATACTTATGAACAGCCCCCGCCTTACTTACCAGCCATGCAGAACTCAAGTAGCTTTGTTTATGACGATCCCTAAGCAGCCCAGACCACACTGAGCATGTGCACTTAGTCTTAGTCTTGCAAAGATGTTTAACAAAGTTATAAGATGTAGCCAACTTTGAAAGCATAAATTATTTGTTTGATTAGGCTTGTGGTGCAGTAAGTTCATGTATCTATTTAGTATACAAAATACAGCATTTCTAGCCTTATTCTATTTTAGACTTTACATGCCCTTTAAAGGGTGCTTGTTGGGTAAAAATGTTATACCAACTAAAGGTGCAGGCTAATAGAGCCCGCTTCCGGTTGGGGATAATAGTAGTTTTATTTTTTTTAAAATGCCCCCCGCCAGAGACACACTGCCCACACCCGGAGGGAGCTCCCGGTGCGAACAGCCGTGACTGGTCACTCACATAATGAGCAATTCAGGGGCAGCTTTGTGCATGTGAGTGACCAGGCATGGCTGCTCGCACCAGGAGCTCCCTCCGGGTGCGGGCAGCGTATCGCTGGCGGGGGGCATTTAAAAAAATACTATAGTTATCCCCAACCTCTATTAGCCCGCACCTTTGGTTGGGGATAGCATTTTTACCCAACAGGTGCCCTTTAAGCAAATGCTGTTGTTTTTTTACAAGTAACTTTAAAAGCAATGAAAATGTTTAATAAATGTATATTGGAAAGTTGCTTAGATTTAGGTTTTCCTTACTAGGCAAATTTTATTTCGAGATTGACTTGCTGTGTTTGCCCTGGTTCTGACTTGTCTACATATGACTCCTATTCAGTTAACCTTACATAGGCTTAAGTACTTCCAGGGACTGTCTGCACAGCATAGACCTCAGCCTATTTATGAATATGACAACCTTTTCCCTATTAGCTAAGACTCTATTCAGTATAAGAACCTGCATGCTGTGACAGGTTTTTTTTAACTGAGTGCTTTTTCTGCTTCTCAGTCAACTCCTATCATCCAATAATCACTGAGGGGCCCAAATTGGCAGCTTAAATCTGCCCATGTACTGAGATAAACTACAAGGGAGATATAACATTTGGGTGGGGTTTTAAACAGCAAACTCAGTTAAACCATGGTCTAAATACAGTGTTCTCACCTATAAGCCATTAGGAATGTTGGGATCCAGTATAGTACACATACGTGTTGTGCTCCTACTTACCATGATAGAGTAAATGTTTTCTTACATGCCCTCGTTTAATCTAATGAATAATGTACATTGCAATATATTAAACAACTATTGCTGGCAATGATTGTACTCCTGAGGCTGCTGCTACAATATATGTCGGGAGGAACACCAAAGCTTCTTTGTATAGCTATTCCTATTTTGTTTTACACATTTTTCTTTTAATGCATATTTACTCCATCAGTTTATTCCAGTCGTCCAATACTTTTTAAATAATAGAAGATGATATTTATTCGTAGCATAAGTGAAATTTTGAACGCAAAAACTGTGTTGGCATTAAGGAGAAAAAGTTTGCCACATTTCCATTATTCGTCAATTAACAATGGTTAATGGTTCTAAAAGTTATTTGTATATATAATTGTAATGAAATCAGGATTTGCATATTCCTTTCTTAGTCGTTTCTGACTCGTGAAACAACATATTATTGCAGAAGTCAGTTTTATGCCACATCTGTTTATCGACTGGCTTCTGCTAAATTGTTTAAAGGAGAACTAAAGCCTAACTAAAGAAGTAGCTAGAAATTATGTTTTGGGTTTCTTTACCAGCCCAAGGCAAACACATCCCTTTAGCAGATAAGATCTGGGTCTCCAAAGATGCCCCAGAAGCCCCCCCAGTGCTGTATTTAGGTCAGATGCCGCCCTAGGCACCCCCAAAACCATGCCGCCCTAGGCTCAGGTCCTCGTTTAAATACTGCAACTAGCATTAGAATATAATAATGAGTCCTGTAGCATCAGCTTGTATTACAGGCCAACCTTATTTTCTGCTTGATAATCTGTGACAACCCCCTAAGCTTAGCTTCTCAACAGCTGCTCCGAGCCTACTGAGCATGTGAAAGGTTTGAAGTCCTGGTTCATTGCTGCTCTTGAAAAGCTGAAACTTTAGGCTGATACAATAAGGTCACTATATCAAATATTAGCCATATTAATTGTTAGGGTTTATTTCTCCTTTAAGAGCTAAGAGCAATAACATAGAAAATATAACAGACAGACAGACAGGCCTGGGGGCTACATCTACTGAATGTCTGTGCTGGTACAGTAAGTTCAGTGCATAAAATACAGTATTTCTAGCCTTTTTCCTTCTTAAGATTTAGTTGTCCTTTAAGGTGAGAGTGTCGGCTAGTGGTGAGTCTACTCCAAATGTGGAGAATGGAATGACAGAAGCAACACGACGGCAGCTGTGGGTACGGGGGTCACATGATGTTGATGTGAGGAAAGCTGGCTGCACACCCTGCATTTACGGGGAGTGGGAGGAAAAGGGGCGCAAGTCTCCCGCACTGGGATCAGTCCGGTATTAGCTGAGGGCAGCAGACACGCTCCCACACGCCGAGCTATGCGTTGCCTCCGGTATGTAGTGCCACGCCTCTCCCCGCCCACCTTCACGCCGGCCACGCCCTCCCAGAGCACCAACTTCGCTGAGTGAGTGAGTGAGTGAGTGTGACACGGTCCGGCGCCTCTTCTCTTATCGTGTCCTCTGGATGAGCAGAGCCCGAGCGCTGAGGAGTCTCAGGACTGGAGGAATAACCACTGCCTTTATTCCATCGCTACAAGTGCCGAGCGCTTTCTCCCGCCCCAGGCGCCGCTGAGCCAAGTAAGTGAAGGTGTGAGAGTTGCTCCCCCTGTGCTCCCAGCGGCTGCTCCCTCTTCCCCGAGCAGCTCGTTGTGTCCCGGGACTCCTTTCAGTCAGTCCGTGCTGTTGCCGGGGCTCTTAGCACTTGCCTCCGGGATTAGCTGCTAATTGTGCCTCCTGCTGCCCGGCAGCTGTTTGTGTTGTCAGGTGAAATGTAATTGGCTCCTGTCACACGTGTAGTTACTATATATGTCTATAATATATTTACTACAGGTAACAGTGCCCCCCACACGCCAGGGCTGGAACTGCAGCTTCCCCCGAGCCATTTAATCCCTGCAGGAAACTCACTGCTGGTGCCACAGGGACACTGCCAGCCTTACCCCCTGACCCACGTGATCAGCCTTCATGTCTTGCTATGGGTCAGTACCTGGCAGCTTCACCTGCACTGTAACAGCACTGCCCCTGGGTGTCATACCTTCTGATTGGTTAACCACAGTGCAAATGTGATTGGTGGAAATTAGTTTAAATACATGGTATGTGTGTAACGTATCAGTACTCTATGATTAAGTGTTGTGAGAAGACGAAACGCGTAAGGCTGTTATTTACACTTGTACCTAGGGTTTCCATCTTTTCTGGAAGCAAATTCCGGCCTTCCTATATATTTATCTTTCTTCCCTATTAATAACATTGGGATTAACCCACATTTTTACAAGCCAGACCGATAAAATACTAGCCTGATGGCAACCTTACTTTTACCTCAATAAAGACCTGTTTTTATTCCTACTGCCTTAAGGTAGAGTCCTGCAGCGGGTCGGGTACCTGCGGGTTACCTACAAAAAAAGCCTCACCCATCTGACTTCAGGCACAGCTCTCTTACATCACATGGTGCGCTTCTGTCCCTCTCGGCTATCGGCCGCGATTGATGATGTCACTTTCGGTTTGCAGCAACATCACTTCCAGTTTGATGGTGGTCGGCGGGTTGCAGATAAGGCAGTTGCGAGTCGAGTAGCGGTTCAAAGTGGGTAAATGTGCGGGTCACGATTTGGGTTGCTAGCTGCCTTGTCAGGTCTTAGAAATTGGTTCTGCGCAGGACTGTACCTGGAGGACTGCTTTTCGAGTGCCTACCCTACAAACAATACTGTGAATCCCAGTTCCACACTGCCTTTGTTTATAAGAAACTGCTGCTAGTTACCCTGTTGACTGTCAGTAGAACTAGTAGCTGAACTAGAGTCACAACAACTCTCAGTATCCCCTAACACAGTGATCCCCAACCAGTAGCTCCAACCCCTTGTATGTTGCTCTCAGTGTCCTCAAAGCAGGGCTTATTTTTTAATTCCAGGCTTGGAAGCAAGTTTTAATTGCATAAAAACTAAGTATAGTGCCAAGCAGAGCCTCCTGTAAGCCGTCAGTCCACATAGGGGCTACCAAATAGCCAATCACAGCCCTTATTTGGCATCCCCAATGTACTTTTTCATGCTTGTGTTGCTCCCCAACTCTTTTTACATTTGAATGTGGCTCACGGGTAAAAAAGGTTGGGGACCCCTGCCCTAACAGTTGCCACTAAGTACCTGTACTTTACATTTGTTAAAGTTCTTCAGTGAGGTCTAACCTGCAGGTTGCCAGGTCCTGTGAGATTGCAGTTTTTTAGCACTGGGGTCCCCAACCAGAACCAGGCCGCCGAACAATGAATGTGGTGTGCCAAATTGGACGCCGACCCCTCCGACAACCTCCCCGACCCCCTCTGACCCCCTTCCCAACCCGCTCCGACCCCTCCCTGGTCCTTGGAAAAAAAATTGGTCCCTGGGTCAAAAAAGGTTGGGGACCCCTGTTTTAGCACATCCAAATGGCTGGGAATTGCAGGTAAACCACAGCATTTTGGGCATTGTGATAGAATAGAATCTGTATGATTATGCATAGGGCATTCAGTGACTAGGGCTGCACACATAATATCGCAATATGAACCAACAAACAAAGTCACATACAATTGTATCAGTAGAAAGTCACTTCCTAAATGTTTGTTACAAATCTAACTGCTCCATTGTGGGAATGCAAAACAAACACTGGTTATTTTAGCATTCAACCTGTTCTGCAGGAACGATTGTGGCTTTGCTAAATAGTGTTTCAGCCTCCCTGCTTCACGGCATAACACAACCTGCCAGTGAATACAATGAAAGCAGTTATTGAGAATAATGAATACATACAGTATTTGCATGTGCTGGATTCTGTTTATAGTGTTCTTAATATAATTAATTGTCACTGTGTTCTAGCTGTATTTAGAATAGCTATGTTATTTGGGTTTTATTTTCTTGCACCGTTGGTCAAGTACAGAAGTAGACATGAGAAAGGTAGCAGCTACTGTACACAAAAGTATTTTTGTATTTAAATTCATACATAAAAGCTGACATATTGCTTGCCACTTTTATAAGACCTTATCCCTAGACTTTAATATGTTACAGCCTATAGTTCTGCTCTACTGATGTGTGTGTTAGTGACTCAACTAGAGGCAGGAGTAGAACTTTGGATCCCCGTCAATGCACCTCTGTGGGGAGGAGTGTGGTGGGGTTGTTTCTTGTTCTTAGTGGTCCCCCTCTCCTCACAGGCCTCCTGGTCTGCTCCCCCTTTAATTATGCCACTGACCAGAGGCCCATAAACTCTAATACAAAATTAAATTTTGCTGATGCCACTCCCCCAAAATTGTTGTGCCCCAATTTTCACCATTTTTGACCTGACCCCTGTTGTAATTATCAGTTATCTCCAGCATTAGGGATTGTGATTGCCCGCTTGATTCTACGGATTCTTGTTTCCTTGTGTGCCAGATGAAATTGGAGGTTCCAAGGGGAGGGTTCAAGGGTTAAATCTCAGCAAATTGCGGCAGAGTGAAACCTTTGCCTTTGCAGTAGTGATTACTTTTATATATGTTGATCTTTCTCTCTTTCTCTAACACTCTCTCTATCCCAGCACCAGTCATTTGGAAACTGAAAATCCCTTGTTCTGATTTTTTTTCCCCTTAATTTTCCTGGATGCTTGCCAGATGTAAGGGGCACCTAACCAGGAACCTTTCCATGCCTGCTTCTGCTCTTCTGGATTATTTCAAGTGGGTGAAAGTTTGCAAACTGACACGTAGATTGCAAATACTCCCTACCCAGGGAACTAGAGTGTGACTTTATTGAACTGAAAGCCACACTTGTTAAGATATACCATACCAATATTTATATTTTAATGTTCCTAATGGCGGTAGCAGGAAATTAACATTTGACACATGCTCAAAGAGTGATGAAGCAAAAAGTAATTGGTTAATATATTTCAGTAAGGAGGAAATGAGGCAATGTATACAGTTGGAACAGAAGGGTTAGGTAAGAGTAGGTTGCAACCCTAGTGTGTATTTAGTGATTTTCCACTCACTGTATTGGTATACCAGTGGTATTGTACCATACTAAACATATGAAGCTGATGGAAGATTTGGCAGATATGGGTTGGGTGTCACTGTGCCAAAATGGACTATACAGGGTTACTGAGCTAGGGTGGGATGAGGACTACATAAATGTTATGTAAAACTATATGCATTTTGCGATTTTTTTCACGCAGCAGCCAAATAACTGTGTTTAAAAGTTATTTGTGGCTCCAAGGGTCCATAAACATAAGTGTGTTTTTATTTTTTTATTTTAATCAGCAGAAAAAGCTGTTATAATTCTAAAGTTGGCATTAGGATAAAGGGGGGTCTTGGGCAACAGAGAATAGTATGTCCTCCCCTCCCCCAGAAGAATATGAGAAGTGTACAAATTGCTCTTGTTGCTTTCTGAGGATGCTGGGAATTGCAGTTCAAAAGCAGATTGAGGGTTACAAGTAGAATAGCTCTCTTGGAAATACTAGAGAATATAGTAACATAGTAAAAATGGAGCACATCCATCAAGTTCAGCCTTTTAACTCTGTTTTAACCTGCCTAAATGCTAGTTGATCCAGAGGAAGGCAAAAACCCTATAGCTAAGTTTTTGTACAACGTAATATGCCATTTGTACTTGTAGCACAAAGCTTTTCTGGCCATCAGTTTCACTTTTGGTCTGGGGTCCCAAACAAAAAGCTGCTCCGTATACCCCAAAAGTGCTAAGAACATGCCATGCTTCTGGTGGCAGATAGGGGTGCATATAAAATTGAAGATGACCTGTAATGCAAACCAATGCATATTCTGGCATTAAAAGTCCACTGTAGGTATACAAAGTGTATTTGTCCATCATTAGAAACACCGTGTACCCAGGCCCCAAACAGTCAATAGAAAATTGTTGAGTAGAAAATGTTGTTAATTGTAAATTTTTCACCTCTTTTTGTCAGCATAATAAAATATGACCAGTTAAATTGCTAGAGGAAATGAATGGTGTAACCACTACATCAAGACTTCTAGTAGTCGGCTTTATAGTTCTAGCACATACAGTTGTGCTCATAAGTTTACATACCCTGGCAGAATTTATGATTTCTTAACCATTTTTCAGAGAATATGAATGATAACACAAAAACTTTTCTTTCACTCATGGTTAGTGGTCGGCTGAAACCATTTTTTGTCAAACAACTGTGTTTAATCTTTTTAAATCATAATCACTACACAAACTACCCAAATTACCCTGATTAAAAGTTTACATACCCTGGTGATTTGGCCTGATAACATGCACACAACTTGACACAAAAGGGTTAGAATGGCTATTAAAGGTAACCATCTTCACCTGTGATCTGATGCTTGTAATTAGTGGGTGTGTATTAAAGGTCAATGACTTTCTGGACTTCTGACAGACCCTTGCATCTTTCATCCAGTGCTGCACTGATGTTTTTTGGATTCTAAGTCATTAGGAAAGCAAAAGAATTGTCAAAGGATCTGCGGGAAAAGTTAGTTAAACTCTATAAAACAGGAAAAGTATATAAGAAAAAGGAATTGAGTATGCCAATCAGCAGTGTTAAAACTCGAATTAAGAAGTGGAAAATTAGGGGTTTTGTTGAAACCCAATCACGGTCAGGTAGACCAACTAAAATTTCAGCCACAACTGCCAGAAATCTTTTTTCTGATGCAAGTAAAAGCCCACAAATAACTTCAGGTGGAATACAAAAGATACAGGAGAAAAATTTGCACTCATCAGCCCGGAAGCTGCGCATGGGACATACTTGGACATTCCAACATGACAATGATCCAAAACAGAAGGCCAAGTTGACCTGTCATTGGCTACACAAAAATAAAGTGAAGGTTCTGGAGTGGCCATCTCGGTCTCCTGACCTCAATATCATTGAGACACTTTGGGGAGACTTCAAACTTGCAGTTCATGCAAGACAGGAACTGGAGGCTTTTTGCCAGGAAGAATGGGCAGCTTTACCATCTGAGAAGATAAAGAGCCTCATCCACAACTACCACAAAAGACTTCAACTGTCATTGATGTTAAAGGGGGCAATACACGGTATTAACTGGGGTATGTAAACTTTTGATCAGGGTAATTTGGGTAGTTTGTGTAGTGATTATGATTTGAAAAGAGTAAACACAGTTGTTTGATAATAAATGGCTTCAGCCAACCACTAACCATGAGTGAAAAAAGTTTTTGTGTTATCATTCATATTCTCTGAAAAATGGTTAAGAAATCATAAATTCTGACAGGGTATGTAAACTTATGAGCACACCATGGGAAATGTTTAAAACAAACTTGAGCTTTCATTCTGAACCAACCACTTCCTCTTGTGATGCTGATGAAGAGGGTGCTGTCGCATGGCTAAGAGTAGTCACAGGGGCAGGGAACGCCAAAAAAGGCAGACTTTTGTTCTTTCAGTAAAGCATTTGGGCACTATAACTTGTATATCTCAGCTAGAAGCAAGGGATCATAATAACAAAAAGTCATTCTCTAGTCTAAACTATAAAAAAGCGGGTTGGTCACATGTCTCATGTTTCATATCTCATAAGCCCCAGGCCAATATCTGTTAAAATTCTTTCTTTTGTGCTGAAGCCCATAAATCCTTCTCGGTGCTACTGTTTCCATGAATACGCAGGCGGTAATGTCCCCTGCTACAAAGCCAGTAACAAAAGTAAGGGCAATATTTGTGTTACATAAACTGGCATACAAAACATCAAACTGTTAACCCGTCTAAATATTTACAAAAAGAATACTGGGTGCCCCTGGAAAGGCAGAGAATACAGAATGCATCTAAACATGTATTAGCCCTGTATAAAAAACTATCCTTGCAAATATAATGTTTTTTTTTTTTTTACATTTTGATTTCTTTCTTATTTTGAGGGGAAAATTAAAACTGTATTAAACTGATTATTTGTTCAGTTATATAATCATATTTAACTTAAATAACAATACATACAGAGTACACATATGTGAAAAAGTTAGTACAGGTATAAGATCAGTTATCCGGAAACCGTTATCCAGAAAGCTCCGAATTACGGAAAGGCCGTCTCCCATAGACAATTTTATCAAAATGTTTTAAAATTATTTATTTTTTTCTCTATATAATAATAAAACAGTACATTGTACTTGATCTAAACTACGATATAATTAATCCTTATTGGAAGAAAAACCAACATATTGGGTTTATTTAATGTTTAAATGATTTTCTAGTAGACTTATAGTACAAAGATCAAAATTACGCAAGGATCAGTTATCTGGAAACCCCCAGGTCCCAAGCATTCTGGATAACAGGTCCCATACCTGTGCGTTACAATCCATGGTAATTTTTTTTACTTTTTCAGTATACAGATATTTTTACATTGCATCAGTATTATCAGTATCACTATTGTATCACTATTTCATGTCAGCAATACTGATACATAAGGGCAGTGACACACCAGGAGATTAATCGCTAGCGATAAATTGCTGCTTCTCTGGGCAACTAATCTCCTGCACTCTCCAGTAAAAAGCTTTCCCATAGGCAATAATGTGAATCGCTGGTGGGAAAACAGGTGTCGCTACAGTTTCCCAAAATCGCTTGAAGTTTCCTCTTGTATCGATTTTGGGAGACACGTGTTTTACCACCAGCGATTCACATTATTGCCTATGGGAAAGCTTTTTACTGGAGAGCGCAGGTGATTAGTTGCCCAGAGAAGCAGCGATTTATCGCTAGCGATTAATCTCCTGGTGTGTCACTGCCCTTATTAAAGTGAAGTAATATAACAATATCATGTATAATTCACATTTTGTTGACTATTGTGTAATCTAAATAATCATAAATGCAAATTCCCCACCCCGATTGCATTTTTCCCTAGGTCAGATACGTAAAATCTGGCACTCCAGATTAGAAGTAAATGATCATTATCACAATTCCATTAGAGAGGATAGTTTCATGGCTAATTTGAGTTGAAGAGACAACAGTCTATCAAGTTCAACCCCTCCAGATGACCCGGTGTGTTTATATATGCACATACCTAGATCTTGAGATCGTTATAGCCTTCGATGCAAGTCTTCGAGGCATTAATAGAATATTCCATAATTTTATCACTTGGCAGGGCATTTTACAGCCTCACTGCCCCTCACCATGAAGGACCATTTCACAGTTTAAAATGAAATTTTAGTTCCTCAACACTAAAGGGGTTTTCTTGTTCTTTGAACTTTTCTATGTGTAAAAAAATTCCCTGCTAGTTGTTTATTATTTTCCTCTAATGTACTTGTAGTACAGTAACCTAGTGACCTTAGAATCTTTTCTCCAGAAAAACATTCATAGGAGTCTGTTTACTAAAGTGCGGTAAATCTGACTTTAAGTTTCCGCATGTTATCGCTGAGAATATTTTTACGCCAGAATATTCACAGCGACTAAGTTTACTAAACAGCGATATGCTCAGAAGTCATTGCGATCACTTGCGGTAACTACGTTAAGGAACCAGCTTACGTTAGCGGTAATTTTAGCGAGTTGCGAATTTTCTGGCGAAAAATTAAGTTTTTGCGAATATTTATGCTATAAAATAGTCTTGTTTTATGGCGGTTATTATGGCAATTTTTACTGTGACATTTATGGCCAGAAATGCACCTTCAAAACTCATAAACTTTATTGACTGATGATTATACCATCCAACAACATCACCAGAGTAACACCAATCAAACATGTCTGCATCATATAAACCCTTCTGCCAATAGAATCATATGAACAAGAAATGATACCAGTCAATCTCTTTGCTTCATAGAAATGCACAGTTTAATGTAGCCAATCACAAAGAAACCAAAAACGTGTAGAGGCTGTCGAATCCTTGGACTGTGATGCCGCTGCCAATAATACGCCTCTGAGCTGAAACTGCTGCTGTTGCAACAGATAGAAGCAGAAGCCAAAACATCCTGTCAGCAATAGCTACTGATCTGTCTCCTGTCAGCAAAGAATGATGGGTAAAAAAAAACAGTATTATGGGATATTTCCTGCCCCTTGAGTATTTTCAGGCGAAAAAAATACTTTTACGCCACTACATAGGTGGCTGTCTATATATTGTGCGAATATTTTTAACGCACTTTAGTAAACGGACCCCTAAGTCTTTCTTCATAATGTAATTCTGCCATCCCTTTTACCAGTTTAGTTGCGCTGCACTCTTTTCAGCTCCATTATCGTATCCTTAAAGGAACAGTAACGTCAAAAAATGAAAGTGTTTTAAAGTAATGAAAATATGTAGTGTTGCCCTGCACTAGTAAAACTGATATGTGTGCTTCAGAAACACTACTATAGTTCATATAAACAAGCTGCTGTGGAGCAATGGCGGAAATTGAAAAACGGCTATATGGCACAGGTTAACTAATGGATAACAGATAACACCATTAGACAGACAGAGCTTATCTGCTATCTGATGTGTAACCTGAGCCTTTTCTCCTTTGAATGGCTGCCCCCATTACTACACAGCAGCTTATTTATATAAACAATAGTAGTGTTTCTTAAGCAAACACAGCAGTTTTACCAATGCAGGGCAATACTACATGATATTTTCATTACTTTAAAACACTTTCATTTTTTGACGTTACTGTTCCTTTAAGGACTTGGACCAAGGGACCTATAAAGAGGTAAAATTCCCTCAAATAAAGTCTCTCTCTCTATATTAAAGCAAGACAGTACCTCATTTGAACCTCATTTGCCAATTTGCTGCAAAGTTCTCCGATTTAGTCAAATCTGCAAAGTAACAACATCCTGCGCAGTAGTTTTGTACAACCATCATCCGCAAAAACAGAGAAAGTATTTATAATGCTAACTCCAAATAAATAACTAAGCATATTAAAAAGCAAAGATGCAAGCACAGACCCGAGGTAATGTAACACTAATTTAATTTTAACCACTCTTTGTAATCTATCCTTCAGCCACTTCTTAATCCATGTACAAATATGTTCTAGTCCAATATTCCTTAATTTAATCAGTAACTTTGTGCAGTACTGTATTAAATGCAAAATCGAAGTCAATCACATCCACTGCCACTCCGTTTGTCAACGTTGTCTTAGACAAGTAGCTCATGCCATTATTGATGTAAAAGTGCATGTCCAACGTTAGAAAGAGGCTGCAGATTATATTTGAGTTGTGCTGTCTGGAAAGAACATCAGGATAAGACTAAAGCTTACCCATGAACACCCAGGTGAAGACCAGTACTTCTGGAACAATGTGGACAGACGATGCAAAGATAGATATCTTGTCACAGTACCAGAAGACCTAATTTTTAATACCAACTGTAAAGCATGGTGGTGGAAATGTTGCGTTGTGGGGCTGCTTTGCCACACATCTGGGAAATCCATCATCATAGCTTCATCTTTGAACCAACAATGACCAGTTCAAAGCTGGAATCTAAATCCCATTGAGTTGCTGTGGAGGGATTGGAACTGGACTGATCTTGTAGGAAGTTCCAGAAAATGTGAAAAAAAAAAATATATATATTCCAATTGGAACAATATATATGTTTCCTTGTAGAACAGCGCCTAAAGCAAACGGAGAGAGCAAAAAAACGGGCATAATATGGTGTAGTATTTTCAATTTGTTAGAACACCCTGTGGTGAAAAAGTATAGAAATTAAAAAGTGAAAAAATAAAAAGTAAAAAAATTTTTTTTTTAAAAAATAAAAATCAGAAAGGGATTAAAATATATTATTTTCCCTTTAAAGTGATCTTCCTTTCCCAAGATGTGTAGAAGCAAAAATAGTGACTTCTGAATCCTTCACCAAAGTTTAGTAAAATTGCCTACTTACAAGACAGTGGCAGTTTTATCGCATGTAGTTTTGGTTTCCTGTATTCTCCCCTCCTGTCAGTCACCATTGGGCTCCCAGATAGGAATACAAAGGGTACATAGTGCAATAGCGTTTTATTAAAAAAATTTTTAAAAAGCATTAAAAGATTTACACTCACATTTGTTTGCAAGGTTTTGTCACATATAAGCAAGTCCTTTTTTGGAGATGTCACCAGTTGTAAAACAAAGGAGGATATTGTGCCGGCGTCTCTCTCCCTCGTGGTGTTTGCTCCGTGTTCTGCTTGTGACGTCACTTCCGCCTGCCGCGTTTCACCGACCAATCGGATGCCTCTGAGGAAGCCGATTATAAATTCAACTGGTCCTACAGATGTAGCCACTTTGGCTTGTGTGTGTTTGACACAGAATAACTAAATCCAGATATCCCACTTATCCCATTTAACACAGAAAATTGTGTCACAGCATCCCATCTAATTAAAGCATTCATCATTGTAAACAATGGTCCTTTATTATGCTAATGAAAAGGTTAAATTAGGTAAACGGACTTTAGATAACACAGTTTCTTCAATTAATCGCGAGTTATGACTCATTTAACACACAAATCCAAGTGGCTTCATCTGTATGTCGTGTAGCACAAAGTACTTTTGATCTACACCTCTTACAGGGAAGTACCTGCAACCCTGCCTGTCTAACATCTCATTCCCAAAGCAAGGGTATTGGTCCTAAATGAAGGTGGTCCTTGTTTTGATGCCATTATTCTTCTGGTAAGGCACAATGTTTGTGGGATTTGCTTTCATTCAGGCACAAGAGCATAAATTAAGTTGGACACTAAAGTTGGGGGTCAGGCATGGCTTCCAGTTGGCTTTCTATTTCATGCCACAGGTGCTCAGTTAGGTTGAGATCAGGCCAGTCCTACAGAGAACCCTGGAATTGAGCAAGCCAGTCCTGTACATATGTCACTTTGTGCATAGGCTCATAAAAATGCTGAAGCAGGAATGGACCTTCCCAATCTGTTGTCACAAAGCAGCTAGGGCTTTTCCTGGCCTCTTGTCCTAACCTTTTTTGTATGTGGTTCATTGTTCTTTGTATATTTGGTGACGCTTGCATGATGTCCAGAGTGACTAAACCAGCGCAACTACAATTCCATTGTAAACCTGGATGGACAGCTTTGGTCTCTGTGTTCCCAACAACCAGGCAGCATTTTAATTATCTGGCTTGGAAAAGAAATACAAAAATGTATTTTAAAAAAGTACAAAATAATTTAATGAAGACCAACTGAAACATACAATAGTTCAAGTCAATCTTTAACATACTAACAATGTGTTGGGGGTGTTTCAAATTTAGTTAACTTTTAGTATGTTATAGAATGGAAAATTCTAAACAACTCTTCAATTGGTGTTCATTATTTATTTTTTATAGGTTTTGAATCATGTGCCTTTTATCTTCTGACTCTTTCCTGTTTCCTGTAAGCCTACAAACGTATTGTTAGTGCTACTTTTTATTACTCATCTTTCTATTCAGGCCTCTCCTATTCATATTCCAGTCTCTTATTCATATAAATGCTTGGTTGCTAGGGAAATTTAGAGCCTAGCAACCAGATTGGTGAAATTTCAAACGGAGAGTTGCTTAATATAAAGCTAAATAACTCTAAAACCACAAATAATAAAAAATGAAAACCAATTGCAAATTCCCTCAGAATATCACTCTCTACATCATACTAAAGTTAATTTAAAGGAGAACAACCCCTTTTAAAGGTGTTCAAAGTTATTGATGTTCCTGGCTGAAATTAAATGAAACCTGCCTCTTGGAAATCTGAAACACCATTTTTCTTCTCTTCATAGTCAGAATTTCATTTCCTTTTAGAATGACAGCATATATTTAGTTGATTTACTTAGATCAAAGCCCAGAGGAATGATGCAGACTTAAGACTTTAAACCTTTTCTTCTGACTTAGAGAGCTTTATATACATGTTTCTGACTAAATTGTAACATTGCAGGACAAAAGACTCTTATTATACTTGTTTGCTACAGAAATTAACAGTCAGTCATAATGTTGTAACTGAATCAGAATGCTGACTTATACTTTGTATTGTCAGCTGAACTGCGGGAAAAGGCAAGCTGGAATCCTGTGTGTGTGAATAGCAAATGTACTTGCACAAATAAACTCCCTTTAAAATGGCATTGCGAATATGTACATATTTTATTAATGTCTATATCATGTCTTAGTTCTGTGCAGGTGCCCAGCAACAAAAGTGATTGCTGTTGTTGGAGAACATTTTGGGCATTTGCTGTAGCTGCTCTTATTTTTTTTTGTTACTCCCAAGTATTGACACAAAAGTCTGACACTTTTCTGTCCTATACACTTGCACATAAGAAAAAGGGAATGAAAAGCACTTAATCAAAAGTATAATTGCAAACTGTTATGAAAATGAACAGTTCAGGGTATATATCGCATTCGGGTTGGACTGGGTTGGTGGGAAACCAAGAAAAAACCTGGTGGGACATGGCCCTCGTGAGCCTCACTGACCCAGACCTGCTCCTCATCCCCATCTAAAGGCGCTCTCCTTGGTCTTTCTCAATTGGTTTGTGGAGGACCTCTACGACTTGGCCTGTGGGCCCAGCACATGTGTGGGGGCCTCTGGCCACCCAGCCCGACACTGCATCACATAAAAGCCTGTATGTAAAATGCTTTCATACAAATAAAGCCTTTTCTTGAAAGATACTTTAGTAGTAGTATGTCATTGGATAATTCCATATAGAAAAACTGCCTTTAAAGGACCAATCTCCTATCTTTATACAAGAGGGAAGGGAGATTGCTAATCTCCCTGATGTGGATAAATAGAAGTAAAAATGAGTGTTTGTTTGCCCTCTTTATAAGGTGACTGGAATGTAGGTATTGGTCTTTTTCACCCTCCCCCACCCCACAGCGACCATATTTAAGGGTGGGCAGTGTGTAGATGTATCACAGTGCAGTTGCTTATAGAGTGGCCACTGTTCTGGACAAGCTGCTTCTGTGTCTGCCAGACAGCACATAAACAAGCCCATAAATAAATTGAGAGGTGGGACCTTGTAATAACTAACAATACTGAACTCATCTCTAACATTTGTGTGGGTGAGCATTTAGGGAATAGTGATCATAACATGGTCTCCTTTGAGATTCTGTTGCAGAAGCAACTCTATAAGGGAGTAACTAAAACACTAAATTTCAGACGTGCAAACTTTGACAGTATAAGGGCATCTCTGCAACATATTAAGTGGGAAATGCTTTTCACAGGGTTAAACACAGAACAAAAATGGGAAGTCTTTAAAATGCTGCTTAATAAATATACTTGTCAGTATATTCCACTTGTAAGCAAGGAACGTCGTTGCAAAGCAAAACCTTTTTGGTTCAATAGAAGCGTTGGTGTTGAGGTGGGTAAGAAAAGACGTGCTTTTAAGGCTTTCAAGTTAGCTGGTACAGCCGAAACATTTATAAGGTACAAGGAGGCCAATAAATCATGCAAAGAAGCTATAAGGCAAGCTAAAATTGCTATAGAAAAGGATATTGCAGCAAGCAGTAAAAATAATCCAAAATTATTTTTTAAATATGTCAATAGTAAAAAAATGAAGCAGGAAGGGGTGGGACCCTTACTATCAGAGGGGGGTCAGCTGGTTGATGAAAACAAAATAAAAGCGCAGATTCTGAACTCGTATTTTTCATCTGTCTACACAAATGAAGAACCAGTAAGTGAAGGTTTCCTTCTTAACACTCCCAATTCTAGTAATACAACTAATGATGCATGGTTCACACATGAAGAAATTCAAAAGAGACTTGAACATGTTAAGATTAACAAAGGTCCAGGGCCAGATGGTATTCATCCCAGGGTAATTAGCAAGCTTAGCTCTGTGATTGCCAAACCTCTTTACTTAATTTTTCAGGATTCATTGAGATCTGGCATTGTGCCGAGAGACTGGCGAATTGCTAATGTGGTGCCTCTATTCAAAAAAGGATCCCGTTCTCAGCCTCAAAACTATAGGCCAGTTAGTCTGACGTCAGTATTAGGAAAGCTTTTCGAAGGGTTAATAAAGGATAAGATACTGGACTTCATAGCAAATCATAATACTATGAGTTTGTGCCAGCATGGTTTTATGCGTAATATATCTTGCCAGACTAACTTAATTTCTTTTTACGAGAATGTAAGTAGAGACCTAGATTCTGGGATGGCAGTGGATGTGATTTACTTAGACTTTGCTAAAGCATTTGATACAGTGCCACACAAAAGGTTACTGGTTAAATTAAGGAATGTTGGCCTGGAACATAGTATTTGTACCTGGATAGAGAACTGGCTAAAAGATAGACTACAAAGAGTGGTGGTAAATGGAACATTTTCTAATTGGACCAGTGTTGTTAGTGGAGTACCGCAGGGCTCTGTACTAGGTCCCTTGCTTTTCAACTTGTTTATTAATGACCTGGAGGTGGGCATTGAAAGTACTGTTTCTATTTTCGCAGATGATACTAAATTGTGCAGAACTATAGGTTCCATGCAGGATGCTGCCACTTTGCAAAGTGATCTGTCTAAACTGGAAAACTGGGCAGCAAACTGGAAAATGAGGTTCAATGTTGATAAATGCAAGGTTATGCACTTTGGCAAAAATAATATAAATGCAAGTTATACACTAAATAGCAATGTGTTGGGAGTTTCCTTAAATGAAAAGGATCTAGGGGTCTTTGTAGATAACACGTTGTCTAATTCTGGGCAGTGTCATTCTGTGGCTACTAAAGCAAATAAAGTTCTGTCTTGCATAAAGGGCATTAACTCAAGGGATGAAAACATAATTGTGCCTCTTTATAGGTCCCTGGTAAGGCCTCATCTGGAGTATGCAGTTCAGTTTTGGACTCTAGTCCTTAAGAGGGATATAAATGAGCTGGAGAGAGTGCAGAGACGTGCAACTAAATTGGTTAGAGGGACGGAAGACTTAAATTATGAGGGTAGACTGTCAAGGTTGGGGTTATTTTCTCTGGAAAAAAGGCGCTTGCGAGGGGACATGATTACACTTTACAAGTACATTAGAGGACATTATAGACAAATGGCAGGGGACCTTTTTACCCATAAAGTGGATCACCGTACCAGAGGCCACCCCTTTAGACTAGAAGAAAAGAACTTTCATTTGAAGCAACGTAGAGGGTTCTTCACAGTCAGGACAGTGAGGTTGTGGAATGCACTGCCGGGTGATGTTGTGATGGCTGATTCAGTTAATGCCTTTAAGAATGGCTTGGATGATTTTTTGGACAGACATAATATCAAAGGCTATTGTGATACTAAACTCTATAGTTAGTATAGGTATGGGTATATAGAATTTTAATTAAAAGTAGGGAGGGGTGTGTGTATGGATGCTGGGTTTTCATTTGGAGGGGTTGAACTTGATGGACTTTGTCTTTTTTCAACCCAATTTAACTATGTAACTATGTAACTATGGGGACTTTCTTTTTTTAGTTTTTTTAAACACCAATAATTAATCTCTCACATTTTGAGATTATTCCTAGAACCATTCATTATGTCTCAATCTGCTTATGGATGTTGTAGCTATTGTAAACCAATTAGATTGCTGCTAGATTTAGCACCTTTCCCCACTTTTCTCCAAAGTCAAATGTTTTTTCATTCTTTTAAAACATTTCACAGGCATTTGCAAGTTTAGAAAAAAGATTGGCAAGCAATCATTTATGAAAGCTTTACTGCACTCCACTGCCCTTGGTTTGTTTTCTTGTTTACGCTAAAAACATATATTTGTCAGTTTTAAGCAGGTAAACATTTTTGTATCCAGCGGGCCAAAAAGTCTGCTTCATATTGAATTATGTGTGGCATGGGGATGCAATGGTTAGCAAACAAAGCCTTCTCATCCTGGAATTTGTATGATCTCCCTGTTTCTGCATGTATTTCCTTGAGTTATGCTGGTTTCCCCTCAGTCCTAAAAAAGTGGTTAACGGGATCCGGCTAATTTTGACACAAATGTTTGTTAGTGGGCATGGGCACTATGTTGGACACTGTTGCTTTAGCTGCAAATCATTTCTGTAAAACCCTGTATAATTAATTATATTCTATATAGCTAAAGTATAAGAAGATATAATGCAGCATAGGATCAATTCAGGTTGTGGACTAATTTTCAGCGCCCTACTGCCTTTGTTTCTCAAATGCTGTTCATTGATGTACCACTTTCAAATACATATATTCCAGCCAGTTCTAGTCAAAGATAACTTAGAAAATAAGAATTATTCCAACGCTGGAATTTACATTGACCTGGCAGAGTGTGCCTTGTAGGGCTTCTCCAGTCCACATGATGCCCCCCCCCCAAAAAAAAAACTACTAATGAAACCAGAATCTTCTGTGAAGCTGAAGAGCTGTTTATGGAACAATAAACTGACTATATAAAATAACGGTACTGCATTAGAACAGATGTATAGGGAAAGAACTCTTCTAGCTGCAGTCATTCTTAGTTAATAACGGCAAAGTGTAATTTGCATATTTGATGCAAAGAAATAGGCTTGTGCCATCAAAAAAGTAATGAAGTGGAAACAATGCAAATGTTTTTGCTTTTGTTTTAATTTTTCTTTTTTCACCACTTATGCTAACATATGCAAATCAATTGCTCCAGTTATTGCTCATTTTTGTGTTGATACTGTTTGCTTTAATCCCCCCTAAGGTACTTTGGTGTTGCATTAAATATATCAAACCTAAATTTTTGTGAAGGAACAGGTCACTCCAAACACATTTTGCTTGGAGACACTTTTATGTCATGCCCAGTGATGTCCTGGAAATTAAAGTGATGTTAGAAGCATTTATAATAATGGATAACAGAAATTGCAGG
Source organism: Xenopus laevis (assembly GCF_017654675.1). NCBI lineage: Eukaryota > Metazoa > Chordata > Amphibia > Anura > Pipidae > Xenopus > Xenopus laevis. The sequence continues at coordinate 158,794,208 of NC_054372.1, read as the reverse complement.
TAGTAAATACATATAAGTTCCACATAGCAATGGCCGATATATTTCTGGGCAAAATAATCAGCTATTATGAAGGAGTTGGGACTTGTAGTATATAATGCGGTGGAGCAGGTTCTTCTAGAATTTTGAGCCTCTGCAGAAGAAAGAGTAATAAGGCACTTCATTCTTGGAAGCTGATATTATAAATTGATAATAGATGAGAACAGTATTGTTGCTTTATCTGGGATTAACTGAGTTTGAAGGGCTAGTGTTGTGTAGTTTGCTTGTGAGAACATGGGCTTGCTGTGTTTTTACACTGAATTAATTTCACAATATGCTGGATACGATCAGTTGTGTTTTTTTGATGGCTGTGAGTATGCTCAAGCACTTTCATTTCTTTCATCCATTATACAGAAATTTCTGAATTACAGGAATGCCATCTCTCATAGAGTCCATATTAATCAAATAATTCAAAATTTCCCTGTAATTGTACTATAATGTTTACAATGTATATAATGTGACAAAACTTAGGGAAAAGAGAGAACAAGCAAAGAACATAGTGCAAGATGAACATGGAAAGAACAAGTAGAACAGAAAAGGAAAAGCAGTTATAAGATGATGCCACACGGAGGATTGTTCTCAGCAGGGATAAAGATAAGAAATATATCAACTAATGTATCAATTCAAAACAGTTTACTGAGTCGACGACCCCTCCCCCCGATCCTCATTCTCTGCTTAATAATTTGCGAAGATCCCTAAGCTTAGCTTCTCAGTAGCTGCTCCAAGCCCACTGAGCATGTGAGTGTTTCAGACACTTTCCAAGATGGTGACCCCTTGTGACAAGTTTGAAGTCCTGGATCATTGCTGCTATTGACAAGCCTAAACTTTAGGCTGGGGCAGTAAGTTCACTATTTAAAATAAGGCATTTCCGGAACATTTTTACCTAACCCTTGCCCTTTAAAGGCAGCTGTTAGAGTTGATACAATAGTTGCTAATATTTCACAGATACTGCTGAGAAACTTATCAACTAATTTAACTAATTGTTACAGTTCCGAATCTGCACTTGTATCCGTGAGTTTCCAGACTGAAACATCACAAACAGTAAAACTTTACACTTCAATTTTGGGAAAACGGTAAAAAATAAAAGACGGAAAGCACCTGAAAAAAAGGCTTTATTTCTGGGGAACAACCCAGCTGAAAAAAACAACCCCTTTAAAATCTACTGGTATGGAGCGAGCAGGCCTAGTGACCCCGGGGTGACAGTCTCTGATAGTCGGTGGAAGGTTAGACAAGTGTTTAGTTACAAGTTTACTATGAGTACAGATGATTGTGTTAGTTCCTGAATGACCTTCAACCACAGCTTCCTTCCTCAATACAAAAAGCAGCACACAGCAGCCTTGCACCCTCTTTGCCTTCCTCTGACAACTAGATATTCCGTCAGTCACATTTGCACCTTATAATGTGACTATACTAGACACGTCTGTTTCTTATTTTCCTCTTCCGGTCATTTTATTCCATTTTCCTTATCCCAGATTAAAGAGTTGGTTGCATTTCCTTTGAGTTTGCAAATAAATTAATTAATCTTTAAAAAAAAAAATCACTTCAGTTAGAATGTGTTTCCAGGGAGCCTTCTGGCTACAGACTCATTAGTTCTATTAAAGCAAGAATGTAAAGAGAGCATCATGTGGAAGGGTGGGTTTATTGCCTAATGGTGTTATGCCTTGGGGCAGTCAGTGGGAGCTAGGAACTACTTCCAGATGATTTTTTTACTTGTTTTTCATCACATTCATCTGTCTGCTGGGTGAGCCTTTTAACTCTCAGCGATTGCCAATTTACATTTTTTAGAATTGGCGGAAACAAGTGAACAGTGTGTGTGAGAGCAAGACACCTGCCCTACTAATGAACTACTGTCATTCCTTTTACTGTTTATAAGAAAGTATTACAATTGAAATAAAGCTGTTTTGTAATTTGCTGCATAATTAGAAATGTACTGGGCACTGCACAAAGTAAAACGTTTTTGTGCTTAATAATTCGAACCTGTTTAACTTATATGGGCAAAAAAATAGGCATGCATTTTTCCTTATTTTTGTTCTTATGTTTATTAATTGTGGACTTTCTATCCCTGCTTTAGGCTTGGTGCAAAACTACCTATATATCATATTATTTTCCCCAGATACACTTCCCATTAAAGGAACAGTAACATTAAAAAAATGAAAGTGCTTTTGAGTTATGAATACTGCTGTAGTAAAACTGGTGTGCTTGCTTCAGAAACATTACTATAGTTTATATAAAAAAGCTGCTTTGTAGCCATTGGGGCAGCCAATCAAGCACAGGATACACAATGGATAACAGAAAAGCACTGCAGAATCCCATGTATACTACAGAGCTTATCTGTTATCTGCTGTGTATCCAGTGCCTTTTCTTCTTTTCAGCTTTGAATAACTGTCCCATGGCTACACAGCAGCTTGTTTATATAAGCAAAAGTATAGTTTCAGAGTCCACTGAGCATGTGAGTATCGCAGACATTTTCCAAGATTGTGACCCCCTGTGACAAGTTTGAAGTGCTGGATCATTGCTGCTTTTGAGATGCTGAAACTTTAGGCTGGTGCAATAAGTTCAGTATATAAAATATGGCATTTTTGCCAGTCATTTTTAGGGTTTAGTTCTCCTTTAAGGCTCCACTTTAAGTTGCTCTAAAAGAATTATTCAATAGAAATACCTGGTATGTTGAAACACATACCTTACAAAATCCTTCTCATGACCTTCAAACCTCTTTCTTTAGCCACATCCCACTGCATTTCCTTATTTGTGTGTTAATGAATTCCTTAAAGTCTCCTTCATTTCTCATACAGCTGCTGCACTTCTACTGCTATGTTGCACTTGATACCACTGCTGCTCTTTACCTTCATTCTTCCTTATGAGAGCAGAGAAGGAAGAATTCAATTCCAACATTATTTTCCCTGCCAAACAACACCTCCACCTTGAGGTGCTTTAATAAAATGCATAATGTGTAAAGAAAAAAGTTGCTGTAGATTACATTTGATTTGTCTGGCTGCTTTCAAAACTTAAAAAACCTTTTATATACTTTATGTAACCACTATTATATATTCATTAAACAATTCATTAACCATTTTCAGTTGTTTTAAAGTTATAGTAGTTGCTATAAAAAACAGTATCTGCCAGGCTGCTTACTGTATATTCTCTTGGCTTCGACTGAAACAATTATTCTTTTATTATTAACATGTATTTATATAGCGCCAACATATTGCGTAGCACTGTAAAGTAAATGTGATTAACTAAATCACATGAATTCTATACATAGAACATATGGAATTACATACAATATGGAATTATACAATCAATGTAGCAGAAGCCAGCTGATTAACAGACCTGGAGAAGAACTGATCTGTTACAAATATATATATATATATATATATATATATATATATATATATATATATATATATATATATATATATATATATATATATATATATATATATATATATATATATATGAAAGCAGTGCTTGTTTATCCTGTATATATATATATATATATATATATATATATATATATATATATATATATATATATATATATATATATACAGGATAGACAAGCACTGCTTTCAGTAGTATCAAATATTTAATGACAATATATTGCAAAGTTGCTTAGCATTAGTTTTCTTTCAGTATACAAAAAGGTATTGGTTCATTTGTTTTTAAAATAATGTTTGCTGTAATCATTACAGTAATTTATTTTTGTTTAAATACGACTGTATAGCAAGTTTGTTGTATATATAATAAGTGTCTGTACTTACTTGGTTAATGGGTTTATGTAGAAGAACCAATACTCCAGTTCTGTGATTAATTGAACTTTATCTTTATTTTACTTAAAGGGGACCAAACATAAAAAGCTACCCAAACATAAAAATAACAACATAAAAAACATAAAAAAAAAAGTTACCTAAACATAAAACGCTGTAATATAAAAGTCCTCTTAAAATTAAACATGAAACTAAAAATATTTTTTTTCATTAAAACATCTCTACCTGTTATATAGTCGTTATAAAATCATATATTGCTTGTCCCTTCTCTATGCCTTAAGCATAGAGGCGGGGCAGGCAATTACTTTCACTTTACATTCTGCACTTCCTAGATGTCACTGCACTCCTCGCATCCCCCCTCCTCCTCACCATCTAATGAAGTAGCCAGAGCATGGGTATGGGCATCAGGTCCCCCATTCTGGTGTATAAACAAGATTTTGGCATGATTTAAAGCTTGACTTAATAACAGTGTCCACAAAATGGCTGCTGCCTATTTCAAGGGATTGGGAATTCCAAGACCAAAAGAAACAAGATTTATATAATTTATATAGTGCGAGTAAAGTTTATTTTGCTAGACTAAGGTCATAAAATAGGATTTAGAATTATTTCTTAGGGTGACAGGTCCCCTTTAATATCAAATGGTACAGAAATGAGGAGAGCACTCAATAGGCATATTAATGCTGTGGTTGTTTTTACATTTGCCGACTACTAGTACACAACATGTTTCAGGCCTGTGTGCCCTTTATCAAGTGTCACATACAATCTGAACGTTGCGGCTTTTTAAAACACACCCCTACGTTCTTCCACCAGTGTTAAAGTGAGTGATTGGACCCAAAAACAGGGGAAGTATGTGTAGAGTCCATTTTTTCAGTCCATAAAGTTAAATGTCCTTGTGTCAGTGTCCATTTTGCAGACACACAATTGTGACATAGTAATAATTCAGTGTTCAAGAGTGTTTTTAATACATTGTTGTGTTCAATCTGCTAAAAAAGGAACGGCTACCATATGTTAATGTGCACTCGTGTACTAGTAGTAGGCAAATATAAAAATAACCACGCCTATTGAGTGCTCTCCTCATTTCTCTATAATTTGATATACATACAATATATCAGGATTTTAGTGACCTGACTGAGGAAAGTTGCACTCCTATCTTGAATTAAATTGAGTTGTCAGTGCATTTTTGGACATCTTACTACTTAGGTCCCCTTTAATGCTGCATCCAACATTTTGGGTCCACTTGGTACCTTTATGGAACCTGATTTGTGTTTACCAAAAAATAAATTTTTTTCATTAATTTTTAAGTTACAGGTATGGAACCTGTTATTCAGAACTCATATAAACATTAAATAAACCCAATATGGTGGTTTTGCTTCCAATAAGGATTACGGTAATTATATCTTAGTTTGGATCAAGTGCAAGGTACTGTTTTATTATTGCAGGAAAAAAAGTCCATTTTGAAAGTCTGGATTATTTGATTATAATGGAGTCTGTGGGAGACGGCCTTTGTGTAAATCGTAGCTTTTTGGATAACAGGTTTCCAGATAAAAGATCCCGTACTATTTTTACCGTATACTTTTTTTTTTTAAACTTACAAAATTATTTGGTTTTATTTTCCTCTTTCTATGTTTCCCAGTAGATGGCTCAGTAAGCCATCTCCATTAAATTGTCTCCATTAAATACATTGCGTAGTAGTTGCTCCTATTGAGCATGGTTTCCTAGCATTAATAATGTCAGTAGCAAAGAAACTGTTATATTTGCTTCATTAGTTGCTGATGTGTTGCTGCAGTGAAATAGATATTATTGTATCACATTGTTAGCTTAGAACTGTGTTCCTGATCCTAAATGGAGTTGTCCCCAGAGCACCTTTGCAATTTTTGGTTTCTGAGATATTAGACTGCTTATAGCAGGATTTCTGCTCAGCTTCTCTATTTAAAAGTGAGTCTGTGCTGTGCTTTCTATGCACTTCCTATATAGTCCTTTAACCCTATGGTTGCTGACTCTAAGAGATTGTTGTCGAGCCAAATGCCTGCTATTTATAGTCTAAATGGTATATTTATTATACTGTGTAAATTTAAATTCGGCAAAAAAAAAACTGTGCCAAATAAATGGTGAATTTATCAAGGTGTGTGTAATTTTGCGCCACACAAACTCCAGATTTGACACCGTTATTTTTAGGGATGCACCGAATCTAAGATTCGGTTCCTTCTGCCCAGCCAAACCGAATCCTAATTTGCATATTCAAATTAGGGACGGGAGGGAAATCACGTGACTTTTCGTCAGAAAACGAGGAAGTACATTTTTTTCCCCTTCACACCCCTATTTTGCATATGCAAATTAGGATTCGGTTTGGTATTCCGCCGAATCTTTCGGGAAGGATTCGGGGGTTCGGCCAGATCCAAAATAGTGGATTCAGAGCATCCCTAGTTTTCTTTCTGGCAGAAGAAAGAACATGTAAAAAATTTACTCTGTTTTTTATGCTGTTGTTTACATATAATAAATATCCCCTTAAATTTTAATCAGGTTAATCAGGTAAGCAACTTTTACTTACCCTGGTATATATACTGGTAAGGACTGGCTAAAAACTGACTTTTCCTACCTTGTTTCAGCTCCAGTTAGAAACACAAAAAAGGGTAAACTAATAATGCTTTCAATTGCAATTATACTTTATTTAGGCATAAATACAGTTTTTGGATGAAGATTCAGTTTACCTTTTAAATTCATTTTAGCATAATGTAGGTAGGGATATTTTAGGACCCTTTTCTATTATTTATTTTTTGACGATTTTTTTAATTCCTTAGCTTGTTTTTAACATTTTGGAATTGTAACAGCTACATTTTTAGCTGTAGTTTATCCTAGCAACCAGGTAGTGGTTTGAATAAGAGACTGCAAGATGAACAGAAGAGGCACCAAACAGGAGGTAATGTTAAAGTGTTACAGAGCAATAGAGGGAGGCAAACAACTGAAAATAATTATTACAGTTCATTCTGTACATATTTAGTGGTAATACTCATGACCATGAAAATGAATAAATCAGCCTGTCATGCTTTTTTTCCCACTTGATTATGATTTTTTTTTCTTCTGTGATTTCTACGAAATGAATCTTAATAGTAATTTAGGTGATACGATTTTTATTTTTCATGATTTTGTTGTGAAAAGTGTTTGCATCAATTTATGCAAATTTCCCTAAAAGTTAACATTAAAGGTAAACTACCACTTAAAATTAACTTTATCCATCCATGTGTAGTTTATATGTTTGTTAAATTGCACTGAAAAGACAAGCCAACAATGTCACAAAACAAGATAGTAAGCAGTGCAATATTCTATAAAATGACTACAGCCGGTAGGAAAAACACACTGGGGCTCATTTATTAACGCAGCGCAGCGCTAAAAAGAGCGCAGTGGCCAGACATTTGCCCAGCGCATGCGAGTATTTAATAATGTAGCGCACGATACCTTAACAGTGCGATTTGTGCGCTAATGTAGACACAAGACAGGTGCGACGTGTGAAACTGCGTATCAGCTGTCGCAGTGCTTATAATAAATTGTGCGCACAGGAAGATACCGCAAAGGTAAGGATTAGTTGTGCTCATGTATGAATGCGCTGCTTTAATTAGTTGCGTCACATATTGCGCATATTGCGTTCACTTAGACGCATCTGCATTTGTTTCTGTGCTAATATTTGTTTGGTTGCAAAGGTGTTTAGCCTACCTGATACCCTTAAAGGAACCTTGGTCAATATAAACATGTTGGGTGGAAGGCGTGGTTAATATGCACTTTACAAGGGTTGTTCATCTTGAATATACTAGCGCAGCTGGGCAGGAATGCGCATTTTGAAGAGCGTTACTATTACGCCACGAAGAGGCAGGCGTAAAAATTGTGGTGCTGTTGACCGGGTGCAGTTTTGCACATATACAGACGCAAATCTGCGACGGCCGCAGTGCAAGCGCATTGTAGCCACGCCCACAGCCACGCCCCTAACAACCACGGTATCGTTTGCGACATAAATGCCCAATCTTTTGCGCAATGCGCATAAACAAAACCATCGCAAAAGCTCTGTGTTATGCGCAATATCACGCAAATATATTAGCGATCACGCTTGTGATGGCGCAGACAACCTTTTGCGTCCACTTATGCGCTGCGCTGCTTTAATAAATGAGCCCCACTGTCTCTGTAGGGTTGGTGAATTGCTACTTCTGCCAGTGACTCTGCAGGAATGTGCTACAGGTTATAGTTCAGCAATGACTAGATAAGCAAACCAGACCAGTTTATAAATACTTACAGAAGTTTCCCATTAACTGATTGGTTTCAAACATCTATTCATTGTTGCTTGATATAGAACTGATAAGTGTGTATTTACAGTTGTGTAGTTGATTTATCCATTTAGTACACAAGACATTTTCAGGCTCCCTATCCCCACACTAATGCATTTAAATTTAGAACATTTAGGCAACTTAATCTACTATACTGTATGTTTATTGTAAGCGGCTGTGGCTGCCTTTTTTTTTCTTTCCTGCTCTTGTTGGCACAGAATTAAAGGACTGTCAGAGAGCAGAGAAACGCTTCATTGTTTCCTGTCATAACCTTTGATTATATTAAATTTAAGCAGAATATCTATTACAACAAAGCCACATATTATTATTTAAGAACTATAAATACATAGAACTGCAATGTTGGCTGCAGCATTGGATGCTCTTACAAATAGAAAATAAAGCCTTGTGTGGGTTTCAGCTGAAGCCAGCTTGCACATTAGCTTTGGTGCATGACTGAATGTCTACAATCTCCTTCACTTCTCCTTTTTTTTTTTCTTTTTTTTTTTGTCAATTCACTCGAAAATGACCAGTTCCTCCACAAATAAAGTGTAAATTGCAAATAAGTACACAAGGCTCCTTAAGGTGTTTTTCATACATGGCTTGCATTTCTTTTGTCTCCACGTCTGTTGACTTTATATAAAACTGCGTGAGATCATCAATATGATATAATCTGGCCCACTAAGAGGAAAGAATGAACCGTGCATATTTTAAGATATTTTGTTACAATCTCTGCATTCCGTGTGAAGCCTTAACTACTCAATTAAATATAATATTGCAGAATTCGAAAACAATACTAATGTGCATAATTATCAAAGATTGCAACAAAAAAAGTACTGTTTAAATTTGTGTCCCAAAATCACAGAAAGAAAAAAAGTTTTCAAGTTGCCAATTGACTTCTATGGCATCTTGCTCTGAGCTCTGTAATATATATTATGCCTAAAATAAAACCGTGAAATGCTAATGGCATAATGTTTTTCTAACAAAGTATTTCAGTACGAAGCAAAGCACCAGATACCACTCCAATGACCACCAATGCCTTTTTATCACTGAGAAGCAAAAAGCTCAAAGGCCTGATTGGCAGGTACCAAGCGATTCTTCAACAGCTGAAATAAGGTAGCACAGAAACCAAAACATCATGGGGCCTATTTATGAGTCCTCAAATATTTATGGTTGAGTGTTAAAGGGGAAAAAACTGATTTATTATGCTCCAAAGCTGCTAAAAATTAGAATTAAGCTAGCCATAGACACAAAGATCCGATCGTACGAATCCTCGCCTCGTACGATTTTCGGACCGTGTGAAGAGTCCCATTTTTCTATCCACGGAGATTGGTCGTTTGGTCGGACAGGTTAAAAGATTTCTGTCGGCTGCCGATAATATCTCTGCATGTATTGCTGATCGTACGATTTTCAGTGGGAGACTGTCACCAGCTTTGTCGGACATAACTTTTGTACAATCGCTGTCAGGGGCAGAACATCGGCTGATCTGTTCGTTTACTACTTTATTTGATCTGAATGGTTAGTGGCAGGTCGGGAGATGGGGAAGTCCGATCATTTGAGGATTCAAACGATCAGATCATTGCATCTGTGGCCAGCTTTAGAAAATTACCAAAACCTGTAAGAGTCACTGGTTTTGATATCCAATCGTTTGATAATTCAAGTTTTACAAGTGACAAGTCTCACAAATTTGTGAAGACTTTTCCTGCACAGACAATTTTTAATTGGAATTGTTAGTAAATGTAACCAAATCGTAGAAATGAGTTTGGTGGATTTTTTTTATTTTTAGAATGTGAAAAAATCAAGTTTTAATAAATAGCCCCTATGTGTGGCATTAGGCTAAAAGTTAGTGTAAAATTGTCTCATTTAAACTAGATCATGATGTCTAGTTTTCCTTTCACTCAGTATATATAACAGGAATAAAAGTTAGAAAGATATACAGTGAAACGTAAATTTTCTGGATTTTACACCTTTGTTTTGTCCCCTGAAAAAAATGTATAACGGGGGTTCTGCTGTAATTCAGTTATGAATTCATTTTTTACAGACATTTCCAAAAGCGCTCCAAACTCTAATTCACTTGGAAATGCTTTTGGGTCCCATAGCATATGGTCTCAACATACAGATTTTCCTAGGCCCATGCAGGATTTATTCACTGCTTCTGAACTGCTTTCTGAATTAAAATTTCTATTTTTCTGAAGTTTCTGACAATCTGTTTTGTAAAATGCTTAAGAATGGACTTAAGGTTACATTTTATTTGTGAAAGGTAATAAAATAGAGGTTTAAAAAAGCCTACTTCAGGGATTCTTAGATATCTTCAGTCTTAAAAGTCGTATAAGCTGAACATTAGCTATCTGGGCCATCCAATTATTACATTTATTTGCCAGCAACCTGTAGGGCTGATCGTTTGGATCCCTCACAAACTGCCGGTCATTGACAGTTTGGCATGTGTTGCCAAATTCATGTGCAGCTTGTGGCTTTCAGTTCCTCTCACAAATGAATCAACCGGATGCCCATCACTGTTAGGAAAGCACTTGTTTTTTTTTTTTTTTGCATTAGTCCATAGTTGTTTATGTATTTTGATTATGGGTTTACTGCTGCTGTGATTTTAAAATGTCCTCAAATAGTGGAAGATTTTTCAGGGCAATGGCACACTAGGGAATCGCTAGTGGCCGACACAGAGATTTGTCTTCCATGATTATTTATTGCCACCTCCTGAGGCAACTTCAGAAGAACGAAGCAATGCCTTGGATTTAGCTGCCGACAACTTTAATTATTTCCAATGGAGATGCATTTTCCGGACATATGTAGCCCGCAGTTGTGCATTTTTATCTCTGGCCATAAGGGCCATGCCTCCCAACTGCCCTGCTTTCTGTCAGACAGTCACGATTTTGACAGCTTAGTCCTGAGTTTCTTACTGAAATGTACAACGTTTTGAAACTTAATTAAAATAAGTTGTTTTTTTTGTCAGAGAGCCCACAACACTGAGCAGCTGCACTTTGATACATTTGTAATAATTTAAGATAACCAGGTCTCTTGAGATAACCGAGACTCACAGCTTAAAGGGCAATTTCAACGTCAGTAGCAAAACTGTAACACATAAACATGACCCCAAAACTCCCAGAAATGTGTTCAAACTTTTAAAAGCTGCCAAATTTTGTAAAAGGGACATGGTAATTAGGGGATGTGTCCATATGTCATGTAGGGAATTTATTTTGGCCCAAGGGCAACAAATTGGCATTGTGCTTAGGAGACCAAGGTCAGGGTTTTCCAATAAATAAACTATCTGGACTGAACAACCCTCTGTGAGTTATATTTAGCTTAAATAAAGATGCTTATCTCGTGTATTGTAAACAGAAAACAATGGCGGTTTCTGCTCATCAGTTATGACACAGAAAAGGTCATATAAATATCATATTTCATGTTCATTATTTTACTCCTTTTACTCATTATTTTACTCCTTACATTCCACTCTTTGCTGATAGTTTGCTGTTAAATACTGGACCTGCTAAAAAATTGTTGGCACTTTTACTTTTATATTGTTAAAAACGGCATATAGGAGTGTAAATGACTATTGTGCTGCTCATGACAAACGCAGTATGCCAAAGCGACACGGCCCCTCTAACTTGCATAAGTGAGGAGGAGACTTTGTTTAAAGGAAAGGCAAGCTACACTTGGGGGAGGGAAAAAGTTATGCACCTCCAAGTGATTGAATTTACTAACTTGAAACCCCTATCTGCAAAAAACTGCACTGGCCGGGGTTCTTCCAGTGAGCACCACGGATCGATCGTCTTCCGGCTTTTTTCTTTTTGGTAGAGCAAAAAGCCGAACTTTAACGAAAAAAGCCGACTATTTAGTTCTACTGCGCATGAGTCTGCCCGGGAAATTTGAACAAAGAAGAACCCGGAAGAGGATCTCTCCGTTTCTACTGATAGGAGCACTGGCCCGGGGTGTCAGGTAAGAAAATGCAATCACTTGGGGGTGCCTAGCTTTTGGCCTTTCCTTCTACTTTAAAATGGACAGAAAATAACAAAACAGCACTTACAAAGTAATTAATTTTCACTGAATATATGAGTGAAGCCTCACTAAGGGTTCCTTGCTAATCTCATGAGGGGTGTGTGGTCTCTACCTGAAGAGAGGCCTAAAGTGCCTACTTGTACTGAAATGCCTGGTTGAAATATTTACTTATACATTTCTTAGATAAAACATTGCATTCCAGTTGTTCTGGCACTATAAAAATAATGTAGTACAAAGTTTCATGGTTTGAGTAACTCAGATTCTCTGAATTTTGTTGAGACTTGTTCTGCACTGTCAGTCATATTAAGCCTTTATGAAAAAAGTTTGAAAAGCAGTCGACTGAAGAGAGAGGCTTTCTTTGATAATAACCAATATTTCAGTTCCGATATTTATCATTGATCTGTGTGCAGCGCATTACCGAGATCATTGCTATCACCAGGCGGTGGGCTAAATTTTGTTGATGTGGACCGCTAAAGTGAGAGGAAAACTATATTGATAAGAGATACACAACCTGGAAAGCTCCAAATGTGAAACTGATGCCAACCCTCAGCAATTTGATATTACTTATTAAAGAAATCTTTTTATAATTGTAATTAGTCTATATTGTTTACAAGGACATTTCCTGCCCAGGAGGTACCAACTAAGGCTGGTAAAAAAGATTTGGTTAATGAATATAAACAAAATAATCTTAAATGAAAAAAAAATTGAAGGCAAAATGCACTCCTTGGCACAGGTCAATTGTTTTGGCACTATGATAATATATGGTACATGTAAGATAAAAAAAACATACATAAAAAAAAAAACTCACTACCTGTATTCGTCTCTAAGCCCATGTTCATTTCTGCTGGAAATAAAAAAGCAAGCAGGAAAAGAAATGTTCGTGTTCGGCAGGTTTTGAAATAAAACACCCAACATAACAAGCTGTGTTGCTTTATTCTTTGTTTATCAAACAACACTGACTGTTTGCTGTGGGAGGTATATGTTGGATCCTTTCCCTTTGCACACTGGTTTGGGTACTGGGAACAAATAGATCATTCACATAACAAACTGGGAAAGCAAATTTGCCCTTAAACCAAAAGGCTGTACCGGGTTTTACTAAAGCAACTTGATCTAGTGCTGGCAGTATTAGCGAGCACAATGCTGAAATCAGGTGAGTACAATGCCCCCCAAAGATGTGCAGCCTGTGCTGAATAGAATCTTAAAGAACAATTTGTTTCTAATATTAAATCCTGGACAGCATAGCCTTGGGAAAGATTTAAAGTATTAGTCACTGAGTGTGGCTGGTGTTGTTGTATTAACATTTCTTTCCTCCTGTGTTAGCTATAGTGATTATATCCTATCCTTCTGACCGTTGTTTCTTCTCTACCTCTATATTGCTTTGATTTGTCACTTATTCTTTACTTCGACTGTGTAAAATTAATATTTATCTGCACTTCTGTGCCCCTCTTTTGTGAAATAAGGTTTGACAGCAACATTCCATACGTTCCAAGTTGCCTTGGCTAAAGCATTCTCTGTAGATGTGAGCATTCTGTTAAACCTATCTTTTCTATGACTTCGTAAAATAGAGGTACCTCTGTGTCATGAGGGATGCTTTGTTCAAATTGTATTATTTTGTCATCCCAAATGCTTTACTTTTATGAAAATGTAGATCCCAGGGGTCACTCCTTCATTGGAGTCTTTGATGATTTTTTTTTAAATTATTTTATTTTGGGCATATTTTGATTTAAAGCACAATAATTAAAGGTTACGTTTTATTTAAAACTGGCGTATCCAACAACCATGTGACCAGTGTAATGGTGATGTTCTTTGGGGAGTCTTTTCTGTGGCCACATATAATTTGTGATCACACCAATTTGTATGTAAACAGGATATGGTCTGCCTTTAATGAAGTTTCTTAGATGTCTGTGAAGATTGTAGCTGAATTATTTAATCATTCATTTCATGACTTCTGTGTGCAATGGGGGTTAATTGAATGTAATGCTGTACATTTTTGGTGAAAGGAACAGGAATGCGGAAGGAAGGTTTGCTGTTATGATAGGCCATACCCCGGTATTTACCAATATACATGTAAAAAGTTACACAACTAGTTAGAAGAGAAGATTTATGGAGTCAGTACCGTCTTTTCTTTAAACACACAAATAAGATTTGTGACTTTTTTGTTTGAGTTTAGAGATATGATTTGGGGCGTTCTACTTACCGGTTAGGTTTAATGGCACAAAAGTAAAATATCTATGTGGCCCATACACAGAGTTCAAGTATGCACAGTGTATTTAAATGATAGTCAGCCCATTCTTCTCTCTGTACCATACCCATCTGTTTAATATTTGTGTTATACTATTGAAGATGTGCCACTTAGAAAGGCCTGCCTAAGTTTCTATGGAATTGCTTTATCTTGATTGGGGCTAGCGAGGACCTGCTGAAGCCGGTGAATAAGTTGTAGGTTAAAGCTGAAAACCGTGATATTGTTTCGTTTTGCTAAAGAATTGTCTTTGTACAAAAACAGCCACATAGCTACTATCATTTGACTCTCAAGATTGTATTGATGTTGTGCTGGTTTGCAGGAGAGTCTATACTTGTTTTTTTTCTTCTGCTCTTAAAATTGCCTTCTCAAAAACTATCCCTTAGAAAGATAAACCCATGTTTATAATGAAGTTGGGGTGACCTAGTACTGGAGCTCAGAGTTGGCACTAATCAGTGCAATGTACATGGTATACATATGTTATTTACATGCACAGCTTGTAGATGAATTTGAGTATTGTGCATCTTTCTGTATTGCTAGTTTCAGGTTCAAGGTTAAAGGCAAAAAGTTTGAGCTGGGTGGACCCAGTAGCATCGTGGGCCTGTATTTCTGGTTCAGGTTTCAGGAAAGAAAATGACTTCACTTTAAACTCTTCTGGTTACTCTCTGGCAATGACTGCAGCTGTTAATTATCAGATGGATTGTAGGTTATATAATATACACCAGGGAACGTACCTAGCTGCAGTACAGTTGTAACTACTTTTCGATCATGCTTGGAATGTCCCATGCAGCAGCCAAACTTCTGAAGAATGTGTCATTGCCCTAAAAACTGTTGATATTACTGTTATTTTAAAAGCATTGTTTCCTAAGAAATCCTCATTAGATGTTACATTTTCATGATCAGAGCCTGGTGGAACAAATATAACATAATTACATTTCATTTGTTCAACTGTGACTGTTCAAGTTTATACCTTCACTTCCAGAATTATCGATTTACATTTGGCCCCCAAAAAATTGCAAGCCGTACCCCTCTCTAGGAAATACATACAGTTACACAGATATAGTGACAACAATGAACCTAACAAAGTCTCTTTCCAAGAGTTTTAATACTCAAGGAAGAGCTACCAGTAACAGATTTAAATAAGAAAAATCTCGATTGTTGCCTAGGACCTTTGATTCTAATCATACCCAGCACAGGGGATAGGGAGATGGGGCTCAGTAGGATTGGGTTTGGACCTGGGGTAACTCTACTCACCAAAAGACAGTTGCTTCCACATAGCAGTTACAACACAAAACCTGTCCTTTAAAATATTGCCAGTATTCACCCATTGATGGTCTGCTTACAGTTATGTTCACTTGGAAAAGCTCACTGACGTTCACAGGCAACTTTTCAAAACTGACTCTTCTTAATGAGGTCACGTTCTAGGCATATTGTAAATTGGCAAGTAGTGACTTAATCGTACTGCTGTAACTCCATGCCTCCCAATTCCAATCATTGTTGCTTTTTCTGTATTTGGCCACAGTATGACTCATACATATTGCCATGGAATCTAAGAGCAGAGACACACGTGGAGATTCGGTGAGATTAGTCACCCGGCGACAAATCGCCTCTTCTTCAGGCGACTAATCTCCCCGAACTGCCTTCGATTTCGATTCTAGCTGGCTATTTGTCAGAGATTTGTCACCCATGATAAAACTGCACAACTGTGATGCATAGGTCGTGTTGCATAGGTTGTACCACCGGTGATTTTAGTTATTACCAATGTAGAAACATTTTCAGAAGATTTGTCACCTGCAGTTGTGCATTTAAATCACGGACAACAAATCTCCCCATCAGCCATGGCCCTAAAGCGGGGGTCCCCAACCATTATTACCTGTGAGCTACATTCAGATGCAAAACGAGTTGGGGAGCAATGCAAGCAAATATTCCTGATTAGTGCAAAATATGTTCTGTTATTGGCCATATGGTAGGCTCTGTTTGGCAGAACACCTGTTATTTATTCAACTGAAAGCCTGGAATTCAAAAATGAGTACCTGCTTTGAAGCAGAAGAATCATAGAAAAGGAGAGAGGTGCTGTTCATTCACATACTCACCTGCTTTGAGGCTACTGGGAGCAACTTCCATGGCGTTGGTGAGTAACATGTTGCTCATGAACCACTTGTTGGGGATCACTGCCCTAAAGGCTACAGCACACATATTGTTGTGGCCATTTAAGGAGCTTTTTGTTCAATCACTGCTTGTAGCTTGATTACAGCGGTGACTGCATTCTCTAGAGCTACTCTAAAGTATCTTGCTTTTATTGATGTTTAGGATTAGCTCCTAGGAGAACATTGGAAAACAAGTCCAGGTATAGGATCTGGGGTTTTCCAGATGACAAATTTTTCCATAATTTGGATCTTCATACCTTAAGTATATCTTAGTTTGGATCATGCACAAGGTACTATTTTATTATTATAGGGACCCATAGGGTTAATATTCCCCTATGGTTTTAAATCCCCACTTCATGATCTCCCTAGTTGCTGGGCAGATGCAGCTAGTTGTAATTTACATATCACAGTTATTGGCCAAGAGGTGCACACCAAGGCCCAGTAAAGCCAAGTTGCCCTAGAGGAACCAGTACCTCTCTCGAGAGAGATATGTCTGGGAGCAGGGACCCCGTGAACGAGGCCAGCTAGATACAGGATTTAAGATCTGTTATAGTACTCTCTAGGAGTGTAAGATAGTGAGGGAAGAGAGGAAGAGCAGCTTTGTGCTCCAACAAGGAGGTGTAGCAGGGAGTAGCTTCCCAGGCTGTAAGATTAGGACACAGTGGATAGGGTGTCAGGCTTTAGGTTCTCCTCCCTGACCACTCCACTGGGTGAGATCCAGACCATGTGTGCGGTATTTCTGCCTAGAGGTATGCTGTACTGCTTGACTACATCCTCAGGGGATTCATATACAGTTGGCTCTGATGTACTGTCCTAGCCTGGGAATATATTCTGCAAATGCTTGTGTACACTGTAAGTAACCCTGTGGATCATTTTTCTCTGACAAATAAAATATTCTGTTCTGTTGATTTGCAAGAACCTCCTGGAGGCCACTTCTTTATTCAGTTTATACACAGTAGCCTGTGGGAGTTGTAGTTGTACTTCTTCCACTTTCTTCCACTTTACGAAGGCCCAGCTTTAAGTGGTATAGTCAAATGTAATCCATGCTGTAATATACTAGATGGTTTTTAACCCCGTTGGCCTGTATAGCCCAGTCGTGTTATATTATTATAGAGAAAAGGAAACATTTTTAAAAAATTTGATTATTTGATTAAAATGAGTCTATGGGAGATGACCTTTCCATAATTCAGAGGTTTCTGGATAACATGTTTCCAGATAATGGATCCCATTCGATCTAGTTGCCTGTAAATGGCTCTCAACAGGGTCGGACTGCAGCCTTGGGGGCCCCACCGGGGTTTGCAAAAGGGAGCGCCCTCCTGGCAGTCCCTAGGGCCCACCTCCCGACCTCCAATTCCCGTCCCGGGCACGCGAAGGTGGCACGTGCAGGCCCGCCATCGGGGGCACAGGGGGTACAAGTGTACTGGGCCTGAAGGGGGGCCCCGGCAGTGCTGAACTTTTGAATGAGCCTGGCCCCCTTGACAGCACCAAAGCCGTGCTGCCTCCTTCCAAAGTACTGAATGCGGAAGTGCCGAAAAGCCGAAGTCTCGAAGCGGAAATGCCAAACAGCCGAAGTCCCAAAGCACCGAAAAGATCTGAAGCCAAAGTCCTGAAACGATGAAAAGACCCGAAGTCACGAAAACAGCTGAAGCCGAAATTTAAGTCTTGAAGTGACGAAAAGACCCAAAGTCATGAAAGGAGGTGAAGTTGAAGTCCTAAAGCCACAAGTTCAATTCCTCTGAACACCAATGTGTGTGTGTGTGTGTTTTTTTTAATCCCCTGGCCACCAATGTATTATCTAAATACTATAGGCCCCTGCCTCCAATGTTTTTTTAAAAAATATTCTTTGGGGCCCCAATTTTTTTTTAACTTGAAAGGAGGGCCCTGGCACCAATGCTTTTTTTTTTTTTTTTACTTATAGGGGGGCCCTGTTCACCAATAGCTTTTTATAACTTGTGATGTCTGTGTGGTCTTTTAACTGTGATGTAGAGTGGGCGGGATCTGGGGTGGGGCCTTGGGTTTGGAAAATTTTGTTGTACAGGGCCCCGTGATGTAAATTTGAGATTGCTGGGTGCTAAAAAAAAGTGTTAAACTGTACCTTTTAAACACAGCATAGTTGTGCCTTGCTACGCTAACACTGAGTGCCAATGTACTGGTTGCATATACTTCGGTAAGGCAGCAAGGACAGGGCTCCCTTTGTGTCTACAGGTTTTAGAGGTTATACCAGTTGAGTAACACGCAATTTAATAAGTGCACACCCATGTTCTGCTGCCAATCCACATATGATTTGTAGATGCACATTGTGCCCATTTGGTTACTCTTTCACAATTGCGGCGGGCACAATTACGCTGGAATTCTGAGAGGGAATGTTTCATTGCAGGTTAAATTAAAATAACACCGTAACCTCCTTCATTAAATGAGGACTTCGGTGTTTTAAGAGAGAGAAAGAGAAATGTGCTTTTTTTTCATCTTTTTATATTACATGTTCCAGATGCATTAAATTTTTATTATATTCTTGGAACAGAGTACAAAGTACAGCTCTACTGTACTGAAATTAAGTAGTGAATGTCTGTAGAGAGGATTTCCTCATAGCCAGAATCCTAATATTCATCACAGTCTGTAAAAACTGGCAAGACATAGCTACCATAAGTCTGAGTAGCGGCTGGCGGCATCTTTAGGGGACAGCCTTTGTGTAATCGGCATCCTATGTGAAATCTTACAATGGGAGACCTAGGACAGTGGCCTTTAAAAGTTGGTCTGGTTAGTAATTCGTGCACTATTACACCCTTTATAAAATTTCAGAGCACAGGAACTTAACATACAGAGAAACCTTGATTTTAAGTACCCTAGTTTTAAGTTTTCCCACTTTTTACATTTTTTATTTGTGGTCCCACCAATTTATAATGCATTTCAATGGGA
Source organism: Xenopus laevis (assembly GCF_017654675.1). NCBI lineage: Eukaryota > Metazoa > Chordata > Amphibia > Anura > Pipidae > Xenopus > Xenopus laevis. Next base: position 158,774,785 of record NC_054372.1, on the reverse strand, counting down.
ACATTTGGCCTGATTTTATTATTATTTATGTTTTCTGGATTTTACATCAAAATTTTGTCCTGATGTTCCCAAAAGCTGCTTTGTTTTCCTCTATGAATTTGATTATTTGTGAAATAAAGAGGTTTAAAATACTAATCAGGTGTTAATTTTGCCATGATTCTGTCTGTAAATGGTCAATTCCAATTAGTCTGCCCCTTATACAGTCCTGCACCAATCACTTATTGCTTTAGGTTGTGTATCTGACTGACAGATGCCTTGCACATGCCCCCCCCCCCATAGTGTAACATTAATGCTGTAATGTTTAACCCTTGTTATTAAAGGAGAAGGAAAGGCTAAAATTAAGTAAGCTTTATCAGAAAGGTCTATGTAAATACAACAGTAAACCCTCAAAGTAATTCTGCTCTGAGTCCTCTGTCAAAAGAAACTACAAAATGTTTTCTTCTATTGTGTATACATGGGCTTCTGTAATAGACTTCCTGTTTTCATCTTAAACCTCCAGGGCTAGGGCTTGATCATGCTCAGTTTGCTCCTCTCCCCCTCCCTGCTGTAATCTGATCCCAGAGCTATGAGTGAGCAGGGAAACTCAGGCCAGATGTGATGTCACACCAAGTGAATATGGCAGCTGCTAGAGAGCTTCTAGAGAGCTTCTAGAGCTGTTTACTCAGGTATCGTAAAGCATTCTACAGAATAAATAGTGTTATATCTTGCACTATTGTGGCTAATCTATTGACCATTATCTGTTTCTGTACCATTCCTTCTTCTTTAACACAGTAAATATTGTATCTTAAAGTAAAACGGACTCCTGTACTTATATCCTTTCGGAACTTGAAGAAAAATTTCCTTTATTTTGAACACATTTCCTTGATTTTCCCAGATTTTAAATTTTTTCCTGGTCCCCTGAAAAATGTAAAATGGGGGTTCTACTGTATGTGTTATTTACAATATGCCTAGCTAGTGTTAGGTTAAATGTACAAAGATTCATTGTGCCTAGGTGCAGGGGCATTTCTGGGTTTGCTACGACATGGCACCTGCATTGGCACCTACAGGTTGTGCTAATAATGGTAAATAAAATTTTGGCAGGTAGAGCCTGAAAATGTTGTGTTAGTACTAAAAGCATTGAGAGATGGGGGGGGGGTGCAATTTTGTTGCGGCAATAAAAGGCCTTTTCTTTTTCATTGTGGGTAGTAAGAATCACTGCAGAATTGCTTAAATAGCATAATTTTACAAACATGCATAAGAAGGCTTTGTCACACTATTTGTGTTTTACCTGCAGTTATCTATTTTCCAAGGTACATTTGAAAGTGATATACTTTTTTTTTTTTTTTTACAATCTATGCACTTTTGTAGGGGTGAGTTCCTCTTTTCAGTTCTGTAATGATTGCAATGGTGTTTTAGTTCTGTATAAAAAGAAATAATCCGGAAGCCCCTGTCTGTCTCTAACCCATCCTTACCATAGAACTCGTAACTACTACTGCATTCTCAATAAAATCTGCCAGCCTACTGATTCCGTTGTAGTGGGTACTAGTAGCAAAATAAACCTAAAGAAACACTGTAGATAATGATGTAAATTCATACTTTAGGAAGTTACTATTTGGCAAAAAGGCCTGCTTAGACACTTTCTCAGGAAGGCCAATTACTTGGTTAAAAACTGAGTGCCACTTTCTGTTTCTGGCTGTTATTGCAGTGACTGTGGAACATGTAGCTTTGAGCCATCACAAGGTTCAGCAAAGGTAGCATGTGGGTTCAATCACAAAGTGAAACTCTGCATAGGAATTCTTTATTTGGGTTTCTAAACCTTGTTCTATTCCAGTAGTAGGGCTGGCTGGTAAAAACCTTGCAGTTGGTTTGCACCATTAGGTCAAGCTAGAAATTAGGCAGGAATTACATAAGCAAATGTTGGAAATGAATGGACGTGGGTCTCCTTTTTTTCTTTCTCAGTGGCAGCATTTGGTGTTTTGAAAGGATAAAAAAAAAAAAAAACAGCTTTAGCCATTGGCAACATGGGTTTCGACAGCGCTACATGTAAAACAGAAATGCACTATTTACTTCTGGTATCCGTTACATTCCCATTTAGTATGCTGTGAGTTGATGTTATCTAAGCAACTCTGCAATTGCCATACGTTTTAAAAGGTCTTTGTGGGTTTTATATTACAGGGCAAAACTTAACAAAAATAACAAAGTGGTTATCAACAACTTTGCATGGGTTTTATATTGAGACAAAGCTGCTTAAGATACTAGCTGGTTGCTAGAGTCACTGACCCCAGGGTACAGTAGATTATAGATTGTTAGGCTAAATGTCTATAAAAGTTCTATAAGTGTGTATGGTACAATACTGGATTGTTCTGTGCAGTCCTTCTTGCTATGGTTAAAAGCAAGAATATCCACTTGCTATCACTGGCTTTGTAGCTGTTGAGCATTTATTTATTCATGCCCAGTTTTTCCAGACCCAGCCCTGCCAGTTTTATGGCATGTTGCAGACTCAGGCAATTCCTTTAATTGATCTGTGCTGTTCTAACATGAGCAGTCTGCTGCTGTCCTGGGGGCAAGGAGCTCTTACAATCATTTTAAAGAGAAAGTTCAGCCTATACTGTAATCAGTGGGAGTCTCTCTGCTGGAAGCTGGTTAGGTCCTAGCAAGGAACACTGCACCCTTAACTAAAAAAAAATCATGTGTGTATTGTAAAGCAACACTGCTAAGTAAGTGTGTGTGTATGAAGGTACCGTTGCTTCCAGACAGTAGCTTAGAAGGGGGTGGGCTGCTTTCATCATTACTGCTCTTTGATTGGTTCACATTTGCAGAACTTTCCTCCTGATTTTCTTTCTCCCTTTGGTTGAGAAGTTAGTAACTAGCTGCAGCCTCTGGGAGAGCACGTCGGCTGTATTCTGCTCTCCAGTGACACACACTGGCACCATGAGCTCAGAAAGCGATGAATCAAAAGACGGTACGTTGCCTCCTCCCTCCGTTCTCTCTCTTCATAAACTTCTACTCTGCTTTTTCCCTTCATTTCTTGTACAGCGTGTGGGGAGGAAGAGGGTGACAATGGCTGTCGAAGAGAAGTTTTATTGTGCTGATCAATCGTATGTATCTGGAAAAAAGAACTTGGCACAGGCACCCAGGGACTGTTGTTCCGTTTTCTAGATGGCCGTTTGCTTGTGTTTAGCTGTGGTGGTCATATCAGGCTAGAAGACCATGGGTTGGGTGTGAAAGCAGTATATTTAACAATCTAAAGTATAAATACTAATCTCTGCAAACAAATATTGGCAATTAACTATTTTATATTTTGGAGTAGAATGACCAGCTTGTGACCCTTGAAGGACCATTCCCAGCCCTTGTCATGTTGGGTGGGGGGGGAGATTGTGGGAACTGTAGATCAGCTGCAACTGAAGGGCCTGCTAAAAAGTTGGACTTCTCTGTTTTAAAGGAAATAATCTGTGCTGAAGATTCGGGCCAGCTGCTGCTGCTTCCCTTATTCCTCCCTGTGCTTCAGTTTCACACAGAGCGTATGGCTGATGGAGGGGAAGCAGCAATGAAAAGCTTTCATTTACTTCTTTTGCTGCGGAAAACTGGAGCCTGGCCAATAAAAGCATCAGAATTAGAGTAATCCCTTCCACTTTGCTTGCTGCAGGATCAAATTTAAGATATTTTGGGAAAAAATAGTTTAAATACAATTTTTTTTGTTGTTTTTTTCTTAATGTAGGTATAAAATATATATATTTTAGATTTGTTTAGGAAGGCTAGAAGATCTGGCTGTGAGTAATGAGTGCAGCAGATAATGTGCCATTCAGAAGTGGCAGTTGCAGGCAGAGCATAGCACAAGTAGTGAGCAGTTTGGCACATGCACAGTTTCTTCAAGGACACACTGGGTCTCTTTCTAAGTACAGGGTGAAGTGCTGGAGGACTGAATATCACTTGGGAGCTTTTCCTGTTGGGGATGTTTTGACAGAGCACATTCCTGCCCACTATTAAAGCTCTGCAGCTACACATGCCTCCAACACTCCCTGCATTGCTCTCGGGACTCCCTGACACTTCATACGTTTTCTGCAGGACCCTCCCAACATGTTTATAGTCTTACAGAAGACTGCAGCAACTCCTACAGCTTTTCAACTTTTCTCTGGTTTCCCTGTGCTAATTGGCTAAAATAATAAAAAAAGGTTTGAGCTTGAACACACAAAACAAAGACGTATGATCTGTTGGTTGATCAGGTGGTCATGTGTATTCTTGGAAATGTGTAGGGGGTTCTCTGTAGGACAGACATATCATACATTTCTAGCCACATATGTTATGGCTATATGTCCTGCTGGAGCATGGCAGCATTCCCATGGGTTTTATATAGCTGGCAGGGTTAACATATGCAAAGTATTAGTAAACTGAGCTCAAATTGGGTTTCTTTTCAGTTGAAAATTATATTTTCCTTTTTTTTTGTAAAAGCACCAACACACACACACAAACAACATACTTGCACTAATTGCACTAATATCTGCCCACCCCCCAGTCCATGGGTGGTCTTTTTATTAGAGGGGAGCCACAAAGTGAGAGTTAAAGGGAAAATATTCTCTATTTTGGGATTTTTGCTTTTTAAATTTCCTGTAAATAAATTAATTCAAATTATGCTGCCTAAAGAACCTTATTTATTTTAATATATTTATAGATTCAAATTTGTCTAACATTGTTCTTAGTAGACGTCACAGCCTTTTACCCTTACAAAGCAATTTTCTTTCTTACATGTGCCATTTATTTTATCTGCAGCACTGAATACACAGCCGTCGCACTGAGTTAAGTGAGGGCAGTACAAAATAATGATGTTTTCTCCAGCCTGTTGGATATTTGCACTCTGCCCCATGCATGTTGTGAGGGCTGCATGCTTACAAGCCTGAGATTTAATGTAAATGTATACACTCCTGTATAAATGAGAGTGACAGTATATTTTGTTTTCTGGATCATTGTTTTGTCAATTGAAATTGTCTATTTCCTATGCAATCCAATTGTCAACAGTTCGATCAAGTTACGTTAAAGGGGTAGTTCACCTTTAAATTAGCATTTAATATAATGTCGTGAGTGTTCTTTTAAGACAATTTGCAAGTGATTTTCATTTTTTATTATTTGTGGTTATTGTGCAGTTATTTAGCTTTTATTCAGCAGCTCTCCAGTTTGTAATTTCAGCTGTATGGGTCCAAATGACTCTAGCAACCATGCATCAACTTGAACAAAAGGCTGGAATATGAATAGGAGAGGCCTGAATAGAAAGATGAGTAATAAAAAGTAATAAAAAGCAATAACAATACATTTGTAGCTTGATGTAGTGATTACTGTGCAATGACAATTCCCACACTGATCACAATGACTGGGTTAGTGAGCAGTCAACTAGCTGCTCCCTGACCAATACTGACTAAATCAGACCAAAAGTTACTGTGCTGCAATATGACTTTCTTGCTCACTAACTTGACCCGACATAATGCAAGTCATGATTATTTTAGTTTCTGTAGAAATATTATTGTCCTGTATCAGGAGATTAGACCAAAACACAGAACAGGTTACAGTGCAGAAAAAAATACTCAAGAAATACATGCTGGTGTTGGTTCTCATTAAACTTGGTGAACTTTCAATGTCATAAATATGTATTTTTTGTAATATAAAACAGCTCACTCATCCTGTTACTTTATAAACACCATCCATTTTGCACTAATGTGTGTTTATGATTTCTTTTATATATTTGGCAGAAACATTGCAAGTATATTCAACACCATTATCCCAGCAACCAACAGCACACTGTGTTGGTGGTATTTCCATAGCAAAGCTGTCCATTCTCTTATCAATGGGTCAGTCAAATATAAAGATATGTTTGTTGGCCACGGATATAGGTGATCAGTTTTCTTTGTGAATCTTTTATATGATCATCAGCCAAAACGAGTGTCTGGCTTTCTTGCCAGGTTATTTGGGCTAACGCTGACTGCATCAGAGCCAGTGTTGGCCCACTTGTCAATGAGCTGCCTGTTCATTTAACAAGCCAAAGAGGCACATCTGTCCCAGTGTATTGGCCTTTACTGAATTTCTCATTTTGAATGTTGTGCAAATTGTTCCCATCTGGCTAAATAGTAGGTAGCATGTGAAAATATGAGGAAACTGTGGCTGTGTGAACTGTCCTATAGAGAGAGTTATCATCTCTGATACCTTTTTTTTTTGAGAGACCGCAAAACCCTGGGGCATCAATTTGTTAGGCACCCTGTGACTCTAATTGCTAGCTTTAGGCTCCAGGCCCCATCCTTTTCTCTAAAAGAAATTCTCCAGCCTGGGGTAGATTTTCTTTACAGCACCTCCATCTTACCCAGAAATGACTTACAATGTCCTGGACTGGTGCATATTCAGTATAGTAGTGGTGGAAACTATACAGTACATGTGCCTTTAGCCCAAGGAGTCCCAGGGCAAATGAAAGATGAGGGCATTACTGTATTATAGACACTAAAAATTTTTAAAAAAAACAACAAATTGGGATTGCCCTTTAATAGTTGATAACAGCTGAAGTAGCCCAATTGAAATTGCCCTTTATTCTTATGGAAGGGTATAGAATACAATGTACTTTGCCAAAACCATCACAACTACCAACCTCCTCCTCTGGTTGTACTGTATGTCGATGGGAGCTCTATTCCATTTTTGGCAGGAGGAGTTCAGTTGCATTTCATTCTTTAACCCAGACATGTATCTTCAGATAGTAAAATGCACATTGTCGGTATACCTACAGCACATGGAAACCATATTGTTCTGACAGGTCCCGAGAGGCTCTCCATCTTGTACCCACTTCACAAGTAGCACTAGCTCAGAGTATTGCACCCTATGAACCTTGGGCACACCTTCTGTTTAGTTTTGCAGACAGATTGTTATTCAAATTCTTTGAAACTGTTCTTTTTATGGCTAGGATCCATTTTCTTTTAAAAACTTGTTTTCAAATTGAACCCAACATATAATGGCTCTTTGATTTTCATTATACATATATATTATATATATATGTTTTCTGATATGTAGGTTTTAATAATAAATTTGTTTTGTTTCCCTTCCATCCATATAAGGTTGGTGCCCTATCATACCCAGTTTACAAACTTAGCTACATTAGTTGATCAATTTCTTAGAGGCACCAGGGCAATGCCGGCAATAACGTATATCTTGTAGCAGTTACTCTGTGAGTCTTTAGTAGAATTAAAGAGGTTGCTCACTATAAAAATCTTTTTTTCAGTTCACTTGGTTTCAAACAGTTCACCAGAAATAAAGACGTATTCCAATCACTTTCTATTTTCTATTTGTTTTCTTTGTCCCTGCTGAGCAGAATCCCAGAGGCAGCTGTTAAAATTGATACAATAGTTGCTAATATTCCACAGAATATGGAAATGTATCAACTAAATATATGAACTAAATGTAGCAAATTGTAACAGTTCAGATGCTCCTGCAGTAGTACTTGTTTTGGATTTTGTCATATGAACTATATTCATATTGGGGCCCCTTCGTGCCACCTACTTTGGTAAACCTAGTTATAGTGGGCACCAAATTGCTCATTAGACCCCTGGCATTCATATTTAGTATGTTTTATGTTGGAGATTTCTGGAACTGTGATTTAGTAGTGTATTCTGGGAGTTTTTGATGTACACATGTCAGAAATCACCATGGAAATTTGTATACTTACTTGCATACATAATTGGTACTGGCATATTCAAAAAACATGGGACTTTCCAAATCAGTTGTATTATTGTGTTTAAAATAAAATCTGTTTTTGATATATGTATATATAAGGGGAAAAAAATGATTTTTTGTAACCCCCTCGGAAATGCCCCTAAAGTAAGTGTAACTGAAATGTGAAAATTTTCTGGCAGTGACCGGGTTAAAGAACTGTTTTATTAACAGGAGAGACATTTGGCATCCTGAATTCTAATTTGAGGTGAAAATCACCTCTGTAGAATTTACTTCCAGAATACCCATTCTAATAATTAGAATATATAGTTTAAGTAGAATTAATTATAGAGTATCTTAATGACCAGAGAGGGAGATCATACAGGGGTTTTGGATCAGTCCTGTACAGAATGAAAATATTTTTCTTTAAAATGTCACCTTTTGGAGAGTTGGGGAGCTGTTGCAAAGTGCTTAAAGTGCTTCCAGAAGGCAGATTAGTGTAGAAATAGTAGATTGCTTTGCCAAGGAGTTTTGTTTATCCAAAGCTTTCCAAAGACAGAGAAGCCTTGTTGTCATAAGAAAAACAGCCATTCTCAATGTTTGTTTTTAAAATACATAATTGGTCAGCACACTGCCCCTTTAAAAACACGTGGTGCCTTCCATTGATTGATATGTAAACTTGCAGTCTTTGGAGGTGAGCAAACAGAAATGTTTATATAATCTGAAACAGCTGGGGGACTCTGGGGACCTGAGTGAATAAAAACCTCACTTCACCTGTGTATTTGTCTGCTCTATGCCCCACTCTTGCCTTTCCTAAGGCTGATCCATGTAGTAACTCTAAGATAATTATTTAAAAGTTCTCTGTGGTACTGCAAGAACATTCCTTCATTGTTAATACTCCTAACAAGCAACTAGATATATGGACTTTGAGAAGCAATGCTATACATTATGATAAAATCTGTCTTTTTGTTGGGCTGCATGCAATGGCAAATACCTCAGGCTTTAATCTTTGCGGTGCAATTTAGATGTGTGTTTCCATTAGATATAAGGACTTTGAGAAGCAATGCTATACATTATGATAAGATCTGTATTTTTGTTGGGCTGCATGCAATGGCAAATACCTCAGGCTTTAATCTTTGGGGCTAGTCCACACGAGGAGATTCCGGGAGATTTTGTCGCCTGGCGACTAATCGCCTACTGGCAACTTTGGGCGACTATTGAAAACGCATCGCCGCATGTGCATTAGCGGAGGCGACTTGGCTTTGTAGCCTATGGGGAAAAACGCAGAGGCAGTTCGGGGAGATAGTCACTCAAAAGACGAGGCGATTAGTCGCCAGGCAAAATCTCCACGAATCTCCTCGTGTGGCCATACCCTTGTGAAGATCGCGTGAAAGAAGATGGTGCCTGTGAACTCCGTGGACTGGACCTGTGCAGAAGGGTAAGTAACAAGTTAGGGGCATTTGCCCAGTGGGACAGGTAGGCCAGGGGGGAGGAGGGAGGGTGGGCAATACCCGGGAGGGGGGGAGGATTTTTGCGCCGACTGGGTTTTCTTCTCCTTTAAAGAGATACTGACACCAGAAATTAAACTCTTTTTTTACATCTATCATAATATTGTCTTTGAAAGTTACTTATAACTTTGCCATAAAGTATTTGCACAATGCTTTTACATTACCTGTCTGATGGCCCATGTTCCTGTATGAGGGATCTGCCACAAACTTTAACTGACAGAATGAGATGGGACAGTCATGTTTGCAAAACAGTCAGGTTTAGAAACCTCAACTAACAATTGCTTACAAAAACAAACCTCTCAGAAAAAAACGATCAACATGACCTATAGGTAATTTTTAATGTACATTCTTATTTTAAAAAGTAGTTTTTTAGTGTTCGTATCACTTTAAGACCTGTAAACTTCACTCTACTTTTTAATTCCTTCTCATTTATTTATTTTGCAAGTTGAATAGTTACATTATTTTCCATCACCAGTGTCTCTTCTAATTCTCCCTCATCATTCCCTTTACTCTGTTAATAGTCCCCTGTGCTTGACGACCTTTTATGTCCAGTTTAGCCAAAAAGTCTACCACTGCTTGTAGTATCAGCAGCATGGGTACACCATACAAGCACAAATAGCCTGGGCTGTTCTATTAAATAAACTTGGCACTGCCTCACTAGGCCTTTACCTGTACAGAGATTCTGCACATTTTAAGTATCACAATAGGAACATTTACACTTACAACGTTGGCGTTTCATTTTAATGCAAATTATTCCCAAGAAACCATTTATAGATTATAATTATAGAGCAAAGCTATTAAACTCGATTGTTCTTTGCAGCAATGTAGCATCAGTCCTGCTTCTCTATTTTGTAACCACACTCATGAAGACTCATGTACAGTAAATGACTTTTCTGCAAAGAGGAGCTGTGGTGTGTTTTATTCTTCCAGTAAACACACTCCATCATACGGGCCAAGCCGAGAAATGGCAATTCATTCTGTCATTAGAATGGTTATTGTGTGCAGTGCTGGAAATGAGCTCAACTGCTGCACTGGAATGATTGTGGTGAAATGAAAATGATTCCTTATTATCCTTTTAATTCATTTTTATGATTATATTGATAGATTATTTTGAGAATTTTGCGTTTACAGAAGTGTGTCTGTGGTAGTTAGTGTCTGGCGCTTTTGCTTCGCGTACGCTTGCCTGATGTGCTCTCATATAAACAACAAATGGCCACATCTTTTTACATCAATATTCAGCAAGACAGGAGCTCATTCTGGGAAGCTTCCCTAATAACCATGAACTTGCTGCTACTGCTGCTTTTCATTAAGACAGAAAAGATCATTATACTAAAGAAAGTAACTGTCCTTAAAAAGCAGTGTTGCTGAATGAAATAAGACACTGTATGTGGCTTCTAGCATATTTGGGGTATGTAGTCTAGAGGGTGGAGGAATTCAGGGACATACATTTTTTATACAGGTTGGAAACACAGAGTGAGGGAAATTAAGAAAATTTGATTAACTTTCCATGGGTGAGATAACTGTTGTTGAGTACAAATCGACACAAGGCCATTGCTAAAAAAAAACAAAAAACACCCACATTTGTAACACAAAACCATCGCCATGCCTTGACTTCAGAGGACAAGGTTATATGTATTGTTTGCTGACCATTACCATAACTGCTAGGATAGATTGCATCTGTGTGAGATGGGTGATGTAGAATTATTGGTGTAAGGACATCTAAATCTCAGATACTTTAGTGCAGTATATTATGCTCAATATAAATAATGTTTGTAATGCTCTAGTAGTCCAAGGACTATCAGGACAATGCACATGTCAGCACTTGGACTGTTGTGCAAACATATGTCTATTGAATATCTCCATTAAGTTATTTTGATCAAGATATTATTGATCAAGGTATTACTTATTATTGTACTGTGTTTTGGTTTAACGGGTCAAACTTGCCCATCCCTAAATATACTGGGGTCATAATGTCAAGAGCTGTGTTCACTTTGGCAAAGTGTCATGGGGTCACAGTATAATAAACTGACAGGACCACTGTGTTATGCAGCAATGGGACCTAGTGTGGGCCCTAAATGTGGGCCACTAGGATCACTGTCTTGAAATGCTGGGACCACAGTGTCATACATATATTGCTAGTAATAATATACACCTGTGCTTCTCCTTCTTCTGGTGCACAGCTTTGCTATACATTGCATGGGGTCACATATTGTGACCATTGTATTCTGAAATGCTGGGGTCACTGTCAGGGAATCAGAATTGTTCTATGCTCAGCTTTATAGTGCTATCCTTTGCTGGAGTTTGTTGGGAGTCACTGAGCCCTTTAATGCTGGAGGGGTCACTGGTTTTGATTTCTGGGAGTCACTGTGTTCCTGATTAAGACAGGAGAAGGCAAGGTTAAAATGTGACTTATCTAGGAAGTCACATGAAGATTCAAAAGTAGCAGCGGTCTGTTATGGCACTAATTAAAAAAATTTTAATTGAAAAGTGAAACTTATTATTAACAAACATTTGTTTATTTATATTCCTTCTTTGTAGCTGACTGAATTGCCCTGTGTAATACATTGCAGCAGCAGAATATAGATTTCATACTAAAATCAATATTAATTATCTAAATAGTTGTACCTTTTCTACACTTTTTTTGTGTGCTTTTAGTTTCATCCCACAACATCAATTTATATATTCACATTGTATTGCATAGCCTCGACTTGAATGGATCTGTTTTTTTTTTTTTTTGTCTCATCCAAAATTCCATGCCATGCATTCCAATATTCTGTTGTACTCCACACCAGGCCTGGACTGACAATCTGTGGGTTCTGGCAAATGCCAGAGGGGCTTCTGTAAGATGCCAGTGACGAACACTATATAGTGGGCTGGTTGGGGGCTTATTTGGAATGCCAAGGCCTATTTGGACTCCCAGTCCAGTGCTGCTTCAAACACCCTGGTTTTACAGGCCAATATATTTACAGAGGTCACATTCCTCTGGCACAGCCACCCATCTGCTTTCTAACATATATATGGCTTTAAAGCTCTCCTTCTGCATAAGCCAAGTGTCATGGAAAATGTATGTATATAAGTGCAATATGTATGACTTGTATCTCTGATCTCTTTATTATACTGATGGAGGCACACATAAACATGGTCTTTGTGATTGATAAAGCTGATTGGTGGATGCAATGTTCATGTTTCTGTAGTGTAACACATTGATGGTAGCATATGAGGGTTTAACCAGCAGAGTTATGAGACCGATAAAGGAAATGTAGAGTCATAACCACTAAATAGAACTGGGGATGAGAAATAAGATAACTGGAACAGGATGCCACCCGCTCATTTACAGCTGTGGGACATTTGTGAGTAACAGAAAACCAATATTGCTTTTAGAAAGGGCATTTTTGTGGTATCCAAGTGCAAAAAATACAGAATATGGTGTTTTCTCAATATTTTGAATGTTCCTCTTATTTATAGTTAAAAAAAATAAAAAACCTTTTTGACATCTCGTTCAGTTCAGGGCTAATCTAAAAAGATGAATACACAATGTCTACTATATATATTTTTTCATACATTACTCTTCAGAGTGAGAGGAAACCATGAATCATTTGTCAAGTGTCTGCAGTCAGACACATTTGACTTGATTTGTTTATTTTGTCATATTATTTGTTTTTTCCCACTGTTAATGCATCATTGGCAGCGGCGATTCCGGTGAAAAAGCTGCCTGAGGCGGGTCCTCAAAGTGCTGCCCCCCTCGCCGGCTTACCCATCTGCAGGGGAGGCATCAGAGGCAGGAACACTAGTGTGGAGAGCGAAACTGCGCTCTCTCGCTCTAGTAAAGCTGAATTTCCGGTTCGAAACGGGAAATTCAGCTCTTAAAAGTACAGGAGCGTCTTTTTGCCGCCCCTGGAAATGTATCTGGCGCTGCCGCCTGAGGCCGAGCGTCCCTGATCATTGGGTATTCCTCTATGAAAGGATTTAGTATTTCTGCAGTAACATATACCTGAGGATATATGAATATATATAAGAACATGACAATATTTCAGCCAATGATTAACAATTGTATTATTTATTTACTGCCTTTGATCTTGACAACTGTGCAGCCTTTTAAGCTCCTGCATATTACATATCACATGTACTAGTGAGTGAGACTGCTGTGTATATGCATGTACTGTATGTTTAATGTGTGCTACAAGTTTCTTTGTATTCTATTTGAGACCACACCACTGGAAACAGAAACAAAAGTGTTGTGTAGTTTGTATCTTGTGACACATGGATGGTTGAAGTAGCCGAAGAACAGCTGCAAATAACACATGGCTGCAGATCCATTGATGTGTACAGAGGCCCACATTGATCTGAATGCTATAAGGGCATTTCACTCATTTGATCATATTCTCTGGCTGATGCTTGCGCTGTACATAAGCATGGCAGAGCCCATTACTGCTAGGATGTTGGCATGAAACACATTCTATCCACAAAATAAATGCCTTCAGCAAGTCACAACATGTAGGGATACGTTTTTCATTATAATGAGCTTTCCTTTCTTAACATTCCAAACAATAATTGCAAATACTGTAGATGCCTCCGTTCATTTGAACATTCTTGATGTTAATATCTTAGATCGTGTTTCTGTCCAGCTCTGGTTTATGTATATTCTTAGCAATATTAAAACAACTGTGTTTAATCCTATTTATTTCTTATGTAAAACCAATAAGTACATTCTAGATAGGAATGGCTAATCCTACATGAAGCAAATCCAACCATCAGTACTTGCAAGCATGGACCCGTGACATAGACAGTATGTATTATATGGAAGGTTTAACGGGGTTACAAGCTGGTTGTTATTATGATTTAGGTAAAACTATACTATTTGCTGAATACCTTTACAGAAATGATTTGTTCAAGTTGTGTATTTTTCCATGCAGTTTGGCCGCAAAGCTGACATGCCACATACCAGAGAAAAATATTAACATGTCGGAGAAACCTGTGGAATTCTTGAGAAGGCTGGGTACATAAAAATGGTCTTGGCTCAATGGCATTTACTGGACAGAAGGGGTTTAGAGTAAAGCCAAAAACTGAATATACACAGATCACTATGATTGCCTTGAACAACAGGCTGCAGGCTGGATTATATACTAAAAGCATCAAGCATTTGTTCTAAAATGATGTCTATTGTATTTTTTTGGGGGGTGCAACTTAAAGCCAGTTCTCAATTGATCATAAATACACTGGGGCGACATTTACTATCCGGCTGACATGATGGCTAGACTCTTCTTTGTAATATTAGCTGTGTGTAAATGAATGTACAGAATCCCCATCCTTTGGCTCTTTCTTAGTACCTTATCAGATGTAGATTTGACAAATGATCAGACACGGCAGTGACTGTTATGTTTATTCCTAAAACAAATCTGTATTTTGTTACATTGTCTGTATATAAAGAGCATATAATAGTGCAGGGTGCTGCTTCTGGGACCCGTTCCACTAGTTAAATAGAGGGGAGGAATTCACACTTTGGGTCAGGAGGCAGAAGAAGAGGCCAGAGTGGAACTTCACACCGACTTGTTCCACTGACATAATGAGACATAACTTTCCATTGTCCCACAGAAGTAAAGTATTGAGCCCTTAGGATTCTCGAAGAAAGCTGGGACTGCTGAGTTGTATGCGTGGGACAGACAGACAAACAGATGCTGCAGTGCAGTTTCACTTCTTGAAAAGAAAGCGCAGGAAATTGCTGAGCTGAGTAAGCTGTTTGGCAGCTGCTGTACACAGGCCCAGGCAAGTGATAGGGGACAGGTTTAGTTCATTTATTAGGAAACATTTGCTAGAAAATACACTTGCAATACAGATGTCGTTTTGCCCTACTGTGCAGCAGACTGATCATTTCTAAAGGGAGTGTTTCCAGCTGATTTCATTCATATTTGACACTTCATTGTGAAATTTATATACAGTAGACGTGTATGTGCCTACAGTTGCTGGAAAATGCTATTCTATATTAAAGCAAGCTAGTAATTGCTGAGAGGCCCCCTATATACTATTAACTGCTGTGCACTGGAAAATCTGAATCAAACCATGCAGATCTTATTACTGATCAGTATTTCTTCATTAGGCCCTCAGTGGGCTCCTAATAGTGGTTAGGCCCCAAGATTCCTCTTAATTTCTTGTAGGCTGTATGCAGAAATAAGTTTTGTGCATGTGCAAGCTGTGTGGCACCATGTAAGTGCAGAGTAGTGGGTGCAGTTTGTTGTGAGGGATCACTGCTTGAATTCACTGATGGTACATCTACACATGTATTTCATTAACTGTGCTCATTCGGGTTACTTCGGAAACTTCTTCTGTTTAAGGGCTTTCATTGTTAATCAGAGAGAGTGTTGAAGTAACAACTGATCGATATCTCGATCGGGCATGTTAACAAATCCCGTCAGATCACAGCTGCATCTATGCGGTCCCGTGATCCGACCACCCTTATTGGGTCCATCATGATCAGATCGTTGGGTCCACTTCAATGTGGGTACATCGGGGAGAGATACGCTCATTTGGCTATCTATCTATCTATCTATCTATCTATCTATCTATCTATCTATTTATTTCCTTATCTATCTATCTATCTATCTATCTATCTATCTATCTATCTATTTATTTATCTATCTATCTATCTATCTATATATCTATCTATCTATCATATATCTCATTTGTTGTAGACAGTTTTAAATATTTTGGGGATCTAAAAGTTGAAATAATGGCATTGGAATCATTACTTCCCTGACCCTCAGTGGTGATGGGCCTCACAACTGACTGACACTGTGGCAATGCAGTGGCAGAAGCATCTGACCCCTAGAGAGAGTTATAAGATGTGGGTGCCAGTTGCAGCTTATAGTAATTTGGGAAGTTGAATAACCAGGAAATGTTGTAGTGCCTGCTTCCTTATTTTGGGATTCACCAGAATCCAGGGACAATTCAGTGTAGATAGCAGCAAATATTTGTGCTTCCAAGTTAACGTTTCCTTAGTGCTAGCCTCCACAGAATCATTGTCCATTGTCACCAACAGAGAAGCATCACTAGCCGACATATATAGACTGCACGGATCTGTTGCATTCCTGAGGTGAGGCAAGTGTTATTGCAGCTGTCACTCATGTATAAATGCATATATCCACATAAGGAATACTTCACACTGTGAGTCCTGACCTCCTATTTTATAGCCCTTTAAGGGGGGCATCCAAAGATAAGCTTACCCATACAAATAGGGTATGAATTGTCTTTAGTCTGAATTTTTGGGGTTCTGAAACAAGAAGGTACAAACTGGAGCCATGGTTTGGGAGTTAAGATGGCCATAGACGCAAAGATCCAATCGTACGAATCATCGTACGATCGGACTTCCCCATCCCCCGACCTGTCACTAACCATTCAGATCAAATAAAGTACAAAAGAACAGATGAGCCGATGTTCTGTCCCTGACAGCAATCATACGATAGTTATGTCTGACAAAAGCTGGTGACAGTCTCCCACTGAAAATCATACGATCTGCAATACATGCAGATTTATTACCCGCAGCCGACAGAAATCTTTTAACCTGTCCAATCAACCAAACGAGCGATCTCCGACGGACAAAAATGCCGGGACTCTCCACACGTGGTCCGAAATTCGTACAAATCCTCAATTCAGATCTTTGCGTCTATGGCCAGCTTAAGTGGTAGGAGTTGTGTCTGTGCAAATAAGCTTTACTGGTGATACTGTCTTTCTGCCCTTGCTGTAGTTCTTATTTGCAGATACAAAGTGCTGAAAGCCAGAAGCCGATGCTGTAGTAGAATATAATTAGGGAGTAGCATATGGTGCACATTTAAATGCAAAACATTGCAAAGCATTGCACAATATGAAGCTCCTTGGTGTTTTTAAATGTGAATGCTTACTTAATGTTGAAGGTTCGGTTTATGTTGCATTTTAAGAAGCAGGCTGGTATATATGGGAATACACATCCTTAAAGGTACCAACGTGAAATGTCATTGCTGTTCTGGGTGTCACTCCACTAAAAATGTCATTTATTTTTCAGCAGAAAATAATTTTGTATGTTGGAACAACTGCAAGTATTATATTGAATTCAAATGTGCTATGTAATATAAATGAAAAATATATTGTTGGGAATTACTGGACAGTAATATTGCCTTTGTCAGAACAAATGAAGACAGACTGCAGCTGATGTTAAATTGTAATGTACCCGTCTTGCTTGCATTAATGTAAAATTGAAAAAATTAAGTATATTTATTTATATTACTCCCACTTTTTCACAGGTCAATGGCAGGCCAGTCAGGGAACATGTGGATGCAGCAGGAGTAGATAAAAGTACCTTGGACAGATATTGTAGTGCAGTGAAAGCACTGGGAAACTGGGATTTTTATTCAAAATGTAATGGAATTCTTAGACAGGGATTCCCCAACCCAGGGGTCTCCAACCTATTTTACCCTTGAGCCAAATGTAAAGAGTTGGGGAGCAACACAAAATCGTTCCGGGGATGCTTGGTAAGTGCTGTGATTGGATTTGGTAGCCACTATATGGACTGACAGCCTACAAGAGGTTCTGTTTAGCAATACACCTGCATTTTATGCAACTAAAACTTGGCTCCAAGGAATTCAAAAAAGGCCCCTGCTTTGAGGCCACTGGGAGCAACATCCCATGGGTTGGAGAGCAACATGTCACTCATGAACCACCGGTGGGGGATCACTGCCTTAACATATGGGTCTAGTGTTCATCGCTAACTGTAATCCCAAACTGTAATATTGCAGCACTGATGTAAATACTTGTTTATAAATGAGGACAACACTGTCATTGTGCAGCCCTCCTGCAGGTCTGAGTGGGACTCTTGGCTTGTGTTGTGGCTTCTGGCACTTCCACAATGGAAGTCCATGGAATTGGCATGTAGAGTGTATACTTATTATATTTGCTCTCCTTAGCTATTTAGGTATGCTGGAAGTTGTAGTTCAGCAGCAGATTACTGAAGCTTAGCCTGCTGGGTCTCTGCATATTTGCGGGCAGTTGTCTCATACTCTGGCAGGAAAAGTAGAAGCTTGTGGAACAGTGATGGAATGTCTTTTCACCCAGGCCTCACATACTTATCATAGTCAGCACCCAGGCCTCACCCATTTGAGAGCTCACTAATGAAGTTACATTAGGGCTGCATGTGTCATCATGGGTTTCTTTCAGATAATTGTTTACATTCTCTGCACAGCTATATCTAGAACAACTGGAATGCTGTGTTTTGACATTTGGTAGGAGCAGCAACTTCCATGTATGGGGGCAGTAAGTGAGCCTTACAAGTGAGCCTGGCTGGTTGTAATGGTCACAATAACAGAAGGTCGGGTGCTTCCCTGCTGACTTCTGCATAGAGATGGCCTTGAAATCATACAGGTTTAATATTGTGGATTGACACACCTCCTTGCCTCGCCTATGTTTCCTGCTTGGTGTTGCAGATCCCTCTAGACCGTCAGCACACATCAATCACATGTATTGGATGTAGGAAAAGAGTCGCCAGTAAACACCAGTATTTTCGCCCCCCATGAAATGTTGATGCACATGAGGTGGCAATAAAAGGGGCAGGCTCCCCACCTGTGAAAATACTGGTGTTGTGCGACTCTTTTCCTACATCCAATACTCTAAATCATACACTCAGCACTTACAGCAGACTCTCTTCATCTCATCTATAGCTTAAATACATTGCAAATAGATGCTCAGTGCTCTCCATACCCATTTATGCCAGTAATAGTCGCTCCTGTTCTCCTCACTTCCCACTCCAGTTTATTGTCCAGCTCATTCCTCCAGAGTGTTTCATCATAGAGCTGCTTGTAAACTGCCTGCATTGCAACATCACTCTTGCACCTTGTCCTTCCTTTGTAGCCTTCCCTTACTCATTTTTTATAATCAATTAATGCAGCAACGTTGGTACCAAAAAGGAAAGCCATACCTGCTTTATAATGATTTTGTAACTGCAAGTAAAACAAATAGCTTGGGGATCAATAAAAAAAAAGTGTAGGGACATGTTTTTGGCATAAATATAGAGTTGACACCTTTTGCGGTGGAAAACGTCAAGCAGGGAACAGATGATGTCAGGGGTGGGACATCAGGTGAAAACCGGACAGGTACTGTAGCAACCCTACATAAATCCCCATACCGTATTAATGGTATGGGGACCCTTTATCTGGAAACCCATGATCTAGAAAGCTCAGAATTACAGGCCATCTCCCATAGATTCAATTTGAATCAAGTAATGATTTCCAAACAGTTCTTTGGACTTGATCCTAGCTTAGCTGCATGAATCATATTGGTGGGAAATAATAATATAGAGTTTATTTAATGTTGTGTTTATTTTAGGTTGGATTTTAGCTGGATATTAGATCCTATGCCTGTATATGGATTTTAGATGAAAGTGCAACTAATTAGAAGATATTGAAACAGGGCACCCCACTGTAATAAGCTCCTATTCTTCTCTTTGTGAGCTCATCATAATAATCATTATCATTATCACGTTA
The DNA here is from genome assembly GCF_017654675.1 of Xenopus laevis. Taxonomy (NCBI): domain Eukaryota; kingdom Metazoa; phylum Chordata; class Amphibia; order Anura; family Pipidae; genus Xenopus; species Xenopus laevis. The sequence continues at coordinate 158,755,122 of NC_054372.1, read as the reverse complement.
ATATAATATATAATATCAGTGTCTCAGAAATTCAATTGTTTCAAAAACTCAGAAACTCGTGTGAGTTATTGTCACACAAGCCAGTGATGATGAGCCTAATAAAGAAGACTAGCAACCCTCCAATGGCAGGTACTGTACACAGAGCAATGGAATGTTTAATTTCAGGCAAGTTCCTGAAAGGGTTTCCCTCAAGTTGGTATCTGTAAACATGACCTATTACACTGGCAACTAATTACTGGCATTTTAAGTGCCAGTATTTCTAGCCACACACTGTTTCTTCAAGGTCTTTTGACCACCTTTGTGCTGTAGAAGAAAACAGTGGTAGTCACCACTTCCCATAGCAAAGCATGGGAAACAGACACAGGCAGTGACAGGTGGGTGCTACATAGAAATCTTGCTTCAGCCTTTCTAAGAGGTTCCCATCTGTCACCACCTGTCTCAGTCATGGGTACAGCATTTCCCATGTTCTCTGCTAGGGCACCATGAAGGTCATGCAGGACCAACAGATTTGTATTCCTTCAAGGCCATGTTTTCATGCAGTGTTTGATCGCAATATTTCAGGCCAACACTCAACCATTTCTTAAGCAAGCCAATAGCTGCATTCCTGATTAGGTTTCTGCAGGTCTATCAATGTACCAGTGAAATCCAGACCATTCACTCTTATTGGCATAAAATCTCTATACTATTGTGTTGTTCGTAAAGTGACCAAGTTACCCTCAAGCAGAACCACCAGATGAATGCAGTTCCACACGGGGATAACCCCATGTCATACATGGTCAAAAAGTGATTACACAACATTTGGGGGGGAGGGCAGCATTTGGTTAGTTAATTTAAAGGGGCTGGTGATTCCCTCAAGCACTAGCTAAGTCATCAGGGAGTGCCTGTGCATCATACTCCTGTGTATTGTACCTCGCTTATGCCAACATCTGCTAAATGAATCATTTATTCCCATCCTGTGCATTGTCACCCACTTAGCAGTTGGCTAAATTGTGATATAATTTGGATAAACAAACTCTTTTATAGATGTGTCTGACAATGAGTGTTACTAAGGTTTATTGTGAAAGACATCTCCCAGTATCCTCTGACAACCTTCTGCCAGTGGACCCAAGTTTACTCATAAATCAACTTTTGACTTTGCTGAAAGGGAAATAAATTGGCTTTGTATATACTGCTTATTGGCATTGATTGATATGTGTTTTTTTCCTTACAGTGGCAACCGATATCTTCAATTCCAAAAACCTGGCTGTACAAGCCCAGAAGAAGATTCTTGGCAAGATGGCTTCATCTAAATACATAGCAACGTCCCTGATTGATGATACAAGTGGCGAAGTTCTAGATGAACTCTACCAAGTGACTAGGGAGTACACCCAGAACAAGAAGGATGCCGAGAAAATCACAAAGAACCTCATCAAAACAGTCATCAAGCTGGCAGTCTTGTACCGAAACAACCAGTTTAACGAGGAAGAGATTGGTCTTATGGAGAAGTTTAAGAGAAAGGTCCATCAGCTGGCCATGACTGTGGTCAGCTTCTATCAGGTGGAATATACCTTTGACCGAAACGTGCTTTCCAAATTGTTAAACGAGTGCAGGGAGCTGCTTCACCAGGTCATACAGCGCCATCTCACGGCAAAGTCTCACGGACGTGTTAATAACGTGTTTGACCACTTTTCAAATTGTGAATTTTTAGCTGCTCTGTACAATCCCTTTGGACCTTACAAAAAACACCTTCAGAGACTCTGTAACGGAGTCAACAAAATGCTGGATGAAGACAATATTTAAACATTTTACTAACGTTCAGAGGCAACGGTGTTACTGAACCAGCAGCGACTGGGAGTTACGAAGGGCCGAGGGGCCGATCAGAAAAGAGGATTTTGTTTGCTGATACGGAAAACGTGTACTGGACTGACCCTGTGTAGGTTGCTCTTTTCAGGCCTTTACAGAAGTGGTGTATCGGTTTCCAGTTAGAATAACGCAGATTCATCCAGTTAATGTTGTGTATCCAGTGGCTTATACATGAAACAAAGCAAACTTTTAGAACTTGATTCCCAAGGCAATGCACGGAAATGGAACATTTCCCTGAGATTCTAAATGAATGAGTTTATTTATGGTCTTATAAAAGGTACCTTGATTGGATCCTGTTCCCTTTATGTATATAAAATGTGCATTCTGATACCTTTTGCATTTATACAATCCTAATATGGAAATGAATAAAAGGCAGCTTTCTTTGCTTCTTCTAAAAGCTTTTTGTTCTCTGGACAATATCTATAAAAAAATAGAAAATTGGTAAGTGCTGTTCAAGGCATGTAGGCTTTGTTTTACAGCAATACTGTTTGCAAGTAGCAGAAAACCGATCGCTTCACTATTTCTAGTGAAAGTAATTTGACTTTTGTAAACACACTGCTATTATTCTGAATACAACTGTACCATTGCCCATATCCTACTAGTATATACCACAGCCCTGTGCAACTAATGAGACGATTATGTGATCCCTTCTTTTCTTTTACCATTGTGTCAGCTCTCCATTTGTTGCTTGATGTCTATGGGAAACGCATGGAAGCAAAGTTGTGGAGGTTGTTGGTGTATTAGTGCAAGTGCCATACTTAAAGGAGAAGGAAAGGCTAAAATTTAGTAAGCTTTATCAGAAAGGTCTATATAAATACACCAGTAAACCCTCAAAGGAATGCTGCTCTGAGTCCTCTGTCAAACAAAACACAGCATTTCTTTCCTTCTATTGTGTACACATGGGCTTCTGTATCAGGCTTCCTGTTTTCAGTATAAACCTCCAGGGCTAGGGCTTGAGCATGCTCAGTTTATGCCTCTCTCCTCCCCCCTCCCTTCCCTGATGTAATCTGAGCTCTGAGTGAGAAGGGAAAGACTCAGGCAGGAAGTGATGTCACACAAAGCTAATATGGCAGCTGCTATCCTAAACAAACAGAGCTTCTAGAGCTGTTTACCAAGTATGGTAAAATATTCTGCAGAATAAATATAGTGTTCTAACTTGCACTATTGTGGCTAGTCTATTGGCAATAAACTGCTTTGGTAGCTTTCTTTCTCCTTTAAGGCACATACTGTCCATGGCTATATAAGTTGCACAAGAGGGGGGAGCCTGATCAGATACACTGATGAGAAGGAGAAAGTAATATGTAAGAAAGGACTGCTGAAGTTGGTGCACAGGGTTGCTGTAAAATACCCTAACACACATATGTATATCCCACTGCCACTATATGAAAACAGTGGGCCTCATTATGAAATGAATGCTTATCAAACAAATGTAAAAAAAAAAATCCAATTCTGCAAATGAAAAAACTTTGAGACAGGTATAACAAAATATCCTGGATATTCTTTATAATTTATATTCAAAACAAAAGGCAGCAATTCTGTAGTTCTCCCCCAAGACTAAGCAAATGCATACCATACAGTTAGAGTTGCCTCTTACTGGGATTTAATCATCAACATCATCTCTTTATATGTCATGCAGTTATGTCTTCTTGATATTTTTATTCCTCCTGCCTGTAACGGTAAGAGATATGCCTCAGTAATTCTCAGGTTTAATTCTTATTGCTGATCTCTAGTTCTCTTTTCAGCTTCATTCAATTTCCATGGCTACAAATTGGCCTAATAAATCCAGTAACTATTCTCTTATGAGCAGATGTAGGAATCTAAGCAAATCCAAAATGAATCTGTGTAGAGGCTGTGCTGAAATGCTGACCCATAGCAACCTCCATGTATTTATGATATATGGGTTTATTTTACTTCTGAGAGACTCTATTGACTCTTATACAAACACTTTCCTTATGTCTGGCTGAACAGAGAGTTTTGTTTACCCCACAGAGCAATATAGCAGCCCCATGTGATCCGAAAATATTGAAACGACACATTCCCCAGAATTTGCTACTGCTGTTACTGAAAATCTGATTCTCTCCTTAACTGCTTCCTTTCCACTCCATTGTCACTGCATTCTTCATTTTACAAAACACATGATTTGGACATTTTGTTCCCTCTCATATAAAGATATTATTTCTTGCAACTGGGAAAATGGTTGATCATTTGTGGGAAGTTTAAAAGTGAGGATGATTTGTTGTTGGAGGCAGCACCCTGGCTATGACATAAAAAAAATAGAACACGCCAAGACAGCTGCACAGGAGGCAAGTCAAAAAAGTTGGTGTTGTTGTGGCTAAAAAACTAAAACTGGGAAATATATAGACTGAATAGGCACCTTATTGGCCTGTGTATGGATCCTGTCAATGTATATTCACTAAAAGTATAAAAGATCTTGTTGTGAGAGAACTGCATTGGCCCATTGATGCTGATGGTTCTGCATAGACCTACAGTATGATCCACTCTCAACTTGGTTTGACTCTGCACATACATAGTCAAATTGAACAAAGATTGTTACTTGTATGGCCTACTTTAGACTTAAAAAGGTTTTGCCCATTACAGTGTATATTTATATTAGTAGAAAAACATTACATCAAGCAAAAGCTTTAGGGGTTTTGTGCCATAGATATATGGATAAATACACTGTTGCATATACAATATTTCTACTGAATCAGTTCATATTGATGGTCCAGTTTTTGTACCAGCCCGGTAGCTACAAAGTCTAAATTTCTTGGAAAACTCATTAAAGCTGAAGGTCTGGGGCAGGTGCACCTGGACCCCCCCATGTAGGACCCCCCATGTATGACCCCCCAGTCATATGAAAAAGTCCCCTCTCAGCCTGCATAATAATTTACTCCACTTTCAACAAAAAAGATAACATGGTATGTCTTGGGATGTACTGGGGTGTTTTCTGAACAAAGATTTTTAGTCAAGCAGTATTCAGTTGTATGAAATTAAATCAAATGTGGAAAACTGGCTGTGCAAAAATGTGGGTACCCTTGTAATTTTCCTAATTTGAATGCATGTAACTGCTCAATACTGATTACTGGCAACACCAAATTGGTTGAATTAGCTCATTAAGCCTTGAACTTCATAGGCAGGTGTTTCCAATCGTGAGAAAAGGCATTTAAGGTGGCCAATTGCAAGCTGTGCTTCTGTTTGACTCTCCTCTGAAGAGTGACAGCATGGGATCCTCAAAGCAACTCTCAGAAGATCTGAAAACAAAGATTGTTCAGTATCATGGTTTAGGGGAAGGCTACAAAAAGCTATCTCAGAGGTTTAAACCGTCAGTTTCAACTGTAAGGAATGTAATCAGGAAATGGAAGGCCACAGGCAAAGTTGCTGTAAAACCCAGGTCTAGTAGGCCAAGAAAAATACAGGAGCGGAAAATGCGGAGGATTGTGAGAATGGTTACAGACAACCTAAAGATCCCCTCCAAAGACCTGCAAAAACATCTTGCTGCAGATGGTGTATCTGTACATCGTTCTACAATTCAGTGCAAATTGCATAAATAAAATCTGTATGGCACGGTGATGAGAAAGAAGCCCTTTCTGCACTCACGCCACAAACAGAGTCGATTGTTGTATGCAAAAGCTCATTTAGACAAGCCACAGTCATTTTGGAACAAAGTGCTTTGGACTGATGAGACAACAATGTAGTTATTTGGTCATAACAAAAAGCAATTTGCATGGCAGAAGAAGAACACCACATTCCAAGAAAAACACCTGCTACCTACTGTCAAATTTGGTGGAGGTTCCATCATGTTGTGGGGCTGTGTGGCTAGTTCAGGGGCTGGGGCCCTTGTTAAAGTCGAGGGTCAGATGAATTCAACCCAATATCAACAAATTCTTCAGGATAATGTTCAAGCATCAGTCACAAAGTTGAAGTTACGCAGGGGTTGGATATTCCAACAAGACAATGATCCTAAACACACTTTGAAATCTACAAAGTCATTTATGCAGAGGGAGAAGTACAATATTCTGGAATAGCCGTCACAGTCCCCCGATTGATTATCATTGAATATCTATGGGATGATTTGAAGCAGACTGTCCATGCTTGGCAGCCATCAAAGATTTTGTATGGACGAATGGTCAAAAATACCACCATCCAGAATCCAGACACTCATTAAAGGCTATAGGAGGCTTCTAGAGGCTGTTACATTTGCAAAAGGAGGCTCAACTAAATATTGATGTAATATCTCTGTTGGGGTGCCCACATTTATACACCTGTCTAATTTTGTTATGATGCATATTGCATATTTTCTGTTAATTCAATAAAATTAAGAGGGGTTCCCAAACTTTTCCTGTATTTTTGATTGTATTTTGGTAAGTTCATCCCATTAACTGGGTGCAGAGTTTTGGAATAAACTAGGATGGGCAGTATGCTCTGTAGATAAATAATGAATATATACAGTCAAAACTGGTGCAAGGACAGGAATGTAATGGTCTGATAACACTAGATACTGATTCTGTGTAGGTTCCCTTTTGGTTGTCTTCTGCCCAACACATATACCTTATAAGCTAACAATCATTGCAGTTCAATAATTGCAAATACTGGAGCCTGGTGACAATCATTCATTAATTGCAATATTTTTTTACTGCAATGTATTACTTATATGCTTAGCCAAAACATATACAGGTATATATGTATATTTAATCTGATGACACTTAAACACAGGGCCTGTAGCTACTTTTGCTTTATTATTATTATTGTTTTCCCTTCTGTTCTGCTGTGATGCATTTTATTCAATTACTCTGTATTCTTGTGGGAGGAAGAAATCCAAAGCCATAGTTTCCTGCCCCAAGGTGACTGGACTGTGAGTATACATTGATAGAAAGGATGTCATACCTTATAGGAAATGTTTTTTTTTTTTTGCTATATCTTCCTATTTGTATGGAATTGTTTTCTTTCAGAAATAGCTATTGTTTGAGAAAATATTTATCTCTTCAATCTTTTGACTCTCCTGGCTTTGGATTTTCAGTTATGTCTTGTTTACTTCTAAGCTTCAGTAGGGTAGTTGTAAAAACGATGTATCCGCCCACTCCAAATAATATCCAAATATGATCATAGGAGTCTACCAATGAGAGAAGTCAAAGAGCGAGTCTTCTGTGAAAGCCAACAGATGCAGTCATGCCAATTTATTAGTCATACCCTTGATGATCAGTTGCACATAATTCATGTGATACCCAAACACACAATATGGTTATATTTTACCTGTTTATAGAAGTGTGAGATAACTTACTACTGATATACTAGATAGCGCTAAGATTTCCGTTCAAGGGCAATTACTGAATAATGGTATTGTATGTATGTTTGTGTGTATATTTTTATTTGCATAGCGCTCCTTGAAGGCAAAGCACTGTACAGCACAACAATTAGGGATGCACCAAATCCACTATTTTGGATTTGGCCGAACCTCCGAATCCTTCACGAACGTTTCGGCCGAAAACATTTTTTACTTCCTTGTTTTGTGACAAAAGTCATACGATTTTCCTCCTTGCCCCTAATTTGCATATGCAAATTAGGATTCGGTTCGGCCAGGCAGAAGGATTCGGCCGAATCCGAATCCTGCTGAAAAAGGCAGAATCCTGGCCGAATCCTGAACCGAATTCTGGAATCGGTTGCATCCCTAAAAACAATAAATTGGTAGAACATGGGGTCATTACAATAAGTACAAATAAGTATAAAATACAATACACAAATATAAAATATAATTACAATACATATTAAGTGCTTATTGTCAAGGAGACAAAAGGATGGAGGGCCCTGCCCCATAGAGCTTACAGTCTAGTATTAGCAGGAAATTGAGACGTTGAACTACATAATTTTTGTTATAAAGGGAATTAAAAATAATTTTTGGCAATCCTTATATCTTGCTTCAAAGTTGCTGTTGGAGCTCTTCATTATTTCCTGTTGAGAAGACAACTCCCTACCAAGTCTCCCTGCAGCTCTTGGGCTTTTCAATTCTCACTGGGCTCTAGGTTGCTGTGGGGCCTTAAGTAACTAGACAATAAAGGCTGTACACACTAGCACTAGCACTTCAAAGAGAACCTAACTCTAAACATGAATATTTATAGAAATGCCTTACTAAATGTATACAGTACATACTGAATTTATTGACTCAAAGGTTCAGCATCTCTATAATAGTAATGATCCAGGCCCATATTTGATTATGTTAGAGGTGTCAGAGACATGCACATACTCAGTGGGCTTTGAGCAGCTGTTGAGAAGCTAAGCTTAGGGGGTCTTTGCAAATCATAAAGCAGAAAATGAGGTTCACGTCATATACTTAAAGGGCATGTAAAGTCTAAAATAGAATAAGGCTAGAAATGCTGTATTTTGTATACTAAATATAAACATGAACTTACTGCACCACAAGCCTAATCAAACAAATAATTTATGCTTTCAAAGTTGGCTACAGGGGGTCACCATCTTATAACTTTGTTAAACATCTTTGCAAGACTAAGTGCACATGCTCAGTGTGGTCTGGGCTGCTTAGGGATCGTCATAAACAAAGCTGCTTGAGTTCTGCATGGCTGGTAAGTAAGGCGGGGGCTCCCCCTGCTGTTCATAAGTAGGATTGTTTCCCTGCTCAGCAGTTAGGGACCGTCTGACAATTCCTATCCACAGCAGTAAATGAAGGGAGAATTTCACTGCATACAGTCATGTAACGGTACACATGTTTTAATTAAAGTATATTGGAGATTGGTTTCTTTTTCATTAAAGAAAGTAAAATTGGGATTTTATTTTTTTGGCTTTACATGCCTTTTAAAATGGTGCTACAGGGCTGATGCTGATGCTAATTGTGCTGGTGTACTTATCTGAATTATCCACTAGTCACGATTATATTGTGACTTATATATATACATGCATATATAGCAGCCCCATTAAAATCTGGAATCTCTTTGTTAAATTCGGGTGCAGGGTCCAAAGTTTTGTGTATATAATTATTGAATAGACCCGCACTCCATTTTGTGCAAAATTCAAACTCCTTTTATTGTGTACAAAAAAGGATAACAGTGTACAAACAAAATGTGCTTGATATACTCACCCCCAGTTCAAATTTGGCGCCAAGGATGACGTCATACATTCCTAAAATTTCCATCACCAACAGTATCATTGCTTTTTACGTCAAAACACAATTATTCTCTTTAACCACACGGTGTCACTGGTGTCCATTGAACCAGTCATAGGATATGTGAAATGTATACAAGTTACATACTTAGGGGCACATTTACTAAGCTCGAGTGAAGGATTCAATGAAAAAAACTTCGAATTTAGAATTTTTTTTTTGGGTACTTCTACCAATGAATAGGCTACAACGAAACTAAAAATCGTTCGACTATTCCACCATTCACTAGTCAAAGTACTGTCTCTTTAAAAAAAAACTTTGACTACATACTTCAGCAGTTTAAACCTACCGAGGTACAATGTTAGCCTATGGGGACCTTCCCCGTCACTTTTCTAACCTTTTTTTGATCGAAGAAAAATCCTTCGATCGATCACTTAAAATCGTTTGATTCAAAGGATTTTATCGTTCGATTGAAGGATTTTTCCTTTGATCAATCGATCATAGGAGTTGCGGTAAATCCTTCGAATTCGGTATTCGAATTCGTAGGATTTTACTTTGCGGGTCGAATTCGAGGGTTTATTAACCCTCGATATTCAACCCTTAGTAAATGTGCCCCCCGGTGTCAAAGATCTGTTACATAGTGTCATTAAATATAGTTTGTTAAAAACATTGCATCAATAAAACAAATTGTAACCTTGTTTTTCTCTTTGTTGCCTAGGATTTTGGTTTCACTGATGCGGGAGTCTATTACTTGCACTGATGCGGGAGTGCTAGCTGCCCATTTAAACCTCTTGGAGCAACGCAGTATAGCTCGTATATCCAAAATGCTTCCCTTTTCAACAGGGCTTTGTCATAGTCACCTCCCCTTACAGGTGACTTTTTCTCCTATATATATATATATATATATTTGGTATATTGTGCATCGGTTTTAAAGCTGAGTAAGTGACTGCACAGAGCATCAGTAGAGTACAAGATGGGGAGCGTTGGAGGCACAAATATTTACTGTCCTACTTTTTTAGCTAAGCTTTAGTTCCCCTTTTTGTTTCCCTTTTCTCTACAGTTTTGCAGTACATAACCTCATTGTAAAGTTGCCACATCCTGTTTTGCAGCAAGTTTTGTCTTTTATCATTAAAATGGTATGATTTATTGATAATGTTTTCGACATACACTAGTTAAGTGCAAACATCATGCAAGTAATCAATGAAATGTCCGGCTCTGTCCTAACAGGCTGTTTAAACACTGTCTGTAATTTGGATTCATGATGCTTTCCAACGCTGACCTTTATATAAACTGCTTTATATTCTGGGGGGGGGGGGTATTTACTAAACTTTCTCACAATTAAAAAAAAAAAAATATATGACCAAACTCCCAAATCCCCTTAATTTACCAATAAAACTGGTTAAAAAGTCAGTGCAGGAAATAGTTGCGTCAAAAGAGTCTGTCAAATCAAATTGTGTGACTTTTTCGAGTCGTTACCTGAAAAACTTGGTTATTTCAGATTATCGAATGAGAACCAGCACAAAACCCATGAAGATCATGGAGGCAAGAAACATCTTCAAATTATCAAAGGGATATCTACCACTGACTTTTACATCATTTTGTCAGGTTTTAGTTGGAGTGTTTTCGGATCCAGATTCAGTTTTTCATTTGACTAAATATTCAAGATATTGGGATTAACTAGAGTTCTATCTGCAACTGAGATTTAACTGTCCCTAAATCTGCAATGGCTGGATCAATTTCATTAAGCTAAATAGCCTATTCCCGTGATTAAATGAATGCCTGACATATTCTAAGTTTAGAAACCAAACAAAAATATACTACAATGAGAAGGGCTGTCTTGTTTATTTATCTGCTGAATGTAAGGGCATGGACACACTGGAAGATTTGGGAGATGTAGTCGTCCGGCATTTCCTCGTGAGCCGACTTCGGAAAATGAAGGGCTCCAGTGCCATCCCGCAAGCGATTTCGATTCTAGCTGACGGGAAGGCTTTTCAGGGAGATTAATCGCCCGAAGAAAGGCGATTTGTTGCCAGGCGACAAAATCCCCCCGAATCTTATTGTGTGCCCTTTTAGAGAAATCTAGAACAGATTATTTTCACATTAAACACACACATAAAATACACAAAAGCCATGAATATCCTGTAAATTATATCCTTATAAATGGCTCTTAGTGATGTCATCAGTTACAAATGGAGCTTAGAGATGTCATTTTTTTGTCACATTACTCACTAGAAATTGTGTATTATAATAAAGTGCCCCTTGTTGGAAAATTTGAGGATATTAGAAGTAACCTCTGAGTTCCATGACCTGTATAAAAGTTTTTATATGGTCATGGAACTCCTCGGTGACTTAAAATATTCTTATATTTTACAAAAGGGGCTTTATTCACTATATATACTTAGCCAACATGTTTCATTGGTTCACAAAATAGTATTTAGTAAGAAACAATATAGATGCATTCAACATGCAAAAACAATTATATAGGGTAGGGAAAATGGAAGCTCTACTGGGTAGGGACCTCCCATTCTCTCATTGTACCTGTATTTGTATATGTATTTATTGCAATTTTTGCCTCCTTCTCTGTGCTATTTATTGAATTGTAAAAATAAACAAAGCTGCATATATAAGTAGCTCTATATAAGGACATACACACTGTAAGAGATGTGATTGAAAAGATCATGATTACATGTATTTCCACCAGTGTTGGACCAGGCAAACCATTAACTCCAGAGAGAATGTATAGTGTTGCAGCAGGTAAGGTCATGTGATTTTACTGGCTCCGGATAAATGGGTCCCTGGAGTGAATGGAGGAGAATTCCGTTTTACACAGCATAATAAATATGCCCCATAATGTAAATAACCCATGAGGCTTGGTTAAAGCTAGCATTGAGAGCTGAAGACTTGGGAGGAATGCTGGCTACCTCTAGATTTAGAACTAGCCATTTTTAACATATACACATTTATATTTAAATGGTTTTGCAGCAGTGTGTGTTTGTGGTACCATAAATATTTTCTAACCTGACAATCCAAGTTTTAATATCTAATTTTCTCACTTCAAATCAAATGTTAATAGAATATTCACAAAACATTAAAATCCACTGTGATGCCATTGTAGGATCCAAATTCTTGGGGGTGATATTTTGTTTTCAGGACGTCCGTTTTTGGTGCCTGATCCTAAGGGGCAGATTTACTAAGGTTCGAGTGAATTTTCGAAGTTAAAAAAGTTCAAATTTCAAAGTAATTTTTTGAATACTTCGACCATCGAATAGGATACTACAACTTCGAATTTACTTCGACTTCGATTCGAAGTAAAAATCGTTCGACTATTCGATAATCGAAGTACTGTCTCTTTAGAAAAAACTTCGACTTCAATACTTCGCCAAATTAAACCTGCCGAAGTGCTATGTTAGCCTATGGGGACCTTCTACAACCATTTTCTAAGTCTTTAGAGGTCGAAGGAAAATCCTTTCGATCAATCGCTAAAATCGTTCGAATCGAACGCTAAATTTGGTGAAAAATCCTTTGACTTCGAATATTTCAATTCAAGGGTTGAATTTCGAAGTTTTTTCAACTTCGAAATTCGACCATTAGTAAATCTGCCCCTAAATGTCTACAGAGAATTTCATAAGTCACTCCCCTGCCTACTTTGGCTTATGATAGGGTGCAGCACCCAGCCCAGCGAATTTAAGCACTTGTACTGCCAAAAACCTTGCTTTTTTTTTTTTTAAAAAAATGAAATCCCCAGGGATTAGATTCCGATAATTTAAACACGTTTCAATTTCCATTTAACTATTTCTAACAAAACATGACTACGTGGAGAAATCTGGAAACAATTTGCTTTCATCCTTAAATTTAAAAGTGAATAGCTCAGGACAATGGAACACTTCTGGCATAACTGATATTCTGATTTGTAACTAGTGAGCTTCAACCTTGTCCAATAATGTCAAACTCAGTAAATCACTTAAACAAGGAAACAGTGGCCTCTAGTGTTAATGAAATTTTAGTGCAGGAATAATATTCCAGTAATGTCTTAGCTGAACTGCACAGGTGCTTTTACATGCGTTCTCATGTGGTGGCTTTATTATGCGTTCCACAGCATAGGAGCACTTGAGTTAACAGGGATGTGAGTAGTGGGGTCAGTATAGGATAAAATGGGGTCTGTTAACTGATGTTTCCCATGCAATGAAAAACATAATAAATAGTGATGGGCGAATGTATTCACCAGGCGCAAATTGGCGGCGAATTCCCACGATTCACTGCCGGCGAATAAATTCGAGAAACCACCGGTGTAAAACAAACAGATGCCTGCGTAAAAAACGGACGACAGCGTCAGAAATGAATTTTTTGCAGTTTTGCGAATTTCACAGGAAATTTGCGAATATTTCGGAGAAACTAATTGCTCCAAATTCGCCCATCGCTAATAATAAAGCAACAGCACAGGAATGCATCAAGTCTGTGTAACTATTGGCTACTAACATTTTCCCTGGTTGGTTCTGCTTGGCATTATAGCTTTAACTTGTATTGCTAAAGCAACAACTTGTGTTTTGGTTTGATGTAGAGGGATATTCTGAGACAATTTGCAATTGGTTTTAAATTTTTTACTATTTGTGTTTTTTGAGTTATTTAGCTTTTTATTCAGCAGCTCTCCAGTTTGCAATTTCAGCAATCTGGTTGCTAGGGTCCAAATTGCCCTAGCAACCATGCATTGATTTAAATAAGAGACTGGAATATGAATAGTAGAGGCATAAATCCAAAGACGAGTAATAAAAAGTAGCAATAACAATAAATGTGTAGCCTACAGAGCATTTGTTTTTAGAAGGGGTCTGTAATCCTGGAAAGAGTCGGAAGAGGAAGGCAAATAATTCAAAAACTATATAAAAAAAAAATAATGAAGGCCAATTGAAAAGTTAATTAGTATTGGTCATTCTATAACATACTAATACTTAACTTAAAGGTGAACAACCCCTTTAAAGAAAAACAATACCCCAAACAATGTAGGTCTCTATAAAAAGATATTGCATAAAACAGCTCATATGTAAAACCCTGCTTCATGTAAATAAACCATTTTCATAATAAAATACTTTTCTAGTAGTATGTGCCATTGGGTAATCATAAATAGAAAATTGCCATTTTAAAAAATAAGGGCCACCCCCTGGGATCGTACAATTCACAGTGCACACAAACAAACCAAACAAACTATACTTGTTAGGTCACATGAGCCAATTAAAAGACAGAGTTCTGTCTTTTGCTTCCACACTTCTTCCTGTTACAGTTAGAGCTGCAGTATTTCTGGTCAGGTGATCTCTGAGGCAGCACACAGACCATCACAAAATGGTGGTTCAAGGCAAGAGATGTAAAAGGCCAATATTTACTTAAATATATATTCCCGTTTGATAAGATTCTTTAATATGCCACTTAATATGATATAAACTATCTGTTGCTTAAGTATTCATTTTGGGAGTATAATTTTCCTTTAAGATACTTTGTGTGCTCTCAGGGTGATGTGTTCTTTATATATAAATTCCACCACTGGCTCTGGAATAAACTTTACAAAGGGGCTGGAGAGTTAAGGTTGTTTAAATGGTGATCAAAATATCTTAGAGGCTTAGAAATAATTATATATTTTAAAATGATACTTTTTCTTCAGATTATTATTCTAATTACATATACAGTATGCGACAACCATATGAGCACAGCAACTAACATTGTACATCTCACTGCTGGTAACATCGAGGCATCCTGGGGTCAGTGGCAAAAAAAAAGGAATATGAGCAATTGGTCTTCATTATTTTTTTCATAGTTTTTTTTTTTAATTATTATTTCAAATGGGGGGTAACCGACCCCATCTAAAAAAAAACAAATACTCTGTAAGGCTAAAAATATATTGTTATTGCTGCATTTTATTACTCATCTTTCTAGTCGGGCCTCTCCTTATCCTATTCCAGTCTCTTATTCAAATCAATGTAGGGTTGCTAGGTGAATTTGAACCCTAGCAACCAGATTGCTAAAATTGCAGACTAGAGAGCTGCTTTTTCATTGTGCTACAAGTTGACTCAAAGGTATACAATCCCTAGACACACATTTTGCTGATCTGTCTAATTAGGTAATGTGTATGGTTTTTGTTATTTCTTACATTAAAGGGCATGTAAAGCCACAAAAATAAAATCCCATTTTTACTTATTTAATGAAAAAGAAACCTATCTCCAATATACTTTAATAAAAAAAGTGTACGGTTTTTATAAGAAACCTGACTGTATGCAGTGAAATTCTCCCTTCATTTACTGCTGTGGATAGGAATTGTCAGATGGTCCCTAACTGCTGAGCAGGGAAACAATCATACTTATGAACAGCAGAGGGAGCCCCTGCCTTACTTGACTTACTTGATGCTTGAGAAGCATCTGTTTTAGGAAGTTGTCATGATGGCAAGAATGGCATAATTCCTAAATAACACACTGGCATCAAAAGGAGGGTGCACACCTCCTCCCACTGTAGCTCCACTATATTACTGCAAGGCAAGTCGCCTTGTAACCATATAATCCTTCCACGGCGTCCAAATTTCAAGAAAATTGTCCATATTATCTTGTATACGAGCAGTAAGCTCTTCCATTGCATAAATTGCATTTATTTCGTGTACAATTTGTTGCCAAGGTATATCTGGAGATAACCAGCTTATTGCCAGGTTCCACTTAGCAGTGGAGAGAACATGTTTAGTTAAATGCCTAGCTGATCTATTAAGCGATGTAATTGGAAGATTATGCAATAATTCCCATGGATATAACAGAGTTCCTGTATCAAAGCATGCACTTTATGCCAATGATGTTGTGCCTTGGGACAATCCCACCATGTATGAACTAAAGAGCCAATATTATTGCAGCCACGGAAGCAGAGAGGCGAAATTGCGAAATTTCGCGAAATTCTATGTTTTCATATACCATCTGGTCATAAGCTTATACGAAATTTCTTTTATCGCTACATTCTCAGACGCTTTCATAGTAGCCATCCAAATTTTTTTCCAGCCATTGCAAGGAAGCATTATCGGTAAATCTCGTTCCCATGCGGTGCAATAAGCTGGGTTAGCTTGAAAAGTAGTTGAAAGCATCGGAGTACTGTATAAAGTGCTGAAATCATACCTCTAGTAAGTGGGGAGATTTTGCATAAAGCTTCAAAAATGGTGTTGTCCTGGGATGTCATATTATGAATGAGACCCTGTACAAAATGTCGCACTTGAGCATAGACATAAACTTCAGAATCAGGGAAGTCAAAAAAAAATTTGTAAAAGTTAAAAAGACTTCATGTGGTAAGGACCTAAAAGAGATTGTACGGTATTTAAACCATTTTGTGTCCATTTTTCAAAAAGTTGTGTTAGCAACCCTGACGGTTTACTTTATCTTTTAATGCAATAACCCCCACAGGAGTAGTAACCTATATCAACCAATAAGATGCATGCATTTAAAATTCTGATTAGTTGCTATAGGTTGATGCACAGAGGCAAATTTGGTGCTTTACATAACTCCTTAAAGGAAAACTATACCCCCGAACAATGTAGGTCTCTATAAAAAGATATTGCAGAAAACAACTCCTATGTAAAACCCAACTTCATGTTAATAAACCATTCTCATAATAATATACTTTTTTAGTAGTATGTGTGATTGGATAATCCTAAATAGAAAATTGCCTTTTTAAAAAATAAGGGCCGCCCCGGGGATCGTACGATTCACTGTGCACACAAACATACCAACACACCATACTTGTTAGGTCACATGAGCCAATTAACAGACAGATTTCAGTCTTTTGCTTCCACACTTATTGCCACAGAGATGGCCTCAAAACACAGACAGACATTAAGGGGCAGATTTATCAAACGTCGAGGTGAATTTTCGAATGAAAGAAATTCTAATTTCGGGCTATTTTTTGTGTACTTTGACTAGGGAATAGTCCAAATTCAATTTGAAAAAAAATGAAAATTCGAATATCAAAATTTATCATGTACTGTCTTTTAAAAAATTTGACTTCGACCATTCGCCATCTATAACCTGCTGAATTGCTGTTTTAGCCTAAGGGGGAGTCAATTGGCGGACTTTGAAAAATCAGAGTTCTTTTTGGGAAAAACATTGAATCGAATTAGATCAAATTCAGTATTCCTTCGATTTGTACGATTCAAATTCGGCCGAATATGGACCTCTTCGATCGAAAACGGACCTTTTTGACCATATAAAAAAAATTCAACTTAATTTCGGTTGGTCTTTTTGAATTCGAATTTCGAAGTTTTTTCAATTCGAAATCCGACCCTTAATAAATTTGCCACTAACTGAGACAAAGTATAAATACAGACACATACTCCAATAGATTGATATAAACTAAGACACATGTAGAAACCTTTGCACAAAAGTATCTAAAATGTTTGAAAGAGTATTATGATAAGTGTCTGCCTGTGGAACCACCAACCCAGCAATAGACAGTGTTTAGAGGAACCCATACCTTTATATAACGTGGAAATTAAAGAAGTGATAGGTAGGAATTTATACTGTCAAATTAAAGGGTTATTAACCCCAGCTAACTGAGCCTTAAACTATTACAAATTACATTTTTAAAATCCTGTCCCAGGTTCTAAGGCCACTCTTTTAATGCATAACAGGCTGTGGATGAGAGTATTTTGACATTGAGAATAAAGTTATGTTTTAAGTTATGTTGCAAGTCTTTCCTATTGGTGTGCCATACATAGTGTGATTACACAGTTCTGACAGTTTTACGACATGCACAGAAAGACTGAGGGAGCTGATGCCATTTATATGTGCTCTGGGTAAGGGAGCACTTGCCCTTGACATATGTTATTTAACTGTCCAATGCAAAGTCAGTATTGGATAAGATGGATAATTGAGAATGTTATTTCAGAATATGAAGCTCATAGTCATTTTTTGTTATCCGGATAGTTTCCCTTTAAGATTCCTCTCATCTTGTGCTGTCATTATCCTTATTCACCTTTTATTGCATGTTGAGGAATATCCAGCTAAGTGAGCAGATCTCTCCGATATTTTATTCATTATTCTGTTTTGAAAGAATGCACGTTGTGTGAGGTCTGGAGGTTAATGTCATAGTACGACCTACTGTATGAATGAATGTATATTTAATCATGTATGTATAAAATATCTCTTGTTAAAACCTTTACACTTTCTCCTTTATACCCCCCCCCCAACACCATGATTCAGAAAGACATAAGGACTTAATGAGTATTTTACCATCAGCTAAATTAAAGAAGGGAGCTTTAGAAATTGATGGCTACATCTCTGACACTGGTAACAGCAGGCGGCACTAGCTATAAATCTGAATGAAATTTAATTAAAATTGACTTCAGATTCATGTGCCCTTCATTGTATATAAGAAGCCCTTTCCTTCACTTACTGCTGTGAGGTCAGTATATAGACTTTTTTTTACTTGCTAGATGCCTGACTATTCTCCAATTGTCTCTGTTCTCAACATTTTAAGATGACCATAATCTGCCTGCCATGACTGCAATCGTCTGATCCATATGGTTCTTAATCACAGAACAAAACCAGATTTTGTAACATTGTTAAACAGCAGTCCCACTGCAGATAATTTCACATCTGTTTGGATTTTCTATATCAGATTGCATCCCCTTTCTATTTGATGAACTCCTTTTGGAAGAAAAAAGTTTTATTATTTAGGGGCCGATTCACTAAATTCGAGTGAAGGATTCGAAGTAAAAAAACTTCGAATTTCTGTGTAATTTTTGGGCTACTTCGACCATCGAATGGGCTACTTCGACCTTCGACTACGACTTCGAATCGAAGGATTCAAACTAAAAATCATTTGACTATTCGACCATTCGATAGTCGAAGTACTGTCTCTTTAAAAAAAACTTCGACCCCCTAGTTCGGCAGATAAAAGCTACCGAAGTCAATGTTAGCCTATGGGGAAGGTCCCCATAGGCTTTCCTAAGTTTTTTTGATCGAAGGATATTCCTTCGATCGTTGGATTAAAATCCTTTGAATCGTTCGATTCGAAGGATTTAATCGTTCGATCGAAGGAATAATCCTTCGATCATACGATCGCAGTATTTGCGCTAAATCCTTCGACTTCGATATTCGAAGTCGAACGATTTCAATTCCTAGTTGAATATCGAGGGTTAATTAACCCTCTATATTCGACCCTTAATGAATCAGCCCCTAAGAGTGCTTAAAATAGATGGTTTCACCCTGAATTGACAGAATTGTACTTTAGTTCTGTTTTTATGGGCTACAGTGTACAAATACCGTTGTCAACAGCAACCAATCAGGTCCTTGTTTTTATTTTCCAACTTGTGGTACACTGTTTAATTCTGTCTAATTGCTGATTGGTTGCTATGTAATACTGCCTTTTCAGTTTATGTTATTGTAAATCAGCCCAATTATCCACTTGTCTGTGCAAGGCACCTATTGCATTTCTGGTTCATTTCACTATAATATAATCTGCAGCACAAAGTATGAATTTTGACTGCTTCCTTCTTAAACTTTTCTGTGTGATTCGACGCAATGAGCAAAAACGCAGGCGTCAAGTCGGTTGTGACGGAATATATATATATATCATGTCGCGTCGGATCAACGCTGCGACACCATCCAACAAAGCTATTACTTACCTTATTTCTGTTGCATCCGACTTGATGCCTGCGTTTTTGCGCAGCCCGTTTGATTACACAGAAAACGCTTGTGTAGCCCTACCCTATTATAGATGTAGTAATGGAAAACAACCCTACACTAATAAGAAATGCATAGAAATAAATAAATAAGATTTAAGGTGGCCGTATACACACTAATATTATCTTACGAAACACGTTTGTACGATATTCGGTGCGTGTACGGTGGGAGATGAACCGAACAATAAGGGCAGAAGACTAGAATATTGGCTTATCAATCAGGCTGGCTGGAAAATTTTGATTTGCCGCCTTTGAAGGGACCTGTCATTGGTCGCTGTGTTAGAGCGGAATCGTCAGAAACAGGTAAAATTATATTGTTTCTACCTGTATATCTGATGATTCAGCTCTAAATGTGTATTGAAACAAACAATCTTTCCTGGATCGGGACAGTCCCTCCTGGAGCGGGACAAGTCCCTCTTTTGACAGCTCAACTCGCAGTCCTGCGTTTGTACTGGAAAGTCCTGATTTCTCTACACTGAACAGCCAAAAAATGCAATGTTTCTAACTTAATTGGCTCTTGGCAGAAAGCTCAGATTAGGTACTTGAGATACATTTGTAACAGTTTTGTCCCTTGGGAGAAGTTATACTCATAGCTTAAAGGACAATTTCCCTTCATTAGTAAAACTTTCATAACCTGGCAAATTTTGTAAAATGGGCATGGTAATTTAGGGGGTGTGGCTGCAAAAAGGGGTGTGGTCAACAAATGTTTTGTCCCTCTTTCCGTTTCCAGAATGTTGGGAGGTACAGGTTGGACTCTATTGCTATATGACCTGTTACAAGCATGAAATAGTGAGCAGTTTAAAATGATGTAACACAGTGCTTACACTATACATTTTTTGTTTGCTTCAGATTCAATAGGGAAAAGCCAGATACATTTCACATTGACTAGAGATAATTGTTTTACAGGTCATGTTGCTCCATCATTTTGTGAGCCTCGCTGTCACATTCATTGCTATCCATTGAATTCATTGGAAGGCAGCATTATTTTCTGAATATGTGCAGTGCATTTGTTCCTATTAAGTCTGTCCAGGAAAGTTCTAATATAGTCATTGGGATATGAAGCCACACGGGGGAGCTCTTGGGTTATTCTTTGAAATAGTAAATATATTCTGTGGAGAAACTGCACACATTTCTTTTAAACATCACTTTCATGCTTTGCAGCCTTTTGTAGACTTATTTATTTATTACATCTGTCTTCCCACAAACTCCCTTTCAAGTTATTGATTACTCATATTTTGTTGATCGTTAATTCATAAAACTGGGAAATATGGTGCTTAATACATTTTAGTTGAATGCTGAGTGGAAGTAACATTGCTAATACAGGTACCTGCATATTTATTTTACAGTGCTGCATCAAGTACGAATTAGCATTAGCCAAAGGAAAAAGTAGCAGACAGGCTTCACCACTGGTAATGTAGTAAACACTTGCAATGCTTCGACACATTACAGATATGGGACCTGACCTGTTATCCAGAATGCATGGGACCTGAGGTTTTCCAGATAACTGAGCTTTACGTACTTCAGATCTTAATCATTTAAGTCTACTTAAAGAATTATTTAAACATTAATTCAACCCAACAGGACTGTTTTGCCTCCAATAAAGATTCATTATATTTTAGTTTGGCTCAAGTACATGTACTTTATTCTAATATTGCAGAGAAAAAGGAAATCATTTTTAAAAATTGTAATTATTTGGATAAATTAGAGTCTATAGGAGATAGCCTTCCTGTAGTTTGGATCTCTTTGAGCATCTCCCTCTTATATTTACTGCAAGTCTCTCTTAAGCTCGGTTATCTTTCTTAGTTTTGCAGCATTAGAGAATTCAATCAAAAGGTATCCATAATGTAGAGCTGTGTCATCATTAGATATTAGCTCAGATATAGATAGAATATTCATGATTTTCAAGAAACTTCCAGCAGGTGTTGACTGATGAATATTTTGAACACCAACAAATGGAAGGCTGTGCCCCACATCCTAGGAGGACCTATGTCTTCTAGGTCTGGGTCTTCTACATAAAGGGATTTATTTACCAAAATCCAAAAAGTTCTCACAATTTTCACAAGACTACTCTGCCCAAATCTGTGCTGACTTCCCCCCCTATTTACCAATACATTTTTCAGAAAATGTCTTCTGTGGGCAATGACTTGAATAAAATCGTCAAGTAATCCAAATTGTACAAATTTTACTACGAAAACTGCAACTTTTTCAGATTTGTCCCCCAAAAACTTTGGATTATTGCACGAAACCCAGTGCAGATCAGGATATCTACGGGACATCTGCCATTGAATTCTGAGCTGGAGTGTTTTTTATTCAGACTTTCTACGAAAAAATGGTGGTTTTCTCCTTTAAAAATCAGACCAGAGAAAAATTGAACTTTGATAAATAACCCCATTAATGTGGTCTTGCCTAATAGTTCTTAGAACATACATTAAAGATTGTGAACTTACTTAAGGGTATGTTCCCTTTTGTGCTTGGCCTGGTTTTTCACATTTTCAGCCACTTTTAGCTGGTCACCTTTCAGCTATATCATGACATTGCTCAGTTTTGCTTGCCAGACCGGCAAACCCTCATATGAATGCAAAGGACCAGTGGGAAGGTTTGACTGGCACAAGAGTAGTGTTGCCCTGTTCCATAGTAGAGTGTTGCTTCCATAAAAATAATTGCATGAATTGCAATTAAAGAATCATCAGGAGGAAGCCGTACCAGCATTCTTAACACAAATATCACCATCAAAGTATTGCAAAACAGCATGTCCAGAATGCAGGAGCAATTTTACAGATAAAGTAAATGTGGAATCCTTTGTCCAAAATCACCGAAGGTTTGTTTGGAGGAAGAAAGGAGCAGCAGTTGAAGAAAACAAAAATCCCCTTGCCAACTATTAAAAGTGGTGTTGAATTGATTAAGCTTTGGGTATGCGAGGCAGCCATTGTATACATAGAGGGAACAATGGATTCCTCTAAATATCAGCAAATTCTTAATTCTTCAAAAATGCCTGCAACGATCAAAAGAGGCGAGATCTGCGGCAAAGGGACGTTACTAAAACTGACCTTTTGCACACTCCACATTTACTATTGTCTTGGTTCCTATATTTTAACATTCATTCGCTTAAAATATAACCGAGCATTAACTGTGGATTTGTCTGCTTTTTTTTAACAAACTGATTTCTGCAGTAGTTGGTTACTGTTTTGCACTTGCAAAATTAAATATGTAATTTGGCCTGGGGCACCCATTCCTTTGCTTCCAGCTGTACTTTTTGCCAGTTTTAATAAGGTAAAACGTATGTTTTAAATTCTTTCAGCTAAACAGAGCAGGGGAACTGAGGTTACTTGCTGGGAAATTTGTAATTCCTTGTTGTTATTCCTTGTTCCACCTCAAGTCTGCCTCCTTGTTCCCCTTCCATCTTGCCTCTTCACAATTCTCTGTCTGCTTTGGCCTTGGTTATCAAGATATGTCATGTTATGGATTTGCCACCTTATGTTCCCACCCTCCACTCCTAGTTCAATTGGTAAAAAGCTGGCAACCCTACTTATAGGGAAGGAAGAATTCCATTATATCTGTCCATTGGAAATCTAGTTCATCTTGCGCACTAGAAATTTCACTTTCCCTATTTGCCCTGTTTAACTAAAAAAAAAAAAAAAGATTTTTTTGTGATTAAATCAATAGACAAGAAATATGTTCAGCACAAACTCTATTAACTGAACTCATATTGAACAAGCAGGTATACTGTCCCTTTAAATCTGTTGTTGAACTTCTACCCCTTCTCCTTTGGCCAGCTGCATTATATTTATACATGTGTATGGGAGCAATTAATGTACTTTTGGAAAATACTGTAATTTGACCTAAATTTAGTTTTAATGTGCTGTAGGTTTTATTCTCATTACTGTTTTTTTGTGCTTTGAAATTGATTTTGCTTTTGTTTCGTTTTATTACGTATTCCACTCTACTAAATTGCTCAATTAAATGTTGTCGGTTACAGCACTAATGAGAACAATAGAATCCCTACAGTTTTCATCTATTGCCTGAAGGTTGCACTAAGCATATCCTTGCTTAAACTCAAGTAGTACAATAAGCAGAGCGCTTGAGATAAAAAGCTATGGGAATGCAGCTGCCACATCTTCAATCGTTTTTTGTGATTATAAACATAATATGATTCTAAAGAAAGGCTAAATGAAGTAGCAGATATAACAACACAGCACTTTTTAATCATAAATAGCAATTGAAGGGGCAGTTATGAGATGTTAGAATCTCCTATAGCACTCCTGGGCTGTTAGGGGAAATGTGGAGAACACATTATCCTGTCAAATATATTGTTTTTTTCCTGTGATAATCTTGTCAAACATAATGAGAATAAGTGGGACTACAATATGGGACAGGAGTGGTGTTAATGCAGATGTGTGTAAGATAATAGGAATGTTGGCAGGTAAGTGGTATCCATAAGGGGATACTTTATATACGGCTAAGTTGTTTTTCAAGTTTTTACACTTTTCAATAGGAACACTGAAATAAGCACTTTATGGAACATTGTATCAATACATACGTTTTATTGGGTAGTTTGTAGATATGTGATATTCAGTAGCATATGTTTGCACACATACAGTTTTTCAGCCATACAAAGGCGTTAATTACGCACATGATGTCACAGACACTGTCACGTGAACCCTGCTTCAAGTAAATAAACTATTTTCAGAATAATATACTTTTTTAGTAGTATGTGCCATTGGGTAATCCTAAATAGAAAATTGCCATTTTAAAAAATAAGGCTAACCCCCTGAGATCATATGATTCACAGTGCACACAAACAAACCAAACAAACCATACTTGTTAGGTCACATGAGCCAATTAACAGACAGAGTTCTGTCTTTTGCTTCCACACTTCTTCCTGTTACAGTTAGAGCTGCAGTATTTCTGGTCAGGTGATCTCTGAGGCAGCACACAGACCATCACAAAATGGTTGTTCAAGGTAAGAGATGTAAAAGGGCAATATTTACTTAAATATATATTCCAGTTTGGTAAGATTCTTTATTATGCCACTTAATTTGATATAAACTATCTGTTGCTTAAGTGTTAATTTTGGGGGTATAGTTTTCCTTTAAAGGAAAACTCTGTATGTATTAGTACCTTAAGATATATATAGAGCGAGAGAGAGAGAGAGAGACAGAGAGACAGAGAGACAGAGAGAGAGAAAGAGAGACAGAGAGAGAGAGAAAATGAAAGCCAATTGAAAATATGTTTAGAGTTAGGCATTCTATAACATACTAGGAGTTAATTCTAAGGTGAACCACCCTTTACAGTAGTTTTTGCAGCCTTGGTGCTGCTGCAGTTGGGCCTTGCCCTTTTTAAATAGGCCCTTAAAGGAGAAGGAAAACTACTGAAGCAGTATTTTGCCAATAGATTAGCCACAACAGTGCAGGGAGTCTCTCCCTGCTCACGCATAGCTCTGGGCTAAGATTACAGCAGGGAGGAGAGGAGGGAGGAAGGAAAAGGGAGGGAGAGAGGAGCAAACTGAGCATGCTCAAACCCTAACCCTGGAGGTTTATGCTAAAAACAGAAAGTGTGATACAGAAGCCCATGTGTACACAATAGAAGGAATGAAATGCAGTGTTTCTTTTGACAGAGGACTCATTACTATGAGGGTTTACTGTTATATTTATATAGACCTTTCTGATAAAGCTTACTTCATTTTAGCCTTTCCTTTTTTTTAAGTCTGTCCAACAGTGCTGCTGCAATATATGCTGCTAGCCGAAAGCACAGCAAAAGTATAATTAAGTGTAAAATTTCCTGTCCTTCATTCTATTAATTGTGCTGGAAAAGATACTATCGCATATAATGAAGGTTACCAGGTTAACAAGCCATTTCACATGAAATCATATGAGGCAGCATCCACAGATTTTAAACTCACTTGGCAGTGCAACATTTCTAATGTACAGTATGCAGCAGAGCTTTTAACCAGTTAAGACTGCTACCTTTTCTTATTTTTGTCTTTCTTTATTAATAACATTAATATCAGATATCAGTTTAACCTCCCAAGTGGCAGCCCTACAACCAATCAGAGCTACATGTTTGTGGCTTTAATTTCACACCATATAACAAATCCACATGTATAATTGTTGTGTAATTGCGTCACTATCACTTTAAAGAGCTTTTTGGCACTAACTTACTGTTCTAAAGCTAAAACCTTTCAAAACCACAACGTCCTGGTTGTAAAGAAACACTCTGACAAAAAGAGCTTGTCATTTGGCACACTAGCCCTTAATGCCATTTTCATTAAAAAGATAATAGGGGTAACTTCACTTTTATCCACCAACTTCAATATATCAGTATCAAAATGCACCAATTCAAATCCCAATTCCACTGGCGTAACTAGAGTGCCCCAGGCCTCCCTGCAAAAAAAACTCGGTGCACTCCGATCCCTATCCTTCTGCCACTTCCTGCCCCACTTCCACCCCACCCATGTACTGCCCCTGCCCTGCCCATGTCCCGCCTTCAACCTGTCCATGCCCCACCTCCACCCCACCCACTCCGCACGACTCCACCCAATCCCACCCAACTTGTGTCCCAGGTAAGAGAGCAGCTGGGGAGGAGGTTTTTTTAATTACTTTAGAGGAAGCAGACCCCACAGTCCGGGCTCCCCTCCGACTTCGGGGTCTGCTTTAAAACGTTCCCAGTTCATACAACCAAATTATTCTTGAGTCATAAAGATACATACCAGTCTCAGTGTCTGGACAAAGGTATTGTAATTCAACATTTAAAAAAAAAATTAGAGAAAAGGAGGTTATGTGTGTGGTATAACGTCCTATGAATCCCAGTTCCTGCTGTGGCTCAATACATCTTTATGGCTTTGTTTTATGGAAGTTCTGGCACAATTGGGGTGTCTGAGTTGGCACCATCTTTTCTACAATAGCACAAGGGGTTAAAGAAGGAGCTGCTGAAAAAATTGGCTTTGTTGCTACGGGGTGATTATATGTATACAGGTATGGTATCTGTTATCCAGAAAGATCAGAATTAGGGAAAGGCTGTCTCCCATAGACTCCATTTTATCCAAATAATCTAAATTTTTAAAATCGATTTCCTTTTTCTCTGTAATAATAAAACAGATACTTTATCCCAACTAAGATATAATTAATCCTTACTGGAAGCAAACCCAGCCTGTTGGCTTTATTTGTTTACATTATTTTCTAGTAAACTTATGAAGATCCAAATTACGGAAAAATCCATTATCTGGAAAACCCCAGGTCCCGAGCATTCTGAATAACAGGTCCCATACCTGTACATATATATTGTGTGTACTTTTAAGGGCAGATTTATCAAGGGTCGAATTGAAAATTCGAATTTCAGATTCAAATTTTGGAGTTTTTTTATGGCCAAAACTGCCAAATTCGACTAGGGAATTGTTAAAATTGGATCAGAGTTTTTTTTTTAAAAAGAATTGTTTTAGAAATTCGACCCTTAATAAATCTGCCCCTAAATGTGTATCCTAAACAACATTTTCTTTGCTCAGTTTAACGTCCCTTATGACTTTGGGAGAAAAGATCATTTTCCTTAGCATATTCCATTTCAGCTTCTGGCTGCTATTAGAAAACATCTCAACGTATTTACTCAAATGTCACCTTTAAACTTTTGGCTGTCCATACACAATACACCAATGACATTTGCACTGAAACAGTCTAATCCCTTCCAGCACAGTTTGGTAAGCTCTTTAATGTGCATTCACAATTTGAGCATCCTTCCTAATATATGTAAAACAAATTTCCAAGGGTAATGCTGGCCTCTGATTTTGTTAGAAAGATGGAGCATAGCCTAATCCTCCAAGTAAATGTGCCAGACTGCAACAGGCACCAGCATCTCGCTCTGTGCAGCACCAGGACATCTATCACTGCAAACAGCATCTGTCACATCATTAGCTGCACAAACATAACAGGGTAAATTATGAATCCCCTACTAAGAAAGCTTCACATTTTAACCCCTTTATTAACCAAAGCCGATGAATTGTTGGTCTGTAAAATCAAGTGCTTTCTTGTTAACTGTTTCAACAAATGATGACTCCTGTTAGACCAGGCTGAATGGTAAGAGCAGTAAATTCAGAAATGTCATGGTCCTTTGGCATCCTATGCATATGGAAATATAGTAGTACCAGGTATGGGATCTCTTATCCAGAATGGTCGGGACCTGAGGTTTTCCAGATAACAGATCTTTCTGTAATTTGTATTTATATTTTCTGTATTTGTACTAGAAAATCATATAAACATGAAATACACCCAATAAGCTAATTTTGCTTCCAGTAAGGCTTAATTGTATCTTAGTTTGGATCAAGTACAAACAACTGTTTTATTATTACAGAGATAAGGTAAATCATTTTTAAAAAATTTGGATTATTTGGATAAAATGGAGTCTATGCGAGACGGCCTGTCCGTAATTCGGAGCTTTCTGGCTAATGGGTTTCTGGATAACGGATCCCATACCTGTAGTTTATAATAATATAAACTGGTAACACGTAACGGGAAGGTTTTAATTATTTAATTACTGTTTTGGTTTGCATTGCTAATTAGCCTGCAGTAATCAAGTAAATTAACAGCTTGTATATTTACATGTATTCTCTCTCTCTCTCTCTCTCTCTCTCTCTCTCTCTCTCTCTCTCTCTCTCTCTCTCTCTCTATATGTGTGTGTGTGAGATTTCAATGACATTTTCATATACCTTTGCTTGAATGTATATTTATAAACCAAATCACAGCACCATACTCCAGTGCCTGTATGCATATTTGTAGTCACAATGACATAAATATTCTTATATTCTGTACAGAGAAAACCAAGTCTATACTAATATAGATATTCCCCTGCACTACTGGATAATTTGAGGAAATAGGAGCCCTTAATTGAAATGCTTTTTCACAAGTGATTGCAGTATATGAATTATTGTCATAATCAGAGGGAAAATAGGAACAGTAGAACTGCACAGGTATACAGAATGCTTGGGACCTGAGGTTTTCCCAAAAAGGGATCTTTCTAGAATTGAAGTGAACTACAAAAATAAACCTGATACATTAGGATTGTCTCAAATACGTATTAGTATATTAGTTGGGATCAAGTACAAGCTACTGATTTATTATTACAGAGAAAAATGAAATTATTCTTATTTCCTTTATTTATTATTTGTTTAAAATGGAGTGTATAGAACATAGCCATCCCATATTTCAGAGATTTCTGGATAAAGGTTTTTGTGATCCCATACCTACATTGTACACTAAGTTAAGTTAAAAAAAGACACACGTTCATCATTTAAGATATATATAACCTGCCTAACTACTAGTTGATCCAGAGGAAGGCAAAAAAAAAAAAAAACATTTGAAGCCTCTCCAATTGGCCTCCATTTTTAGAGGCTGGGTTGCCTTCGAAACCCTCATGCAGAATTGTTGTGTGCATCCATATCTCCATTGGCCCTATGCATTTCGTTCCCCCAAGGGCACTTAAGGTGGCCATAGACGTAACAATTACAATCTTTCTTGGAAAAGATCTTTCCAAGAAGGATCGTTTGTTTCAATACACACGTGTGTAGCTGAATTGTCAGATATACAGGTAGATATACAGGTAGAAACAATAGAATTCTACCTGTATCTGACGATTCAGCACTAACAATGGGCGATGTTTGGGTGCCTTCAAAGGCACCCGATCGAAATTTTAAGTCCATCCCGATCGACGAGCCGAACGATATCCAAGTCTTCTGCCGATATCGGTCGTCTCTTTTTCCACCATACACGCACTGAATATCGGACGAAAATTTGTTTCGTACGATATTATCTGTGCGTCTTTGGCCACCTTAAGTCATGGGCCAATGGAGATTAATTTTTTTAATGATTAATGAATCTACAATATAAATCAAAATTTTAACCTTATTTTTGGCATCCCTTGTGGAGTTTTTCTGGCATCCCTTGTGGAGTTTTTCTGGGTGCCCTTGTATTGTGCTGCTTTATCTGCTCCCTAAGCTGAGGGGCTGGTGCACCTGGACTACCTGTTCCACGTGGTGCTTGCTCTACATATTTTTTGTCCTGTGACCCCTTTTTTGGTGGTTTAATATTAGTGAGCCCCCATTTGTCACACACAAATGCATGCACATTGAAAAAGTCTTTTTGCTATATATCATTTGTGCATGTGTAAATTCCAAGACCATTCTGAAAAGGATGAGAAGACAATATGTTCTGATTTGTAGTGTCTCTGAATATCGGGTTGCTCAGGAATCAGCAGGCAAATTAGTTAAAAGGGAAAGAAGTCACATACCATTCCGTGTCTAAGATTGTCCTTGTCCAGATATTATTTCTCTTGGCATAAAATGTGATTGAAAGTCTGCTGAGCTTACATTATAGATACCAGGTCAGCTTACACAAACTCTTACTCGCCAATCGTTTTTTTTTTACCCTCTCTTGTCTGTTTTTAAAGTGGAACCGATAAGGATTATTTTTTATTTTACTTTACATGGAGTATGTGCTGCTGAGGTTTTGGAATGCCTGAGGATTGTGCAGTGGCTATTTTTTTTTATTGTCTGATTGGCATCAGAAAAACCTGGTATTAGATTTGACAGGTCAAGAATTGTTGGCTGCCAACCCCTCTGCACTGCATTAATGATTGTTTTGGGGCAGGGTTTGGGGGAGGAACTGCACAAAGAGAATACTGGATTGTGAGTGTCAAATTCAGTTGGTTGATCCATGCAGTGATGGCTGTTACATACTATTGTAACACTGTACTGCTGTTACCAATAAAAGATTGTTATTAAGCTGTTGCCATCAACTACCGGAAACTATTTGATCTTCCTTTTTTTGGTTCTTCTTTGCTAACTACAGATAATGGTTCATTTAATAATTTTTTGCATTGCATGGCCTTTTAATAATTTTCATGGCACAGTCAAAAATTCCAAGGTGCCCTAAAGTGCTTAAAGAGGTGCGTGTGTGTTTGTCTGTGCGTGTGTGTGTGTCTTTCTACCTGTGTTTGCTTGTTGTAGATTGCTTTTTTTTGTGTGGATAGCGGCACTGCATCTATATAAAATAAGCTTTGTTTGTATTTATCGCCCACTATATAAAAGGACATTTTTGTGTGTAACTTTATGAATCTTTAAATTTACTTAGACAGAGGAACATAAAGCATGAAATATAAAATGCTGCAAGCAGGAATGAACAAGTATGCCCATTTATTCATCATCGTTTTTTGTGTCTTGAGTTTATGATACAGATGCCTTTGTTAGGGATAATTGATCATTTCTTACTGTGCACTTACAGTATCATCCAACTGTTCTGTTTGGCGATACAGTAAAGCATAATCATTTTCTTTAGCCCCTCTACTCCTCACCAGAATAGTTTTAGAATATAATTAATATTGCTAGAGCCTGCTTATTAGGTAAGCAGCCAATCATACAGTATGTACTTTAAACATGTGGTCACAGTGATGTCTCTACACACCGTATATTATACTCAGGGCTCTGTAATATATTTCTGGGGCCTCTTTGTTTGGAAATGCTGGGTAGTTTCAAAGGGTTGTGTAGCTCCTCTATTTGCCAGGCAATCTTTAAACTGGTCTGTGGGGAAAACTTAGGGAAACAACTTTTTTATTTGGGCATAAATTAGTTTGAAATGTGAAGTGGTAGGACATGCAGACATCATTATTGCGAGCATCCTGTGAGATAGATTTAAGCAGTCACTCTAAATAGACTGCACTTTACAAGCTTTTTTTTTTCTCCCGCAAGAGAGACTTTGATTTATTACTCAATTCAGATTAAATTCCACCCTGTTGAAGCAGTGTTGGAAAAGAAAATTGATGCTTCTACAAGTTGTTTTATACTCCATTTCCAAGAAAAAGCAGAAAATTACAATTCAGCAAAATAAAAAGAGCAGATGGAAGAGTAACTGTGTTCAGTGAAACAGACATGATTTTTGGGGTGTACGTCCTTTTTTTTCCCATTACCATGTAGTTCGATTCTAATTATAATAATTTAATTGTCTCCTTCGTATAATCACTGTCCTGACCTGGGAAAAAAAGTGATAAATTGCAGCTAGCCACGCGGCATTAACTTTGTCCTAAGATATATTTGTCCTTGTAGAGAATCGACAGAGAAAACAGACAACAAAACTACAATAACAGAGCAGAGAAGCTTGTAATAGAATGGAATATATATATATACTCATTCCATGTAGTGTTTTCTCTCACTATATTTTGACGTAAATGACTCTGAAGTTATATATATTGAATCTTGAATTCATGTGAGTTTTTTTTAAACTTCTTTAAATCCGAATATACTCGAGATTCCATTGGGGGGTTATTTGATAGAAAAAAATTGAGTATCTAAAAGAAGCACAAATTTTACCGACTCGAAAACTTCCATCTAATTTGACTAAACTCGATTCGAGTACAGTGAGAAAAAAACTTGAAAGTCAGGAAGGATTTTAATTTGTCCAAATTGGTCCCTGTACCTCTCCAATTGACTTGTACATGAACTCGGCAGGTTTAAGGTGGTTAATAGTGGAATTTGAGTTCTTAAAGGAACAGAGTATGATAAATCTTGAAATTC
Source organism: Xenopus laevis (assembly GCF_017654675.1). Taxonomy (NCBI): domain Eukaryota; kingdom Metazoa; phylum Chordata; class Amphibia; order Anura; family Pipidae; genus Xenopus; species Xenopus laevis. Next base: position 158,722,935 of record NC_054372.1, on the reverse strand, counting down.
AAATTAAAACTCAAATCGAGTTTGGATAATTCCCAATTGGAATTTGACCATAAAAAAATGTGAGAATTTTAATTTGACACTTAATTAATCTGCCCCTAAAAGTTACCTATAGATTGTGTTGTTGGTTTTTTGCTGAGTGGTCTGTTTTTGTAAGTATATCCTAAACCTGACTGTTTTGCCAACCTGACTGTCCCATTTCAGCCTGTTAGTTTCTAATGCTAATTGGCTCCTGCTGAACAAATATGGCAGCCCCCTTATAGACAAACAGGGGGAGTCAGATAGGTAATGTAAAAGCATCAGGAAAATACTTTATGGAATAATTATAAGACCATGCTAAGTCAATATTATGATAAATGTAAAAAAGGTTTAGTTTCTGTTGTCTGTTGTATCTCTTTAATGTCAAGAGTGCTCAAGAAGTCAACCACACACTCCCTTACTAGTTTTATAATGTATTGTTGTCATCTAGGTAGCCTTTTATGGAGCCAATGGAGTTTCCACTTCTCCTGATATAAGGTTTGCATTTTGTAGTTTTCCCCGAAGCAGCTGCAAAAAGGGCATATAAGGAATTAGCATTTTTGTATTAATGTCCACTACACACACTGAACACAAAGGATATTGCACCAGAACTTATTCTTAGATCAATATCAGGATGAAAACAGGACCTTTTCCAATTATTCATATGCTAGTTTATATAATATATACTAATTATATAATATATAATTTTATTATTAACATTATATTATGGTGGTTATTTAAAATGTGAAGGAGATTTATAACTGTTTGTGTGTTGGACATTTTAGCTAATAGAGTTTTTCAAATCCCTTCAGATTCATGTCGTTTATATTATGAGGTAAATCCATTCTAATGTGAAATATTAATTTATAATTCGTAGCACTGGAACTTTGCGGGCTTTTTGTGTGAAGCCTTTCTACAAATTGAACATATTGTCTTGTACTGTATGTAGTGCATGTAGTTTACTGAAGTGGATTTATTTTCAATTTTCGACAAATACTCTCACACTCAAGGGTCAGGCTCTTAGAAAGAGCTTATCATATCTACACGATTGCAGCCCCTTTATGTCTCTAGCAGACAGCTAAGGTTCTGCCGGATTTTTATTATTGTAACATTTTCTGTTATTCGCAGTCTTTCTTTAAAGACTGCTTTGTGTATCTAGCACTCACATGTGATCATAACACATAGGGGCAGAATTATCAAGGGTGGAATTTCGAATTTGAAAAAACTTTGATATTAGAATTCAAAAAGACCAACCGAAATGTTTATTGCAGGTGAATAGTCCGTATTTATTCGAATTCGTCCGAATCGTACAAATCGAAGTAATATCGCATTCGAATTGTACAAATCAAAGTTTTTCCACCAATAGGTTCCACGAGGTCCCCTATAGGCTAAAACAACAATTCGGCAGGTTTTAGATGGTGAATGGTTGAAGTTGAATTTTTAAAGAGCTAACTTTATACAGATAAATTTCGATATTCGAATTTTCAATTTTTTTTTCATATTCCAATCGAATTTGGACTATTCCCTAATCAAAGTACACAAAAATTAGCTCGAAACTCAAAAAAAATGCTTGTTTATTGTCAAAAGATACTATGCATCATACTATGCATAATCACTGTGTATTCTTTATTCCTCAAATTCTTTTTTTTTTGTTTTTTAATATAAGTACATCCATCTTACTGTTTGGAGTTTAGCTCCCAGCAAGGTGTCCATTCTGTTATAGGGCAATGTACATTAAAGGAACAGTAACACCAAAAAATGAAAGTATTTTAAAGTAATGAAAATATTATGTAGTGTTGCCCTGCACTGGTAACTCTGATGTGTTTGCTTCAAAAACACTACTATAGTTCATATAAACAAGCTGCTGTGTAGCAATGGTGGAATTTGAAAAAACACTTGAAAAAGAGCCACTTTAGATCGAAACATGGTGTGAATAAAAAAACCTTGCAGCACAGTTTCTGCGGTTTTATGTTCCTGTTTGTCCACAACTTTAAAAACTTGGCATTTGCATCGCTTCTATTTTGGGACAGAAGCTGTGGCGCAGGAGCCCTATCGTGATACTGGTACAAACTACCTTCTTTTAGCAATGGCGGAAATTGAAAAAAGGCTATATGGCACAGGTTAAATAGTGGATAACAGATAACACCATTATGTTCTACAGAGCTTATCTGCTGTGTAACCTGAGCCTTTTTTCCTTTGAATGGCTGCCCCCATTGATACACAGCAGCTTATTTATATAAACAATATTAGTGTTTCTGAAGCAAATACAGCAGTTTTACCAGCGCAGGGCAACACTGCATTATATTTGTATTACTTTAAAGCACTTTAATTTTTTTTGATGTTACTGTTCCTTTAAGGGAGGCAGGTAAATATATTTGGGGATGAACCAAAATGGTGGTAACATACTTGACAGCTGTTGGCACATCAGACAGCTTTCAGATAGCATAAATGTTATAGGAAAACACACCTTGTAGGCTGTCAACATGATTTTACAGTGTGAAACATTTCGGTCTTGGCATTCTAGACCAACACAAGGCTGATTGCCATCCCCATTCACATCTCTATAATTACTTTAAAGTGTCACGCCAGACAGACATTTACTCTAGATATTGACTACTTTTGGTTCCATTTGCTGTGGGCAGTCATTTTAAACTTTTTTTAGGAATCACTAGCATACTAGTGCAAGAGTGCCCAACAGGTAGGTCTACAGAACCAGAAAGTCTTGAGCTGGGTAACAGTAGATCACATCATAGTTCATAAATGGCTCCATTTGGTCCTGGTACTGCCTATTGTAAAACAATAAATCCAGCAGCACTCCCATATGTGATTCAATTGTTTATTCGTGCCATTAGCAAAGCGACGTTTCGGGCTATTCCAGCTGTCCTGTTTTTAGAGGGACAGTCCCTCTTTTGACAGCCCAACCCGCAGTCCCTCATTTGTACTGGAAAGTCCCGTTTTTCTCTGCACTGAACAGCCAAAAAAAGAAACAAAGTTTCTAACTTAATAGGCTTTTGGCAGAGATCCCAGAACAGCCAGAGCAGAAGATAAGATACATTTGTAACAATTTTGAGGTAAGGAAATAAGTAATTGTAACAATATAAGATAACAGGTCCCTTGGGAAATGTTAGACTAAGAGGTTAAAGGGCAATTCACCTTCATTAGCAAAACTGTAGTAATGGTAAAAAAAAACCACAGAAATATGTTCAAACTTTCATAACCTGCCAAATTTTGTAAAATGAACATGGCAATTAGGGGGTGTGACCACAAAAATGGGCATGGTCCAAAAAGATGTTGGCACGCTACAAGCACCAACTTTTTTGTCCCTCTTATTTTTATTTTTTATTTTTTCAAAATGTTGCGAGGTATGCTGTATGAGGGGGCTGCCATATTTGTGCAACAGGAGTCTGTTAGCATTAGAAACTTAAAGGAAAACTATACCCCCCAAACAATGTAGATCTCTATAAAAAGATATTGCATAAAACTGCTCATCTGTAAAACGCTGCTTCATGTAAACCAGAGGTGTCCAACCTTTTGGCTTCCCTGGGCCACATTGGAAAAATAAAAATTGTCTGGGGCCACACATGAAATACAGAAACACTTTTGATTTGTAAATGTAAAGAAAATGCACAGAAAATAACTACAATACCAGTTGGATGCTATACACTGGAATATGGGACACCTGGATATTAAATAGACTTATTATTATATTATTATTCCTGCCTACTCCTATATCCTTTGCAACATGACGTTTCCTCGGAAACCAATCGCTTCAAGCTGGGCCTCATTCATATCAATCCTGGGCTGCTTGCGGCCCTCGGGCTACAGGTTGGACACCCCTGATGTAAACAAACCATTTTCATAATAATATACTTTTCTAGTAGTATGTGCTATTGGGTAATCATAAATAGAAAATTGCTATTTTAAAAAAATAAGGGCCACCCCTGGGATCGTACGATTCACTGTGTACACAAACAAACCAAACAAACTATACTTCTTAGGTCACATGAGCCAATTAACAGACAGAGTTGTGTCTTTTGCTTCCACACTTCTTCCTGTTACAGTTAGAGTTGTAGTATTTCTGGGCAGGTGATCTCTGAGGCAGCACAGAGACCATCATGAAAAGGAGGCTCAAGGCAAGAGATGCAAAAGGGCAATATTTACTTAAATATATATTCCAGTTTAATAAGATTCTTTAATATGCCACTTAATTTGATATGAACTATCTGTTGCTTAAGTGTTCATTTTGGGGGTATAGTTTTCCTTTAACTGACAGACTTAGATGGGACAGTCAGGTTGGCAAAACAGTCAGGTTTAGGAACTTCAACTAACAATTACTTACAAAAACAAACCTCTCAGCAAAAAACAATCATGACCTATAGGTAACTTTTAATATACTTTCATATTTTAAAAAGTCCTGAGAGTGTGGATTCCTTCTTTGCTGTAGATCACTTGTAATATATGGTATTAAATATGCAAATATTGCTCAATTTTTTATATTCTATAGCAGTACTGTAGAACTGTTTATATATAGTGTGTCAATTATTCTCTCTACTGCATATTTAAAGGGCATGCAAAGTCTAAAATAGAATACAACTAGAAATGCTGTATTTTGTATACTAAATATAAACATGAACTTACTGCACCACAAGCCTAATCAAACAAATAATTTATGCTTTCAAAGTTGGCTACAGGGGGTCACCATCTTATAACTTTGTTAAACATCTTTGCAAGACTAAGACTAAGTGCACATGCTCAGTGTGGTCTGGGCTGCTTAGGGATCGTCATAAACAAAGCTGCTTGAGTTCTGCATGGCTGGTAAGTAAGGCGAGGACTCCCCCTGCTGTTCATAAGTATGATTGTTTCCCTGCTCAGCAGTTAGGGACCGTCTGACAATTCCTATCCACAGCAGTAAATGAAGGGAGAATTTCACTGCATACAGTCAGGTTTCTTATAAAAACGGTACACACGTTTTATTTAAAGTAAATTGGGGATAGGTTTCTTTTTCATTAAAGAAAGTAAAAATGGGATTTTATTTTTTTGGCTTTACATGCCCTTTAAGGGTAAGGTTATATTAACGAGGAGCTTCTGAGTGGTCTGGGCACTTATAAATCTGATGGAGTATCTGTGGACCTTCAGCTAGCAGCCCTGTCCTGTAGCATTCACCTGCTGTTTGTAAAGAAACGTCTGCTTGCCCTGGGCTACTAGACCCGGAGGAAAGTCTGCGCCTTTTATTGTTTTATGCCCTTATTGTGTTTTGTTTATGTAATGTAACATTGCTATGTCTCTTCAGACGGAGGTTTTCTCTAAAGGGTTACATTGGTTTTCTCCTCTCAGAGATAAGTGCTTTCCAATCACTTAAATATCCTACTCTCAACGTGAGCTCCGGGATGTGCGGTTATCATTTCCTGCTCTAAACACTGAGCCTCTAAATCCCTTTTGCTGTTCTGTCAGTTGCACCTTTAGCTCTATTTTTTTTTGATTGATGGTACAGGAATTCCTCCAGCTACTAGTTTATTTCTTGAACGTAAAATGTGTTATTTTGAGTTCTTAACTATCTTATTCCCTTCCAGATTCTGTTGGAGCTGGAGAGAAACTTGTGCAGACAGCCTTGGATGCATTCGATCAATAGGTAACCTTTTCAGCTCTTCTTTATTCTGAGTTCTCACTTGATGAAATCAGCTGAGATCTTTCTTTGTGGGTGTCATAAGTCCCTGTTAAAGTCATTGCATTGTATATTTGTGTGGCTGCTTTGTAGATCAATTCAAATACCACCTATTCATTCATTTGTTTATTTACCACCTGTTTATAATTTATTCATTAATATTTTTTAGTATGTAAAGTTGGGTTTTGTGTTATGTATTTACTAGTTTGATGGCTTCCTGGTTTGGAGCACTTATTACCACAGCATTTTTTTTTTTTTACCTTTTTGTTTGCCCAGTAAAATGTATTTTCTATATAATTATAAAACTTTTTGTTTTTCCATTATAGACCTTTTTGTTTTTCCATGCTGGGTAAGTACTGCAGCTGAGCTTAACTATTGGCGTTGAGAAGACAGAGGCCTTACTAGGTCAGCAAGGGGTAAATTTACTAAGCGGTGAAAATTCGCCAGCGACGGCTTCACAGCCATCGCAACACTTTGCCAGGCGAAAGTTCCCTCAGGCAGCGCTAATTTACTAAAATGCGAAGTTGTGTCCAGGGCGCCGAACGCTGGCAAAGTTTTGCTAGCGTTACTTCGCCAATCAAAGTGAAGATGTGCTAGGGTTCAATTATGCATAGCGCAACTTCGTTAGAGGTCCTCGTTCAGGCTAATTTGCATATGGCGGTAAATTATAAAGTTGAATGGACGTATATGTTCCTCTAGGAAGTGTAGAGGACTCACTTCCTAGAGGGGGAAACACTGTCCAGCTTGCAGTTATCGTTGATACTATTCTTTCCTCGGTCCTTGTGAAATACCGGGGTGATGACTAATACCACCTGTGTACCCAACTGCAAAGAACATGGTGATAAAACTTAATTGTTATTGTAATCCTCTATAGAAAAGGTGCAAAGGGTCCCAAAAGTAGATCAGTAGCGGAAAAATATTGCGGTATAATCACCGCTAGACTTCCTTTAATCAATATTATCCATAAGAGCAATACTCAAAGGAATGGACTAAGATCTTCAGGTTGTAGATGAACGTGATCTCTGTGAATGCGATTTGACCTTTTCCCATAATGGACTTAATTTTTTCCTTTGGGATCCACTTGAAGGCAAAATGTCTCTCAAGGGTGTATCCTGAAATACTAGCTTACCAGAGTGTCCTGACCATCCTCCGGAGAAGTAATCGTAAATTGCATGTTATTATAGGTGAATGCTAAACCAAATGGAAATAGCCACCTGTAGACAATTTTACGCTGCTGTAGTATCTTTGTGATGGGCGCCAAATTCCTGCGTTTCTGCAGTGTAGTCAGGGATAGATCACTGTTACCGCTGCGGAGCGCTGATCAAAGCATTCTTGGAGTCTGGTATGTTTAATATCAATGTGTCGGCTTTATTTATACGCTTTTAAAAATTACAAAGGAGGGGATTTACATCTGACGCGTTTCGTGTCAAAAGACCTGACACTTCATCAGAGTGATTAGTGCATGCTTGTGTTAATGTTTAAATAGAGACGTGCGTGCATATCATTAGCAATTTAAAGGTGAAGAACATTGTTGTGAAAAAGCAGATTCATAGAGTTATACATAAAATGCAAATTAATAGTTGTATAGAAGTGACACTCATTATTTCTAAATGTAATATCAATCTCTTATTGTGATTGTGTGTATTCATTTGAAAAGAATTACTTAAGTCAAATTGTGTATACATTATTAAGTTATTGTACTCCATATTGCTATATTGCTGTATATTCATTTTTATATATATATGTCTAAAGTACTGTGCTCCATATTATTATATATGAATTTAAAATAAATAAAATATTAAATTACACTTGTGTGATCAATTTATTAATAAATATTAGTGTGATCAATTAATATTGAGTGTCTTTGTGATTAAATAGTGTGCATATACTAATTAGAGGTATTTTGTTTGTTTTATATGTACCTTTACATTTCTAATAACAATTAAAAACATTGCGCAAATGCGCCCCCCCCCAACTACTCTTTCTAATAGACTAAATTTATCAAGTTGGATTTTTTTATGCACAACAACTCACAAATTTGAATTATATTTTCAAAAACTCAAATATGCGGTATTTGTTAAGCAAAAAAACTCGAAAACGTAATGGAAAAAAAATCGGTATCTAAAAGCTACAATAGTTGCTAATATTCCACAGATGCTGCTGAGAAATGTATCAACTAATGTAGCAAATTGTAACAGTTCAGATGCTCCTGGGTCACTGAGCTGCCAGACTGAGACACCAGAGACACGAACATTAAACTTTAAGCTTAAAATTTGGGAAACCGGTAAAAAATAAAAGACGGAAAGCAGTATAAAAAAGTCTTTGTTTATGGTGAACAATCTGAAAACAACTGAACTGAAAAAAAGTGTTTGGAAGGTGAACAACCCCTTTAACAACTTAAAGGGCATGTAAAGTCTAAAATAGAATAAGGCTAGAAATGCTGTATTTTGTATACTAAATATAAACATGAACTTACTGCACCACAAGCCTAATCAAACAAATAATTGATGCTTTCAAAGTTGGATACAGGGGGTCATCATCTTGTAACTTTGTTAAACATCTTTGCAAGACTAAGACTAAGTGCACATGCTCAGTGTGGTCTGGGCTGCTTAGGGATCATCATAAACAAAGCTGCTTGAGTTCTGCATGGCTGGTAAGTAAGGCGGGGGCTCCCCCTGCTGTTCATAAGTATGATTGTTTCCCTGCTCAGCCGTTAGGGACCGTCTGACAATTTCTATCCACAGCAGTAAATGAAGGGAGAATTTTCACTGCATACAATCAGGTTTCTTATAAAAACGGTACACATTTTTAAATTAAAGTATATTGGAGATAGGTTTCTTTTTCATTAAAGAAAGTAAAAATGGGATTTTATTTTTTTGGCTTAACATGCCCTTTAACTGTGTTGTACATTCTGTTTTAAAACATTTTAATTATTTGGTAGTATTGCTTAACTGTTGGTCTGGGCTTTTTATTTATTTATTTATTTTATTGATACAGTATGTATGGGAAATGTAATCTCTCTTGTCCCCTTGACTCAAATATAACACTAGGGGGCAGATTTAGCAAAGGCCGAGTTTGTAAAAAAACAAAAAAAAAACCACAGCAAAAAAACTTTTTTTTCTCTCAAATGCTAGCTTATTTAAGGAAAAAAGTGGCAACATATTCCTGCACGTGTTTTTTGCTGGCAAGAATCTCATTGTCCCATTCATTTTCAATGAAAAATCTCAAATGTTTTAATAAACTAGAAAAATAAATAAATCAATTGTTAGAGAATTTTCCCATTGACTTCTATACAACATTGTCAGCTTTTACTTGGCAAGTTTTTTTCCTTTACTATTCAAGGTTTCAGAATATATTCACGTGTTTTTCTGCGTCCACGGTTTTTCTATGAGTTTTTCCTCAAATGGAGAGAAAACACCAACTTGATTTTTTGGATAAATCAGCCCCGAGATCAGGGGTGCCCAAAAGTTAAATTGGGATCTACCAGTAGATCTTTATCTGGTGATCAGTAGATCTCAAGACACTGCCAACAAACAGCTTGTCTAAATCACCCTCCTATTTCATTCTTTTATTTATTATAGTTTATTAAAGGTACATAATAAATAGTTGTTAGTTAACATGACATTGTGGTAGCAAGGAAATATATATTACATTACTCAAGACAGCACTGTAAAAGTGATGGCTTTTGTTATATATTTTTATAGGTTTCAGTAAACAGTTTCTTTGTACTTCTATCTTCCAGGCAAGCCAAGCTAATACACTGAAGTAACGGCATTGGTCTAAGAGACGGAAGCATTTCCTCCCTAATCCCATGTGTTAATCAATAACCAAAAGCAGCTAAATTCAAAGCTAGATAAATACGTGTGATAAAACATATTAAGCGGCTTCAAATCTATAGTGCAGTAATTCCTTACATAAGATGGGCATTTTACACTACATTAATTTACAAATGATATCTGCAAACGTTTGCATTTTGACATCACAATGTGCCACTGAAATATAGAGATAGCAGCACTGATATTCACTGCTATGGATATCCAGCACCAATAGCAGCTTGACGGGCACTATCAGAGCTTCTAGCAGTGCCAGTCTGTAGTTTTAGGGATGCCCTCTCCGCATGCATTTTTTTCATTACTGCAGGTATTCACTGGTTTCTAAATGTACGTTTCTTATAATTTAGGGATTTAGCTGCTCTCTCTCGATAAATTTTTTAAATTATATTTTTAGTTATTAATGGAACAAAGATGCTGTTCCTTAATTCTAACTAAAGGAGAACTAACGCCTAACTAAAGAATAGCTAGAAATGCAGTACATTATGTTTTGGGCTTCTATACCAGCCAAGGCAACCACAGCCCTTTAGCAGGGAAGATCTGTGCCTCCAAAGATGCCCCAGTAGCTCCCCATCTTCTTTTCTGCTGATTCACTGCACATGCTCTGTGCTGCTGTCACTTACTGAACTTAGGGACCCACTCACAACAAAGAAATGTCTCAATATAAGGTTGATTAGTACTTAATACAGATAATTAAGGGGTATTGGCATCAAAATGTAATAGTCAGTCCTGTAGCGTCAGCTTATATTACAGATAACCCGCATTTTCTGATTGTAAATTTACAACAACCCCTAAGATTAGCTGCTCAAAGTCCATTGAGCATATGAGTGTCACAGGCAATTTCCAAGATGGTGACCCCCTGTGACAAGTTTGAAGTCCTGGATCATTGCTGCTACTGAGAGGCTGAAACTTTAGGCTGATGCATACGTTCAGTATATAAAATATGTTATTTTTAACCAAATCCATTTTTAGGGTTTGGTTCTCCTTTAAGATACAATATTTTCATGGTGCTATCTATTTTCAAAAACATGTCCCCCCCACCCTCTCCTATAGGCATTTAGAATTACTCTTAACATGATATAGCTTTATTCACCTAACCACACAGGTGATCTATACACTGATAAATCAGGCTTTTGTATGAGATGCTGTTTATATACCTCTCCGATTATTCTGTTGAATTACAGCCTGCATTGTATTCCAGTCAGAGTCTTACAAGAAAAAAACAAATAACCTTGACAGTTAATTTGAACAAGCAGCCACAACTCAATCTTAAATAAATTCCCTGAAAAAGAAAGTCTGACAGCCATCTTGTTTTGAACGTGCGCCTTTTGATATATGGTGATTATCCACAGAAGTTAAAAGAATTATCCCTTTATACTGACAGCCTCATTTATGTGTTTAAATTATGTTTATTGTATTGTGTCTCTCAAGCTTGTCCTGGCCTTGTTAAATCCAGACAGGTCATAATGCAACATTATTCTTTTCCCATACAAAACCAAAGTATATCATGGCACAATTAACAGCACTTGTCTGTGTTTTTCCCCAACAGGATTTTGAGAAATCGCTCTTTTAAAAGATTAAATGATGCTGATTGGGGTAAGGCGTATTATAAAAGATGAGGGTTGTGGGTGCACTTCAAGGTTAAGTAAAATGTGTTTAATACAATGGAAGTGCTACTGATTTTGGCCAATTAATCAATGCACATTCCCTGGTCCCATCTCATAAGTAATTCAGTATAAATGCTAGTGTATGTGTTTACAAAAACAGGGGTTATTAGTTACAAAGTTATGATCATAAAGTTGATAAGCCACCATACCACATCAAGATAAACCCTGTACGGTGGTCCCTAACTTGTTTACCTCCGGTCATAATATAAAAAGGCTTGTACCTCCCTGCAAAACAATACATAATACAAAAGAGGAGGGTTGTGGGTGCATTCCAAGGCTAAGTAAAAATGTGTTTATTACAATGCAAGTGCTACTGATTTGGCCACTTCATTTTGTATTGTAGCCAGAAGCTGCAGGCTAAGCTTCATGTGGTTTGTAGTAGTGATGGGCGGGTCGGGTTTTTTCCAACCGACCCAAACCCGCTCTTTGTGAACCAGCGATCGCCCCCAACTTCCGGGTTCCTTTTATAGACCCGCGCTGGACTGCCGATGACGGGTGATAAGAGGAGCGTCTATAAAAAAATTAAACCCACAGAACAAGGTAGTGGGGTTGTCGAGCAGGAAGAAGAGCTCAACCCACACCCGCCACCACCCGGAACCAGAGGTTTGAGGCCGGCCCAAATCAACCCAACCTGCGGGTCCTGTGGGTATCAGGCCAGCCAGCACATTACTAGTTGGTAGCACCCCCACACCCACCCCTTTAGACAAAGGTCCTATGCTTTTAAAAAATGGGTGTTGGTTTGGGCAGTCTCTCTCTCTCTCTTAAAAGCCGCAAACGCTAGTGATGAGGGAGGATCTAGCCATCAAACTGAAACCAATGCCAAGTAATGCTATAATGCTGGGAGGTACAAGCCTTTTTATACTATGACCAGAGGTAAACAAGTTAGGGATCACCATACGGGGTTTACCTTTCGTGGTATGGTGGCTTATCAACTTTATGATCATAACTTTGTAACTAAAAACAGTTTTAGTAAATACATGCACTTGCATTTATACTGAAGTACTTATGAGACAGGGGACCAGGGAACGTGCATTGATTAATTGGCCAACTCAGTAGCACTTCCATTGTATTTAAACACATTTTTACTTAGCCCTGGATGCACCCACAACCCTCCTATTTGGTAACGTGTATTATGACCTTGGTAAAGATTTGATACAACATGTATTTATTCTTTCTTGCAAATGTCCTGCAAGCCCTGAGCATCACCTTGTGATTGTGGCTATAAATGAAAAATGCTAAATATTTTTAACATTTATAACAATTTCATTTAGTAATTCATGTGTATTTGAGCTCATTAATTCCTGTGGCCACCACTGTATTAATGTCCTGATTTAATGTAAGCCTGTTGGACTTGCTAATTTGTAGCCCAGTAAAAAATATGAAGTGCACTGTACAGGAAGTTCTATACACATCACACTGTTATAAGAGTCCTTCAGTCATTAAGAGTTTAATGTTCTCTGCACTGAGCACTACACAGCCAGCCCAAATGCGCACTAATATTTAATTAGATGCATTATCACATTTATAAAAATGGTTGAGAAAATGTTCTGCAGCACCAAGTGACCTTTTTAAAGTGCCTTTTAACTGTTTATTTAGGCGGATTTCACTTGCTAAAAGATCCACTAATACTCATATTTATCTAAGAATATTTCTTTTCTTGCACATTTTTTTTAATGCACACTAGGGGGCAGATTTACATAGGGTCGAATATCGAGGGTTAATTAATTAAACCTCGATATTCGACTGGCGAATGTAAATCCTTCTAAAGGATTTACCGCAAATAGTTCGATCGAACGATCGAACAAAAAATCCATCGATCAAACGATTTTTCTTCGAGCTAAAAATTAGAAAGTTCTAGGAATCACCCCGTGTGCAAGTGTGGGTGCTTTGTTTGTTTGGAAGGTTCATTTCCTAGTGTTGTAGCAGCCCATCCACACCCCTTGCATCAGCAACATTTCTGTAAATAGGAGGGGAAAGTTGACATAAATTGCAGCAACAACAGCTGTACTGTATATTTGCTAGGCTTCCTATATCCTTCCTGTTAAAGCTCCTCATGGAAGGCTCACTTTAAATGCTAATAATTCTGTAGCTTTGTGAGCCAGTTTTTCTATGGTAATAACCATCCATAAAGCAATCTCTGATGCATTTTTAGTGTAGAATGTAGAACTCTCCAGTGTGTTTCTATTCCACAACAGACTTGAGCTTTGGTAGCATTTTCAATAAAGAAATGCGCTGCTACCATTGATAACCTTCAATAAACCTATACAGGTATGGAATCCATTATCCGGAAACCCATTATCCAGAAAGCTCCAAATTACGGAAAGGCAGTCTCCCATAGACTCAAAGTTTTAAAAAATGATTTGCTTTTTCTCTGTACAGGTATAGGATCCCTTATCCGAAAACCCGATATCCAGAAAGCTCCGAATTACGGAATGGCTGTCTCCCATAGACTCCATTTTATCCAAATAATCCAAATTTTTAAAAATGATTTCCTTTTTCTCTCTAATAATAAAACAGTAACATGTACTTGATCACAACTAAGATATAATTAATCCTTATTGGAAGCAAAAGCAGCCTATTGGGTTTATTTAATATTTAAATGAATTTATAGTAGACTTAAGGCATGAAGACCCAAATTACGGAAAGATCCATTATCCGGAAACCCCCAGGTCCCGAGCATTCTGGATAACAGGTCCCATACCTGTAATAATAAAACAGTACCTTTTCTACTTGATTCAAACTAATTAATCCTTATTGGAAGCAAAACAATCGTACTGGGTTTATTTAATGTTTACATGATTTTCTAATAGACTTAAGGTATGAAGAGCCAAATTATAGAAAGATCCGTTATCCGGAATAGCCAAGGTCCCAGCATTCTGGATAACAGGCCCCATACCTGTACTGGATAGTTACTTAGACTTACAATTTTTTATTATGCAAAAAACTGTTTTTGGGTGGAGAGGCCCTTTAAGTTTTATTTACATAAAAAGTACATTTTTGCTCAGCTATTACAGTTTTGCTTATTATTCTGTTTTAATATAAATACAATAAAACGGATGACAGGACAACATCTGGGCTCCAAAATAATATGCACATAGACTGCAACATCTGTTCAACCTAAAATATGTATTGAGTCTAGTCAGTCTGAACTGCACCTAACTGTTTGTTCCCTAAAGCAACAGAGGAAATTGCCGAGCATCAGATATTAACTAAAATATTGAAATATATTAATTTCATTCCAAATCAATGTTTAAAGCAGTTGTATTAAACGGCAACCATTTGTTGCCACTGCTTCGGCTTTTCATTGGCTGATTGCAGTAGGCGTTGGTGCATTTTCACCTTGAGCGTCAGTGCTAGTAATTGTTTCTCGTGGCTCTGTGTGAGACAGATTGGACTCTAGTAAATCAGCCAGGCACTAATTTTGTTCATTCAGTGGAACAGTAACTTGCCTCTATAGGAGATCATCTCAGATATTCATCTTTTGATTAGGAGCGGCAGAGATAGTAGTGTTCTTGGCACTAAACATTTATTCAGTGTTTGGCATGGTGCTAAAAGAGATTTGTGGTACAACTTTCTTCTGCTGTTACACAATTTTATTGTAATGGGAAATGTTGACAAACATGCACTAGAGAAGCCACTAAGACATACAATATTAAAAAACTAATTTTTCTTGAGCAGAGAAGGCATTTCTGTGCCACCATAAACAGGCTGAACTTTAGCTTCAGGGTTCCTGCCTCATCTTCTTAAAATCTGATATAAAAGCCCAGGTTACATGGCTAATGTCACTTACATTTAGATACATGCTCTGTGGTTGAACATGAAAAAGATACAATGGGGTACATTTATCAAAGAGTGAAGTTAGAAATCACTAGAATGAAATTCCGCCACTCTCCATTCGTTTCTATGGGATTTTTAAAAGAGTATTTATCAATGGGTGAAAGTGAAAGTTCTTCCTTTGATAAATACACCTTTTAAAATCCCATAGAAATTAATTTGGAGTAGTGGAATTTCATTCTAGTGGACTGTGGCGCTCTCACTCTTTGATAATTTGACCCCAGTGTTTCTTAATTGGCTTTTGGCAGAGAGCCCAGAACAGCCACCAGGTGCACTTGGATACCTTTGTAACAATTTAAGATACATAAATAAGTATTTGTAACAATTTAAGATAAGCAGGTCTCTTGGGGAAACATTGAACAGGGGTAATCCTGGCCCCTCCGCCGCCTGAGGTAGCTTGGTGTTGCTGCCGCCCCCCCCACTCTGGTGCGTTGACCTTTTTGTTCCGGGGGTGTCCACGAGGGTGGCAGAGAGGGCCGGGACACTAGCGCAGAGAACATAATTGCACTCTCTGCATTAGAAGAGCCGAATTTCCGGTTTGAAAACCGGAAAGTCGGCTCTTAAAGTACCAGGAGCGACATTTTTGCCGCCCTTAGTACCTAGTGGAGCGCTGCAGCCTGAGGCGAGTTACTCAACTTGCCTCATTGGCGGAGCACCCCTGACTGTGAAGCAGCTTAAAGGGCAATTCACCTTCATTAGCAAAACTGTAATAACACATAAAAACCACAGATATGTGTTCAAACTTTCATAAACTGCCAAATTTTGTAAAATGGACATGGTAATTAGGGGGTGTGGTCCAAAAATGTTCGCTGCACTACTTGCACCAAATCTTTTTGTCCCTCTTCTTTTTTTATTTCTGAAATGTTGTTGGCAGAAACTCTTCTAGGTTATAATCCATGACCTTTAACTGCAATTCTTTGTTCTAAATAGAAAAATAAAGGAATTGTTAGCAATGTCAGTTGTTAAATTAAAAACGTCTGCAAATATCCACCATCATTTTAGCTGATGGCTCCTTATTGCATACCCCTGTGGAAATGTAAATATCATAAAAGCAATTATTGTTTGAATAACAAAAAGGCAACTCTGTATTGGAGCAAACTGCAGCATTAAGGTTTATAGGCATCAAAGACCTAAGGGCTGATTGACAATGCCCCACGCATTGTGCTAAGTGCAAAAACTGTACTGCGTAAGGCATTGTGTAGTTGGCCACAGAGACCTACTGTATGAATATAGTGTGGCCTGTGTTGGGCCACCGTAGATTCAAAAGAGGCGGGTGAGAAGAAGCATGTAGATCCCTTCCCTCCCACCTCTTATCCACCCCTTCGTTTGTGCGTCATTCTAAGATGCAAGGTAGGAGCAGAAGGCCACATCAAGTGCATAAGGCATTTTCATCTTTCAGGGCTCTTGTACTTGTCGCCTCAGCGGTCATAAAATTACCCTCTAACCTGAGGGGCATATTTATCAATGGTCGAATTTCGAATTGAAAAGACTTCGAAAATTCTAATTCAAAAAGACCAACTGAAATTAAGTTGAAGGTTTTTTTTGGGTCGAATACAGTATGTCCGTTTTCGATTGAATAGGTGCATATTCGTCCGAATTCGTATTGAAGGAATAGCGATTTAGATCGATTTCGATTTGAAGTTTTTTCCAAATTTTTTTTTGATTATACAAAGTCCACGAATTGACTCCAAATAGGTTCTAGGAGGTCCCCCATAGGCTAAAACAGCAATTCGGCAGATTTTAGATGGTGAATGGTCGAAGTCAAATTTTTAAAAAGACAGTACATGATAAATTTTGATATTCAAATTTTCAACATTTTTTCAAATTTGAATCGATTTTGGACTATTCCCTAGTCGAAGTACACAAAAAATAGCTTGAAATCCGATTTTTTTCATTAGAAAATTCACCTCGACCTTTGATAAATCGGCCCCTTAATGTCTGCATCATTTCTAAAGGAAAATGAAAACTGTAGAGTGTGCTCTCTAACATAAGTTAGGTTTTGCAATAGTGGATTCCTACATGCACACCCCATTCTTTAATGGAGTTGCCAAACACAAATGCATACCTCCCTTGACAGCTTAACCCGCAGTCCCGGGTTCGTTACTGAAATGTCCCGACTATCTCTTTGATCTCATGCACTGAACAGCCTGAAAAAGGTAGTTTCAAACTTTTTTGACAGAGAGCCCAGAATATGTGTCAGATACTTTTGTAACAAGAAAAGCAAAAAAACAATTGTAACTATTTAAGATAAGCAGGTCTCTTGGGGAAACTGACTTGCAACTTAAAGGGCAATTCACCGTCATTAGCAAAACTGTAATAACTGAAAAAAACACAGAAATGTGTTAAAACTTTCATAACCTGCCAAATTTTGTAAAATGAACATGGTAATTAGTGGGTGTGGTCACATACATGGGCGTGGTAAAAAAAAAAGAAGCTTGCTGTGCAGTCTTTTATCCCTCTTCATTTCCAAAATGTTGGGAGCTATGCCAATGGTTTGCCTCTTTTGATCTTTGCACTTGCCATTGTAATTAAAGCTTTAAGGCTCATTTATAACAATATCTAACATCAGTGCTGTAATTCATATCAACCATTCAAAAATGTATTTAAATGATTTTCTGCAAGTTAGAAACTGAAAGCAAACAGGGCAATGGTTGCTATGGGTTTACTTTAGAAGTCATAATGTCTCCCAGTTGATGTCGGGGTCTTTTAGACTGTTATAAGAAATGCTTTCTTGCGGTTGTTTTTGCCAATGATTGCAAAGTCACTTTTATCTTGTGTTTTTGTGGAGTTACGTCAACTTTACCATTAAATAGTGTTTGATGATATTGATATGTCCACATATGTTAACAAAATACACATTGGGGCAGATTTACTAAGCTCGAGTGAAGGATTTGAATGAAAAAAAATACGAATTTCGAAGTATTTTTATGGGTACTTCGGCCATCAAATGGGTCAAATTCGATCGAATCGAATGAATCGAACGATTCGAAGTAAAAAACGTTCGGCCATTCGACCATTCGATAGTCGAAGTACTGTCTCTTTAGAAAATACTTTGACTACATACTTCGCCACTTTAAACCTACCAAGGTTCAATGTTAGGGACCTTCCCCAGCACTTTTCTAACATTTTTTTGATTGAATAAAATTTTTTACTTCAATCGTTCGATCGAAGCATTTGCGCTACATCCTTCGAAGATTAACAGAAAATTATTAGTGCTATAAGAATGTAACAACTATAGTCCGTCCCTAACATGGTTAAATATTCTGCTGATGTTGAGACATTATATTATTGAGATACTTGAATTATCTTCAGATTTTGCAAATATGGAAAACACATTTTTTGTTGTACACAGCAGCTAAAAAATAACAACTGTTAACTATTGTTACTGTTTTTTATTTTATGGAGAATAATAATGACTTCATCAGCTGCTGGCATCTATGGAAATTTTGGACAAGCAAACTACAGAGCTTGGGCTTTCTAATACTCTGGTCATTGAAGGAACAAAGTACAACATCCATTCCAGTTGTATTGCTCCTATTGCAGATTCGAGACTGACACAAACTGTTATGCTGCAAGGTAGAGTAAATATTTTAAATACGTTTCTGGAGGATCTTGCATTTCCTGTTTAATTGAATGATTTGTACATATGGGGGCCCATTTACTTAGTTCGAGTGAAAAAATAGAATAAAAAAAACTTTCAATTTCAAATGTTTTTTTTGGCTACTTCGACCTTCGACTATGACTTTGACTTCGAATCGAACGATTCGAACTAATAAATCGTTCGACTATTCGACCATTCGATAGTCGAAGTACTGTCTCTTTAAAAAAAACTTTGACCCCCTAGTTCACCGCCTAAAACCTACCGAAGTCAATGTTAGCCTATGGGGAAGGTCCCCATAGGCTTTGGAAGAAAAATCGTTCGATCGATGGATTAAAATCCTTCAAATCGAACGATTCGAAGGATATATTCGTTCGATTGAACGATTGAACTATTTGCGGTAAATCCTTCGACTTTGATATTCGATATTCGGCAGTCGAATATCGAGGGTTAATTAACCCTCAATATTCAACCATAAGTACATTTGACCCATAATCTTCCTATAGTTGAAATGAACCAGTGGAAGCA
The DNA here is from genome assembly GCF_017654675.1 of Xenopus laevis. Taxonomy (NCBI): domain Eukaryota; kingdom Metazoa; phylum Chordata; class Amphibia; order Anura; family Pipidae; genus Xenopus; species Xenopus laevis. Next base: position 158,703,801 of record NC_054372.1, on the reverse strand, counting down.
GAATAAATACAATTATATCTTGAAAAGGAAAGGAAAGAGGTCTGAGCCTATGATAAAATAAAAAGCAATGTCTGCACACTGTATATTGAAGAGAGAGAGAGCCCTCAGCAGAGATTATGTTCAGGAGAGAAGTGCAAGAGAAGTCAGAGTGTAATGAATTGTTGAAGGGTTGTTAAACAAGATTACAAGGATTTTTTTTAAATCTTATAATGTGATTGGAAACCAGAGATATATTTTAATAAAGGCAAGGAGACACAGAGCTATTGGTTATGTGATGCCATAAACCTAGTGTATGGCATTTCAATGGGTACAATTTTGTGCCCAATTTGGCTATTGTCCACTAGTGATTATAAATGAGCCCTTTGATGATCTTGTCACATCATTTTCAGGTATTACATTGGGAATCTGATACACAATTAATGGTTTTTAACCAAAGCATTGGTGTTTGGTTGGACTTTAGATGACCTTTAAATAAAACAGATGATGAAGGTGAACAGAAACTAGGAGTTTGCTGAATGAAGATGTTGCCACCTTATGTTCCTGTATTTTGATTAGAGCAGCAGAATGTATAAAAAGGGGTTGTAGAAAAAGACTTCACTTTCTAGGGCAGTTATAATGAATTTTATTTACTCTTCCATCACAAACTGAGAACACTGAAAAATTAATTTAGTTCTACCTTCATAAAAGTCAAGTTCCATTTTTCATGGTAAAAGATCAAATCAAAGACAATGTTAACTTTCAGAAAGCAATAGCAGATAGACAGGAGCCGAAAACCACGGATAGTATTAAGATAAAAAAACATCTTTATTTCCAAGCATCTTTAAAAACACAAACAGGCATCCTCCTGGAGCTCTTTAGCTAAACCATATCGTGTCTAGTCACCTGTCGCGTTTCGTGCCTCTCTTTGGCACTTCATCAGAGGTGGAGTCTAGTCCTAGCTCTCTGCCTTATATAGTGAGTACAATTAAAACAACATACCCTTTAAAACTTGCATATTACACTTTAGGTTTATTATCAGGCTATCAATTTACTATTTAATTATGGGAATATTGATCAATATTGATTTTTATCTTAATACTATCCGTGGTTGTCGGCTCCTGTCTATCTGCTATTGCTTTGGACGTTGTTAGTGTGCCTGGAGTGGAGTCCGGTTGACAGAGGGCCACCACGAGGATAGACACGGACCAGTCACATGTGAGTAATCTGTATGCGTACATTTAACTTTCAGAAAGCAAAGGTACAGGAATCAAAAGAAATGCAATGGAGAATAATGGAAGAGATCACAAGAAGGTTTTAAAGAAGATTTGCAAATAAGCAGGCAGAATGAGAATGGAAGGACATCTAGTCAGTCCAGCAGACAAAGGGGTTTTGAGTGTTCTCTGAAAATGGAATTTGTGACCTAGATATATAACAGCAGGCACCAGCTTGACTCTAAATATTTAAACAAACACCTCTGCAGAATAATTTAGGTTGAGGCAAGTTAAATCTTTTAAGCGGTGTTGAATGAATGAATGAAAGTCGATTTTCCAGTTCATAGCTGATCAAAACCGCAGAGAAGCTTCTAGACCTTTCTAACCTATTCCGCATTTCTTCTAAGAGAACTATTCAATTCCATGGTTACTTTGCATATTTTGTATGGCTTAGGATCAAAACCTTCCACACTTTCTAACACCGAAAAGGATTTCTTTCTTTCTTTCCGTGCTATTGTAGGTGCATTTCATGTAACTGTCAGCTGAAGAAAACGGAATTTTTAATATTTAAAAATGATAAGGCAAAAAGTCACATTTTTTATAACGGATGTCTGTGTCTAAAAAGTGCCAACATCTACAGTATTTGTATCAAAATCTATGGTATCTATAGAAAATTGCCTTGGTTGAAATGGTCAGGATGGTTCATTTTATACATTTTGTATACTAGTTTACTACTTTACTGGCTTTTGATTCTATTCATAACAAGCAAGCCTATATTTTATCTCCAGTAACGTAACTAGAGGGGGACGGGCCCTGGCGCGGGATGCAAAGCCAGGCCCCCGCCCCCCTCCATACACCCGGGAATCAGCCCAGAACTGCCCAGAATTTGTGCCGCGTAAGCTGCCGGGGGGCCCTGAGGGGGTGCGGGCCAAGGCCCAATTGCACCCCCTGCTCCCCTGGTAGTTACGCCACTGTTTATCTCCATAAATTGCATCATAGAATGGATTTTTTTCTTTCTTTCAGCACCATACAGTAACCAGTGTTGACAACAATGAGCTTTGTATGTACTAACTACTAGGAGTAAGGCCCATAAGAAAGAAGCAGACATGATTGTACAATGGTCTTGCAGTCAACCCCTTCTTGGAGAGAAAATATGTTAAAAAGTATTTGCCTGTGTGATAGAGAATCAAAGGCAGCATACTTAGTTCCCTCCTTTAATATCCCCTTTAAATGGTTTGCTTTCTGTTCTGGGTGGGCTGACGTCACCTTTTGAATTTTTTTTCAATTTTGATACTACTGTGTGTTTTGTAGAATATCAGCAGAATTGCCAATCTATGAACCCCATTGGGTGACGTATGGGTTTCCAACCTATAATAATCTCATATGTTCTTTGCTGTAATATGTGTACACAAGCAGGAGATTCAAAGGCCAACCACAATAGATTAGGAATATCTTTATAAAAGATCTACCGTATGTTTGTAAATCATGTTGTGTTACTACAGATCTATTGGAAGCCTGAGTATGTGACTCATCTTGTTTTGTGACTTTGCCATGAAAGTTGTCAGGAGAGTGGAAGTTTGTTTGAAGTAAGTGTGTAATTGTGGATTTTAATAGTGTCTTACCATTCCTTTTTAAATATATTGTCAGGTTTTTTTTTTCTTGGGGCAACCACAAAACAGTTGCCTCATCATTTAAACCAGAATTAAATTAATTGTCTTAGGGATGTGGTGCAAATGCACAAGAGTTTTAAACTGTGCCTTTACAATTCAATGCATGTTGAAGCGTATACTGTGCTCTAAGATGGACTCATACACAGCAAATGTTCCATTTTGGTAGGCCTGGACGGTAGTACCAGGGAGTTGTATATACAAAGACTTTGGAAAATGCAATATGGGCTTAAATATATTGACTATTTTTTCTTTTACTTATCACTTGCCTCGTGGTTGTCACTAATTTTTTATTTTGATTGTAACTAAAATGTGAGCCAAATGGACTTTCATATTACATACAGTATACTTATTTAGGGTTAATGTACGTAACTATGGGCTAGGCTGACTGTTACTCCCCCACAGCAGTGGCCCATCTCATGTAATTACACATGAGGGTGTGGCTTGTTCTTTATATTGGAATTCTGTATGTATTGTGGGTAACACTTGCAGTAGTCATACAGACCTCTCACTTCTGAGCATTATCTGCACAAAGACTTGACAATCTAACACTTGTGGAGGAGGATGCAAGAGCATACAAGGCCACTGGAGAAACAAAATTATTTTTTTGTAGAGTACTCTATAGAGATAAGGTTGGACAGATACATCATTGCTAAACATGGCTTTAAAAGTTTGCTTGTAGCTTGACAACAAATTTATAAAACTGCAGTACCGTTTCCTTTGGAAGAAGAGAGTTCAATAATTTAAACTTCACCGAGGTAGCATTGCACCTCATCCATATGATTCTAAAAGACTTATTGCGCTGTTAAATGTGATGAAAATTCTGTATCATCTCCTGCTGCAAAGCCATTGAGTATTTTGTTAAGAAGGATGAATGGCAGGGCCTTTAAAGAACAGTTCGTAAACGCGGTGGAATAACTTCTAGATAGTTTAGAAAATTCGGTGGAAAAGTATACTTGAGAAAACTTTGTTTTGCTTTGTTGTCACCTTCAGCTTTCCTGATCAATATTTTCTATTCCCTCTTTCTAATTAGTGCTTTGGGAGCCATCTCTTGGCGCTGTTATCAGGCAGAAGAATCGCCCAATGACACCCGAAGCTGTACGTGATGAGTGGGCAAAGACCTGTGATTTTGATAATGCCGACAAGCCACACACAATCCAAGGTACCCAATATAAATTAGACCACAAACTTTTATTACTGTGTTCAGTGATATGTAGTAAATATATGGTGCATTTTCTCTTTCTAAAAGCCTTCCAGTGCTTTAAACTTGTCATTTAGCTCAGTAGTACACGCAGTACAAGTTCTTAGGTCATAAAGTAAATCTAAGCTTTAATAAAAGGACGGTGTGCTAGCATAACTAAAAATACACACAAGTTGTGATTCTTTTCTGTATATTCACAAATAGAAGTTGTAATATTTTTCCTATGCTTATTGAGAGGGTTAAATGATCATCTCAAAACCATACATTTTTTTTGTATCATTTACCAGCTGGACATTCCAAATTATGTCAACACGTAAATGGGATTGTCCTCTTAAATTCTGATGGACAAACTCCTTTTCCTTTCATTTAAACAGGATAGAGTCTGTCTGTCTGTGGTAACTGCTACTTGCACATCCACCAACAGAAGTGTCATTTTGATTGAAGCAAAGTTAAAAATGTTAATATACAATTTTTTTTCTGGCTGCAAAAAGTGAAACAAGTTTAATCTTTTTTCTTAACATGCTGATAAATTTACCCCTGTGTAAACTGATATAATTTCTTAGTTATAATACGTGAAGATATCCAGCTTCAGATTAATGTGCACACTCCAGTGGGTTAATTACAGAAATGCCACTTGACTAACAGTTGCCACCATTTTGGGGGATCTGATACCTTTATATCGGTGCAGGCATAATAAACTGTCAGTAATGTTTTAGATATCCTGTGCTATGTTACATAACCTTTTTTAAAAATATATATTTTTTTAAACTGTGAATTTCTCTTCCATAGAATGCATAAAAAAAAATTCATATAAAATGCTGATTTAATTCATATAACTGTCTTAACCCCTTAAGTGCAAGGCACATTTCCTATTTCATTTTCTTACAGTGGCAGACATTTATTTGAACATGTTGTGCCTCTACCATTAGGGGCATTTAGGAACTTTTAGTTTATCTAGGAAATGTATAGTTTTTTTTCAATAGAACATGAATTTTGTGTGATTTCACTTTTGTAACAAAATATTGGATGCTTAATATTTAGTTTTTATAATATAAGGATATATATCAAAAAACATATTATATTTTGTGTGTGAAAATACAACAGATTTAAAAAACTCCTTATTGCCTTAATGTGCCAGTACTAAATATGTATAGTTTTATAAAGATTTCTTACTGACTCCCAGCAGTACACTACCACATTTTCAAAGCACAACTCCGTAAATTGGCATACTGCACATTACATTGCAAAAAGAGCCTCCAACGGCAGGTTTACCCCAGAAAACCATATATTTTTAGAAAGTACACATTCCAAGAACTCCAAAATGGGTAAATCATTTTTTGCACCATACTCTTAAAGGAGAATTCAATTCCCTAATTTGCATCCCCCCTGGCTTACCTGGCACCCTGGGCAAATGCCCCTAACTTTCTACTTCCCCCTCCTTGCAGGTCTTGTCCAGCGGAGTTCACAGCAGCCATCTTGTCTCCTTCGTTCTTCATGTAGTGACCGCCGGTTTCGGGCGCATGCACAGTTGGAGGATTCTTCCGTTGCGAAGCTACTGCGCATGCTCCGAAAGTCACGATATTTCCGGGTTTTTTTATCGGAAATTTTGTGACTTAAGTAAATTAGAGTCAGCTGAGGAGCCATCCTTAGTCAAGACTGATGACGAGTAGCTAGATATTGCAATAGTCTCTCTAGAAAACCCAGATAGGTTTAGGATTACCTATACTGAGCAGGTTTGGCTTCACCGAGGAGTAATAGAAGGTATTCGATCCCAAGGACATTGTGGCCTAGTCAGGGAAACAGAGACTGGTAATAGGGATTTGGCTAGATCCCTCCTGGATAAACCGTGAGAAGTATCCCCAGAGGAAACTGGAGAAACTCTGGGTAGATTGATATTTTAGAGGGAAGACATTGCAATTAGTCTGCATTGTGAGTATTTGTTGTTCCACTGGCTCTTTGACTGTCACAGTGGATTAGTGAATTATACCCTGCCTCCACACCGTCGCAAGGTCTCATCCAAGGGACATATTGAAGCAATGGTGCTGCTCATTTTACTACAAGTTTACACAGGAATAAACCTGAGGCCAAGGGCACACTGGGCTCATTCTCAGGGTGCAGAGAATCAGCCACCTAAAAAATGTGTGTGTAAACGTAAGTATGTGTTAGTTAAAAAATTAAGGGGCATATTTATCAAGAATCAAACTTGTAAATTGTATGATGGTTTTTTCATACCTCAGATTTTAGAATTTTAAATGTTTGGGTATTAATGAAAAAAAATCTGAATGTCAAAAACTCTAATTAAAAACTAAATGAAAAAACTCTAATCGAGTTTACATCCTGAAAAAATACTCAAATCTATAGAATTTGTCTCAAAAACTCGAATTGATCAAGTTTTCGGATAAAAACCCTCAAATCAACCACAAACTTCAGCTTTGCCTAGAGCAACTCCCTTTGACTTCTACATGACCTCGCCAGCTTTTAGAAGCAAAACTTTACATTTGAATTTCAAGCTTTTTTTGCTTAATAAATACCAGACATTCTAGTTTCGAATGTTTGAGTTTGGCTGCAAAAAAATTAGAATTGTGGAAAAAAATCGAATTCAAGTGTAGTTGTTTAGAAAAAATATTTTTTTTTATATTTATTTTATTATAATAAAAAGCTGTAAAATGTTGGCATTGTGTATACTGTATTTGTTTTAATTTTAAAGAATGATAGTCTGCAGAATACAGATAAAACAATACAGGTATTATGAATATTTAGTTAAGCCAATGGGGGAAAAATGTAACATTTCCCATAGCATACCAAGACATTCAATATATTAAATCAGTCAATTTTTGGAACGCTGAGGGATTGAATTTTCCTAATGAATATAGAGAATAATTTGAATGGTTTGATCAAGATTCCTATAAATATCCAACAGATTGGAATCCTGTGGGATTTCCCATTTGATCTTTCATTAATTTATCCAAAGAGGTGAATGTCTAATTATTTATTACAAGGCAGAGACTTGCTGTGCTTAAATAAATGTGTGTAGTGCTGCATACAGTAATAATGGTAATTAGATTGGTTAATGTATGCTATTGGTTCATTAATCCCTCTGCTCCACGGTCAAGGAAAAAATGGCTGTAATCATTTTGTTAAATTAAAACCTTTTTCGCATCTTAGGTGTTCATAATGTGGAGGTATTTCAGGTGTTCCTATGTCCTATTTTTCCTGAGATTTCTCTTAACTATTCTGTGGAGTGTAGTTGTAAAGGAATTTTGATATTTAAATAATTTAAATCTTTCAGAGGTATAATCATGTGCATGTACCCTTTCTTTTGAAGTTAGGAAAACTATCTGGTGCATTCTATAAAAATAAACTTTATAAGGCAAAGAAATGTAGTAAAAATAGTTTATAGAGGACACTAAAGAATTGAAAAGCTCTTTATAAAATATAATAAGATAAAGAAGAAGTCCCAAGATCCAAAATAATGCACCAATCTGTGAATGGATATAAAACGATGGACAGTGAGATAATGATGAGTCCCATAAAAATGTTCCTGAAGTGAGAATACCAATAAGTGTGTTGCAATTACAAATGAAAGCAATAACTTTATAAGATGGAACGTGAACCAATTACTATGGTTATGGGATGGTACAGACACTAATAAAAAATGCAGATAAGACAGTGTTACTATAATAGTCCCATAAAAATCTTAAAATAAAACCAGACAGGATGTAGCCATAATAGATGAGATGAAATATGATACGAAATTCCTTATGAACCATGCTGATGATAATTTAACATAGGAAAACTTCCTTCTATCACACTGGTAGTTTAAGCTCTACTGGCAGTTACAAAGGTTGTTCTAGTACACTAAAAACATGAGGACTAGCGATGAGCGAAATTTATCGCCAGGTTTCGCTGCGAAAAAGATACCTATAGACTCCAGTGGTTTAATAAAATTGTTGTGAGCCAAAAAACTTGCCGGCCATAGACTTCAATGCATTTGGTGAATTTTTCATCTTCACAAATTTTTGTCGAAACAAAACTGGGAAGATTTGCCCATCACTAATGAGGACACACAGGTTGAGTATATTATAAAGAATACATTTACATTTATTTAGGTGTTAAATTATAAAAGGAACTTACAACAGCTCCATCATGGGTTACATAGAGAGCAGGAAGACATTGCAATTTAATTGAAGACTATAGGGTATATTTAATAAAATTTGCGAAGAACAAAACTTTGCTAATAAAAATTTGTTTGACGTAATGTATTATTTTTGTTAGGCTCTTATTGCATTGCGAATCTTAATTGCGAATTGGAAACCTTTAACACCTGTTCTGGAGTTGCGTTATTAATATTTTGTCACAAAAAAATGGTTTACGATTGCAAAATTTTATTACAATTTTCGCAAGAGCAATTTGGTCGCAAACTTTGCAAGAAAATCGTAGAAGTCTTGAATAAGTGTAAAATGGAGCAAACCTGGTCGCTTACATTCGCAAAAGTGTTTGCGAAAGTTTTTTGTACTAACAAAACATATAACATTCCCTATTTGTGCTTTAATCAATTGATCCCTCCACATTGATCCCTCCACAAGAATGAAAACACTTAGGGGCAGATGTATCAAGGGTCGAATTTCGAGGGGTTAAATTCGACTGGAGAATAGAATCGAATAGGGAATTCGGGCTAATTTATGCGTTGGCAAATAGTTGAATGGGCAAATAGTCGAGCGATCGAATATTCGATCGAAGGATTTTCATTTGATCGAATGATCGATCGAATGCCTTCTTATTCGATCAAAAACGTAGAAAAAAAGCCTATGGGACTTTCCCATAGGCTTTTAAAGCAATTCGATAGGTTTAATCTGGCGAAGTAGGCAGTCGAATGGTTTTTAAAAGAGACAGTACTTCGACTATTGAAAGGGCGAATAGTCGCAGCGTTTTTTCGCTCGATCTATTCGAATTTACGCTGATTCGATAGTCGAGGAGCACAAAAAACTCCTCGAAATTCGAGTTTTTTTAGCTCTATTCATTCACCCGAGCTTAGTGAATGTGCCCCTTACTGTACGTAACTCGGAATTCAATATAAATTGTATAATCCTCAATATTAGAAAATCACTTTCTGTATTTCTTATTCTCTCATTCAGTTTGGTGAACTTTAAATTACTGTATGTTCCAAATTCACTTATTTTGCAGTCTTTCTTTACTTGTATAGGCTGATATCTTTTTTTGATAAGACTTTCTATAGTCCAGCACAAGTTACTGTATTCTTATGTCCTTCTTGTTGGCTTTATGGCTTTTGTCACAATAGTGTGCACTGTGAATTTAGTTTCTTAGGAACTAATTGTGTTCATTAACTGCAATAGATTTCTTACATGGGAATAGGTTTCTGTATTAAAGAAAAGCTTCATACGGAAAGAATGAAATTTGAAAATAAGGAATCTGCTTAAACACAAGTATTGTTTATTGTACTTCAATGTGCTGATTGAACACACTACTGGAAAAGTGCTCCAACAATTTCTGCTGGTATCTGAACTGAGAATGCCACAACAAGTTTCTCTTTTTTGCATATACCTCCACTGTTTAGGGGCGTAATTAATGCCCTGCTAAACTTAATTCTCCCTGTATAATAGTGAAGGAACTAAACTCTTTCAGATACTCTAAGAGAATGCTTTCAAACTCATTTCATGCTGTAGGTGTCATTGTTCACTAATCCAGAATAATCCAAAAATCCATCCTAAATGGTTGGTATTGGCTACTGAACTTGCTCGTTTTAAGCACGGTTGATTAGAGACTTACTTGAGAAACTATCTAGCCTTGCTGATGGGGTGATCTTCTTTTTTTTAACAGAAAATCTATTTTTTTTTATATTTGATGATTGTAAAAAAAAAAAAAACCTGGGGGGTTGTAAATAACCGTAGATAGCAGTTATACAGCTTTATGCTGCTTTTTTGACCATCTTAATTAAAGGTGAATCCTGTTATACCCACAGATTTTACCACATATATGATATGTTTCTTGATGCATAGAATTCTCTTACAATCTACCTGCTCATCGTTTTTGTCTTCAGTTTCCAAAGCATTAGTGCCTTTCCTACAAAAAGGAAAACCCTATGCGTTTTTTCTTCTTCTAGTATCTTTTGTGAAACAGTCCTTTTTCTTTACCAAATGCCCTTTTAGCTGGAAAACATTCTCCCCAAAGTTAAAGCTATAGGGGCAAATTCACTAAAGTGCGAAGCGCCGAATGCTAGCGCAAATTCGCCAGCGTGACGTCATTTCGTTACTTTGCCTATTTACTAACGGGTGCTGGTGTAAATTCGCTAGCGAAGTGGACCTACTCTAGTGCTACTTTGCACCCTTACGCCAGGCGAAGTTGACCTGCGCATTTTACTGAACGTTACCTCCTGCGCCAGACTTGCCTTCGCCACCTCAGACCAAGCGAAGTGCAATAGAGTAGATAGGGATTGCTTCAAAAAAAGTTGAAATTTTTTCTAAGTCCCAAAAAACGCTGGCGTCTTTTCCTTTTTTAAACGGTGATAGGCTGAAAAAGATCGTACATTTTTTTGGGGTACCCTCCTTCCCCCCAGCATTTCCTAACATATGGCACCTAAATTATACAGTGGGCACATGTGTAGGGCAATATAACACCTCTATTTTATTTTATGAAGCTTTCCCAGGCTTGTGTAGTGTAATGTATTTGCTGCTACATACTGTATACGTCCATTGTACTTTAACTTGGCGCTGTATGCAAATTAGACATCGCTAGGGTAACTGCGCTTTCATTGACTAATTAACACTAGCGCAACTTCGCTACCTTTCACCTCCCTGAGCGCAAATTCGGATTGTAGTGAATTAGCGGCGCCCTGGCGAAACTTCGCCTGTCGAAGTGCGGCGAAGTGTGGCGAAGCCTGCGCTAGCGCAACTCCTCAGGTTAGTGAATATGTCCCTAAGTCTTTTTTAAAAGGGATGAGGTCAACTTTTTATTTTGTATTCTGCATAATATTACAAGATGTACCTTAGTTCTGACATCTGGCCTAGATTCTCTATGAATGCATTGGGGTGTCCTTTTTGTTATTAATCTCTCAGTGGATTGCTCTAATATACAGTGTATATTCCAATTACTCTAGCTTTATTCTAGTTCTTGTGTTGGTTTCAATGGCCTTGTTGTCTACAAGCAATAACAGAGGCAGGCACAAAGTCATTACAGTTTTATGGGTGCACTAGGTGTTTAATAGACATGATGATGGAATAACTGGACACAGTCAACTCGCAAGACTTTGCGATGTGAAAACTGCAGCAGAATTCTGGCAGTATAGCGTTTTCATTATTGAAACTAAACTTCCCTCCTCTGTTTAAAAAAATGAATGCTTGATCCAGTCTGGCTCTAGCCTAAGGACTTTGTGCCTGCCTTGTTGTCTATTGCTTGTAGACAACAAGGCCCTTGAAACCAACACATGTACTAGAATATAGACAGTAGCTGGAACATATAGCAGTACAATCCACTTAGAGATCAGCAGCAGAAAGGACACCCCAATGCATTTATTGAGAATCTAGGCACAGATGTCAGAACTGTGCACTTCTACAGCAATCGCTTGGAAATGCAGACTGCCATGTCTGACAAGCTGTTACATGTATTGCATTAGAGTGGGATTCTGTGCCTTTTGTCACCTCAATGCTGTTAACCTCTGCAACTATTGGAATTCTATCCATGTTCTGTATCCCTTAGTTATCTTTTCTCTCTCATTTAAGAAGTGTACTGGTTATTAGGATTATAGTTATGTAATGCTATAGCATTATACATTAAACCTAGAGTGGGTTTCAGGATCAACCCTTAATTCAGACTATTTGCTTCCTGCAGTGACAGAACCATGTCCCTACTGCCCTCTCATGACTTCAATTTTCTTCGATTTTTTTTATCTCATGACTTCAATTTTATAATTTTTTTTTTATCCTATTGGGTGTGAAGACCTACAGAAGAACATGCTGCTACAATATATCTTTTGTACAGACCTAAACTTTGTTAAAACTAACAGTTTGACTTTTAATGTAACCTTTTATTCATAGAAGCAATTACTTTATATCTAATTGCTGTGCTGTACCACAAGCTTCTCTCTCCTTGCCTCCAGCACTTGGTTATTGATATATTCAAATGGCAGTTACTGTATATGTAAGCTATCCTATCTTATCCAACAGATACAATGCCTCCCCAAAAAATAATATATTTTTTTCATTATCCATGCATCTGTTAATAATATCTAACTTCGCTATAAGAATTTTTTAACTTACTTTTTTTTTAACAAATAAAACATGATGCCATATGGGATCATTGTTTCTTTACATCTGCTAGATAATGCTTTCATTTTCCCTCCTATATGATATATTCAAATGGACATACGTATTGACAAAAGATCAAGCAATCTGTGAAGCTGTAGGACCTTTGCTCCTATGCTTAGCGGGAGTACATGTGAAGTTTAAAGATTGCTGTACAATGTACATAATTTAACTGCTTTTGTTTTTTTCACTGATTGGCTCTGCAAGACCTGCAATAAATATTTTGAATGCATTTTTTTTCCTGATATCAAAATTCTTCAGACAAAAAAGGGCTTGATGAAAATTGCAATTTAATCCTTTCTGATCCTTGGAAATAAAGTGCTTTCAGAATTATCTTAGTCGATATAACAGGCCGAGGTCAATAACAGAAATCAAGATCAGGAGAAGTAAATTACACCCAGGAACACGATAAGTTGAACCTATAATTGGGCAAGGTCTGCAAGGCTCTGGCGTCTTTTATAAGCGGATCTTTGCGCCAAACAAGCGTGATGACATCATGCGCATTGACGGTACGTGGTTTGACGTGTCGATGTTGTGCATGTTTTGACGCGCTGGCATCATGACATGCATGTTTTGATGCATTGGGATCAGAACGTTCCACGTGGAACTCCTGGGTGCTGCCATCTTGTCCATGGCGTCCAAGCCGCTGGTAACTATCCCTTAATAATAAGTGAGCCCCTCTGCTTTGCTGCTTGATGTTAAGGCACTGGAAAAATGACAATTGCGGACTTGCAACACTTCTTATCTTAAAATCTTAATCTACACTATGAGTAGTGATGGGCGAATTTGCGCCGTTTCGCTGAAAAATTCGCGAAAACGACGCCGGCGTCTAGTTTTTGATGCTGGCGCCCTTTTTTTGACGCCACGGCCCGTTTTTGACGCCGGCGCCAGTTTTTGCCGTGAATTTTTGTGGCTGTTTCACAAATTTATTTGCTGGCGGCGAATCGCGCAAATTCGCCGCAAATTCGCGCCTGGCGAATAAATTCGCCTATCACTAGCTATGAGGACATTTGTTGGTTTGATTATTGGAGGCCATTATCTAGGTGACATTTGCTAAGGGCATTGTGTAAAGTTGACCATACAGAGAAATGTTCTTATTTGATCCCTGGGACGAAAACTGCAAAAGTTGCAAGATTTAGTCCTCACCCACATTAATTATAGTCTTCTACTGGATATCTGGTTGATTCCTGAGCAGATGTTGTTCAAATAAGACTCCAATTTGGTCCCTATGTACATACCAGTTTGCAGCCAAAAAATATAGAAATCTTTTCAACTTTCCAGCAGTAATGTGATTTCAATTGAAAGCACTGTGTGTTTGTTGGTGGGCCGTGAACATTCTGGAGAATTTAATGATCACTATCAATAGAACGTATTGCAGCAATCTTTGTTTTACTGCCTGCAGCCATGTTACAGGTATCTATAAAAAAAAGTTCAATTGCAGATGCAACTTTAAACGCCCATTTCGTCATTTTGATGCTATCACATTTTCTCAGTACAAATAAGTACTTGATGTTAACTTGTGCAAATCCATGGTGTTATCATTGGACTTTTCCATGTTTAAATATTTTTAGTATCCTTTGCATTGTGCTCAAAATTTCAGAAAAAAACCCTTACCCTGAAAACCTCATGCATTCTTGATCATACTCATAATCATATGAGAAGTAATAATTAATCTCACTTTTGTTACTAGACCTACTTGGCTTTCTGCAACTAGTACCCTATCTGTATAAGCCATGTAAACATGTTGACCATTTTAAGCTACACATTTACCTTTGATGAGTACATAGAAGGAATAGAGTTCACCAGTTATATGATTAATAATTCTTGTAAAAAAAAGGTAAATGTTGAAGTAATAACAGTTTATGGATATGCAATCACTTCTTTTAAATGCAATGTATTTCACAAGTTTCCTTTTATAGCTATAATTTAGTATCTTGTATGCTCCACATTGACTGCATAGGAAGGCTATATAAAACAAACAAGCAAAGGATCATTGAAATTGAGCTGTGGTTTCTTAAGAACATATTTTTAATAAAACGCTCATTTTGAGATACAGATATAATATTCATTGTTTACTGTTCAAAATGGTTATAGCACACAGCTTTTTTATTTTATTTTTTTACCGTCTTGGCCTACAGCCTTGCATGAATGAACGGAGCCCAGGAAAACTTCCCTGGCACATGTTGCTAAAACAGTGTGATAAGGAAATTGAAATACTGCTGAGGGTGAGGCGCAAGGTTCACAATCCATTTTTGCAAGTCTTACTGGAAAAACAGAAATATCTCAGTTGAAAAAAAATATATAAAAATATCTGTATAAAATAAAATATCCATATTATAAATGTCAGCACTGCAAATCCATCTCTGATAATCACGTGTTTTCATGTTGCACAAAATCTCTTTCTTGTATGTTGAGAACAAGATTGCATCAAATATACTTAACCATCCAATAGGCCTTTGCTATGTTCCTGATTATTAATTACTGATATTATTGCTTGTTTGTTACATTTGGTATTTGAAAGAAACATAATATTAGACAAAGGGGACCTGAAAAACACATACTACAGCTTTACATTATTACTACAATTAAGGTAAACAGTTATCCAAAATCCAAATCTCCTGTGTAAAAATATACTGTACCCATAGTCACTTAATCAAAGCCCTCTTAAATAAACTCACTGTATAAGGAGCCTTACCATGAGAGTGAATTTAAAAAAAAATGTTGGAAAAGCCATTTCTAGGGCTCTGGGACTCTACAAATCTACAAATAGGGAATACTTGAAAGAGTGGTGAATCGTTCCAGGAGTGACCAACTGTGAGGGCCCGAAGGCACTGTTGGAGTGCGGACCAAGGAGGAGGCAGGTAGTTAAACCAAAGTTTGCGGTATCAGAAGGGTAAGGCAAGAGAGTAGTCAAAGTCCAGGCAATAGTTCAGTCCAGGCAGAGAAGGGTCAATCCGAAATAACAGGCAAGGTTGGTACACAGGAATCAGTCAGTAATAACACCCCCAGTAATACACGAAATTAAACCTATACTTGGGCAATGTCTGCAATGTTCAGAAGGCTTTATATAGGCCAGGATTGGCGCCAAAGTTTGAGCGCAATGGCGTCATGACGCTGATGCTGGCGTCCTGACGCTGGCGTTTAGACGCCGACGCACATTTTGATGCCGGCGACCATTCCGTCGCTGGCGACCAATCGGCAGACGCTGGCGTCATAGCGCTGCAACCAGCAGGATCCACACGGAGAGGCAGGGAGTTGCCATTTTGGATGCCATCGCCATCTTGGATGTGAGTAATGACTTGCATTTCCATTACACCAACCTACCAACATTACACTAAAACCAAGAACTGCAAGCCTCTCCAGTCTTATCTAAAAGCAGTGTTCCTAACCCCATAAAAGACATAAAATTAGATTAAGGGCATGGTCAGGGAGTGACTATAGAGGAAGGCAGACCCTGTGGCTGCAGAGAGGCTCCGGAGGTATAGGGGCCCCATGAGGCCCTAATTTATATACCATTTCAAAAAATATTGGTAAAACTAGACAACCTCTAAATATTTTGAGGGCCTGAAAAATTATTTGCTGTGAGGCCCAGTAATATCTAGTTACGCCACTGGGCGAGGTGGTTACTTTTTCACACTAATGAAGTGAACATTTGTTCCTTAAATAAATGGATCATTTAAAAATTGTGTTATGGGTTTATTCGGTTACCTTGGCTGTAAAGGCTAAATATGTGTATATATAATACCCTTCTCCCTCTATATTTTGTCTAAATTTTATTTTTTAATCAGGTGCTGCATGGTGTAAGGAAATTCGTGAGTTAATACTTGAAACGCATGATATGTGAAATGTAGATTCTTTTACCAATAACATGTCCTTGTGATAATTGTAGCTTCTTTAACAATAACAAGTCTTTGTGATAATTTGAAACAGTGCATTTGTACACAGCTAACTGTCCCCTGAATAAATGACATGAACGTGGGGCCAGATCAGCTGCAGAAAGATTGTAACATTTTACAGTATCTATAAAAGCCAGCTACTTTCTGTATTAGCTGGTCAACCTGCAGCTTACTTCTGTATTGCTTGTCCCCTCGCAGCGAGTATAAAACTTATCACATTCCTCTGAACCCTGAATGGTCATTGGCAGATTTTTCTAACAACTTGGTCCTTCGAACCGGAAACCAACATCTGTCTTCTCAAACGGGAAAAGTGACTGTGGTCACTGCAGAGGGTTAATCCTATTCTCTCTGCGGACTGAACCGAAAGACCTCCGACAGCTGTCGTAAAGAGAGGCCAGTCGCACTCGTTTGGGGGAACAGTGACGGTTTCCAAAGAACACAGCGACCAGGGTCACTGGAATCTGGTAACGTATATGTTTTCTTTTTGTTGTTGTTGTTACTAGTTGTCTACGTAGAGGTCCCATCACTAGACTGTTGATATTAAGGTGTTAAGTGGCGTAATCGCCCGCCTTTGATAAAGAGACAGGGAGTGATAGTGGGTCCGGTCACCTAGACTGTTGATATTAAGGTGTTAAGTGGCATAATCGCCCGCCTTTGATAAAGAAACAGAGTGACAAGCGGACGAGTCCATAGTCTGTGTGAGAAGACTACAGGAATAACTAACTCCGTGTGCACGTTAAAGATAAAGAGTACTCCGGGGACCGCTGAATTTGTGTTTGAAAGTGTGTGAAAGAGAGTGTTTGGGAGTCAAAGAGGGAATGGTCAACCCCTCAGACAGGCCGTAAAGGGCGATACACTGACCGGTGAATGTTTTCGGCAAATGGACTACCTTGCTCCTCAGGTTTTACTTGGCCGAGCTCCAAGCTTGTGAGGCCATATCCGTGAGTACTGCTTCACCAGGCGTTTGACTCCACAAAATTGTTTGTCAATTGTTTGTCATCTATACCTACTAACCATGGGAAATAAATGCTGTAAAAGTATCAATGATCTAACTGAGGACGCTCAGTTCATGCGTGATCAGAATCCAAATAATATCAGGTTCTTAAAAGGTAGAAAGAGTATTCTAATTTTAACCCTATATTAGACAAGGAACAGTATAGATTGCTTGTTGGAGAGGTACTGACGATAAAAAATGTACATCAAAAGTTACCTATAGGTCACGTTAATTGTTTTTTTGTTTTTTTCTTTCCTGGGAGGTTTGTTTTTGTAAGTAATTATTAGATGAAGTTTCTAAACCTGACTGTTTTGTCAGCCTGTCAGTTAGAGATTCTAATGCTAACGGCCTCCTGCTGCACAAATATGGCAGCCTCCTCATACAGGAGCATTGGGCATCAGACAGGTAATGTAAAAGCATTGTGCAAATACGTTATTGTGAAGTTATAAGTTTCTTTCCAATGCAATATTATGAGGAATGTAATAGGAGGGAAAATAAAGAAAGGAATGCCAAGAAAGGCAAGGTACAAGATCAACTATATGTCAGGTAATAAGATAATGAAGGGATTGTGGATTGATATTATTGTAAACTGAAGGAAGTCTTTGACACATATAGTGGTGTGCCTATACCAGATCAGGGCATGGTTAATGATAGTCCTTATGAGCTACAACTAAAAAATGCATTCCTATGAGGATGTCTTAGCAGTTTTGTGAGTCAGCATATGGTAGACCACCGGGTAGCCAGTTTGCAAGCAGTCCTTGAGTATGCCAGACATGCTGAAAGACATCTCCAAAAAACAAAACAAAAAAAAAAACGAGGGTTAAACTATGTGTTTTAGTAGAGGAAGATGTGTATGTGGTAAAGCAGGATAGAGGACGAGATAGGCAGAGAGAAGGGGGGGTTCAGACCCCATTGAGATGACAAGCGAGAAAGGGAAATACTGTAAGTAAAAGACGTAGGAGAAATTAGGTTTTTTCATTGTGAGAAACCGGGGCATTTTCCTAGAGAATGCCGAGCAGAATTGAGCAATGGGGATGACAGGAGCCCCCTTGGGGAGGCATGACTATCTGAGAGTATACATTCCCCTATAAATAACTGAGGATAATTCTTAATATAGAAGACATAGAATGTAGTCTCTTATGTAAGTCAAAACCCCAACTCACACTTGAAGTTGGGGGAAAATCCATTACCTTCCTATGTGACACTGGGGCATGTAGATTCCTTATACACCCCCCTGATGTGCCAACTATCCAAAGAACTGAGGAATTTACTTTTCTAAGAATAGCAGGGGGACAATTAGATAAAGTATACTTGTCCCCACTATTAGCCGTAACTGACCCTGACATTCAACAGACTATTCTTAATCAGTTCATTCTCTCTTCCCATTGTCCATTCAACTTACTGGGAAGGGACATGTTGGTGAGATCAGGAAAGTGCCTTATAACCACCCGGATGGTTAATTGCCTTTGGCGACCATCCGCTTAATAGAATAGCAGCCAACCCGAATCAAATACCAATCAAACCTCTTACACAATCACAAAAGATGAGGAAGCTAGAAAGCTAGAGGGAGAGATAAAGCTGCTAGCAAGGAGTTAAGTCAGAAAATAGTGAACAGTGAGAAACAACACCAAAAGGAAAAACACCTTAGAGACAATTTATCTTTCAGTGCTGAAAATAGCAGCTCTGATACTGAGGAACAAGCAGTTCCCAGCCCCCCAGCCAAGTTCTACCCCGCCTGTAAATACAAACTAGAGAAGAGGGGTAGAAGCGGGGGCTGCTGCTTCAACACGTCACATTACACACACAGAGTACATTCCATGGGCAGCATCAGATCTTAGAAGGATTTTTCAAGACGTTCCACATCCCCGCACCAATCCACACAAATTTGTACAGGAACTCATGTTTGTCCAACCCTAATTGGACTGATGTTAGTTGTACTCAAACATGTGTGTGGTCCAGGGGCTTACCAACATTTGTTGGTCAAAATGAATTGGGACACTAATCCTGCTGACCCAGCCCAAGTAGGGTTCCGCTTACGTTTTCTGGAAGGTACCAAAGGCACCATTTTTCCAGAAGTTTATTGGGAAACAGTTTTCAAATTTAACCATGATGCTCAAGAGTCTGTTGTCCAGTATGCAACCAGATTTAAAGAGAGGGTCAATGCCTGTGGTGGACCTGCTGTCCTAACAGATGAGGAAAACCTGATGGGAGTTGTTGCATGGTTTAGGACCTACAAGCAGTAAATCAGGCCGTTTTCCAAGATCTCATTAGGAAATGCCAAAGCTGATGCGGCTGCTAAAGCACATTCACATTCAAGCTTTAACTGCATCACCAGACACAAACTTTTTAGATCAAGGGTTACTCAAAGACATGCAAAATAATGTCAGTGAAGCAGAATGCCACAAATGGGTTTCTAAAGGGGCCCAACTTAAACAGGGCATATATTATTGCCCAAAAAGGAAAACCAATCCTTCCTAATACACTCTTTCACTATGTTGCCATTTTGAGTCATGGGCAAAGCCATGTCTCAACAGGAGGGATGGTAAATAACATACTCATTTTAGATTTTAGATCTGCATGGATTTTATCAAACTCAATAGATGGGAGAACAAGAAATGTTGCCTTGTAATTATAGATGCCTTTTTCAGATCATCGAGGAAGAGGCAGACCAAAGTTTGACGGAACACGTGCAGAATATTAAATAAACAAGAGCTTACTCCAAATTCTCTTCCAGATACCGGAGAGCCCATCCCAATAGAACTTGTGAAGCCTGGAGGCTACATGTGGGTAAAGGTAATAAAAATGAAGAATTGGTCGACTCCATTGTGGGAAGGGCCTTATCAGGTGAAATCGCAGAAAGAGTGTCCTGGGTACACTCCAGTCATTGTAAACTAGTAAAAGAACTAGGGCAAGTAGCTAGGGAACCCAAATAGTCCTTTGGATACAGTCTGACTACAAAGGGGGTTCTCTCCACTAGGGAGGGGGTCGTCTCAACGTCAGTGAAGAACCATGGGACTATTTGGGAGCAGCAGCAGAAGTAGGGAAAGAGTAGAACAATATGATACCTGGACACCATTCTCAAGGTGGGGTTGTGCAGGCATGTTAGAACTAATAATGTTTTTCATCTTATTCCCTTGGCTTTTCTTCGCCTTATATCATAATGCCACCAACCACAATAATACACCTGTTGGGGAGCATCCCTCATTCCCAAGAAATAGGACTCCCCAGAGTGTAGGTACAACAGGCAGACAGGATTGGGGACTACCTCCCAAGGGTTATTCATATCCACCGTGGAGCAAACCTCTAGACATTACCATTATCGAAAGAACCACTACCACAGTTGAATTTGATGCCAGTGAATTCAGAGTGATTCCTTAGAGACTGCTAGGTCCTTTGCCTGGGAAAATAAGTATATGTGCATCATTGTACCCCCCAACCCCGGACTAAAGCCCTGCCCAGATTGGTCCACAGTCTGGTGGAGTACAGAAGGGTGGGAGATAGCACCATGGGTAGGAGACTTAAAGAAATTCATGCAGCAGCAGATTTCCATAATAAAGAAAGCCCCATCTGCTTACTGCACGATCAAGTCATGTAACCCACTGCTCCAAACCATTAAAAATCCACATCCCAGAGACCAAAAACTTTTTGGTCTCGGGATTACCATCACAGGAACAGACCCCATGGGATTAATTAATGTAACCATAGATAGGGCAAAGGCCATAAAGAGAGATTCCACAACCCCATTCCTCAAAGAAAAGATCTCTATCTCTGGTTTTCTGAGCCCAGGCTCTGAAGGGAGGTTGACTTACTTACTTACCCAATCTCACCCTTGAAAAAGCTTTTGGAATAGAGACAGGTGTCCCCGAGGGGAACAAATGGTTAAAATATGTCCCAAACATGTCCCCCCGCTCAGGGAAAGATAACTGATTCGCTTGCGCAAAAGCACGGCCAGCCATTGGTACGGTGCCATTCCCGCTAAACCCTGATAAATGACTTAGAAGGGTTGTAGTGTGTGCTTAAGTTATATACTCAAAAGCAACCCGCAAACGGTACCACCCTGTCCTTTCTCTGCCCTGCTAGATTTGCCACCTTCCATTACAGTATATGCAGGTAACCACACCTGTTTCCATAGTCAAGGGCGTGGTCAGAAATTACTGGCACTGCCAGCCTCCTTTTGTGCCCGAAATAAAGTTCTGACACAGAATGACACCACATTTAAAAACAATGGTTCCAGGACCACCGTAGTGTGTGGGCAGATATATGGTGGTTATGTGGAGACACAAAATTGCGCCCCTTACTTCCAAGTCTCTGGAGTGGGAGCTGCTGTTTAGTACAACTGATATTGCCTTTCTATGCTTTTCCCATAACCTCTATTCCGCAGGTACCAAGATAGGAAATGATTGACCGCTCCAAACGAGAAGTCCGACTTAAAGGGTCTTTCGAAAATCATGTATACATTGATAATATAGGAGTACCCTGAGGAGTCCCAGATGAATATAAGGCCAGAAATCAAATCACCGCTGGTTTTGAATCCTTCCTCGCCTGGTGGGCAACTATAAGCAAGAACGTCGATTGGATCAACTACAACCAACACAGATTTGTCAACTTTACCCATGATGGATTCAAAGGTTTAGCAAGTCAACTGGAAGCCACCTCGGTTGCCTGGCAAGATCGTTTAGCCTTGGACATGCTTCTTGCCGAGAGAGGTGGCATGTGCAAAATCTTCAGTGATATGTGTTGCACCTTCATCCCAAATAACACGGCTCCTGATGGGAGTATCACTAAGGCCTTGGAAGGACTGGCTATGTTATCTAATGAACTGGCGGAAAACTCTGGGATATCCAACAATTTCACCGACTTTCTTAAGACTTGGTTCAGGAAATGGAGCGGACTTGTATCCAGCATGATAATTTCAACTGCTATACTTGCAGCTATTTTGGTAACCTGTGGGTGCTGTTGCATCCCTTGTATTCGTGGCTTATTGCAACATCTTATCGATACTACTTTTACTAAAACCATGTATACTGCAGCTTCACTCTGCTCTTATGACTATGTGGATAATTATAACACAGATATATGACACGAAGGATGAAAAGCTATGCTAGTCCTGATCACTGATGTTTTTCTGTCACACATAATGCATTTACAAGTATAAAAAGGGTGGAAATGTAAGGAAATTCGTGAGTTAATACTTGAAACGCATGATATGTGAAATGTAGATTCTTTTACCAATAACATGTCCTTGTGATAATTGTAGCTTCTTTAACAATAACAAGTCTTTGTGATAATTTGAAACAGTGCATTTGTACACAGCTAACTGTCCCCTGAATAAATGACATGAACGTGGGGCCAGATCAGCTGCAGAAAGATTGTAACATTTTACAGTATCTATAAAAGCCAGCTACTTTCTGTATTAGCTGGTCAACCTGCAGCTTACTTCTGTATTGCTTGTCCCCTCGCAGCGAGTATAAAACTTATCACATTCCTCTGAACCCTGAATGGTCATTGGCAGATTTTTCTAACACATGGAGAACAATATCTTGAGATCTACAAGCCTCTTCCATCATCAGGTCAGTGACATCAGGTCAGCCAATTACATTGGTTCTGTATTGCTGTGTACAGACACATCTTTTGGCAATTGTCAGAATATTAGGAGGATTTTTATAGGAAAACTATATTTTAAAGTGGGTGTTTATTTATTTAAATTATTGCTTTAACTTCTCACTGGATAAGCACCCATATTGTAAATCAATTACTTGAATGTAAAGTAAATTGCATAAGGGCTCAGAAGTGTACTGTGAGTAAATTTCTTTTATTTTAGATTCAACTTATACCACCATAAAGTGGTGGAGTTGTTAGGTCCTGGATATCACTGGTCACTTTGCAAGCCAGACATCACATCGGCATCAATAAATGAAACTCGGCCAAGCCTAGATTTCACCCATTGATGTCTTTAATACTTTGTTTTAATGCCTCCCACTGTAAGACTGCCTGCCACCTCTTCTGTTGTTTTATGTTCTATTTATATTTGTCTCAAATAAGATCTTAACTGTAGCATGTACATGTATGTTTACATACTTGTACATAATCATGAGTAAACGAAGGTGCATTTTTTTTTACATACTTTAGGGTCATTACTAGATCTGAAATAACTTATTCTTTGACTAAACTTTGATCTGCTTCACTTCTTATTATTGTCCACCCTGAACTAAGAACAACTTAATAAAATATATCCATCGAACCGTTTTATATGCATTTTAAAAATTTCCTTTGGTCCTAAATTCTTACATTTCAGGCCAGACTCTTATGTTGCGCCACATGAAATGTCTTTACAAAAAAATCCAAATACATTGCATCTACTTTATCACCTCTATCAAAGTTCCTGCTAACACTCATATTGAAATCAACTAAATTTATTAGGCGTGACCTATTTCCCATAAAACCATGCTGACTCCGACCTTAGATTTTACTGTCAGAAATTACTTCTGAATACTGACTCTTGTTAATCTTTCTTAAACTTTCCCCACTTCTGAAGTGAAACACCTGGGGCTGTAATAACCCTGTTCAGATTTTACACACTTGGTTAAAAAGTGGAGCCACATCATCTTTGTGTCAGGCCCATGGTTGGCTGAACATTATCGTCGCAGCTGAATTTGAGTCTGTATAGAAAACCAGCAGCACGCCTCTCTTCAGTCTTCTGAACATTGTTTTTTTTATTACTTCTGGAAGTTCCACAGTTTTGCTGTTATATAAATGAAATCCTTATCAGTTAATGTAAATACTTTGTACATTTTGATGAATATTGATGAGTTTTATGGAATTGATGAGTTTTATGGAATAGCAAACACCTAGCAGCAGCAATGAGATTTTGGGTTACAATATATTTTTTTGCCAAACTAAAACTTTGAAGCTTCTTGACCTCAAGTAGAAAAAGACTACAGACACCTCAGTGTTTAGATACAATGATTAGTCTTTACCAGACTGGTGCTAGCAGTGTAAAAATGTGATAAAGCTGAATTAATAACGAGAATATGTTTGACTAGCGAAACAACAACAAGTTTACATATAGTAGGGAAACACAAAGGTTTTAAAGTCTTTATTAAAGTGATCAAAATATTCTGGTTTATGCTAGTTATTCCAAATGACCTGAGCATGGATTTATTGTTCCTTTTGTTCTCTTGGAGTTAGAGGAATCTATTTAATTTTACATCTGAATCACACAGAGGGAAAGTCACGGTGGAATACACCTTTTATGCACATGCATGTGCCCCAAATTGCTGCCCAAACCACGAGCTATCTCTGGGTGCAGGTGGTATAGCACTTGCCTGGGTGGGCTTATTCACAATATGCTACTGTTTTCCCCACCTCTGATGGGATAAGCAATTTGTGCTTGATAGGTGTCCTTTAGTTCCTTTACGAACAACACACAGATTACAATCACTTGGGCTTAACGACCGGCTCCGGCATACATTTTATTAAATTGGCTAACCTATTCCATACTCCAAGATAAAAGTGGTAATTTAATAAAAGCCACAAACTAAACAGATCTATGAATCAAGAGGTAGTATTTACTGTCTGTAGATGAAAATCACCTGGTTTACATTGATCCACAAACTGTCCAATGTCCGAATTTATCTCAATATTTTCTGGAAAACTTTTTGACCAAAAGGTTTTTTCGCCTTATTTTTTAATGCACTTTCCCGCAAATTTTGTTTGCGGGGAAAAAATCCAAAAAAACTAGAAAAATTTCCGCTTGAAAACTGTTTTTTTCTTTGGGATTTTTGCCTGAAAACCCCAAAGGTTTGAATTATTGCTAGAAACCCAGCGCAGATCAAAACATCTTTGGGACTTCTCCCATTGACTTATATGCAACCTCGGCAGGTCTCAGATGCCAGATTTTCTGATTCAGACATTTTCCATCCTCTGAGTATGATAAATTCCAAAAAAATTTGTGTTTTTTTTAAAATTCCGAATTGATATTAAAATAACAAAAAAAAAAATCGGATTTTCGGCATTCAGAGTTTAGTAAATAACCCCCTTAGTGTTGCTTTTGCTTTTTGGAGATCTGGCAAGGTATCACTATGCAGAAATATTTTGACTTTGTCCCTGACAAGGGAGAGTTATCCCCCAGGATTTTGAACACCACAGAGGACAGTCTGTGTTAGACGTAACTTTTGTTATTCAATAATGGTTAGTCACCTGTTAAGCAAACATTTCAATTGCTATAGGTAGACTTGTCCAAATCTTGTGACTTTATTACATTACAAGGGTTTTTATCCCAACAGAACTTGTGCTGCAGCTTATTCCGAATAGCTTGAATTCCCCGGTCACCCCTACCACACATACACACATTGTTTCTAACTATGATATTTTGTAAAGGGCACATGAAGCCTGACACATCAGGTGAGAAAAAGAGAGATGAAGGTTAAAAGCAGAGGGTAAACAGAATAAAGAAGTGCATTTTGACATCAGAGCTGTGTCCTGTTGAAATCATGATCTGTGCTGGGTTTTGTTCAATAATCTGAAAATTTGTGTCACATCTGAAAAAAGTTGGAGGTAGGGCTTCAAATCTGAAAAAGTCAGTTTTGGCAACAAATCATAAAAAATTGTATGATTCTGATATTTTCACTATTTTATAGAGTTTTTTTTCCTGCACAAATAAATCAGAAAAATGTATCAATAAATAAGGGGAAAAAGTCTCTTTGGATTGGGTCGGAGTACTTTCCAGAAAATAGTGAGAACGTTTCGGATTTAGATAAATAACCCCTTAAATGCATAGTCCCAAATAACATGCACTGCAAATAATCAAAAAGTTGAAGCTTTACTTCCAAATATAATTATTGTGCGCTACTTTGAAACACACAAATACCTTTACTTAGAAATATTGTTGCACTTTGTGAAATCGCAAGGTACATATTCATTAAAGACGAGCATGGCATTCTATTGGAATTACATTGGATTTTTTCCTGGCAATAAAATGTAGGGAATCACTGAGTTTATTTTTATTTTTTTTTAAAGTCATTTCTCTGTAAGCACAGTGGTGAACATATTGTTGGTAAATGGATTTTCTCCACAAGTGTCATGAGTTCTTTCCATGAGTCAGAATTCATCTTTTTTTAAAGAGGGCTTTAAAAGAAAAGTGAATGTAACTCTCTTGTGAAGAGCCCTACTTAGGAAGCTATTGATATTTTATTGCTGTTCTGCAGCAGTTTTCCTCTTGGCCCCTTGTGGTATGTAAGTGTAAAATATTCAGCTTGAGAACACCTTCGGGACTAGTTTGTGTGATAAAGCTTTTTTTTTCAGGGCTGCACTTAAAATGTTATATTTATGACCCTGAAATTTTGAAAAGGGTAAAGGGAGGTTTAAATTAAATATAACTTTTAGCTTCTGCAGGTTAATTATTACATTTCCCTGCCTTTTTCATTTTTATTTCTTTATAGTCGCTGGGGCAAAATGCGAAAAGCGGCTCTGACAAGCAAACAAAAAGTAGCAAATGCTGTCAGCCTTCCCAATTGATCCGAATTTAGAAGCTCTTTTAAATCAATGTTGAAAAGAAGTTAAGTGTGGGGTCATCTTATTTTTCTGCACTGCACATTACATATATCAGTATGTGTTTGTGTTCAACTGCAGGAGTAGGTGCTTCCATATTCTTTGTTCTGGCTGATACATTCACTATCGACCACAAGTCTGAAAAACTATTTAACTGAAAGGGTAAGCTTGCACTAATTATAAGTATTGAACAATTCCATTCATTTTTAGTTAATATCCAGTAAAATCTATTGGCACCAATTTAATGTGGTCGTGAAACCATATCTATATAAATATTTTGTTCGCAGAAGTCTTGCTGTTCCCACTCCAACCCTGGATTGGCCACTTCTCAACTTTATCACCTGCAGGACACCATTTTATTACCATGTGTCAGGGAGCCGGGATGCTCCCACCAGGGAGGTTGTCAGGATCTAGGAGGAAGCCCACTGTGGGATCAAAAGTCGGGAAGTCCAAAGGGTTAATTTAAAGGATTATCAGAGTCCAGGCAAGAGTTCAAGGGCAGGCAGATAACAAGCAAAATCCAAAGCCCAGGCAAGGGGTCAGGCAACAATCAGGAACAGGATACAGCCAAAAAGTAGTTCACAGGAAACCCAGGAAACACACAGTAATGAATCCTATACTTGGGCGCCATTGAATTTGGCACCATAGTGACGTCACTGGCGTCCTTACGCCGGCGTGTTTGCGCCGGCGTGTTTGCGCATGCGTTGCGGCGCTGGCGTCCCGGCGCCCACGTGGGCCGACTGGGCGCCGCCATTTTGGATTCTTCGCCGCCGGGAGCAGACACGTCTCCTCGCGCTCCCGGCGGCCTTGACACCATGTTCATCTATATTGCTGTAGGGGAAAAACTAGACTAGAGGCCCCCAACATATCCAGAGGTTGTCCTGTTTTTACAAGTATATATTGAAATTGCTCATTATTTAGTACCTTAAGGGGCCCCTATACCTCCTGGGCCTACATGCAGCCACAGCTTTCTCTGTAGTTATGACCCTGGTGGATCATATTATAAATCTACAATCTAAAAAAGTGCCTTCCTGGGAAAGCTTTGGTTGTTTTCTGGGAGTCTACATACTTGCCAAGCTATAAGCTTGGTTTAGGCTTGTAAGTTAGGACCATAATGCAGCCCATTATACTAGAAGAAGTTGGACAGTACCACTCGGAACCAAGGCATAAAATACACAACCAACCAGGGCACACACACACGTCTGAGGGATGAAGCCCAAAGTAAATTGAAGATCACAAGTTTTAAGTTCAGAAGGCCCCATGATCAAAGAACCAAAGTGACTGAATTGTAGTCGCTATGTGTACCAATAGAAACAATTCTACTTGTAAATTTAGGCATTTTCCATTTGTTAATTAAGGCAATAATTTGTATTGCCAAAAGTCAAAAAAGTAGTTGACACTATGTTATTTCAATATGTTAAGAACCTCCCTGTTTTTGATGCACTATTGATTCCATTGAGGTGACTACTTACTCATCTCTGCTCAAACGAAATGGAAACCACCTAAACTCAAGTGAAGGGATTTTTTTTCTGTTTAAAACTGAGACATAGAAAATCAGCATTAAATGGGTGCTATACATTATTTTAGAGCTGCCTTTTTTTTTTTTCTATTGAAGCGAACATTTTGCCAGCAGTTAAAATAATTTTTCAATATGGTTTTTGTTTATTTTGGATGATTTGTTGCAAGCAACTACAGATGTGTCTTGGTAGGATTCACTACACATATGAGTCCTCATCTTGTTCCTTCAGTTTTCATGAAAAGTCCCATTAAATGTGCATTCTCACCGTTTTCCACAATGTTTTTACATTTTTGTGCTATGAAAGTGATAACTTAATTAAATTTGTTGCAGACAGAATTATAGCAGATTCTATAATGTGTTGGCAGACTGTGTGTTTTAACACTTTTGCTGCAGCTCATGATTGAAGTGATTAAATATAATAATAATGTAGCATTCAGTCTATACTAGATCTTATCTTTTTGTCTGCAGTACTGATGCCAAATCTTCAGGATGCGGACATACTATCTACAACATGGTCGGACCATACTCCCACGATGGTCATCCTAACAAACTTAATAATTAAGCCTAGCAACTTTAAATGGCGACTATCAGATACCCTTTTGCATGTCCCCCCAACATTTGACAAAGCCAGACAAATCTTAACTAATTATTTCCAAGAGAATTTAGACATGGTCATGTCCCCGGTGACCATTTGGGAAGCTCACAAGACAGTAATGTGGGAAATATTTATTCAACTGACTTCCCAATGTAAGAAAGAGAAAGCATCAAAGCTCTGAACTTTAACACCTCAACATTCTACCTTTGAGCAACTCCATAAAGTTAACCCCACTCCTGAAATACATTGACAATTAAATGACGTATCTACTGAATTGAAAATTTTACAATTCCGTGAGGTCGATTTGACTATTTGGTGGGCCAATCAATAACTCTATACCAAATATAACAAAGCTGATACCCTACTAGCTAAAAATTAAAAGGTCTGAAAATCTCTCCTACCATTTCCAATAAAATTAAAACAAGTTCAGGACTTTTAATGGCCCATCCTTTAAAAAAATTCTACTCTGACCTTTATCGTCAGAATAGTTCCTTTTCACCACAACAGGCCAACCAATTTTTACAAGATATAGCTTTACCTCAAGTTGCCACGAATCATAAAGACCTGCTAGATAGTCCCATTACTGCAAAAGAAGTCCAACAAGCCATTAAAAGCCTTAAACCCAATACTACTCCAGACCCTGATGGGTTTTTGAGTCAATATTATAAGAAATTCTCTGAGATCCTATGACCACATCTAGTAAACATTTTTAACTTTATTGCTCAGATCAACTTCTGGTTTCAAGAAGCATTGGTAGCTCATATAGCTGTGATTCCAAAAGCAGGTAAAGACAATACTCAATGTGCTAACTATCGCCCTATCTCTTTTCTTAACTTAGACCTTAGACCCCCTATTTAGAAGAAAATCCAATCTTTATTAATCCAATGGAATAAAAATAACATTTCGTGGTTAGGTAGAATTAATGCAATCAAAACGGTGATCTTACCTAAGCTATTGTATCTCTTCCAGTCTTTACCCATACCAGTACCTAAAAAAACATTTTGTAACATTACAAAAAAAACCTTCACCAGCTTTGTATGGACCTTTGATTCTCACAGAAAATCAGGGTCGACTTTGCAAAAAAGTAAAAGACATGAAGGTCTCGCCTTCCCGAACAAATTGGAATACTATCAACCAGCCCAACTACCCATATGTATTTTCCCTCTCCCCCTGTCTGGGTCCAATTAGAAAAAGCACTTATATATCCAATCACTATTGTAGCTCTCCCTTGGATTGAAATGAAAATGTCCAAAAGGGGATGTCAGATTTTATGAAGCACACTTTATACATTTGGGATTCTATTAAACACTCTGCTAACTTGATAGCCCTTCATTAGCCTGTCACCCCACTTTTAGGCAATCCAGAATTCCCATCCGGTTTATAAACTGCCCCTTTTAAATGGTGGTGCTTGACCCAAATTATATATATTAAAGATCTATGCCAATTTACAGGCATAATGTCTTGGGATATTTTGACTAATTTCACCCCCCCCCATCTGCATTTGAGAAATATATCAGTCCTTAATGATGCAAAATAATGCAATCCCTCCATCCTATATAAAAACTTGGGAGCAAGAATTAAGCCAAACTTTGGATCCAAAGGCATGGGGGGAAGATCTGGGAAGGTACAAATAAATGCTCTATTTATTTAAGTCAAATAGAAACTTCTTACAGAATACTTACTTGTTGGTATTTGATCCCTATGTGTCTATATTCCCATTCCAATCTAATGACTGCTTCAGAAACTGCGGAGGGGAAGGAACGATGGCTCACATATGGTGGCAATGCCCGCTAGTATAACGATACTGGTCAAGAGTCAATGGAATGATTGACTCCATAACCCACATCCATATTCAAAAGGTTCCCTGGGTTGCCTTATTTAACCAATGGATACCTAATATTAACGGTAAATCCAGAAAACAAATAGTTTATATTTACAGCAGTCAAACAGTTGATCGCTGAATCGTGGCGGACTCCTTTCAATCCAGAAATTAAAGGCCTGCATAACAGAAATAATGATAAATGAAAAACTGACTTCCCTTCCCAGTAGCTCCCCATCTTCTTTTCTGCTGATTCACTGCACATGCTCTGTGCTGCTGTCACTTACTGAGCTTAGGGACCCACTCAAAATATACAGTACACATAGAATATAAATGTAACAATATAAGGCTGATTAGTAATTAATACAGATAATTATTATATGGTAGCACAGAAACCAGTGCAATTAGCATCAGAATTTAATAATCAGCCCTGTAGCATCAGTTTATATTACAGACAAACCTAATTTTCTGCTTCATAAATTGCTACGACCCCTAAGCTTAGCTTCTCAACAGAGGCTCAGAGCCCACTGAGCACACGTGTGTCACAGACACTTTCCAAGATGGTGACCCCCTGTGACAACTTTGAAGTCCTGGATCATTGCTGCTATTGAGAAGGCGAAACTTTAGGCTGATGCAGTAAGTTCAGTATTTAAAATATGACATTTTTTGCCACATTCATTTTTAGTGTTTAGTTCTCCTTTAAGATTTCACTGCAACGTGGCATTAGTCATGGAAATGGTTAATTAAATCTACAGCATCCGAGAGAATCCAACAGAGCTTTTATCATATTGGAAACTTGTTAAAGTCATTAGAGTACACATCCCCTTTACTTTTTCTCAATTTTACAAATGTCTGTCAAAAGCATTTCACACCAAAGCACTTTGCAGCTAGAAAGGAAACAATTCACATTTCTGTTAGAAGTGAAGGTCATCTCAGACAGAAGCGAGGACAGTGCAGAGAATCTCTAAATAGGTAAAAAGAGAAGGCTGTGCACTGATTATTTAGAGGTAATGGAGAGATGTGACATTTTTCTAATGTCATTCCTAGAGAAGCTCTGAAATCTGGCAGTTTGTAGCCATACACTGTGAATTCTTCCGGTACTCAAAGATGACACCAATTGTATACGTTATCATTGTTATCTATTTTGGATAAAAATAAAGAAAATAACAAGGAACACATGGAATCAGCGAATGTTAGTGGTGGCAAGAAATAACAGTATTCATGAATG
Source organism: Xenopus laevis (assembly GCF_017654675.1). Lineage (NCBI taxonomy): Eukaryota > Metazoa > Chordata > Amphibia > Anura > Pipidae > Xenopus > Xenopus laevis. The sequence continues at coordinate 158,671,825 of NC_054372.1, read as the reverse complement.
TGAAATTCAGTTTAAAAATCTTGGGACTATACTAAGACTCCTTGCCAGAAATAGCATTGTCGAAATGAGAAATAACATTATTGAAATGAGAAATATTTATTTTTCATTGTAATAGTTATTTCTGGTATGACGCATAGGGGCAAATTTACCTAGGGTCGAATTTACCTAGGGTCGAATATCGAGGGTTAATTAACCCTCGATATTCGACTGCTGAATTGAAATCCTTCGACTTCGAATATCGAAATTGAAGGATTTAGCACAATTCGTTCGATCGAACGTTTGAAGGAATAATCGTTCGATCAAACGATCCAAGGAATAAATCCTTCGAATCGAACGATTCGAAGGATTTTAATCCATCGATCGAAGGATTATTCTTCAATCAGAAAATTGTTAGGAAGCCTACGGGGACCTTCCCCATAAGCTAACATTGGCCTCGGTAGGTTATAGGAGGGTCAAAGTTTTTTTTAAAGAGACAGTACTTCGACTATTGAATGGTCAAATAGTCGGTCGATTTTTAGTTCGAATCGTTCGATTCCGAGCCGATGGTCGAAGTAGCCAAAAAAAACATTCGAAATTCGAACTATTTTTCCTCTATTCCTTCACTGGAACTAAGTAAATGGGCCCCATAGAGTCTCTACGCTACCATGCAGGGTCATATCCTGACTGTGGACATCGGTCTAGAATTTACATTCCACTATACTTAAGGGCTAGATGTATTCATTTTGTTTTGCTATTTTTTTTTATTTACACATTCACGTTTTTTCTTATAAATCTATCTCCACCTAAAACCGCCTGCATTTCTATGATACAGGTATGGGATCTGTTATCTGGGAACCTGTTATCCAGAAAGCTCCAAATTACAGAAAGGCCATCTCCCATGGACTTCATTTTATCCAAATAATCCAAATTTTTAAAAATGATTTCCTTTTTCTCTGTAATAATAAAACAGTATCTTGTACTTGATCCCAACTAAGATATAATTAAAGTTTTTATATTGCCCTGCACATGAGCCCAGTGTATAGTTTATGTGCCATATGTTAGGAAATGTTTACACTCTTTTTCAGTCTATCAACCTGAAAAAAAGAAGACACTAACGTTTTTTGGGACTTAGATTCATCTATTTTGTTAGGAAGTCCTATCTACTCTATTGCACGTCACCTGGTCTGAGGTGGTGAAGGCAAGTCTGGCGCAAGAGGTAACGTTCAGTAAAATCCACATCTTAGTGAATTTGCGTAGTTATGTCCATTCGCCAGAGCGCAAATTCGCCAGGTGTTAGGGAGCGAAGTACCGATAGAGTCCATCTCCTTCAAAGTACCAAAATTACGTGACGCTGGCGAATTTTCGCCCGTGTTTGTCATTTCGCCCTCTTGTAAATTTGCCCCAAGTTGCGAAGATCCAAATTAGTGAAAGACCCAATGTCCAGAGCATTGTGGATAACCTGTTATATATAATTATATATAATCCCATATAATTATTATTTATTGCAGCTAGCAATCCTGTTGGGTTTATTTCATGTGTAAAGGATCTTTTAGTAATGGGATCCAAATTAAGGAAAGATCCCTTACCCGGGAAACCCCAGGACCTGAGCATTCAGGATAGTAGGTCCCATGAATGGATCTCAATTAAATATGCCCCTAAATATAATGGTTACTTCAGGCTAAGGTTTATTAATATTTAGTATTCCCACTTTTGGTAGAATTTTATTATAGCAAATGTTGAGGAATATTAGCATTGTGGGACACATTGCCTCTTTTAAAGACAACTCACAGTCTCACACTTACTGCCAGCGTTTGCCATAGATTATATTTTGGGTCATTTTTGTTTTCTGGTGACATAAACAGCAGCAACTGTGGTTACAAAATAACAAAAGTTGTTAATGAACGCATGTCATTGAAAGTCAATTAATTTCTTTTAAGACTACAATGCATTTGTTCTAAAAAAAGATCAAGAAGAAAAAAATCAATTGGCAGCCTGCTGTATCTAATGTCTTTGAATACTCATCAAATATGAGCAGGCTGTACTATGAGATGACTCTCTCCTGCTGGGCATCAGTGTCATTTAGAGGACAGCATTAATATTAAACTATAGGCTTAAAAATTCTGTAAAAAAACATTTATGCATTGGATAATTTTGTCTTGGGAACAGAAACGGATTTCAATGTAAGAATGTGTTTGGTTTGATTTGTTTTTATGTAGCTATGAGTGTATTTTCTATCATTTGGAATAAGAAAAAAAAATACCCTGTATATCTGGTTATTGCTAACTTAGGAGTAACTGAATGTTATTTAAAACTTTCTCATAGGGTATTTTCAGTAAATAATGTGCTGTACTTTGCTGTTTTTTTCCAGTTTGTAACCAGTCACGATTTTAGATTTCTAAAATTATATTTTCCAAAAAGCATCAGCAAGTAGGTTGTATAATATACTATTAAACTGGAAGCTTCATCCTGCAGTTTCACTAATGGTACTGCTTTGCTTAGAAACATCATGTCTTTATGCTGATTCAGCTTCACACTTTCATTCAGATTGTAGCAGTGTATCGAGATGTTGCTTATCACATCGCTAACACCATTTTACCTGTTTGTTAAAGCAAGTTTCTTGGCTGTGAGATATGGATGAACAGAGGATCTCTGGTTTATTCTTGTAGATCAGGAAAGCATAGAATAATGGGGCAACCAGCCAGAAACTGATAAGCTTAAACATTACTTACCTTAAGGGAGAGTATGTTGAACATGATCCAGAAAAAATCAAAACGGAAATACAGATCAAAGTAACCCTCACTGATAAACGAAACGTGGTGGGGGATCCTTGGTTTTCTGTAAGGTTTATTGCAGTGGTGTTAGTGCATCTCATAAAGGCATTTATACTTCTGAGTGCAATATAGTGCTAGTCCTGGACATAAAAGGCATTTCGGTCTGGAGAAAACTGTAGCAGCAGGAAAAAAAACACAACACTGCGAATACATGCAAATACCAAGCACAATAAAACTGCAAGCATAAAAAATCACCCTTTATGTGCCTTGTGACACTCTAAGGGGCAGATTTACTAAAGGGCGAAGTGGCTAACGCTAGCATCAATTAATTCGTATTACAGCCCACAGGGACATCGCCAATTTACTAACGGGCACAGGCAACCATTTGCTGGTGAAAGAGACAGGCGGTAGCGGTCATTCACTCTCTATCGCCAGGCGACAATTCTCTCTGGAGAATGGATGTTACTCCGCAAATTCACTAAAATGCAGATTTTACTGAATGTTACCTCTTTCCCCAGACTTTCCTTCGCCAGCTCAGACCAGGTGAAGTACAATGGAGTGCATAGGACGTCCTCAATCTTCTGTTACTTACATCATATTCTGTAAGTGGAAAGTGCACCAAAGTTCAAAAACGCTGGCAACTTTTCCTTATTTCTGAGTGACAGCCTGCAAAAGTCCTTACATTTTTTTTTGGTAACCGGTTTTCTCCATACATATTCTAACATATGGAACATTAACTTTACAGTGGGCTCATGTGTAGGGCATTATAACAACTCTATTGTCTTTATTAAGGTTCCCTGGACATGTGTCTTAAAAAGTGTAATTTATAAGGACTGTATATGCACCAACATTTAACATAAAGACGTCCATACAACTTCAAATTTCCCACCTTATGCAAATTGACCTGAGCGCAAGATCCCTAGCGAGGTTTCGCTAGGCAGAAATGAACACTAGCGCATTTTCACTATCTTGTCGAAGTAACGCTAGTGAAAAGTCGGCAGTTTAGTGAATTAGTATTGTCTGAGCGAATTTTCACCTGGTGAAGTGTTGCACTGGGTGTGAAGCAGCCGCTGGCGAATTTCCACCAGTTAGTAAATCTGCCCCTTAGGCTTATGGATAATATTCTGGGCATTGATGCCCCTTCTGACTGCTCTGCCAGCACATTTAAAACCCCCCTTTGGCACAAAAGTGATATGCCTCAACATACTGTAGAACTTTGCTTATAGGTTGCATCCCCACTATAAAGAATAGAATTCTACCACTATTCTAATCAATCAGTTATCCAAACTGTCAGTGTCTGCCAAATTTCATGTTCAAATAAGAATTAAGAGATCATTTTTTCCCTTCCTTTTCTACTTTGAAGCATACTCATTAATCCCAAAACTAAAGGCAACTTAAAAGTCGTCGACTAGCTTAAGCAAGCAAAGTCTGAAACATTTTAAAGGTTATTGGATGAACACAATAAGTGGGGTCAGTGAACATGCTGCGGGAATAGTATGTAGTAACATCTGCTTGCCACACACATGTTGAGTTGATCAATATAAGGACATTAGTGTCCATATAAAAAACGTTGGGGGGCTTTCTCTTCGTAATATTATTCATGCCCTGTGGATGAATGCAGAATTTAATCTGCTCACAATTCACATGTTCAGCAGTTTAACGTGCACACTCCAGCAGGTTTTATATTCTTGAAAAAAAATAGTAGTGGAGTCGATTTTATGTATGCTTTCTGGCTCTATGGAGCAAATGAACTAACATTCTCTAATTAAGCTGCAATGTGTAGTCTTTATTTAAATAGTTTATCTACTCTGGAAAGTTATTCCTGCCGCATTAAATCGCGTGCCGAAGATATTTTTGATAATTGCATTTCCATCTACCAGTAACGCTACAGATAATGCTCCAACTGCAGATGATCTAAATATAAACCAATCTTGGAGATCCAAATTTTAACCTTGTGTGCATTGACTTGCATCTATCATGGCTACAGCTTGCATTTCTGTGTTTGTTTACTTCAGTAAATTGGATAATAAAAACATGCTGTCTTGTTCTTTGCCGAATTGGGCTTTGGAACAAAGTTGATGTATGAAGAATATGAGGCAATACAATAAAGCTGCTTCTTTGTGGCAAGACAAGTTTGCTAAGCAGATGAATAATAGTAACAGCCTGCTAATTAAAAGCAATTTCCTTCTATCACTTTGCTTTTAACCACACTTTGAATATTACAGCAATTCATTTGACTAACATCCCTGATGATACACCAGTTAATCACTTCAAGCCTAGAATTTTTTTACAAGCCCTAGTTGTTTCGGAAAATAAGCTTGTCCCATGAATCTACAAACCTGTGCAAACATAGTTGTTAAATATCTGTCATTTCTACTTCCAAGATCCATATTAAAATGGTGACATTGCCAACTACTGGACTCAGTCAGAGATGTGCGTGAGACTTTTTTCAGTTGTGTGTTTGCTAATGTATGACAAATGATAGCCATTAGCAGTGAACCTATTATGATTCATTTAACTTAACACATTAACACTGCAAAAACAAAAATATAAACATGATAAATGATACAATATGCCTTGTCCGGCCTGATGCCATGTTGCTTAACTTACAGTTCTGAGCATTGCTGAATGCTTTTAACATCATTAGCAACCAAATTGAAGTACCAACAAGAACAAAGATCCTTTAATGTCTGTGTACCTCCAGCTAACCAGTTCAGACCAGTAAATCATTTTAATACAACTTTTATTAAGATTGAATTAAAATAAAACTGAGACAATAACACCCACAAACAAAAGCCTGGCACTTTTCCTAGAGAATGGAAGTAGTGTGGGGCTGTGTCCCTAAAAAACACTTAATTAAAAAGCCTTGGGCAGTTGGTGGAACGGTGAGGTAACACTGCCTGTGTGGAAATCCCGTTGCCGATCGCAGTTGCCTTTAGGTAAGCCCAGTACCCTCCCTTGAATTTCGTTCCCCAAATAAAATCCTGCCTATCTGTGTTGGGGATGTGGGTGGGAGCTGGTCCCCCACCGTCCACCTATGCTTCCTGCCTTGCCCTACGCATTTTGCTGAATGATCGGCTTCATCAGGGGCATAAGTGACGGCCGCGTCTAGTGTCCATCTTTAAATACAAAACAAAAACTGTGGTACCGTGTTAGCCAGTAGCAAAAATAACATAAAAAAAAACAAACAAATACAAAAAGTATTGTAGAAGTAACACCTATATTGGCTAACAGTAAGAAAAAAAAATTGAAAGCTTTCGGAGCACCAAGGCCCCTTCGTCAGGCAAATGAAAGCTGCAAAGGCACAGCATATATTCTGTTAGATCTACATTTGATCTCTATCTATCTGTAACGTCCTAATTTATTGCCCATGGATACCTTTCACTGATCTAACAGAATATATGCTGTGCCTTTCTAGCTTTCATTTGTATACAAAAATTCAGATAATTAACCATTAGTAAATAATGTAAATGTAATAATTATAAGAAGGGGGTAAAGGTAAAACCTTCATTTAGGCCACTCGGAAATTTGCTATTGAGCCAATAAATACATTTCGCTTCTGATTGTAGCAGTTTTCTGTCAGTATCTCCCAATCTAGTTGTGGGTTTTATATGTTCTACAGCTAAGGATTTCATCACTGCATGCTAAACATTTGTACAAACCATTATTTTTATTGGCTAGCCAAGTGGTTTTACCTGAGTGTTTATAATGGCTTTGAATGAATTGGTCTTGCAGGTTACTGCTACATCTGTAGGCGAGGTTTTTTCCCTAAGATTTTGTTTAAATCTCCGTCTTGTTCAAGAATATGCCAATGCTTACATAAGATATGATAAATCTCTCTATGTTCGAGACTATAATCTCCAATTAGTCTGATTGACTCATTGTTACTTGATTTATCTCGGGATTTAGATTTTTTGGATGAGTAGGGTATTTCTTTCTGCTCGAAGTGCTCTCTGATATGCTTTTTTTCAAGCAATTATGGCTGTAGCCTCTTTGCTTGAATCTGTAATACAGTCTGTAGGGACTGTACCGGGTCACTCAGATACAGCAATATATCGTCTGCATAAGGAGATATGTGCTTATCCAGTTCACCAGTTCTGAGGCCAATTACATTTTAAGTGAGTTTGAAATCTGAATAGCAAGGGGTTCCATGGCTAAGGTGAATAATGGGGGTGAGAGGGGGCACCCCTGTCTTGTACACCTGGTAAATGGGAAGTGCTCCAGTAAAATAAACTTTACTTTTACTTGTGTCAGTGGGCCCGGTATAGGAGACTTATTCAGATAATTAAGTCTTCCCCCAGACCAAATCCATGCAGGACTAGCCTTGGTGGCACTACTGGAGACCCACAATTAGCATGCGCATAAATTAATATTGGTTGGTCTGCCTGGCAGTGTATGGCAACTTTTATATTATACACTTTCATGTGCTGCCACAAAAAAAATCATAATACCACTGTTTTATTGTGAACACAGTTATTATGATTTTCTAGATGGGCATGGGCAGTAACCCAAAGCAAAGCAAAACCCCCTCCACGGAGTGGGATCTGCTTTCTCTGTAGTTACACCATTGAATACTATCTGTAGTGACGAGGGAATCTGTCTCATTTGGCTTTGCTGAAAAATGTTCAAAACCGTAAAAAATGCACAAAAAGAATTGAAGTCAATAGGTGTTTTTTCACAGTGTTTTTTCACACTAAAGGGCCCATTTGATAATAATTGAATTTAGTTTTTTTCCATATATTCCAAATATTTATGGTTTTCCTGTATTTCTAAAAAATTTTTTGAAAAATTCAAGATTTGTTAAAGGTGTAAAAACCATGAAAACCTTTAAGGCAAAACCTTGCAAGGTAAAAGTTGTCGAGGTGCTATAGAAGTCGATGAGAGCTGCGCTGATCCTATTGGGTCACTTTAAATCAATCGAGGTTTTCTAAGGTTTTCTTCACTCCGTAGGATTTTTTTGTGCATCACTCAGTGCTTTTTTGTTCATACTTTTTTTAATCAGAACTTATTTAAATTTTATTTTTTAAAAATATATTTTAATAAATTCAGTCGTGGTTTCAAAAACCTCTAAAATCCAACCTTTAGCAAATAAACCTCTAAATGTTTCTCTCTCTCCAAATGCATTGCAGTGAATGGGCTTTTTTTTTCTCTGTTTTTTTTGTGGTGAATTTTTCCATGGTTTCATGAAAGAATTAGTCGATTGTGAATTTTGTAGCAAATTTATGACTGGTAAAAAAAATGTGCTCATCACTACTGCCCTGTGTCTTGTAGCCCCTGGTGCTAGAAGGCTTTTCAGGGTATACCCACATGCCATGCACCTACTACTCCACTCTGAATGCCGTACTGTGCAACACAGGCCTTAGAGCAACCTGCACACTCAAACAGTGTCGGACTGGGATACCAGGGGCCCACCATAAAACCTTAGGTTGAGGGCCCACTTTCCAAACTTTTATACCTCCTCTACTCACTCAACCTCTTTATTCTCCTAGTCTCTTTTCTCTACATACTATACTGTATTCTTCCATTATTAAGCCTTTTTATTCCCTTAAAGAAATAGAGAATGACCATGAAATAGGCCAAAAGTTTAGAAGCAAAACAAAAATACTTGAGACTTTTGCAAAAAAAAACAAAAAACCTAAAAATTTCACGTGGCAAGCGAAAGATCAGTAATATCATAAAAGACATATTCTTCATATTCATAATATCAAAATGTAACAAAAGCAGACAAAATATACTTAAGAAAATGTACTCAACCATTTCTTCAGTATCTCGTTTCAACTGAGTAATTCATTATTATATGTTTGGAGTCTTTTTATATACAACAAACAATGGACATAGAGCTGCATACATTTTGCACACTGGTCTGTTTGACCCAGCTGAGAATAGGTCATTTAGAGCCGGAAGAGGTTATGTTGAAATTTCCAGCATATCTGTCTTGTAATGAGCTTTGTATCCATTAGAGCCTAATACACTCGCCTTTCACTGATATTCATATTCTTCCATTGTATTGTATGTTTCACAAACACTTAATTATTCATTTACATATCAGGGCAGCAGTGTTTCCTTGCTATGGTAAGCAGTGAGAGGGTGCTAGGAATTATATTTAACACAACTAAGGTCAGGGTTATTATTAAATTGTATTTTTATGGCACTGACCTATCACAGCGCTGATTCTGCTTACAGAAGGGTCTTCATTACTGGTATAGTTTACTTTCTTGCATGTGTAGGCATTATTGTCAGCAAGAACTGCTCTTTTTACAGCACTACTTGTTGCCTGTTTAAAGACTTTTGGGGAATGTACTGTAGGGACCCGTAGAGTTAATCCTACGGTTTAAGGGTTAAGGGCCCCTCCCCTGCCTCATGGCCTGAGATACGGGTTTTCTGCCTGAATTTTCCAGGGACAGAGCCCTTGGATTGGTGCAGCATGGCTGATCCCAAAAGGATGAGGATCCAGCGATCTCCTGTTTATGGAAACAGGCTGTTTGTGAGCCTGCCACGTGGGAGCAACACTTTCCTGTGGGAAAGCATGTGGGCAGGTAGCGCTACCTAGAACTGTACTCTTTTGGGGATGGAACTCTTGGGCTGCCAAAAGGAGTGGTGCGGGACTTTGCCTGGCGGGGAATCACCAGGACTGGACTGCAACATGTTCTAGGGTAGTGGGTCATGCTTTAAATGCATTTGTGTGTGTAACGTTACATTTTACTTACCCTTAAATATTACACTTATTTTATATAAAGTTCTATTGTTATATAATAAGGTGTGTGGGTGATTTGTTTCCTAATGGGAATATCCTCAGGAGTATTCCAGGACCCCATAGCTGCTGTCGGCTATTTAGCACATAAGGCACAAAACACATAAGTCTATATAATTTGAGATGTTCTTTTGCTAATATACTTTTAATAGCATTATCATTGGAGTAAGTCAACCCTGCTGTATACTACTATCAACACTGGATACCCATTTGAAATTTCCCTTATTTCTGACCCTGATTTTGAGTTACTCTAGTGTTTCTTTATGGAGGCTTTCTGCCTCATACTCCCCATCACATTCACATGTGGTACCAGAGGAATCAAGAGACAGAACCTTCTGCTCCCTCCTCTTTTTTTATAGAATTCCTCCCCCAGGGCAGATTTTCCACTTTATTTTCAAAGTAGAGACAGTTAAGGCCTTCACATCTCCTAATTAAAACCGTAAAAGGAAAACAATTGTGCAACAATGCTCATAAATTATTTTGTACTTTTATTACATATCCCATTGGTATCATTGTGAACAGAGGAAAATATGTTAATTGAACATTACATAATATTTTTAGCTGTGTTATTGGGATAAAGAGGAAATCTTCCCAGTTCAGTGCAGGTACTTGATGATAAATGCCAGCAATGCAGTTGCATGAACAATCTTTTACATTGTTATTTCTTGATTTCAGGCAACAGCAAACCCGCCCAGCCGGCCTCCAGATGTTGTTGTGATTGATTCCACAATGCAGACCAGGTAATTCAGGCTTTTTGGAACCCATATCTTATATTGTATAGCTATGCTTAACCTTTTCATTCTCAGCCTTTTGTTTTTATAATACACTGTTCTGCCATAGGCAATGTTCCTCTTAGTTCAGCACGATTGTTCTTTAATTTAAATGGAATGTTGCTGTGTTTTGTAATAACATCTTGATCTTTTTAGACTTGTTTTATGCTTTTGTTTTCTTTAAAGTCATGAAACTCAAATTAGTCATTTTTCTTTTTAGTTGCATCCTTGACTGCAATAGGCTACAAAAGAGAAAAAGATAATGAGATTAATATAATTTAATAAAATAGAGGATGGTAATACAGATGGCAATGGAGAATGGTTTGTTCTCTAGCTTAGCAATAATAGTATTAATGGCTATTACTTCTAGCTGCTACTTGTATAATATAAGAAGCTTTTTTTATCTAATATTATATATTGAAACAAAGGAAAACTGGAATCTCTATCCTTTCAAATCCTTGGTTTGCTGAATTTTGTGTTACGTAGGGTCAATATTCATCAGATTGCAAATAATAGGAAAGTTGGCCACAGGTGGTTTATTGATATATATGGCACACATATCACTCTTTTCATTAGGAAAAGGGCATGGTTGTTTGTTTTAGTTATGTTTCATGCCATGCCTATTAAGGGATAACTTGCAGACTATGCTTAATGGTATCTTCACAATTGCCCTTAAAATGGTACTGTTCCTTCTTAGCCTATCAGTTAGATTTTATAATGCTAACAGACTACTGCTGCACAAATATGGCAGCCCCCTCATAGAGGAACATGGGGGTAAGAAAGATAATGTAAAAGCAACAGGAAAATACTTTTATGACAAAATGATAAATAGCATTCAAAGACAATGCTGTGAAAGATAACATTGTCAGTATATTTTTAAAGCAGAAAATTTAGACCCAGAAGGAAAAGAAAAAAAAAAGAGAATAGTATCCGTCTGTGTTCTATAACTGCAGCTATCTTATAAATAGACATGGTGTTAGAAATTAAGCCATACTAGAATGCTTGCTCAAATCTAGAACTTAAGCATTTCCTGCTCTGGAATAAATGATTTACCGTAGGAATAGTCATTAAGTGTTGTCCTGCTGCATAGCTGCTTAATAGACTTTAAAATATACACATCTATCTCCTTTGTATTATTTCATGAATAAAGAATGAAATATTTTCTCCTTGATGGTGAACAATTTGTTGTATAGGAAAAAAATCCTCAATGCAATTTATAACTTTACCAATACCAGGTATTAAAGTTGAAGGCCTGATAAAAAAGGCCTCTAAAAGTATCCGTTTGTAATGGTAAACGGAATATGATATAAAACTGAGAGCTGTTGTATTGATTTTTAGGTATAAAGTATAATATATCCTTCTTTTTCAATTACTTGAGAAACTTTTCTCATGTAGAATAAATCCTGAAAGTACTAGACTTTTGGTGGGACATTCACTAAGATTCGTAGTTGCGCTGGCGTCTGCTTCGCCGCACTTCGCCAGGCGTATTTTCGCCAGCGCTCCGCAAATTCACTAAAATCCGAAGTTGCGCTCAGGGGTAGCATAAGGTTGCGAAGTTGCGCTAGCGTTAATTCGCCAAGCAAAGCGAAGTTATGCTAGCGATGCTTAATTTGCATACGGCGCCAAATTCAAGTTACAATGGAGGTATATGTAGCAGAACTACACAAGCATGGGAAACCTTCAAAACAGCAAATAAAATTTTTATTTTGCCCTACACATGTGCCCACTGTATAGGTAAGGTGCCATGAGTTAGGAAATGTAGGGGGGAAGGAGGGGAGCCCCAAAAAAATTTTCAATCTTTTTCAGCCGATCACCTATAAAAAATGAAAAAACGCCAGCGTTTTTTGGGACAAGGAAAAATTTTTTAACTTTTTTTGAAGCAATCCCTATCTACTCTATTGCGCTTCGCCTGGTCTGAGGTGGCGAAGGAAGTCTGGCGTAAAAGGTAGCTTTCAGAATCATTCGCGCGTTAGTGAATTTGCGTAGTTAGGTCCGTTGCGCAAATTCGCCAGGCATAAGGATGCGAAGTAACACTAGCGAATTTACGCCAGCGTTCGTTAGTGAATCAGCGAATTAACGAAAATGCCCAACGCTGGCGAATTCACGCTAGCGTTAGGCGCTTCGGCGTTTAGTGAATTTGCCCCTTGGAGTTGTACTAATAACGTGTTTATTAAGGATGTAGGAAATGTTGATGCTTTGCCACATCACAATCTCAGCAGCAGAAGTAGAAGATATCAGTAATAGCTTATTCTCCAACCTGTAATACTGCCATTTTTATTTTGCTGTGACATGCAGATAACCAGTAGGTAAACTCCATTTAAATACAGTCTCTTGTCTGTAGACGTTTAAAGAGCCAGCCTATTTAATTGCTTAGCAATCCTGTATATAAAGTTAGACAAAGTACCTTGAAGGTATTTATTTATTCATTTCTAGTGTGTAAATTGGGTATTTTGGCACTGTTTTCTGCAATTAATAGCTTCATTAATTCAATAAACAAAACAGTGAAGCCATTTGGCAATGAATCAAGAATACATTTTGTTTGTGTATTAGTTGATGGGAAGCTTTTTTTTTTTTTTTTTAACTCCACGAGTGTAGGGAATATGGTTGAGGAGCCCAAACTATTGTCTGCTTATTGTTGCTTTGCCAAGTATTGAACCTACGTTTGAAATCAATATGTTAAAAACGTAATTAAATTATTCCTTTCCTTGTGATCCAAGGTCTATTAACTGCCTTTCAGTCTTAAGTATAATGGCTTTTTGCACTGCTAACCACAGCACAGAGAATGAATATCTGGTAGAAAATAGCACAGTGAATGATTTAATCACAGTGCAACATAAGCGTTTTATAGACAGAATCAAGTGGATTTTAGCTCAGATGGGGAGTGGGGTAGTTATTCATTAGCTGCTCTGCTTTATAAGACGATTTCTATAGTCTCAGGAAAAAAATGAAATCCCTGCATGCAGCCAGCATGCTTTTATTGTACAAAGCAGATTTGTATTGATTCTCTGTTACAATTTTTAGTGCTTCGAAGTTGAGCACAGAGTTTATGTAAATTTAGGGTCAGATTATCAATTACCATTATGGATTGATTGATCCTAATCAATAAATAAAGATTTTGGCATTTATCCTCTTTTTTTTTGATAAAATAATTCAAATTAATTTAATTCAGACCTAGTAAAGGGCATCTTTGGTTTTGTTCAGTCAGCAGAAGTTAATATCAATGTTAATCAAATGTAAAGTGGTGGGGAATAACTTAAAATGAAACGTTGCCTATAGCCTACTATGGGGTTTAACATCACAGACCAGTCATTCTGAGATAGCAAATCAAGCTAAATGATCTGACGAATTTTTTTTTTTCAGTACAATTAGAAATGTTACAATATATGGAAAAAAAGACAAATAATTGTTTGTATTTGTTTTATAGGATTGTGTGTGTACTCGCTACTAGTGATGGGCGAATTTGCGGCGTCCGTTTTTTCGAAAATAAAAATTTTGACGCCGGCGAATTTTTTCCACGAATTTTCGCGGGCGTTTCACAAATTTATTTGCTGGCGGCGAATCGCGCAAATTTGCAGCGAATTCGCACCTGGCGAATAAATTAGCCCATCACTACTCGCTGCTTTCAAATGAAAGACACACAAGTACATTTTACTAGATAAGAGCTGATAATTTCTGGCATTGCTAAATTAGGGCCCATGCACAAAGGATTGTATGATATTCAGTGCATATATATGGTGGAAAATGAGGCAACCGATATCAGCATAAGCCTTTGCTAGCGGCCGTCTTGTCAATGAGACAGAATGGAAAACTTTTATAAGGTACCTTTGAAGGTGAACTTTGGCAAGATGCTGCATTGTCAGTTAAAGATAGAATTCTATTGTTTCTACCGGTATATCTGACGATTCGGTAGAGAAAATAAACCATCTTTCCTGAGACCAATGGTTCGTGGGAAAGATTGTAATTGTAAAGTGTATGGCCATCTTTACAGTCTATGAAAGAGAGCAGTCATACAAACAAGAACTACTCCTATTCTTTCCTTATAATATGAAACATGCTACACACAACCAGTGTCGGACTGGCCCACCGGGATACCAGGAAAAGTCCCGGTGGGCCAAGGTGTCAGTGGGCCCTTATGCTGCTAGACATTTGGCCTATTTCATGGCCATTCCTTATTTCTATGAGAACAAAGTGGCTAAATAGATGGAATATTATAGTATGTAAAGAAAAGGGACTAGGATAATAGAGGTTGAGTGAGAAGAGGAATAATAATAGTACTAAGAGGTGGCCCCTGGTCTAAGATTAATTAGTGGGCCCCTGGTTAAAGGTTTTTGGGTGGGCCCCTGGTAGTGATGGGCGAATTTATTCGCCAGGCGCGAATTCGCAGCGAATTTGCGCAATTCGCGGCAGGCAAATAAATTCGCGAAACGCCCGCGAAAATTCGCCGAAAAAATTCGCCGGCGTCAAAAAATTTTTTCCGAAAAAACGGACACCGGCGTCAAAAGCGCCGTTTCGCGAATTTTTCGCCGTTTCGCGAAATTCGCGAATTTTTCGGCGAAGCGAAACTGCGCAAATTCGCCCATCACTAGCCCCTGGTTTCCCAGTCCGTCACTGCGCACAACTCTCATGCTTAAGGCACGTGCAACCCACATTTCCCTTACAATGTGAATCTCATGTTTCTATTAGACCTAACATATTTTAAAAGATCATGAAACTGACTGTGAGAGTTTTATGGATATCTGGAGTGGAGCTCTACAAAAGAATAAAAAACCTTAAAGGAGAATCCAACCCCCCCATGGTGAAAATTCCCCACTGCCCCCCTCCATGCCTTCCCCCTGCTAAGTGTTACCTCAGAATTGTGTCCCCTGTAGGATTACAGACTGTTCATGCAGAGTAGTGGAGCTCACGGGCGCCATATTACGGTGCTTTGGTAATCTTTAGGTCAGCAATTTCTGTCACTTCCAGCGCATGCGCAGTTGTTGCGACAGGAACATTGCTCCAACTCGCATGCACCAATATGACACTCACTTTACGAAGAATACAGAAGTGAAAAATGTCGGAAATTGCTGAAGCGCCGGAAGACCTGAAGTTTACCAAAGTGTTGGAATATGGCCCCTTGAGCTCCGCTGCGCTCACTCTGCATGTGCAGTTAGTAATCCTACAGGGGACACAATTCTGGGGTAACACTTAGCAGGGGGAGGCAGGGAGGGGGGCCAGTTGGGACTTTTCACCGTGGGAGGTTTAGTTCACCTTTAAAAATTAGATAATTGATTTTTAGAAACCGCCTTATAGCAAGACACAGAAAGTTGGGTTTTGGTAGAGGGGAATGGTGCAGTATTGTATTTTAGAAGTCACCTGACAGGAAGTAAAGAGATGTCCTTCACTGACAGAGATGGACGTTGCAGTTTTAACAGCAGATATGCAGTACCATCATGTATTTATTGTCGTGGGTGAAAAATATAATATAATTAATATAAACCATGCAATAGTCTAGTCTACGAAGGATGAATCCGTGTTTTAACTGAAGCAAGGATGAGGAAGCTTTATAACTCCCTGAAATGACATCAATTTGTGAGGCTTAGAATTTTCCTTCAAGACAAACATTTGTTATAGTGGTTTGATCAACATGTATATGTATCAGAGCACATACTGTAAAAAGGATCTGTGCGACATCTGCATGAAGGTAGTAAGTAGGGCAGAAACAAAAGGATGTAAATACGCACATATGGTTTTTTCCTTCCCATGAATTGTGTTCATGCATTGACAATAAAGGCTACTTGTGCCATTCTACAACAAAAATGCTGCTTTCAGTGTTTCTCAATATATAAACAGTTATTCTAAACATCAGTGGTATAAAAAGAGAGCACAGATTTGTAGATAGACCTGTAACCCTATTATTATATGAAATGGGAAATGTTAAAAGAGCAGTTGGAAAGGGAATGTAAAATTACATTGGAGATGAGGCAGTAATAAATAGGAGGTGATGACAGGCAGAAAAGATTCCTACAAAAAAATGGTATATGAGTTAAAAAACTAGATACACTAATACCAAATGGGTTAAATGATGCATGGAGTTTAAAACCTTTTCTTTGAATCTAAATTATGTTTTTGATCCCTGCAGGTATCGAATATAAGAATTTAGAACACACCAGCAATATATAGGCAAGAGTACTATACATATAATTAAGCTGGTGATAATATAAGTACATTTACTTTAAAGTATGATGAGGCATTAATAGATTTCTTACTGTGCCTTAGTTTTGTACCCCAAATGGACACTATGGATGTATATATGTATATATAAATACTTTGTTTATCACAAGGATTTTTTCTTCAGATCAGTTTCCACCTCCAACTGACACTCATGGGAGAACGTTCACTGAAATAGGACTAATTATGCAAATGATGTGGGGGAGGTAGATTGGGTTGCTTTAAAGATTCAAATTGTTCTGTTCACTGTTAAACTTGAGAAAGGGCACCAGTTTGGGGCCGAAACATGTCGTGTCAGCTAGTCAAAAATAAATCACACTTTTATCTGCTTGTTTGAGTACTCTCCTTACAAGATGTGTGGTACACCTCAAAAGGGATAGAAGCATTCTTCATAAAGCTTGAACAAAAAGATTGTATGAAAATGTGAGGAACTAAAGCCTTTTTTTAACACAATCCCTTCATTTCAGGGGCTCAAAAGCAATTGGACAATTGACTCAAAGACTATTTCATGGGCAGGTGTGGGCAATTTCTTTGTTATGTCATTATCAATGAAGCAGATAAAAGCCCTGGAGTTGATTCGTGGGGGGGTGCTTGTAATTGGAAGATTTTGCTGTGAACAGACAACATGCGGTCAAAGGAGCTCTCCAAGCCATCCTTTAGCTGCAAAAACAGAAAAAACACATCCGAGAAATTGCTACAATATTAGGAGTGGCAAAATCTACAATTTGGTTCATCCGGAGAAAGAAAACTCAGCAACGCAAAAAGACCTAGACGTCCACGGAAGACAACAGTGGTGGATGATCGCAGAATCATTTCCATGGTGAAGAGAAACCCCTTCACAACAGCCAAACAATCAAACACCACTCTCCAGAATGTAGGCGTATCGATATCCAAGTCTACCATAAAGAGAAGACTGCATGAAAGTAAATACAGAAGGTGCACTACATTTAGATTGTAGATTGGACTTTGCTAAAAAAAAATCTAAAAAAGCCAGCACAGTTCTGGAAAAACATTCTTTGGACAGATGAAACCAAGATCAACCTCTACCAGAATGATGACAAGAAAACAGTATGGAGAAGGCGTGGAACAGCTCATGATCCAAAGCATACCATGTCATCTGTAAAACATGGCGGAGGCAGTGTGATGGCTTGGGCGTGCATGGCTGCAAGTGGCACTGGGACATTAGTGTTTATCCATGATGTGAATTCTGAGGTGTTCAGAGACAGTTTGCTCAAATCTAGCTAAATGCAGTCAAATTGTTCGGGAGGTGTTTCATAATACAGATGGACAATAACTGAAAACATACCAGGAGTTTATTAAAGCAAAGACGTGGAATATTTTTGAATGGCCAAGTCAGTTACCTGATCTGAACCCAATTGAGCTGCATTTCACTTGTTGAAGACTAAACTTTGGACAGAAAGGCCCACAGACAAACAGCAACTAAAATCTGCTGCAGTAAAGGCCTGGCAGAGCATTAAAAAGGAGGAAAACCAGAATCTGGTGATGTCCATGAGTTCAAGACTTCAGGCTGTCATTGCCAGCAAAGGGTTTAGTATTAAAAATGCACATTTTATTGTCAGTTTTTTGATTTGTCTAATTACTTCTGAACCCCTGAAATGAAGCAATTGTGTTAAAAAAAAGCTTTAGTTACTCACATTTGTATGCAATCTTTTTGTTCAACTTACTGAATTTAACTGCATCTGAGTTGTTTCATTTAAAATTCATTACAGAACCAAAATTAGAAAAAAGTTGTCTCTGTCCAAAGATTTATGGAGATGATTATATATATATATATATATATATATATATATATATATATATATATATATATATATATATGTTTCTCCTTTGTAGCATCAGCTGGTTGCTAACCAAAAACAGTCAATTTGTTGTAACTGAAACATATACAGCATAAAAGAGATAAAAGCGTTCACAGCATCAATTTTGTAAAACAAGCTCTTTACTGAGGACGTAACATTGGCGCGTTTCGATCCTGTAGGGACCATCCTGACGACGGTCCCTATATACAGCATACTGGGGCGATCCTGGCCCCTCCGCCGCCTGAGGCAGCAGCAGTTGTTGCTGCCCCCCCTCCCCCGGACTCTTAAAGTACCAGGAGCAGCATTTTTGCTGCCCCTGGTACCTAGTAGGGTGCTGCCGCCTGAGGCAACAGCCTCAACTCGCCTCATTGGCGAAGCACCCCTGACAGTATACACACACACACACACGACAATACAAGTGATAGCCGCACTCCATCACCTGATCCACTTTTCAGGTGCTTGGTCTAAACTATTTATAAACAATATATAACGAGTTTTGCAAAGGACCAGCACACTGTTTTCTCAAATATCCAAAGTGTTTTTATTTTTCACATCACAGTAACTCCAACGTTTTGGCCTGCCATGGGGCCTTTATCTTTTATCCTTGATAAAGGATAATAAGGGAACTGACTCTTAAAAACTGCTCAGTTTTAATGCATTGAATAAGGAATGTGATTATAGTGTAGAATAAACCTTATAGATTTTTAATTTTGTGTCTGACAAAACCTCTTACATTTAGCCATGGTGAGCTCATTGCAGTGGGAAGGTGGCAGTATATACAGTATATAACAATGTTCTTGACATGAACTTTTAGTATGTTTTAGTGACATTCTTAGCCTTAGTGGTTGTAAATAATTTGCCTCTCCAGTTTCAAAATAAAAATGAATTTCTTGTTGCTGGATTCAGTAACAGATCCTCTATGTAGCCAACCTTTAAACTGAGTCACAACTGTAGCCAGTGTTATAAATCACAGTAGTCTATAGGGGGAATGTAATTAAAATCACAAGTGTTGTTTAAAATTGGGTTTTTGTGAATGTCTAGCACTGCTTGAAATATAAAATTATTTGTTGTTGAATACTACATTGCTCATTGGGTAAGTAAAGGTTAGCGTTAACACCTGCTTGGAGTTTTGGTAAATATTTTGTTGCAAAAAACCCTTGGTGATTGCGAAATGTGATTACATACACTGCACATGCAATCATTGAGGTCTCAAATTGGTCATAAAGGATGCAAACAATGAAAATCTTGGTAGCTAACATTATTGAAGGTCAGATTTTTTTTCGTGTTGAACTCGCTTGATGGGTTAATATTTAATTAGGAGGGATCCCTCATCTTCTATGCAGCGCTGCTTGTTTTAAATGTTTTTATCTACGTATGGCATGGTAATAAATAACTTAAGCTATTTTAGCTATTTTGTGATCGGTTACATTGATCTATTGGCGAACTATTGGATTGGAGTAGAAGTCTCATTCTGTATATATATATATATATATATATATATATATATATATATATATATATATATATATATATATATATATATATATATATATATTTGTAATTGTGTTTGTGGACACTCCAAACCTATATAGCCCACCAATTATCTAGATAGATATAAAACGTATCTCGCTTGAAAGGTTTTGTTTTTTGTAATTTTTCCTTATGTTTTTTGTAGTCAGAGCAAAAAATTGTTTTGATTTTCTAAGAATAATATGCAATTTTCTAATTCAGAGTCGGACTGGGGGGCCCGGGGCCCACCGGTAATGCTGTCCAGGGCCCCCCTACTGTGACGTGAAGGCTCCCCTCGGCACACTTGCCCAGGCGGCGCGCATCACGCATGTGTTTTTTGGAAAAATTGTAGGGAGAGGGGGTCTGGCTTGGCGGGGGCCCACTAGGGTCGGGCCCCACAGAGTTTTTTCCCGGTGTCCCGCCGGGCCAGTCTGACACTGTTCTAATTTACGTTGCTCTGTATTCAGCTCTGCGTTTCTTGTAAGAGCTGTGAGCTGAATGTGGCACCGCTGCCTCCTCCTTTCACATTTTAATGCCTCATCTTTTATCCGTCTGTTTTCTTAATTTTTTTTCTACGTTGTTTGCTTAATTGCATACTTCCTTTATGTCGCATGTTACAGACTGCCTGGATTATTATTCACTTGGATGTTCCACCGTTACCTAAAGCACTGCAGACACAAAAAACAGCTGGACTTTTCATCTTTTCTTGGTGCCATTGCTTTACTTTCACTCTCGAACTATTAACCATTTTCACATCAGCTGCTAACATTTTATTGATTTCCTCATAAAAACCCCAATGTGCCTATTATCTAACTTGCATTGCTGGAATTATTGCATTACTCAAAGAAGAGACTAAAATCTAAATGTTTAAGATGCAAAATCTACAGATGTTTTCCACAAATGGCTTTCAGGAACACACAGCTTTCTAATGAAGGTCCTGAGGCATTACATTTTCACTGTACACCTTTTGTAACATTACTAATAAGTATCACTCGCACATTAAACTGAAGGAAAAGGTTAAATGTTTCAAGTATCAAGAGCTGGCATTCTCATGCCATATATTTTTGGTCTCACAGCTCTGATTACCAGTGGTGATGAGATTTGTAGCTTCAGATTGACATTCTTGATGTACCACATATAAATGTGTATGTATTTTGATTTACGGCATTGCCTAGTTTATGCCTTCATTTAGAACTGGAATAAAATGCAGAATTTATAATGAATATCTAACTTCTAGGGGGTTATTTATTAAAGTGAGAATAATGATGTCAATGGGTGATATTACTGTGACATCTTTAAATGTTAATGGCTTCAAGAAGAAATAGATGGGCTAATATTGTACAATTTCTTATAGTATGTATGGAATGCTGCCGCTATCTGTTTAGGAATAAGATTAGCAAAACCTTTATCATCCTTAATTTTATGAATATGGGAAATTGTGTTTTTCTACTTCAAAGCTTGAGCCAACATTTTCCCCACTTTATTCCCATATTCATAATATTTTTGTCTGACTTTAGTTAAAGTTCCCTGGATTCTATGATTTAACAAAGAATGGAGTTTAAGTTTACATTCGTTAAAGTCCTAAGATTAGATTGTTTATGTGACTCTTCAAGTGTGTGTATTTGAACAATTGGGTGAGTTGTTGAGACCTCAATTTTTTTAGTTTTGAACCATGTTTAATAAACATACCTCTGGCTAAACATTTAAAGGCTTGCCATTTTGACATGGGAGAAGAAGTTGTGTCCGATTGTATAGCTTCACTATAAGCCAAAGAGGCTTCAGTCAACTCTGACATACAATCCTGATCATCTAGCAATGATTCATTAAGTGTCCATCTCCATTCAGAAACCTGTTATATGGAAATCTCATAAAGTCATTAAGGTTGCCCCATGGTCTGACCATAAAATATCCTATATCGAAGCTGATGACAACCATCCCAGGTGGTGTTGGGAAAGGAAAATATAGTCGATTCTAGTATATACTGCTTTAGCATGAGAGTAGAAAGTGAAATTATGATCCATGGGATGCAGATATTTCCAAGTATCAATTAATTGGGCTCGTCTGAGATCTTTATGTATCAAATTAATGGCAGAGAATGGCAAAGAAGATGTTCCTTTAGACAAATCTATTTGGGGTTGTAATGTGAGGTTGAGATCTCCCCCGAGAATCAAACAGCCTTCTCTAAGAGAGTCTAAAGTGTTCAATACCTTCTTGAGAAATGAAGGTTGTGATTTATTAGGAGAATATACACTCCCAATAGTGCACTGGGTATGGTGAATAAACCCTTTAACAAAAATATATCTGCCTTCAACATCTTTTAACACATCTATTAATTTAAAATCTAAGTTTTTGTGTAGTCCAATAGCTACTCGCCTGCTTTTTTGTGAGGAATTATTACTATAATACCACCTGGAATAGCCGCCATGCTTAATAGGAGTACACTCATCCCCTTTAAAATGCGTCTCTTGGAATAGAATAATATCAGTTTTGCCTTTGTACATTGCATGCAGGATTTTGCGCCTTTTCTCTGGAATATTCTCAGGCAAGAGAGGATCATAGAATTCGTATTCGTAAATATTTATGTGATAATAAACTCCCCTCGATACCATCTATGTACTTAGAAGCATTGGAATCCCCTATTACTATCTTACAAATTATGGACACTATCAAACAACTTTCATCCCATAAAGCTCCGGGCCCTGATGGATTTCCGGCTAGATTTTACAAAAAATGTACTACCCATGTCGCACCCCTTTTGGAAACATTGTTTAATACCTTAGACAAAGACACTCCTCCAAACCAAGAATTCTTACTGGCACATATTGCCGTCATTCCCAAACCAGGTAAAGATGACACTAACTGTAGTAGTTATCGGCCCATTTCTCTTCTCAATCAGGATTTAAAATTGTTTACCAAAATTTTGGCCCAGCATTTAAGACCGATTCTTCCAATGATTATACATAGAGATCAGGTCTGCTTTGTTCTGGGTCGGGAAGCCAAGGAAAACACTTATAAAGTTCTCAATTGGATTGAATGGATACGTGAACAAGGAAGGCCTTCTCTGCTTCTCTCGACGGATGCAGAGAAGGCCTTCGATAGAGTTAGCTGGGAATTTCTGGATTTGGCATTAGTAAGTTTGGAATTCTGGCCTAAGTTCAGATGTAAAATTATTGCTCCCTATACAGTTCCATCAGCACAAGTTCGAGTTAATGGGATTCTTTCTCCCCCATTTGAGATAAGGAACGGGACGAGACAGGGGGTGCCCTCTTTCCCCACTTATTTATGTGATAACGATGGCGTTTTTGTTAACCGCTGTCAGACGCAATCCGGATATATTGGGAATAAATTGGGAACAATTGGGAATAATAACTATAAAGTTGCGGCATTTGCGGATGACCTCTTATTTGCTATTTCACAACCAATAATTACCATACCTAACCTTTTGCGAGAATTGAAGGATTTTGGGGTATTATCTAATTACAAAATCAACATGGATAAGTCATCCATTGAAGCAACAATTGAAATCTAATTTTGCCTTTAAATGTCCACCTTTATGTATAAAATATCTGGGGATCCAGATTTCGTCTGACAGTCAACACTTATATAATTTAAATTACAAGCCCTTACTAGAGGAGACTCGGAAAGTTCTAAAAGTTTGGGGAACTAAACAGTTTACGTGGCTAGGTAGAATTAACACTGTTAAAATGACCATTCTTCCTAAGTTTCTTTACCTTTTTCAGACTCTCCCTATCCGCCTTCCCCCTAACTTTTTTACAGAGTTTAATACTATGATCAGAGTCTACATTAACAAGGGGAAAAGAGGTAGAGTGAAGACTTTAATGCTTCATAAAACAAGACAGACTGGAGGGCTTGGTTATCCAGATTTGGAATCGTATTATCAGGCCAGTATATTGTCACGAATCCGAGCATATGTAGACCCAAATTCTGTTTTTCAAATGGAAGATGCATGGGTGGAACATACCCTGCACTCTTTACCATGGGCCAAAGATGTTAGCTATCATATTAGGGGGGAACATCCTCATGTACTAATAACTCCTAACCCTCTTAACCTGGAAACAGCTTAACCTCAAACTTGAGTTAACAAAGTATCCCTCACCACTTTTCCGTTATATAGCAATCCTGAGTTCCCACCTAGTTTACAAGGCAACGGTTTTAAACAGGCCTTTGGAATTTCGAAGCCTAGATTAAAACATTTATTGATAACCCAGCCAGGAGGATTGTCCCAAGTAGTACAGCAAAAGGAGCAGTGGTCCATACAAGACCTATGGAGATTTAGGCAACTCTCTCATTGGATGAGGGACTTAAAAATGTGTGGAGTAGAGGTCAGGGAACTAACTACCTTTGAATTCCTTTGTGCTAGAGATGGGAATATTCCACACCAGGTCTCTATATTTTATAAGTTAATAACTAGCTTGAAATGCAAAGACCAACCAACTTATGCACATCAATGGGAGGTTGAATTGGATACGACTTTTACTGATTCTGAGTGGGCCCATATTTACCAAACTAATTCCTGCTGTTCTATTAGTAATAAATTCCAGGAATACTCCTTTAAATTACTATCCCGGTGGTATAGAACTCCTGTGAGGCTGAAACAGATGGGTCTGTGTCCAGACGATCTATGCTGGAGGTGTAGGATGGAAATAGGAACTTTATCACATATTTGGCTAAATTGCTCGGTGTTAAACTCTTTTTGGGTAAATGTAATATCAGACTGTAAAAGCATAACTGGAATTCAACTAACTAAATCTCCGTCGACCCTACTATTGTTACATAATATTAATTCTTCTGACCCTTCAAGGACAAAATTATTCATACAGCTCCTGATGGCAGCTAAGTCCTTAATTCCAATGCATTGGAGGAGCTTACTGCCACCTACTAGAGAGGAGTGGTATAAAGTTGTGAGTGAAATATATTGAATGGAGGAATTGACGGCAAATATAAATAATACCCATGAGAAATTTGCGGCCACCTGGTTCTTGTGGATGCAATTTATAGCAAATAAAGGAGAAACAAGTGCTCATTGACACAATGTAGCTTGAAAGTGTTGCTATATATTTTAGACTATTTTATATAGACATATTGCCTTGCCTTGCCTTACTTATTTAGTTATTTTCTTGTTGTTTTTTTTTTTTTAAATATTCATTCTTTCTTTATTTTTACTTTTCAGTCCTGTATTTTATTTCTTTTATTGAAATGTATAACTATCGACAACTTTTGCATTTATTGTAAACTCTTGTTTATTGATGCAATATGATACATGTAACAAATGCTTTTATACAAATGTCGACAATTTTATTTCAATAAATAAATTTTTTGAATAAGAAAAAAATCCGAATGATGATCTCACTTGCTTGTGTTGGTTCCCCATTAGCTTCATGCATGAGATCAAAATTAAAACATAGAAATTTTAACGGTGGAAAGATGGAAGTTGATAGCCAAGAAATAACTTGAATATGAGGTGTGATTTTTGGTTTAGCCAAGCTGCTGACAGAAAGGGTTTTCAGTTATCAAAAATAGAATATCTAAAGAACTGGTAACAGAGGGCAGAACATAGGGTGAACAGGCAAGTTAAACAAGGAAAGGAACAGAAGGGACAATAAATGATTGGACAGAAAGGATCACCGAATATTAACATTTGAAAAATGTATCCGATGGCACAGGCAATTATTGTTTGAAAATGTGTACAGAGGGTTTCTAATTATTATATAATAGATGCAAACTAACTAAATCAGAGTCTTGGATCAAATTGTATGTGTTACCAGATACTGATCCTATGTGCAGTTTGTATTCTTCCTATGCATTGCCTCTAAGCAGGCTCCTCAACCAGAGATAGGGGCAGTTGAAACTGACCTACAGTACTGAAGTGATACTTAGGGATGTAGCGAACCGCCGATAATGTGTTCGCGAACGCCGTTCGCGAACACCGGCAAAAAACGCGAACAGTTCGCGAACAGTTCGCGAACTTCGAACATCCGAAAATCGTTCGATTCGAACGATCGAAGGATTTTAATCGTTCGATTTTAGCGACCGAATGGTCGAATGGTCGAACGATTTTGACGCGAACGCCTATTGGCGAACGTCGCGCGACGTTCGCGAACTTGCGGCGGACGCGAACAGCCGATGTTCGCGCGAACAAGTTCGCTGCAGAACAGTCCGCGACATCCCTAGTGATACTTTGCTTTTTTTAATAAAAATTCCTTAAGCCTTAACCCCGTGAACCTGCTTCAAAGACATAATCCATTTAACATCAGATGCCTTAAGGGTGCAAATATTCCACTTTGCATTTCACATCATTTTAAATTTATTGCAGGGGCACAAAACTCTTTCTGGCGAAGCTTTGGAGATTTTCTTTGCAATAAAAACAATTCAGTAGACTGTTCATAAATGGAAGTTAAATATGGTGCTTATATTGAAATTGAGAAAGTATAATTCTTGTACAAAGATGCCTCTCTACTGGAACTGCACTATTGGATAAACAGAAAACAAAACCATTTTCAGGCCAATGTATTGTATATAAATGAATCTGTGACATACACTAGGGAAGGAAAGAATTGTATTGCTCCAATGCTTTCTGCAGGAAATAGAATTCCATATCATGAGATTATTAGAAAGCAAGCACTGCTTCTTGGTAGGCACAGATTTATAATTTACTACGTTTTACAAAGCAAATAACCATAACGCAAATGAGTTAGACAAGTTAAAAGCCAGCATTTGTAAGTGGCACCAGTCCATAAAAGCATGTGAAATATGTCAGCTGGTGTTGGTTTAACGCCTTCTTAGCCGCATATTTCAATTGCGAATCAGTTAAAGCAATAGTCACTTTTCGTCAGGGAGCATTTGAGGCAAAGATTGAATTTGTAGTCAGTAATTTGCTATTCCTATTCCTATCATTACTGTCATTTCTTTTTTTCTGTTTAAATGGAAGTCAGAGCACCAGTTGGCAGCAGGTGAGCAACTATTAGTCCTTACATGTAGGATAATGTATGTGCTGTCAGTCATAACAAGGTCACAAACCACCAAGGAGTTCAGTGACCTTTTTTAAAAGATGCAGAATTGTAAGGTGACTGTATAGCTGGATTCGGTGCTTCTCTAGAATTTTTGGGTTGGAACCATTGAATATTAGCCAGTCTAATTTTTTCTTAAATAATTTCCCAGTCGAATTGTAAGTAGGGATGCACCGAATCCACTATTTTGGATTCGGCCGAACCCCTGAATCCTTCGCTAAAGATTCAGCTGAATATGCATATGCAAACTATGATTCGGTTCAGCCGAGCAGAAGGATTCGGGCAAATCTGAATCCTGCTGAAAAAGGCCGAATCCTAGCCGAATCACGAACCGAATCCTGGATTTGGTGCATCCCTAATTGCAAGTATATTCGAATTAGAACAAAAAAAACCTCACAGGAATTCGAAATTTGATCTTTGATAAATGGGCCTCCCCGAATACACGCCAGCTGCTTTTATATAGATAATGCAATCAGTAAAAACCTTTATTATCCTTATATTTTATAGCAGAGAGAATATAGTTTCACAGCCTTTCTCATGATGCGTCTGTTGGTGAATTCAGAAATGTAAACACTGTAGTTCCATAATATACCATTACTTTCCGCTGTTCCTTTCGGCTTGATTTGCTGCAGTCCTGTCAGTAGGAAATTATCTGTTGTGTAGGTGCCTGTCGGTTCTGTGAGATGGGGAGGTGCTTGTCATCTGAAAGTGACACATATAAAGATATTTGTGTTGTGTTTTCCATTGCATTTTGTGCACATACAGTAGTTGATCTCTGTTAAAACCATGATTTGCACACTCAGCTACTTATTAGCAAACATTGGAGATATTTCTGAGGAAGCTGGGGAGGAAAAACGCTACTGGAGATTGTGGGGGAAGAAGGGAAAGCAAATTATTTGCATTTGTCTTTACATCAGTTATAAGACAGCAGTGATTTCTCAGAACTCATCTGTTGTTGGCATTAACCCCGTCTGACTACACTGCAGCATTTTTCCAAGAATTGCATTCTTACATTCAACAGAAGCAGAAAGTGAACCTTCTAAGCAAGCAAATCAGGACACAATATGAAGCCTACCAGAAAGCAAGCAGGATGATATTGTTAATGTTTAAGAAAATAAAGATTTCTATCCATTATAGCAGTTTTTTTTATTCCTTTAGGCCTTTGTCTCATTATGAAAATCTCATTTTGCTGTTCTGTACACAGTGTGAACTTAAGTAAAGTGTAACTGTGTTTATTTTTGTACGGAAAATGTCAGGGTCGCTTGATTAGAAGTTGCTTTGTCACTTGGAGGACATTGAGAATGTCTACTGAGCTTTCCTTTCTGGTAGTTTTGCATGTGGCCTTTTCTTAGGTCTGCAGGCAAAAGGAAAATTGGTTTAGACAAGAAGTCTTTCACCCGGCGTTCCTATCTGGATGAATTCTTAAATTGTTAAGAAATGTGACTTGACAGTCTACATTATTAATTGGTCGAACAATCAAACCACATTAGAATGGACGTCGGTCATAGCCATAGTCAATTGGTGTTTTGAGTGTCCCACAAGATCATTTTGTATTTGCTCTTGCTTCAACCTTATTTCAGCATCAATGTATTTCTATAATTTTGTTTCTACTTTAAAACAGATGTATAGAACCAAGTCATTTATTGAACTCACCTCACCAGTGTATTTCACTGTAATAAATGCATATCATATGTTTCTTGCTCTTCATCTAAGATGTATCATTTGTTGTCCTTGCAATCTTGAATCCATAACAATATGGAGGATATTTCTATAAAATTATTTTAAGAAAACATATATTTAATCTGTATACATACAGGTATAGGACCTATGATTTAGAATGCTTGGGACCTGGGGTTTTCAGGATAAGGGGCCTTTATATATTTATTCTTAAATCTGCTAGTAATCATTTAAAGTGGACCTGTCACCCAGGCATAAGAAGCTTTATAATAAAAGTTCTTTTCAATTTAAATATGAAATCCAAATTCTTTTTTTATTAAATCATTCATAGCTGTTGTAAACTCATTTAAAAAAAAATCAGCTGTCAATCAAGTATTTCCTGCCCCTCCTCTAAGCCTTAGGCAATTACTTTCACTTTCCATTCAGCACTTCCTAGATGTCACTGCACTCCGCACATTCTCCCTCTATCTTTACCATGTAATTGTGTAACCAGTGTATGGGGATGGATATCAGGTCCCCATTCTGGTGCACAAAGAATATTTTGAGATGATGCAATTAATTGCCTTAATAACAGTGTCTACAAAATGGTTCCTGCCTGCTTGCTATAATTATGATTTCTCAAACTGAAGGAAACAAGATTCAAATAATTTATATAGTGTAAGACAAGTGTATTTTGCTTGACTAACATAATAAAATAGGACTTGGAATAATTGTTTTGGCTGACAAGTCCTCTTTAAACATTAAATAAACTCAATGGGGCTCATTTATAAACACTGGACAGATTTGTACCTGGGCAGGAACCCATAGCAACCAATCAGTGATTAGCTTTTTTCAATCAGCTGCAGGGCAAACACTGAAAGCAATCACCTGATTAGTTGCCATGGGTTACTGCCCAGGAGCAAATTTGCCCAATGTTTATAAATGAGCCCGACTAGGTATCCCTTTTATACAGTACCACTTTTTGGTATTTTTTATTTTTTTTGCATTATTACAGAGATAAATAATAAATCTTTTTTGAAAATTAGAATTGTTTACAATTGACTCCTCATAATTCTAAACCTTTTGGATAGCTGGTTTATGGATAAAGGATCTTATGTGTGTTTGTCAAAATTCTCTCAGAAGGTGTAAACTATATTAACTAAAAGGCAAATTATATTATCTGTCCCACTGGTCTATTGTTTAGAGTAAGTGCACAGATAGCATAAACTCAAGAATGAGGTGCTCTTGACCATATACATGTATGGGATCCGTTATCCAGAATGCTCTGATTTACGGAAAGGCCGTTTTTTTTATCCAAATAATCCAAATTTTAAAATTTCTCTGTAAAAATAAAACAGTACCTTTTACATTATCCTAACTAAAATATAGTTAATCCTTTTTGAAAACAGAACCAGCTTATTGGATTTATTAAATGTTTACATGATTTTCTAGTAGGCTTAAGGTATGAAGATCCAAATTATGGAAGATCCATTATCCGGAAATCCCCAGGTCCCAAGCATTCTGGATAACAGCCTATGATTAAGTGTTTATCACAAAACACTTAAGGCTGTGGACACTATAAACTCCTCACTTTAAATGTATTTGCCTGGTAGAAGATTGCCTTCATTGAGTGCCTGCTCCAAAGGTTTTTTTTGGTTTATCCACTCCACGTGCTGAGGGATCAGGGCAGTGCACCTGGGCCTCTTCCCTTGTGTGGTGAGTCATCAATTGTAGACCCTAAACTGCAGATTTATTCTGGATAACAGGTTCCATCACTGTATGTATATTACCTTCAGCTGCATTTGCAATTGAAAAGCTGTATACAGGTATGAGATCTGTTATCCAGAAAACCTTTATTCAATAGCTCCAAAATATGCCAATGTCATTCTCAATTATCAACAAATCTTTTATTTTGGACTGGTTTGTATTTTGTCTATAAAAGAAGAATGAACATTTTCTTGACGTTAACTAAGGTAGCATCAATTAATGTTTATTTTTTATTTATTTATTTATTTTTTGTTTATAAATGTTTATTTTAAAACAATTCAATTCTGTTATTTCAAAAAGTTAATTCATCAAGTAGAATCAGATTCAATTAGCAGATATGTGCATGGAAATGCAGTAGCAGTTGTTGAATCTGGGATATATTAACATATGCCGTTCCTATTGCTTTGTAACACAAGGAGAGGGGATCCCAGTTCATTGTAACTCACTTTCTGGAGGATAAATACAAGGGTACTGTAACTATAGTGACATCTTGTTAATGAATATTTATGAGATGATTAGCTAATCACAGCAAGCAGTAACCACTGGCAAAATGAAGATATGTACTGTATGTTTCATACTCTTATTTAAAGGACCAGTAACATCAAAACATTTTTTAAAAAGCTGCTTGAATCGCTCAGCGAAGGCTTCCAACTCGCGTGGGGCAGTCTCTGAGTTGCAGACACACAAGACTCCCTTTACGTACAGTCCTGGAACGGATCTTGCAGAGCAAACCGAAGTAGAACAGTACCACCGTGCCACTCGGCCCTCACCATCACCACCATCATGTGCTTTAGCCCGGGGACCTCCTGGAACATGTCACCTCCCTGTCCCTAGCATGGTTGTCGCTCATCACTGCAATGGGGGGGCAGGTGGCTTCGCTGTGGGGGCAGCGGCAGGCTTGGCAGAGACTCAGAGACTGCCCCGCGCGAGTTGGAAACCTTCGCTGAGCGATTCAAGCAGCGGAGGATCAAACTAGGGGTGACCAGTCCAGGGTGCTGAAGGGCAGAGGTCATGTTCATGGCCGCCTGGTGGGACAGGTGGCTCAGTCCGTGCATATGGCTGTGCGGGTGGGCCGAGGTAGAGATCAAGCCTCGCAACCAACTCCTGCCCCTCCACCTCCTTCGCCGCTGCTGACTCCTTCATGTCCGGTACTGGCTATCAATGCTAGGGACGGGGAGGTGATTTGTTCCAGGAGGTCCCCGGGCTCCAGCACCTGATGGTGGTGATGTCCGAGTGGCACGGTGGTGTTGGAGGAGCATGGCACACTGTTCATAGTATGTTATGTGGCATCTGGCTTGAAGGGATGGCTCTTGCCTTGGGACACGGCGATGTCAACCGCAGCGAATGCTTCTGCTCGGGGTCTCATCCAGGCTGGCGAAGAAGTCCTGTTTCTTTGCGACACTCGCAGCTGCCGACTGATATCGCAGCGCAGGAAGAGGTTTCGGCACCGAGAGCTTGAAAAGGAGATGGGGGCAGAGGAAACACTGTCACTAGAATAGCCAGGGAGGAGAAATCAAGCGCCGCAGTATGGATGGTCCCCGTGTCGCCATTTTTGAAGAGGAGCGGAAGCAGAGTTTCTGTAAGTTATTTCATAATAAAAGCTTTGCTATTTTAAGATTTTTTTTCTCTTGGTGTTTTTTTTCGTTGTATTCTAACTAATTCTTATAAAAAAAATTTTTATGTTACTGGTCCTTTAACCTCACTTTTCAAAACATAAGAGCCAAATGAAAATCCAGTATACAGGTACCATATACACTGCCTTGCAAAAGTATTCATCCCCCCCCCTTGGCTTTTTACCTATTTTGTTATATTCCACCTTGTAATTTAAATGTTTCTTAATCTTATTTTATGTGATGGATCTGCACAAAACAGTCTAAGTTGGTGAAGTCAAATGAGAAACATATATATAAAAAAAGAATTAAAAAAAAAAAACACACCTTTTCTGACATGGTACCACAACAATGGTACCACAACAAACCTGCCAAGAGAGGGCCACCAACCAAAACTCACAGACAGGGCAAGGAGGGCATTAGAGAGGCAGCACAGAGACCAAAGGTAACCCTGAAGGAGTTGCAGAGTTCTACAGCAAAAACTGGAGTATCTGTCCATAGGACCACAATAAGCCATACACTCACTCAATAGAGCTTGGCTTTATGGAAGAGTGACGAGAAAAAAAGCCATTACTTAAAGTTCAAAATAAGAAGGCACGTTTTGATTTTGCCAAAAGGCATATGGGCAACTCCCCAAATGTATGGAGACTGGGATGGAGGTTCACCTTCCAGCAGGACAATGACCTGAAGCATACTACTAAAGTGGTTTAAGGGGAAACATTTCAATGTGTTGGAATTGCCTAGTCAAAGTCCAGACCTCAAGCCAATTGAGAATCTGTGGTCAGAGAGATTTCTGTTCACAATCAAAAACCATCCAACACGAAGAAGCTGGAGCAGTTTTGCCTTGAGGAATGGGCAAAAATCCCAGTGGCAAGATGTGGCAAGCTCATAGAGACTTATACAAAGCGACTTGCAGCTGTAATTGACGCAAAAGGTGGCTCTACAAAGTACTGACTTTCGGGGGGCTGAACAGCTATGCTTGCTGAAGATTACTGTTATTTTGTCCTATTTGTTGTTTGCTTCACAATAAAAAAAAATCTATCTTCAAAGTTAGGCATGTTCTTTAAATGAAATGGTGCAAACTCTCAAACAATACATTTTAATTCCAGGTTGTGAGGCAACCAAACATGAAAAATGCCAAGGGGATGAAGACTTATTTGGGCTCATTTATTAATATTACATTTTTTCAATAGTTCTAATATGGATTTCCTCATACCACACCTGATAAGTTATAAAATGAGATATCAAAGCTGTTTGGCCATTATCTGATTATACAAACATTTAGAATTCTGCCAAGTTTTTTTGTTGTGTTGTATAAGGCAAAACAAATGCCCCACAGGCTAGTATGTTCATTTTGCAGCTTGTAATGTCAGAACACAAAGTTTGAAATAAAATGCTATAGGGAAGAGCTTGAAACTCATTATTAGAAGCTCACTTTCAGAATAATGGGACCTACCCATGTGGAAGAAAGATATGTAAGACATGCCCACACATCCTCTCTGCAGACAGAGTACAAATTCCTGGCACAATAGAGGAATACTATATACACGGCCACTACACCTGCTCATCCAGCAATGTGGTTTATGCAATAACATGCACTAAATGCCCAACAAGAGGCATTTACATTGGAGAAACTGGACAAAGCCTCAGAAAAAGAACCAATCACCACAGGTTCACAATAAACAATAAAAAATTGGACACACCAGTAGGTGAACATTTTAATAGCCCCAACCACAGTCTGGGAGACTTTCAAATTTCTGTCATCAAAGGCAATTTCAAAACAGAAAATGAACGCAAAGTGTGGGAATACAAACTTATGCAAACCTTCAGGAGTCTGGAGACAGGACTAAATTTAGGCCATGGATTCATGGCAAATTATCAAGACTAGCAACAAACACATTCATTTTTTCTGTGGAGACAACAAACTACTACGGGAATCTGTTATCTACTTCACACTGTAGGTCTAATTTGTGCCTAGTCTGGACTACTTTGCATAACCCACCTCTCTGTAAATCTGTCCCTACTTGTAATACAAATTATTCTTATGTGTTGTTTCTCCTTTTGTCCCTCACAGTCTTCTTTGTAAACAAAATGCTGTATATATGTCAGTGGCAACAGAGCTTCATTGTAATCAGCTTTGAAGAAGGAACTGCAAAAGCTCTTCCCTATAACTTTCTCAACGGGCTAACACGGTGCAAAAAACTTTACCTGAAATAAAATGCTACAAATTGTAAAACATGCTAGAGCTTTGCCATCAGCAGCTTTTGTAATCTGTTAATGGCTCTTTCAGTGTAGTGGTGTGCTTGCCGCCTCTTATTTAGCAACCCATCTCTTCCCCAAGTAAAGTCTCTGCACTTGGACTTTTTTTTTATAATTGGGTGACTACCTTCTTATTGTTGAGGGCAAGAACATAATTATCTGGGGTTGTTTGCAAACTAAATACACCAAAATAAACCGTGTTTGTATTAATGACCTCATTCACTGGCATGAGACAAATTATTTGATTTCCACATTAAAGGGGAACTATCCTGAAAAATACAAATTTAATGTAAGCTTCCTCATACTGAAATAAGAACCTTTCTAAATACAATCAATTAAAAATTCTGCATTGTTTCTGAAATACTCAAGTTTATGTTCACTATCCCTCTCTTAGCATCTGTTTCTCTTCATTCTGTCTTCATGCAGGAGTTGGATGTCAGATATTCATTAACAGTTAGATCCAATATATATTCTAGGGGACACCTTTTGCCTAGAAGATGTATTAAAGCTCACTCTGTTAAAATCACCAGAAATCATGTCTCTCTACATTCAGGATTTGTGCAAAAGTCAGTTATTTTGTTAGATTTTGTTTGTACTGGAATCAATTATTTGAATGTGCTCTAATACATCTGCTAGGAAAATAAGCCCCCCATATAAGATATTTTGGATCTAACTGTCATTGAATATCTGACACCCAACTGCTGCATGAAGACAGAAATACTAAAAGAAGAAACTTTCTATATACAATCAATTAAAAATTCTGCATTGTTTCTGAAATAATCAAGTTTATGTTCACTATCCCTCTCTCAGCATCTGTTTCTCTTCATTCTGTCTTCATGCAGGAGTTGGATGTCAGATATTCATTGACAGTTAGATCCAATATATATTCTAGGGGGCACCTTTCGCCTAGAAGATGTATTAGAGCTCACTCTGTTGAAATCACCAGAAATCCTGTCTCTTTACATGCAGAATTTGTGCAAAAGTCAGTTATTTTGTTAGATTTTGATTTATTTGAATGAGCATCTGCTAGGAAACGAAGCCCCCCCCCCCTTTTAAGATATGTTGGATCTAACTGTCTGTCTCCTATCATTGACTGTTTTCTTCTATAATCACACAGATCTATTTTGAAAATACAAATGATTTGTTCCTTGTGGCCTGGTTTTGCAAGTGTTCATGTGTAGTTAGAATAATAGAACTACAATATTTGCATATCTTTTCTAAAGGGTTACAGTTGTACTTTGTTACCACAATGAAAGTCAGTTACCCAGTTCATTTGGCTACATTTGCAGAGTAATGTATAGCATTGTCTGAAACTTTGCCAGACTATCTTTGCCAACAAAATGTCACTATCCCAATAGAAATATGACTGTAACACTATAAACTGAGATGCTAATGCACACGTTGGTTAAGGCAGTGCAAAATGAGAAAGTGACATTTACTTCATAGGTTGCAATGCTTATTGATCGCACAGGGGAATTATAGTAAATCATTCAAATTTATGTACTGCATTTACCAAGAAAGAAAAAGTTCATGTAATCTTTTAATTTCCATAAAGATCAATATTCTCTTCTAGTGTTAGTCATGCAGAACTAAAACTTTCAGCACAAGTTCATTAGTTTACCTGGAGGGGGAATCCAGCTCTGCTAGGAACAACAGCAGCAGAGGATTGAGTTGATGCAGTGAAATTGTGCCTTTTGTTGTCTGAATAGAGGTATTTTTCTCAGTTTGTTCCTCAGTTAAAGAAAAAAAAAATGGAACATATCTGACCAGTTTCTGATTCTGAGTCTCCTTTTGCTACTTTGTGAATGTTATGAACCTTGCGCTTTGAAGTATCAAAACAACATAATTTCCTTTTAGTCTCTATAATCACTCCTTTCCTTTTGATGTGAATAGAGAGTCGAGGAGAAGCTAAGATAGCTTGCTGGATTTAGATTGCAGTTGTCAGCCTTATGAACCACCTATTATTCTTTAAAAGTGACATCAGAGTAGTTATTCCCTGCTGTGCTGTGTGAAAAGCAATACTGATTTCCCTTTCATTGAAGATCCAGTAACTTCAGTTTATTTGTAGCAGTTGTGTACTATACATTATTTGCTTGAAATATATTTTCAGTTTATTTAGGTCTTGAAAGAGAAAGGAGGAGGGAAATTGCTTTTCAGTGTCATGTTTTGTGCCCACTAGTCAATACATTCACAGTATTAAACCACTAGTTTTGAATGAAGGTTAGGAGGGGAAATACAGTCTGAGGACAAGTCTTTAGTAGAGAAATCTGTTGAAAGACATCTAATTTCTTTCAAGTGAAAGTGTTTAGGTAGTGTGTGCATGTTTTTCCCTTACCTCACTACAGACATCTTCAAGACTACAAGACTCTATGCCCTTTCATAGATTACAACAGTAAACTGTAAACTCAAGTTCCACCAGCTCTCTCCACTACAATGTTTCTGCCATACTCATCTACCTTAATACAAATACTCCTTTTGCCCTTTTGTGACTTCCTATTGTTTCCAGAATTAAACATAATCTGCTACTACTTGCATTCAGATCACTTCACAATCTGGCTTCCCTGTACAGTTCAACTTTTCTGTTATCAATAAAATGTTTTAATGCACATAGCCTGTCTGCAGCCTATAGTGTGTCTAGCATATTGTTAGGGGCCTGACGGCACTCAGCGCAGGGGACCTGGGAGGAAGCTACAGGGGCAAAATCCAAATACGAAGTACAGACAAGGGTTCAAGAGAAAGGCACAATCCAAAGTCCAGGCAAGGGTCAAAAGGCAGGCAGCATATAAACAGTGTCAAAAGTCCAGGCAGGGTCAAGTTCAGAGAATAAACAGTAATTAGAACACCCAGATACTCACAGAAAATAAGACCTATCATCGAACCGGCGTCTCTGGTGTTCCTTTTCCTTGAATTTGGTGCCAGTGACATCATCATGCCGGCGTCCTGACGCCGGCATCTCTGCGCCCACGTGTGGATCCTGGGCGCCGCCATCTTGGATGCGACGCCTGCCGGCGCTGCTGCTGCTGCCGGTAACCCGGACACATATCCCATTACTACCTATACTTCATAGATGGTAAACTCTCTCATTTATGCTTGTTCCATTGTTTGAATTTAATTGCTTCTTGTCAGGGG
Source organism: Xenopus laevis (assembly GCF_017654675.1). Classification (NCBI taxonomy): domain Eukaryota; kingdom Metazoa; phylum Chordata; class Amphibia; order Anura; family Pipidae; genus Xenopus; species Xenopus laevis. The sequence goes on along the minus strand of NC_054372.1, from coordinate 158,634,569 downwards.
GCCTATCAGCTCCCAGCGGGAATAGTCAGGACCAAGGAGGCAGCTTTAGGGATTAAATCCAAAATCTAAGTACAAAAGGGTTCAGGCAGATAAACAGCAAAGTAGATAATCAGGCAGGGCCAAAGTCCAGAAATCAATTCTACAGGAATTATAGCACACCCAGGAATGTTCTAAACAAACATTTTAATCGGGCATTGAACCCATGACCCGGAAGGGTTTTAACTTTGAATTTCGCGCCATGCGTGTGATGTCATCTTGCCGGCGTCAAGACACTGGTGTCCCTACATGTCTTCAATGGGACGCGCTGACGGTACTGATATTTCTGTAACCAATGCAATATTGTTACTAGTTGTTCCCTTTGTTTTTTTGCATGGTTCCAAAATGGTGGAGTAGTATAGTATATTCTCTAGTATAGGACAGCTTACTTCTCACCATAAGAAAAAGATCTGCCTCCCATGCCTTCTTTCCACTATGTGCAATTGTATGTATCTTCATTAGGAACAGTGGAGCCCATTATCCAGATAAGCACAGGATTTGGCCCCACGACACTTGATACAACAGGAAAGAATGGGGCAAATTTACTAAAGGGCGATCACTAGTGAAAATTCGCCTGAAATCTAATATGCAGGGACATCGCCAATTTACTAAAAGGCATAAAGGACAATTCGTTCGCAAAAAGAGAATATTGCTAACTAAGTTTCATGCCCTTTCACCAGGCAAATTTTTGCTCAGATGTACAATTGTTACTCTGAGAATTCACTAAAATGCGAATTTTACATTACGGTACCCCTTTGCCAGAGTCTGTTTTGCTAGGTTATATCTGGTAAACTGATAAGATAAAGCTACATCCTCCTCAATCTTATGTCAGTGACATCATATCCTTCAGGGTCTGATGGCATACACCCCCGGGTTCTATGAGAGCTTAGTTCAGTTTTAGATCAGCCCCTATTTCTGATTTTCTCAGATTCACTGTCATCTGGTATGGTGCCTGTGGATTGGAGAAAAGCTGATGTTATTCCAATATTTAAAAAGGGATTACGATCTCAGCCTGGCAATTATAGGCCAGTAAGCTTGACATCTGTGGTGGGCAAATTATTTGAAGGGATATTTGTAAAGGGATCACAATCAAAAGTTTTTCCTAGTGAATGGCATTATGAGCAACAATCAGCATGACTTTATGAAGGATAGGTCATGTCAGACAAATTTGATCGCTTTTTATGTTGAAGTAAGTAAGATGCTGGACAGTGGGGGGGGGGGGGGCAGTAGATGTGATCTATTTGGATTTTGCCAAAGTGTTTACTGTGCCCCACAAACAACTGCTTTCTAAACTAAGGTCTGTTGGGCTTAATGTCCTTTAAAGTCATTTGCACATGGATAGGAAACTGGCTACAGAATCGGGTACAGAGGGTGGTTGTTAATGGGACATTCTCTACTTGGAGTAAGGTTCTTAGTGGGGTCCCTCAGGGCTCGGTATTGGGTCCACTTTTATTTAACTTGTTCATTAATGACTTAGGGGAGGGTATTGTAAGTAATGTATCAGTTTTTGCAGATGACACAAAACTATCCAGCCCAATTAATTCCATCCAGGATGTGGCATCCTTGTAAAACGATCTTGACAAACTGGCAATCTGGGCAGCTAAGTGGCAAATGAGATTCAATGATAAATGTAAAGTCATGCACCTGGGACATAAGAATATCCACTTATACCCTTAATGGGACTGCACTAGGCAAATCCTTATGGAAAAGGACCTTGGAGTCCTTGTAGATGATAAACTTGGCTATAGCAAGCAATGCCAGTCGGCAGCATCAAGGGCAAATAAGGTCTTGACTCTTGAGCTGTATTAAAAGGGGCATAGAGTCACGGGAGGAGGGGGTCATTCTTCCACTGTATAGAGCACTTGTAAGGCCCCATCTAGAATATGCCGTACAGTTTTGGTCTCCATCACTCAAACAGGACATTATTGTATTAGAGAGGGTACAGAGAAGGGCAACTAAGCTGGACACTTGAGAAAGGGCAATAACAGCCCGAAACATGTCATGTACAGCAGCCTGAATAAATATTAATCACAACCTGAATAAATATTAATCACAAGCAGTTATCTGCGTTCGAGTGCTCTCCTCTCTCTCACTGAAAGTCTAGCAATTTTTGATGTTCGGTACATCTGTGTAAGAGGATTGAAGCATTCATCTACGAAGAGTTAATTTGCTGAGCGCAGATTTCCTCTCCTTCTTTAAGCTGGTAAAAGGTATTGAAAATCTTAGCTAAGAGGAAAGACTGGCCAAATTGGGGATGTTCACGCTGGAGAAGAGGCGCTTAAGGGATGATATGATAACTATGTATAAATATATAAGGGGATCATATAATAATCTCTCTAATGATTTATTTACCAGTAGGTCTTTTCAGCTGACACAAGGTCACCCATTCCGATTAGAAGAAAAGAGGGTTTTTTTTACAGTGAGAGCTGTGAAGATGTGGAATTCTCTCCCTGAATCAGTTGTACAGGCTGATACATTAGATAGCTTTAAGAAGGGGTTGGATGGCTTTTTAGCAAGTGAGGGAATACAGGGTTATGGGAGATAGCTCATAGTCCAAGTTGATCCAGGGACTAGTCCGATTGCCATTTTGGAGTCAGGAATGAATATTTTCCCCCTCTGAGGCAAATTGGAGAGGCTTCAGATGGGTTTTTTTTGCCTTCCTCTGGATCAACTGGCAGTTAGGCAGATTAAAAAAAAAACTAAAAGGTTGAACTTGATGGACGTGTGTCTTTTTTTAATCTTACTTACTATTTTACTATGTATATATTTTTATTTTTATTAACCATTTGAAGGTCATGCCAAATTTGTTTTAGGGTGGGCTCATGTATAGGGCATTAGAGGATCTCTTTTGTCCTTTTTTTCCTTCCTGGGACATTTTTAGTGTGACCACTTCAAGTCACTAATAAAGACATGTATATGACCAATAGGTTCCCGCCCTATTCAAACTGACCTGAAAGTTTGTGTTAACAAAGTTTCACTAGGTAAAAATTAACGTAGCTAAAGTTCCCTATGAAATGCTTGCACTGATGCAGTTTTGCTGCCGAAACTTCACCGTTTGCCTGCAGAGATGTAACTTTGCATTTTGATGAATTAGTGTATGCTCTGCAAATTAACGTCTGTTGAAGTGGTGCGAAGTGTGGCGGAGTCTTCCGAGGCGAAAATTCACCCTTTAGTGAATTTCCCCCAGTATGTTCCTCTGTGGAACTTAACACTGTGCTACAGTATAAAGTCCTGGGCAGCCATGTGCTCAGATTCCATCTTGTGCTGGCTCTGGCCTTAGCAGGCAGGCAGAGCTCAAGTGGAACATAGACAGGTTAGGTCTAGTAGGGATAGGCTACTCACTCTAGGAGTGACCTATAGACAGGCTATTTAGCTGAGCAGCTTGAGGTTCCTCTGAGGATTGTGAGTGGGATTATGATCCCGGGTACTAATTACCCAGAAGTAGAGACTAAGTGTACAGACCTAGGGATGTGAGTGCTGTGAGTATACGCCTGTCCACTGTTCTGTATGATCCTGTTTGCTCTTATGTATAATCCATTGTGGATGTTCTCGTACAATAAATATGTTCATTGGTTAAGTTATAAGAACCACTGGTGCCCAATTATTGCACCCTGAATCAAGTTACACCAGTTACACTACACCCTGCCTCCACACCGTTTGTGAGGACTTACTCCCTAAGAATTAAGATCTCATCCAGAGCACAATATTGGGAGTGGAGCTTATAGATAGAGAACTGTGCACTCAATTTACTATAGCGCTATACCATGAAGCTCTAAATTACTTGTTTTGTTGCCTAAAGAACCAAAATACAATAATTTTTTTACATTTTACTTGCCAAGATGGAAATATAAGAGATTACTCCTCTCCTACTTTCTCTAGATCTATTACTAACTCAGTCTTGCAATTTTATGCTTCTTATCCTTCCATCTGTCTTCTAAACCTTCTGAGCAACAGCTCCCTTATCCCCTAGCACTTTTGTTGTGTTTTAATCCCCTTACACAAAGCCAAAAAGGTCCATGGTCCTGTGATCCAGAAGGTATAGCAATGGCTAGTTGAACATGGTTGTAAATGTAGCTATTCATAACTGGAATAAAGTTTTAAACTGCATAGAGAAACTATACCAATGTATTTTTATATGTAATAATGATGATACTGTTTGATACTTTACTCCAGTGTGCACATGTGTGACCTATACTCAAAAACATAAACCGTATTTTTTCATTTTTATGTAATATATATTTTATGTAACCTTGTGTGCCAGATTCCTTTTGACACCTCAGTGATGATGTTTCTATGCTTTCTGTTTATGCTTTTAAACAAGACATATTTATTGTGTTAAACAATGTATGAACTTCATTTTTAATTCATATCCATTTGGAAGTCTGTTCCACTTTTCTGGCCATACCTGTATAATGGTAAATGATTATTTTAAAAACTATTTGCACCATTCTGCCCTTGATATCCATACTGTTATCCTTCTGTTGGTGTTGAAAATTGATAAGGGGCAGAGGATTGCACATCGCTGCTGTTAAAGGAGAAGGAAAGGTTAAAACTAAGTAAGCTTTATCAGAAAGGTATATATAAATACACCAGTAAACCCTCAAAGTAATGCTGTCCTGAGTTCTCTGTGAAAATAAATTCCGCATTTTTTTCCTTCTATTGTGTACGCATGGGCTTCTGTATCATGCTACCCTGTTTCAGCTTAAACCTCCAGGGCTTGGGCTTGAGCATGCTCAGTTTGCTCCTCTCTCCATCTGCCCTTCCTTCCCGCTGTAATCTGAGCCCAGAGCTATGAGTGAGCAGGGAGAGACTCAGACAGGAAGTGATATCACATCAAGCTAATATGGCAGCTGCTATCCTAAACAAACAAAGAGAACTTCTATAGTTGTTTACTCAGGTATGGTAAAGCATTCTACAGAACAAATGTAGCATTCTAGCTTATACTAGAGTGGCTTATCTGTTGGCAATACACTGGTTCTCTTTCCTTCTCCTTTAACAGTAACTACAATCCTCCATACTTGTATCTAGTTTTCGTGGACTAGTTTAGATCCACATATTTACTATTCATTAGTTTAAAACATTTTTTGTTTGGGTTTTTAAGACTTGTTTTGCAATATACAGATGAAGGTATTTATATAAGCATTTGGCTCAGAATGCTCTCCATGCTTGTTACTCCATTTGAAAAGATAATGACCACACTTATTTCCATTGAATGCTCAGACTTGTTATGCCGTGGTGCACTGTGTTATTTTATAACAAAGTCTGTACCATCTGTATGCCAGGCACTGGGCCAAGATACATTCAGAAATGGCAGATGATCTGTAAAACATATGGACCTTGGTTATCGTTTAAAGAATTCCTTATATATCTGCTACTTCTAATGAAAATGTGAACCAAGTAAACAGGTGGTCATTAAAACATGTTATTGGAAATACAAAACAATCATTTCTGCATTAAAGGAAAACGAAACCCCCTTAGGTACAAAAGCCCCCTTCCTCTTCCCCCCCCCCGTCTGCCCCCTCATCTCTCCCTCCCAGCATAGTCTATAAAAATAGTGCCCATGTTCGAAAACCTGGGCTACTGTAAAAATGCAGAGTAGCGCAGCAGGACGCCATTTTCTGTCCATTACGATACTCTTAGAGGCACATTTATCAAAGGTCGGATATACTCACAATTCGATTGGGGGTTATTAAAAATAAAAATCAAGTATCTAAAACTTGCATGAATTTTACCAAGTTGAATTGGAGTTCTTAAAGGGCCAGAGGATGATAAATCTCAAAATTCTAATTAAAACTCAAAAATTAAAACAATTCGAATTTGAGAGTTTTGACCATAAAAAAAAATCAAATTTTCAGTTTGACCCTTTATAAATCTGCCCCTTATTGTCTCAGTGCCAACACGCACCCTGCAGGTACATGTGCAACTGGAGGTAGTCAGGAATCCACTTCAACTGTGCATGCGCCTGCAGGGTCCATGTCACTGAAGAGACCTGAAGAGTATCTGAATGGACGAAAGATGGTGCCTGGGAACTCCGCTGAGCTACTCTGTGTTTTTAGCTCAGGGGTTTTTTTTAGAAAATAGATTGTGTTGGAAGGGAGAGATGAGGGGAGTCAATGGAGGGAAATGGAAGGGGGCTTTTGTACATAGGGGGGTTTATTTCTCCTTTAAGCAGCTCTCACTGGGCACTAGCAGATCCATTTATTTTTTAAGCATTTTATGTTATAATTGCAGATTAGATGTTAGACTGTGGAATCCTGTGTATGGAAACTCCTTGTGTTGTTGTGAATCTTACTCCATTGGTTACACTGCATGAGAATACAGTGCAAAATATATTATTCTTGCTTCTTTATTTGTAAATAGTCGGTATTCATATAAACTAAGTGATTAAATCCTAAAACAAGTTTATAACCTGTCTGAAAGCTTTAAGCTGTATTCTTTAATGGTTGTTCTATACAGGTTTCGAAAAACCTATATTGCATGGACTGTGCAGTTTTGGCTTCTCTGCCCGGCATGTTTTGAAGCACTTTGCAATTAATGACATGGTGGTGTTCATACAAATGGCCTGTGGGTGTCACTGTGCACATGAGTTGTGCTGTGCATGCACTGTACTTTCTATACAGCTTGGGGTGTTAGAGAAAAGCTACTGTTGATGTGTAATGGCTGCATGAACCTGCTAATAAAGCACTGTTATACTTTACTCATCCTCGGCAAAGGCAAAGTTTAAGGCAATTAAGGTACAAGTCTAGTGATGGGCGAATTTGCGCCGTTTCGCTTCGCCGAAAAATTCGCGAAACGTCTCGTTTTTGATGCCGGCGTACGTTTTTTTCGGAAAAAAAAAATTTGGACGCCGGCGAATTTCGTGTTTCGTGAATTTATTCGCTGGCGGCGAATCTCGCAAATTCGCCGCGAATTTGCGCCTGGCGAATAAATTCGCCCATCACTATACAAGTCACTTTTTCTCTTGTCATAGTCTGGAGCTGAACAATCCAAAATGTGTCCGGTATATCTACTCACCCATGCAGATCACAGAGTTGATTATTATTTTCTTTTGGGTAGACCTGTATCCATTTAAAGAGCAAATACAACAAAATATGTTACAGCTATTAGAACAGTAGGTTATAGACAGTTATGTTATCGGGCTTCTCTCAATGGGGAAAAAAAACCTGAGAAATAAACCTTCTGTCTCACTGGTCTCTCTAAAACACATTAGTTTTTTGTAATATCTTAGTATAGACCTGTGCAATGAACAAAAGATTTTCTTTCCATGGTCCGATTTGCAAAACCAGTCCTTCGTGAGACAAACATATCAAACTGAAATGCCTGGTCTATAATATGGACTGTTATAAGAACAAAAGGAAAGTTCCTAAATAAGATGTTGAAAAGAATGACTTAAAATTTTAAATATTTTACCCTTTATTTATATAGTACCAGCATATTAAGCAGCAATTTACAGAGTTTGTTCATTGTTAACATGATGAATGGAACTAATTAACTTTCTTGTATGTGTTTGGAGTGTGGGAGAAAACCAGAGCACCCAGAGGAAACCCATGCAGACACGAGAAGAACATACAAACTCTTTGCAGATACTCTTATTAGAATCAAACCTACGTCCCCATAAGTGCAGCAATCAAGGCATCAGTTAGCTGTTGCACCACTCCCACTACTGTCTCTTAACAAAACATTTTATATATCGGATATTTGCTATGGTGTTTCTGCAAGTAAATGTAACCCCCAATTTTTGTGAAAAGGTGTTTAATTTGTGGTTTTCAAACTGTTATAAATGACAGCTTCATGAAATGTTCAACCATTGATAGTTTACCACTTTATCAAGTTAATTTTAATATTTCATTTATTAGGCATGCAACTTTTCAATATTTGATATACATGTAGATATTCTGTTTGATAATACGTATTATAGAAAACGTCCAATATGTTTAAAATGAGACCCAGATGCATAAGAAATTACAGTTAAATGCTTTTTATACTGATCTAGTAACTCATAGCAACTATTCAACATGTTGCATAAAATGGTAATTGAACCCAAAAACCATCTTGGGTGACCTGTTTGATTGCGCCACTGGATTTTTGTACATGTTTAGGAATGAATTCATCACGGGCGCAAACAATCACCGTTTTTTGTTTTTTAGTAGACTGAACTCATAAGGATAGGCAAGTGGAGTAGTATGTTTCATTGAGCCTTAAAGGAGAACTAAACCCTAGAAATGAATATGGTTAAAAATGTAATATTTTATATACTGCACTTATAGCACCAGCCTAAAATTTCAGCTTCTCAATAGCAGCAATGATCCAGGACTTCAAGCTTGTCACAGAGGGCCACCATCTTGGAAAGTGTCTGCAAATCTCACATGCTCAGTGGTCTCTGAGCAGCTGTTGAGAAGCCAAGCTTAGGGGGTTGTCTCAAAATTATCAAAAAGTAAATGAGGTTTGTCTGTCATATGAACTGATGCTACAGGGCAGATTATTAATTGATCATGATAGTTCCACTGGTTTCTGTGCTGCCATGTAGTAATTGTATGTATTAATTACTAATCAGCCTTATATTGTGACATTTATATCCTATGTGTACTGTATATTTTGATTCGGTCCCTAAGCTCAGTAAGTGACAGCAGCACAGAGCATGTGCAGTGAATCAGCAGGAAAAAAGATGCGGATGCACATATCTTCCCTGCTAAAGGGCTGTGGTTGCCTTGGGCTGGTACAGAAGCCCAAAACATAATGAACAACATTTCTACCCTACGTCTATCATTAGGCTATAGTTTAAATCAAGCATTTCTTTGACTCACTGGCAAAAATATTTAAGAAGCATGGGGACGTCTTGCTTTAAGACACATATGAAAGAAAACTACTGTCAATTTTAAAAACCAAAAGCTGAGTTGCTTAATTGTCTTGTGTAATTATCATCATCATCATCATCATCATTTATTTATTTAGCGCTGTCAAGATACGCAGTGCTTTACTGCAGTTATAGCAAACAGGGAATAAATGGTGGATAACAAACAAGGATTAGTACAATAGGGTTAGAAGTACCTAGAGATTAGAGTTTACAAACTAAAGGTTAGGGTTAAATAGTTCAGAGGAAAGAAGGATCCGAGAACAGTGTTGCAAATAGCAATATTGCAGTATAGGTTATGCCACAAAACCTTTTGCTAAACCAATACTCATTTGACATACTACTAGACACTGAGACAGCAGAAGGATTTTGTTTCACTACACCTAAGGGCATGACTACACAGCCGATTCCGCCGCGATCTGATGCGCAAAATCCCAGGCGCCACGTCGGATGCGACAGAAATAAGGTAAGTAATTCAATTGTCAGACCGTATCACAGTGTTGATGTGACGTGATTGTCAGGTGCAGACGCTGCACGCTGTAGTCACATCAACAATGCGACACGGTCCGACATTGGCATTACTTACCTTATTTCCGTTCGATCCGACGTGACGCCTGTGATTTTGAGCAGTGCGTTGGATCGCAGCGGAATCGGCCGTGTAGTCCTGCCCTAAAACTCTAAAAGCTACTGGAAAACATGCAGTAAACTAATATAAATATAGATGATCTATCCCTTATGGCACGCAGCAAATATATTTTATATAGCAACTTGGCTGAAATCCATGGGGTACCCTGTGCAAACAGATGCATTTTAAGATAACAATTATTTTTTTATTCCCAAAAAGTCCTCATTGATATCAGGGTCAGACTGGGGGGACCGGGGCCACCGGGACCGTTGCCGAGGGCCCCCCTCCGGCCACCCGTCCCCCCACTGTGACGCGCCGGGGACGAGCAAGGAAGCTGCTCGGTGCGCATGCACAACAGCGCCGCTTGGCGCGCATGCGCAGGCGGCGCTGCTCAGCGCCGATAATTTTTTTTTTAAATATAAATATTTAGAGAGGGGTTCTGGCCCGGCGGGGGGCACAGGAGGGTCGGGGCCCACCGGGTATTTTCCCGGTGTCCCGCCAGGCCAGTCCGACACTGATTGATATTAAAACATTTTAAAATACAGTATATGTTGCTATATCCCTGAATTAATACAGACATCTAAATTTACTGAGCAAATCATTAACGATGTCTGATAGGCAGCTGACCTTTATTCCACGGAATGATGTCCGTGTTTTTTTTTAAACGGATAAGCATTATTGATCTCTGTGAGGATGGGATAAGACAAGTCATGAAATGTCAGGAAAGATGAATTCAAGTAAAATAAAGTGACTTGAAATGATCCTTTTCTAACGTGTGGATCCTTGAGGACTGCCAAGTAAAAAGTTCTTGTACTTGAAGCCTCATTGCTTGTATTTTCAGGTCAAAGAAACTGTAGAAATTTCCATTGCAAGAGCGTACGTTGATCTCACTTCAACTTTAAATAATCCAGAATCCAAAGGGGCAGTTCAGGTGAGATGCAAAAGATCTTGTAGCCTTGTTAAGTAATTCAATTTCTATGCATATTTATTGAGGAACTGGATATGAAAGGAAAAACAAATCTATTCTCAAAAGCGTTTGCATGAATTATACTTCTTTTGTACAATGTCAACCACTTTTGAAAACCGGTAATAAACACATTTGTTAGGACTTTAATTTTATTTGCTTTACTGTAAAAATGCATCATGTAAAATGTAATGCCAGAAATGACATGTGATGATCATGGAGATGCATCTCAAATTTGCTATTCATATATTTTACATTTGGTTTATTTTTCCCACAATTCATATCCCATACCTAGTAATATCACATGGAAAAGCTGTTTGCATGCATTAAACATGCTGAGCAACTCAGAGCTCACTGTTCAATGGACAACTATTGTTGGTGTAATTTAGCTGTCCAAGATATTACCATATGAAACTTGCTGCAGACTTCTTATGCTCCACAACCTTCTAAATCAGGGCTGTCCAACTGGCGGCTCATGACCCCCCCCCCTTGTGTGGCCCCCACCTACCTGTTGTGTTTGCTTACCATGTGTAAACCTTAAATGGTATCAGTACAGAGATTAACTGGCCCCTGCATTGTTTAAACCTCAAATTCAGACTAATCCCCTGTATTGTTCACACCTGTGATCCCCTTGCACTGTTCACACTTGTGAAATCCCTAAAGACCTGTACTGATCACACCTGAGAACCAGACTGAAACTGCCCACATTGTTCACCTGTTCACACTTTATACAAAATGCTAATGGGGCACCAGCACTGTGTCACTGTATGTAGTACATTTTAGAGTGGTCCTGATGTGTTTCCCTGTCTCCTGCTCTGTTCTGCCTTCCCTATGCTCCCTGTGTGTGCACCGCTCTGCCTGTGTGTGCCCTGCTCTGCCTGTGTGTGCCCTGCTCTGCCTGTGTGTGCCCTGCTCTGCCTGTGTGTGCCCTGCTCTGCCTGTGTGTGCCCTGCTCTACCTGTGTGTGCCCTGCTGTGCCTGTGTGTGTGTGAGACATACTCTGCCTGTGTGTGCCCTGCTCTGCCTGTGTGTGCCCTGCTCTACCTGTGTGTGCCCTGCTGTGCCTGTGTGTGTGTAAGACATACTCTGCCTGTGTGTGACATACTCTGCCTGTGTGTGCCCTGCTTTGCCTGTGTGTGACATACTCTGCCTGTGTGTTCCCTGCTCTGCCTGTTGGTACCCTGCTGTGGAACATAAGCCTGGTATTTGTTCTGGGGGTTTGTAGCATTTGAAAATTATTATTAGGGGTCCCTAAGGTGTTTAATCATGTGCTGGGGTGCTGTGTTATCCAAGAGGAAGAGGAGGTATATGGATTTAAGGGTATGTCTTAATATGACAACTTTATTCACATGAGTGATAAGTGATATCCCTGCAGTGAGCACCAACCATTTGGTTTTTTGGTGTTCTACCACAATTAATGTGGACATGGTCTTGTGGTAACATGGGTGTGGTTTAAAGTGAGTGTGGTTTAAAAACAGAGAGTGGTCAACACTGGCTTCCATTATCGGCCCTCCACCATGTAGGCCAGAGAAATTTTGGCCTTCGATAACACAGAAGTTGGACAGCACTGTTCTAAATCCATCAGGATTATAGAGAACCTGCTAGACATGATCTAAGGAATAAATTGGGGGAATGCAATAAAATGGAATTACTGAAAGAAATATATACGCTAGTGGTCCCCAACCAGTGGCTCACTAGCAACAAGTTGCTCACCAACCTATTGGATATTGCTTCCAGAGGCCTTAATTCAGGTGATTGTTAATTATGAGAATACCTGGACTATAAATCGCTGGAAAGCACTGCAGTCATTTACAAGGCTGTTTTCAAAAAAGTTGGGTAATTAGAGAATGGGATGATATACAAATAATTTCAGCCCTATATTTAATTGAAAAAAGTACAATATCTAATGGTGAAACTGAGAAATGTTAGGGGCCGATTCACTAACTTCGACTACATTTTTTTGGGCTACTTCGACCATCGAATGGGCTACTTCGACCTTCGACGACGACAACTTTGAATCGAAGGATTCGAAGTAAAAATCGTTCGACTATTCGACCATTCCATAGTCGAAGTACTGTCTCTTTAAAAAAAACTTCGACCCCCTAGTTCGCCATCTAAAAGCTACCGAAGTCAATGTTAGCCTATGGGGAAGGTCCCCATAGGCTTGGCTAACTTTTTTTGATCCAAGGATATTCCTTTGATTGTTGGATTTAAATCCTTCGAATCGTTCGATTCGAAGGATTTAATCGTTCGATCGAAGGAATTATCCTTCGATCGTTCGATCGAACTATCTGCGCTAAGTCCTTCGACTTCGATATTCGAAGTCGAAGGATTTTAATTCCTAGTCGAATATCGAGGGTTAATTAACCCTCGATATTCGCCCCTTAATGTTTTCCAAAAAAAAATATGCTTTTTTTTAATTTGATGCCAACAAAACATTTCAAAAAGTTGAGACAAGGTCATGTTTCCCACTGTGTTGCATCACCCATTCTTTTAACAAGACCTGAACTCTTAGAACGTGAACTCTTGTACTGCAGATCCTTGCTGTTGAAATCCATTCTAACTAGCCATGGATCCCATACCTGTATTATGTATTGTTGTTGATGAATTTTATTGTGAGAAACATTATTCTTAAATTGTTGCAATATTTTCCCTTGCAGTGTTTCATAGAGTGGTGTACCCCTCCCCATCTTTAGTTCTGAGAGACCTCCTTTCTCTGGGATCCGCTACTTTAAGCACTACACAACTTTTTCAGTCTTTTGTAGCCTCTGCCTTTTTTTTTTTTTTTTTATGGGTTATTGACTTCAAATTCAAAATGAGCATATATTTTTCAGAAACTATAACATTTCTCAGTTTTAACATGTTGTCTTTGTGTAATTAAATATACTGTGGGTGATGATGAGTGAATCTGCTAAAAAATTCGCGAAACAGCAAAAATTTTATGAAACACATTGAAGTCAATAGGTTTCAACATTTTACAAACACAAGACAATTTTTTAGGCATGCAACAATTTTTTCTCACTCCAAATGCGTTAAAGCCAATGGGCGTTTTCTTGTGGCGACTTTTTGTCCAAATGCATTAAAGTCAATGGGCGGTTTTAAAAAACAATGTTTTTGTTGTGGCAAAATCCTGCAATGAAAAATTTTGCTGCAACAAAAACATTTGCAGAAGGCAAAGTATGGAATTTCGCCGACATGAATCCATGTCTATTGAAACTGTAGGGGTTACATGATTTGCAAAACATCCCCTTCTGTTTTTTTTCTTTTTAACACAGTCCCAACCCTTTTCAATTGTATTAACAAGAACTTTTCCTTATATCTAAGTGCCTCCTGTAATGAATGATCCTGTAGTTATTTGGTGCCAATAAGTATAAGTCTGATTTTATGTCAGTACAAAGGGCAATAGAGAAAAAAGATTTATAAGTTGGAAAACTCTCACTGCAGTACATACAGTATATAACAGTGCTGTCATTAATTTTACATACACATTGCTCTGTTTTTTGTATTTATTCATAATGTTCATTTGGCAGTGTTTTTTGTTCAAATACAGATATTTTAATTTCTCAGGAGCAGACATTGTACATTATAAAATGCTAATGTTAACTAGACTGTATTTATCTTGTATTCAGGTTCCCTTATGGAACAAAAAAACATTCTTAACTTATCCATTATCCTTTGGGCCTAACTGTCAGGCCTCTTCCATTATTAAATGTGTTGCTGAGCTATGTTTCCTTGTCTTTTAATCTATGACTTGTCATCTTCCTCATGCTTATTTGTGGATGTTCCAGACGTAGTTACTGACAGCACTAGAAACAATCAGGGCCCTACAGCTCACTGCTGTCATGGCAGATGATTTGAGCTCTAGCGTGTTCAGCTAATGTCCTTGAGCTTTGGCGTTAGAGAGGGAGAGGTAAGATCAGGCAGCATATTTGAGAAATAGTGCATGATTCAGTTATGACTTCCACTGTCACTAGTACTGCTTTCACTCATTCAAATTAACATTCCTTTATTGACCACCAGCCAATGATCACATCATTACAAGGCTCTATGCAATCTTCCATCAACAGCCTGATGCAACCCTTACCAGATTATTAACCTGGTTGACAGATATTCAGCCAGATATCATCTGCTGTGACACTATGTTGACTTGGTCTGCAGTGACTGAGTTGGCCTCTAATGATGAACCACCCTAAATAAAAGAGATATTAGATGACAATGATTTGTTTTGAATTTAGCGGTCATAGGCGGTACATACAGCAGTGTAAGTATAGTGTATGTTATAGTGCCAATAAAGGGGCAGATTTACTGAAAGACGAAGTGACTAACGCTGGTGAAAATTCTCCAGCGTGAAGTCATTTCGGTACCTCGCCGATTTACTAATGGTCGCTGGCGTAACTTCGCTAGTGATGAAGACTCTAGCGGTACTTCTCTCCCTAATGCCTGGTGAATTTGACCTCTGGCAATTGGATGTAACTACACAGATTCACTAAGATGCAGATTTTACTGAACGTTACCTCTTGTGCCAGACTTGCCTTCACCACCTCAGACCAGGCGAAGGGCAATAGAGTAGATAGGAGTTCCCAAAAAACGCTGGTGTCTTTTCCTTTTATCAGGGTGATAGGCTGCAAAAGAGCGTAAAAATGTTTTGGGGTAACCCGCTTCCCCCCTACATTTCCTAACATATGGCACATAAACTATACACTGGGCTCATGTATAAGGCAATATAACAACTCTATTTTCTTTTATTAAGGTTCCCTGGGCTTGTGTAGTGTAATGTATTTGCTGCAACATATACGTCCATTGTACTTTAACTTCCCGTCGTATGCAAATTAGGCAACGCTAGCGCAACTTCACTTTGCTTGGCGCAGTAACACTAGCGCAACTTCGCCAGCACTCGGCACCCTGGACGCAACTGTACAAAATATATTCCTAGCAAACACTATGCCAGCATTATATATGGGATGAAAAATTACCTGCAACCTAAAGTCCTAGTGCTTTCAAACCTGCAGTCTAATGCAAAGTGGATCTGAGGATAAGCCAACATCAGTTTATTTAACAGTTTGATTTGCTCTTGTTATTTGATCATTCATTCTGTCTTTATCTGCCCTTGGCCTGATGTTTAACACTTCTCTCTCCTGTAAATAAGTATATAAGTCTGCTTATCTTTCCCAGCCAATGTTGCTTTTTCCTTTTTGCAAGGGCAGTGAGATTTAAATTGCTATTTGCCATTGTTTGAACCTAATTTGCTCAAAAGATCCATAGCCATCATGGCTAGTATGTCTCTAATGGTTTGAGGTCAGGTTAATTGACTCGATTAACATCATAAACAACACAAAGCAGAAATTTTGTAGGAATCGTTCTCGAGTTGCTCACTGACTTTCATTGTTTATGGCAGTTCACTGTGCTGATAGTGCCGGTGTAACTACGTACGTTGCTTTCAGTCTGTTGTGTTGTTGCTGAGCAACGTGTCAACATAATGCAGACTTTGGCATCTTTCGTTCGGCAAAATCCAAATACAATAATTAGCATTTTCCTTGCTTGTAATTCAATGCCAAATTCAATGTCATCTTTATGAGTATTACGGTGACCTTAACGCTGTTTTTCAATACCGTAAATACATACATGCCAATTCTTATATGGTCGAATTTGGAATTCATGTGAGTTTTTAAAAACTTCCATAAATTCGAAATTTGACTAATCTAAATGTATTCATAAAATTGATGAATGGAACTCGGATGAATAGAATCGACTCGAAAACTGGAATCAAATTCAATTCAAATTATTTTCAAATCAAATGTCAGGAAGGCTGCAAACAACTCCGAATTGATCCCTGGGCCTCTCCCATTGACTTAAACAGAAATTCAGCAGGTTTTAGGTGGTCGAAATAGAGTTCTTAAAGGACCAAAGTATGATAAATCTCGAAAATCAAATTCCCTAGTCAAAACTGACAGTTTTGACCATAACATTTTAGAAAATTCGGATTTTCAATTTGACCCTTGATAAATCTGCCCCATAGTTTACCGCAGTGAGCCTGTACATAGTCACCACCATGTTTTTCTTTGTTCCCATGGAAACCCTAATGACTTCTAATATTTTGTATTTTGCAATAGTGAGTACATTTTTCTTTTTACAACACATGGTACATTCTGGAAATACTATTTTTCCACCTGTGTAAAGGCTGCAAGATAACAGATTTATGGTCACAAGTATTGTAGAATTCCTTTTAAATGCTCTACAACACCTTCTTCTCTGCTTAGAATATAGTACAGGTATGGGATCAGTTATCTGGAAAAGTGTTATCCAGAAAGCTCTGAATTACGGAAAGCCCGTCTCCCATAGACTCCATTATAATTAAATAATCCAAATTTGTCAAAATAATTTCCTTTTTCTCTGTAATAATAAACAGTAGCTTGTACTTGATCTAAACCAAAATATAATGAGTTATTATCGGAAGCAAAACCAGCCTATTGGGTTTATTTAATGTTTACATGAATTTCTAGTAGACTTAAGGCATGAAGATAAAAATTTCTGAAAGATCCCTTATACAGAAAACCC
Source organism: Xenopus laevis (assembly GCF_017654675.1). NCBI lineage: Eukaryota > Metazoa > Chordata > Amphibia > Anura > Pipidae > Xenopus > Xenopus laevis. The sequence continues at coordinate 158,617,538 of NC_054372.1, read as the reverse complement.
CAGGTCCCAGGCATACTGGATAATAGGTCCCCAGGTACCTGTACTTTATGGCATGTTCATGGTTTATTATATGTTCCTTTCCAACAGACCACATTTTTAAATAGTGGTGTATTAATACATACAGCATATGGTGTTTATTGTATAGTGTTTTGTAAGCTGCATGTAGCATATTGTTTTTCAGTTTATTTTGCCACATTTTATTTTTTATTTATATTTTTTTCAGTTTTACTTTAAAACACAATACATTTCCTCACTGCCTTAATAGATTCCTGTGTCAATAAGATACACACAGCAAACACAAGTTCTTTCACGGTGAACTGCTATTCAAAATAAATTTATTGTTAAAGGGGTACTGTCATTTTTATGGTGAAGCTTTTATTTCTAAATTACAAAATTTAGATACAATTTTATTCCTGAACTAACAAATATATATATTTTTTTTAGTTGTAATATTGGTGTGTAGGCAGCCATCTCGGGTCATTTTGTCTGGTCATGTGCTTTCAGAAAGAGCCAGGACTTCAGGATGGAACTGCTTTCAGGCAAACTGTTGTTTCTCCTACTTAATGTAATTGAAAGAGTCACAGTGGGACATGGATTTTTACTATTGAGTGCTGTTCTCATATGTATCAAGTAGCTGTTATCTGGGTGTCAGAGAGCTGCTATCTTGCGTCAGGGGTCTGTTATCTGGTTACCATCTCATTGTTCTATAATAAAGGCATGGACACACATGCGGATCTTACCTGCATTTTTGGCGCACTTCGTGCCACGGGTTCTAAAAAAGCCGACTGCTGTGTAGATATGCTTAGCGGTTTAAGCTTAGTCAATGGCACAATAATGCTATCGCCAGCTTTTTTAAATACCGCAGTTTGAACCGCGCCAAAAATGCACCTAAAATCCACGTGTGTCCATGCCCTTTTTCTGCTGGGGGGAAAGGGAGGGGTGATATCAACTTTCAGTGCAGCAGTAAAGCGTGACTGACCTTTATCTGAGCATAAGTCACATGACTGGGGTCACCTGGGAAACGGATAATATGTCTATCCCCATGTCAGATTTTAAAATAAAATATAAAAAATCTGTTTGCTCTTTTGAAAAACTGATTTCACTGCAGATTTCTGCTGGTCCAGCACTATTAACTGATGTGTTTTGGAAAAAACATGTTTCCCTGTGACAGAATCTCTTTAATACAGGGGTGTCCACACTTTTTGCAGCAAGGGCCAGATGTGGTGAGGTGAAAATGTGTGGGGGCTGACCATTCAGCCTGACATCCATTCTAAGGTAGCTAGCTTGCCATCAGAATCATTCACTCCTGGAGATGGACACGTACACAGCGTATAGGAAGTGGAGAAGTGGAGTCTCATTTAAACAAGACATTGAGTAGCAGTAATATTTAGGCACATTATTAGTGAGATGATCTGCCACTTGGTCTATACTGCTGCCTGTGTGCTAAAGGTGTCATCCATAGACACGTACTGGCACATAGTGACGCGCCGCTCTCGCATATGTCTTTAGTTTACTGTACTGGCAAGTTAGTACTTCTATTGCACCTTCAGCCTTAGAGAAGTATGCGAGAGCATCACTACGTGCCAGTACATTTCTATTACACACCTTCAGCACACAGGCAGCAGTATAGACCAAGTGGCAGATCATTTCACTAATGTGCCCAAATATTACTGCTACGGCTACGCGTTTCCGGATTGCACTGTGTTGGCGGGCCACATTATTATTAATTTCATGATGAAGGCTGAGGGCCGGTGTAAATTTGAAAATGGGCCACAATTGGTCCCCGGGCCTGACTTTGGACATGCCTGCTTTAATATTTTTAGTAAAACTATAAGTCAACAAAAATATTTTATTTCTGTCAGAGGCAGTTAAAACAGCAGCCCTGTGCCTGTGAAATTGTGCCCATGATAAAAATAGTGCCTCGTCCCTGCTGCTAAGTACAACTAACAATATGAAAATGATGGGAAACTGATAGCCTGTCCTTAGATCCCTATCCCTGGAATAGTTTATTTATAGGTTAGGTACTTCATCTGGTTTATCATTGCACACCAGTGTTTATAAATAGTGGATAAAGTATAAAGTTTTTTTTCTGTACAAATAGAATATTTGAAATGCATGGTGGTGTTTGTAATCCTTTCATATGAGATATCATTAAATTTAAAACTAATTGTGCTAATGGCTTTTGGGGAGAGGATAAAAAAAGAGGACCTAAATGTGTTGCAGATTACATTATTTCTGAGGGAATTCATATATTTTGCTGTGGATCATGATAGAGTTCATTTCAGCTTTGTTGGCACAGTGGGTGCTTTTTGAATGTGTATTTCAACAAAAGATATGGAAGCACAATGGGCGCTTGATGTACCTGCATCTTTCTCTAGTAGGCTTTTTTTGCTGGCAAACTCAAAGTGAAAGGCAATATCATGCTGAGCCAAAAGCTGGAAATGATCTTGAAGGACTTTGCTAAGCTATGAAAATACAACGGCTGAGAAGAGACATTCCAAACAGGACCCGGAGGAAGTTCATTATTTCACCTAAAAACCCAAAGCTTCGAGCCAGCACCAATTTAAAAAATATAATAACGCTCTAATAATTCTAATGGTTTATTTAGCATACATAAGTGTTCTCTATGATATTTAACATGTCTTTACATTACATGACTGATAAAAAATTTTTTATTAATACTACACTTTCCTTATTTTGGTCTTCACAGTGCTCAACCAACCAACCATACTTTCAACTGCATTTATGACCTAAATATCTGCTTTTATAGTTATTTTTAAAAATTCTGAAATAAGTAAAATCACTCTTAATGTTCTGTAAGCGGAAAATGAACACCCAACTAAATGAGTTCATGTAAAAAAAAATGGGGGTACAAGTCCCAGTATCCATCAATTTATAAAAGGGAAAGGGAAATTCCCATTGAGTCTGGCTCACCTCCTACATCAGACTGGTGCCAATACAATCACTAGTAGATGCCTACTACTTGAACATCTGAGCTCAGACTTGGTCGAGTATAATCTAAAAAATTACTCTAAAAAATGACATTTGAAAATGTGCATTTACAATTTTAAAAGTGCTGCCTACAAAATGTAAGAGAAAAAAACAATGATTGAATTCACTAGGGTTGTTCAACATATCAAGCTTTTTTGACCTTAAAATAAGTTTGTCAATACTCATGAAAAAATAATGATCACATTTCCCAAATTCAGATCTTACTCTTCTTATGAATAATGACACCATATCTGCTTAATGCCCATATTTGTTGGCAAATCATTTCAGGACTTTTTGATACAGTGGTGCTTGAAAGTTTGTGAAGCTTTTAAAATTCTCTATTTATAACATGAATGTGATGTAAAACATCTGATTTTCAAAAAAGTAGATGAAGAAAACCTAGTAAACAAATGAAACAAAAACGATGTATTTGGTCACGTATTTATTGAAAAAAAATTCCAAAAACATATCTGTATGTGGCAAAAGGAAGTGATTCACTTACTTTTTCTCAGTATTTGGTGTGACCCCCTTGTGCAGCAATAACTGCAACTAAACGTTAACTGTTGATCAGTCCTGCACATCGAATTTTAGCCCATTCCTCCATACAGCTTCAGCTTTTGGACGTTGGTAGGTGTTGGATGATGGTGGGGTGCCTTCAGTTGCTTAGAAGTGACCCTGGGTTCCTTTGTAACCTCTTGAACTATTAGACGCATTGCAGTTGAATTTATATTTGATGGTCCACCACTTCTTTGTAGGGTAACAATGGTCTTCAGTTTCCTCCGTTTGTACACAATCTTTTCTGAATGTTGATTGGTGGAGTCCAAACACTTTAGAGACAGTCTTGTAACCTTTTCCAGCTCTATGGGCATCAACAACTCTTTTTCTGAGGTCCTCAGTCACCTCCTTTGTTGAGCCATGATACACATCCACAAATATGTTGTATGTGTGATCAGGCTTTGCTCGATTCATATTCTTTAAATAAAACATGTTCTCTCACACCTGATTGTCACACCATTGATTGAAAACACTAGACTCTGATTTCACCTTCAATTTACATGATAATCCTGAGGATTCACTTACTTTTTCTTTTGGAAATCACCCACAGTCTCGTTTTTTAGTGGGCCAAAAGTTTCTGCTGGACAGTTTGTTCTGCTAATGCATTAAATACTTTGTGGTTTAATCTTGTTATGGGCCTTGGCTGGTTTCTTCCGCAGATTTCTGATGTTTCTTGTAGAATTATTTTTGCATTTGCATGATTTTCCCTTGACCCTGTTTTATTTATCCACATGAGTTCTGACTGATTGCTTTCACACTTTTTATACTGTATATATATATATATATATATATATATATATGTGTGTGTGTGTGTGTGTGTGTGTAAGTACTCATATCTAATAACCTTTTAAGTGCTGACCATTTACTTTGTGTCCTTGCCTGAAAGGACATGACCTCAATTTCTGTTCTTTAAGGATTGTTTTAGAAGGATGCATCTTGCATCTTGAACTAACACACTCAACCCCAACTGCTAATTTAACCTAACAGGAATAAAAATGTATATTTTTCCCCAAAATATCAGGTATCAGGTAATGCTGATCAGATATTACAGATAACAGTGAAACAAAGAATTATTCATAGACACTGAGTAAGTGGAATTGCCATTCCAACAAGTTTCTCCAAATTTAAGTGATCATTCTTTGTCACAAATAATTTTATTTTTTCCCTTCTGTATTTCATTTCCCCCCTGCTGCAGCCAACCATGCTGAGTATCTGTAGTGCAGTGCAAATTGCTATCTCATTCTGGAATCAGCTAGGGGAAATCTGTCAGTGACTCAAAGAATGGTGTTTTTCCTTTGCGTATAATTTTAACATGTTATAGAATGGTTTAGTCTAAGAAACTTTTTAATTAGCTTTCATTTTTTCTTTTTCTATAGAGTTTTAATGATTTGCTGCCTTCTTCTGACTCTTTCTAGCTTTCAAATGGGGTTCACTGACCCTCATCTAAAAAACGACACATTAAGGGGGTGATTTATCAAGGTACGTGTTTGAATTTTTGCCACTAGTCGAGTGTTTTGCACAAAAACTCACAAATTTGAACTTTCAAAAACTCGAATGTGTGGCATTTATTAAGCAAAAAAAAAAACTTGAATGTAAAAAATTGGCATCTAAAAGCTGGCAAGGTCATGTAGACAACAATGGGAGTTGTCATAGGCAAAATTCAAGCCATTTTTTAATTCAACATTTTTTAAAAGCCTATAAATTTGACAAATTCAAGGTATTTGAGCTGTTAAGCCTATAAACACTATAAATTCACATTTCTTAATGCGTGTGTATTCAAATTAAATTTTTACATTCAGCTTTTTGAGTTTTTTTTTAAAATTAGTTTATTCAAAGCAGAAAAAATCTCACAAATAATGTCAATGGTTGTTATTGTTACTGTTTATTGCTCATCATCTTTTTATTCAGGCCCTCTACTATTAAAATCCAGCCTCTTTTTAAATCATTGTATGGTTGCTAGTATAATTTGGACCCTAGCATTCAGATTGCTGGAATTTCAAAGTGGAGAGCTACTGGATAAAAAACGAAATAACTCAAAACAAATAATAAAAAAATGAAAATCAATTACAATTGTCTCAGAATTTCACTCTCTACATCATACTAAATATTAATTGAAAGGTGAAAACACCTTCAAACCAGAACAAAGGGTCTAGGAACATGCAAATAAATCCTTAATTACATAAAAAATTGAAATTGTGCATGCCCAACAGAGCAAAACTGCAGGCTGAAGTATTTTCAATCACAGAGCACTTGCTTCTAGGATCTGGCTGTGCTCTGTACCTCATAATAGTGGGTAATATGCACCCTTCTTTTTGTTGTACTTAGTGATGGGCGAATTTATTCGCCAGGCGCAAATTCGCGGCAAATTTGCGCGATTCGCTGCCAGCGAATAAATTCTCAAAACGCCCGCGAAAATTCGCGGCAAAAATTCGCCGGCGTCAAAAATTCGCCGGCGTCAAAAACGAGATGCCGGCGCTGTTTCGCGAATTTTTCGCCATTTCGCGAGAAATTCGCAAATTTTTCGGCAAAGCGAAACGGCGCAAATTCGCCCATCACTAGTTGTACTTGTTGCTTCTTCACTTTTGTCAGGGGTCCAGGGCCAGAACTTGGGGTTGGCAGAAGAGGCACCTGCCTAGGGCGGAAAGATAAGAGGGCGCTAGGCAGGTACCTCTTAAAGGAGAAGGAAAGCTATGGAGGCATTTTATTGCCAATAGATTAGCTGCAATAGTGCAAGCTAGAATGCTATATTTATTCTGTAGAATGTTTTACCATACCTGAGTAAAAAGCTCTAGAAACTCTGTTTGTTTAGGATAGGAGCTGCAGTATTAACATAGTGTGACATCACTTCCTGCCTGAGTCTCTCCCTGCTCTGGGCTCAGATTACAGTAGAGAAGGGAGGGGGAGGGGGAGGGGGAGGGAGAGAGAGAGGAGCAAACTGAGCATGCTCTTGCCCAGGGCAATGAGGTTTAAGCTGAAGGCAGGAAGTCTGATACAGAAGCCCATGTGTACACAATAGTAGGAAAGAAATGCAGTGTTTCTTTTGACAGGGGACTTAGAGCAACATTACTTTGGGGGTTTACTGGTATATTAAGATGGACCTTTCTGATAAGGCTTACTTAGTTTTAACCTTTCCTTCTCCTTTAAATAGTCTTCTGCCTATCCCTATTCTGTTGTTGCAGCCCTCTTAGGTTTTAGCCTCAACCCCTCTCTCCCCTACCTCTCCTCAGTCGCTCTCCCGCCTCTGTCCTGTCGGCCACGCAAAGTCGCAGTCGGGGAGAGGGAGCGGGGTGGTCCTAGGGCACCTTGGCGGCTTAGCACAGCCCTGCAGGGTTCACATAAATGAACCCTAATGCCTAGAACTAAGAAATACGTTTATGTACATTCATCTGAGGCTGTTTTTGCTTCAAACAGGAAATATAAAATGCTGATTAAATAGCTAATTATATTCTTTCAGTATAAATAATACATTTTAATTACATTGGTGACCTAAATCTATGTTTTTCAAAGGCTTTTCCAGAGGGACCAAAACTAACTCGTAGTCTTGCTGCTGTATGGTAATTAGACCAGGTTTCACTTCAGTGGGAAAGTATTGTGTTTAAAGCAAATTAGAAAAGATGCATGAAAATATAGAATTGAAAATGTGATCATATTAATAAACTTTGGGCTGAGCGACAGTAAGAAGAATAGTGTATGTGTAATCAGAAGAAATGTCTCCTCCCCGGTGCTCTCAGTATATTTTATCTCCATGAGAAATATTACCCCAATAAAATATACTATGAGCATTCCCATATGCATGTCAGCTTAGAGAAATGTGTACTCAGCCTGGATGGAAATGCAACAATTCATGGGGTTCATTAAGGGACATGAGTATCACCATAACCTATAGGTATCAATATCCTTCTTTTATCTCAATTACTAAAATTACTTTCAGCACTATCCACCCCCTCCAGTAAGAGTCCTAAGAGACAGAACCTTGGGATCCCTCCTCCCTAAGGAACACCTGACATATTTGGACAAATCAAATTTATTTTCAGCACTAAAATTATGCTTAGAAAAACTTGTATACATGATGTTAATTAAGCTCTAGCAATTCATAAAAATGAAAGGTAAAAGCAGCAGAGTCCTTGCAGAAGTCAATGGGAGCTGTTCCATGGGGAGCAGTTTTATTGTCGTTTTTCATTGAGGGATGGGCAAATTTGGGGCGTTTCGCTTCTCCGAAAATTTCGCTAATTTCCCAACGGTGTCCATTTTTGGTGAAATTGCGCCGGTGTCCAAATAAACGGACATCGGCGTCCGTTTTTTTTGACACTGGCGAATTTTCGTGGCGGTTTTGCGAATTCCCGCCTGCCAAATAGATGCGCCCATCACTAATTGAGAGATTTTCAAATTTTTTGAGAAAAATATTTGAGAAATTCAAATTTATTTTCTATCAAATTTTTTTCTATTCACATTTTTTAATAAATAAGCAATCATTCTATTTTTTTAAATTAGGGTTCATTCGAAGTAGTAAAAACCTCTAACATTACACAAACTGATATTTTGTTAAATAAACCCATGTGCCACTAAAGTTACTAAAGCATTACTTTAGTTTCTGTTTTAATTTTTTAGATTGGATAAAATGAACCAAATAATTTGTGGCACAAGGTCTTTCTTTGCTTTTCTGTTCACCCAGGTCATTTACTTGAGCTATATTCTTCTCTCTATCCTAAGATTCCCCAAAGACTTCCTGTCAGTTTTAGTTATTTACAATAACCCCCTTATAAATGGCTTGAGGTATTGCTGGGACTGGGACTATCAAGGGAGTTGTCTGATATCACAAAATAGAATGGCAGGGGCCATTGGCATACAGACTGCTCAGGAAAGACAAGTGCAAGTGTGCATATACAGGTATAGGACCTGTTATCCAGAATGCTTGGGACCTGAGGTTTCTAGACAAGGTATTTTTCTGTAATTTGGATATACATACCTTTAGTTAACTAGAAAATCATGTAAGAGTTAAATAAAGTACAAGGTACTGTTTTATTATTACAGAGAAAAAGGAAACCATTTTTAAAATTTCGATTATTTGATTATAAAGGATTCTATGGGAGACAGCCATTCTGTAATTCGGAGAATTATGGATAATAGGTTTCTGGATACCGGATCCCATGCCCGTCCGTGCCTAGTACAGATAATAAAACTATTTGCTGATTGACCAAGCGCAAATGCATTGTGCATATAAATTAAAGGTACTTGCCTCTAAAGCCATGCCTACCTAGTGGTGAATCTATTGATGCAGCAGTAGCTTAAGGGCTAAACTCCACAAGCACTTTTGTAGGATGGTGTCGGATCAACAAAATGCATCCAACAAGACGGATGTAGTTGCATGGGTCAAAATATAATGGAACTGATAGAAAAATCTGATCTGTAAACTACATTTAATATTTTCCATCCAACACGACTGCATGTGGCATCCGACAATATAAAAACGGATGGTGTTGGAAAAGATTTTTCTTTCTCATTGAAATATGTTGACTGATGTAAACGCATGAAGAAAATACCCCATCTGACTATTTGCGATCCGAACTTACATTCTAGCCTGGGGGATCAGATCAAATCTTGTGCGGCGTTGCATGGAGGATCAGATAGTCTGACTCACAAAATCTGATCAAAAGCACTTGTGAAGTTTTACACTTAGGGGCAGATTTATCAAGGGTCGAAGTGGATTCGAGGGAATTTTCAAAGTAAAAAAATTCGAAATTCGAAGTAATTTTTTGGATACTTTGAGCATCGAATAGGATATTACGACTTCAAATTTTCTTCGACTTAAAGTAAAAATTGTTCGAATATTCGACCATTAGACAATCGAAGTACTGTCTCTTTAAAAAAACGTCGACTTCAATACTTCGCCAAATTAAATCTGACGAAGTGCTATGTTAGCCTATGGGGACCTTCTACAACCATTTTCTAAGTCTTTACACATCAAAGTAAAATCGTTGGATCGTACGCTAAAATCGTTCGAATCGTTCGATTCGAACGATTTAAGCGTACGATTGAATGATTTTACCAAATTCGGTTAAAAATACTTCGATATTCAAATTCGAAGTATTTTAATTCGATGGTTGAAATATTTGATAAATCTGCCCCTTAGGGTTCATACAGTGATATGCTCCCTTTTTTGCTCCCTCTGATTAATAAATAGCCCTTTTCAAATTATAAGCACTTCCTGAATTGTGCTTAGTAGGAAGTAAATTAAGATGCAATTGCATTGAAAATATTCCATGTCTACATGTCTATACATGTAGACATGGAATATTTTCAATGCAATTGCATCTTAATTTACTTCCTACTAAGCACAATTCAGGAAGTGCTTATAATTTGAAAAAGGCTATTTATTAATCAGAGGGAGAATCCCATAACAGAAACATGTCATAGTAACTGGCCTCATGCAAGTCTTGTTACAGAATTGTGCAGGTCCTCCTATCTATTAGTTATTTTTAATAATCCCCTAACAAATGGCTTGAAGTAGAGTAGCACCCTGCAACTGGATATGTATGATAGTTACACACCAATTGCTGGGGCTCTGTAACCTGGCTAATCATCTGAATAACAGAATATCAGGAGCCAGTAATATAATGTGAATGCACCAGAAACCTTTACACAGCCCTGCCAAATCCAGGCTATGACTGCTGTCAATGGTGGGCAGTGAAGTAGAAGAAATGGCTGGGGAAATGGACTACCACACAACAGACCCCATGGTCTGGGATCTCCTATGGCTGCAGAGTGCATGAAATGGTAGTCACACAATTGGAATACAGAGTGCTTAGGAAAGGCAGGTATAAGGGTTCAGATACCTAGTATAGCTATAAAACTATAGGATTAATTTACCAAGTGCAAGTACAGTTGTCTGCACTCATTTTGGTGCAGTGATTGTGTTAATATACGCTGCACTTGACTAGACGAGCCCTTATGTCTAGAAAAAGTACTCCTCACTAGGCATGTGAAAAAGAAAGCACAGTTATAGGATCCCTTATCCAAACATCCAACTTTAAAAAGATACAGAAAATTTAAGCCCATTTTAAGCAATCCATTTTTGAAAAATGCTTTGAAATGATTTGCTACTTTTTCGGTAATAATAAAACAGCAAAGTGTACTTGATGGTAACTAAGCTGCATGAATCCATATTGGTGCCAAAACAATCCTATTAGGTTTAATGGTTAATGATTCTAAGCAGACTTCAGGGGGCACATTTACTTTGCTCGAGTGAAGGAATAGAATAAAAACCTTCGAATTTCGAATGTTTTTTTTTGGCTACTTCGACCATCGAATTGGCTACTTCGACCTTCAACTTCGAATTGAATGATTCAAACTAAAAATTGTTCGAATATTCGACCATTCGATAGTCGAAGTACTGTCTCTTTAAAAAAAACTTCGACCCCCTACTTCGCCACCCAAAACCTACCGGGGTGCAATGTTAGCCTATGGGGAAGGTCCCCATAGGCTTTCTAACAATTTTTAAGTTGAAGAAAAATCGTTTGATCGATGGAATAAAATCCTTCGAATCGATATTCGAAGTCGAAGGATTTACATTCGGCAGTCGAATATCGAGGGTTAATTAACCCTCGATATTCGACCATATGTAAATCTGCCCTCAGGTATTGAGATCCAAATTACAAAATACCCCTTATACAGCAAACCCTAGGTCCCAAGCATTCTGAATAACCAATACTATACCTGTACTTATAATTTAAGTTGGTTATTTTAGAAACAGGAGAATTGTTACATGTCATTTGAAAGTATCTTCCCAGAATTAGAGATGTCGCGAACTGTTCGCCGGCGAACTTGTTCGCACGAACATCGGGTGTTCGCGCTCGCTGGAAGTTCGCGAACGTCGCGCGACGTTCGCCATTTTGGGTTCGCCATTGTTGGCGCTTTTTTTTGCCCTCTCACCCCAGACCAGCAGGTACATGGCAGCCAATCAGGAAGCTCTCCCCTGGACCACTCCCCTTCCCTATAAAAACCGAAGCCCTGCAGCGTTTTTTCACTCTGCCTGTGTGTGCTGAAGAGATAGTGTAGGGAGAGAGCTGCTGCCTGTTAGTGATTTCAGGGACAGTTGAAAGTTTGCTGGCTAGTAATCGTTTTGATACTGCTCTGTTATTGGAGGGACAGAAGTCTGCAGGGGTTTGAGGGACATTTAAGCTTAGGTAGCTTTGCTGGCTAGTAATCTACCTTCTACTGCAGTGCTCTGTATGTAGCTGCAGTGGGCAGCTGTCCTGCTTCTGATCTCATCTGCTGACTGCTGCAATAACAGTAGTCCTTGTAAGGACTGCTTTTATTTATTTTTTTGTTGTTTTACTACTACTACTACTACTACTACTATAAGAGCCCAGTGCTATTAGTCTAGCAGTGTTGGGGAGTGGGACTGGTGTGCTAATCTGCTGCTCCTAGTAGTTCAGCAGCACCAACTTTAATTTTTTTTTTTAATATTCATTTTTTTTTATTTTACTTTTTTTATTTTACTACCGCTGTAGTAGTGTATAAGTTGACCTTTTAGGCATTATTTGCCCTGTAGGCATTATTTGCACACTGTTTTCTTCAACCCGCCATCGAGCTGTGTGACCTTGTTCACATTCTGTCTAAATATCCATAATATTACCGTCTCCAGAAAAAACACCGGAGTCACTTTTTTCAAGCAGCCATAATATATTTTACGTAATCCGTATCCACCGCTGTAGTAGTGTATACGTTGGCCTTGTAGGCATTATTTGCACACTGTTTTCTTCAACCCGCCATCGAGCTGTGTGACCTTGTTCCCATTCTGTCTAAATATCCATAATATTACCGTCTCCAGAAAAAACACCGGAGTCACTTTTTTCAAGCAGCATTCATATATTTTACGTAATCCGTATCCACCGCTGTAGTAGTGTATACGTTGGCCTTGTAGGCATTATTTGCACACTGTTTTCTTCAACCCGCCATCGAGCTGTGTGACCTTGTTCCCATTCTGTCTAAATATCCATAATATTACCGTCTCCAGAAAAAACACCGGAGTCACTTTTTTCAAGCAGCATTCATATATTTTACGTAATCCGTATCCACCGCTGTAGTAGTGTATACGTTGGCCTTGTAGGCATTATTTGCACACTGTTTTCTTCAACCCGCCATCGAGCTGTGTGACCTTGTTCCCATTCTGTCTAAATATCCATAATATTACCGTCTCCAGAAAAAACACCGGAGTCACTTTTTTCAAGCAGCATTCATATATTTTACGTAATCCGTATCCACCGCTGTAGTAGTGTATACGTTGGCCTTGTAGGCATTATTTGCACAGTGTTTTCTTCAACCCACCATCGAGCTGTGTGAGCTTGTTCACATTTTGTCTAAATATTGATAATATTATCGTCTCTAGAAAAACCACTTGAGTTACTTTTTTTCAAGCAGCATTCATATATTTTACGTAATCCGTATCCACCGCTGTAGTAGTGTATACGTTGACCTTGTAGGCATTATTTGCACACTGTTTTCTTCAACCCGCCATCGAGCTGTGTGAGCTTGTTCACATTTTGTCTAAATATTGATAATATTATCGTCTCTAGAAAAACCACTTGAGTTACTTTTTTTCAAGCAGCATTCATATATTTTACGTAATCCGTATCCACCGCTGTAGTAGTGTATACGTTGACCTTGTAGGCATTATTTGCACACTGTTTTCTTCAACCCGCCATCGAGCTGTGTGAGCTTGTTCACATTTTGTCTAAATATTGATAATATTATCGTCTCTAGAAAAACCACTTGAGTTACTTTTTTTCAAGCAGCATTCATATATTTTACGTAATCCGTATCCACCGCTGTAGTAGTGTATACGTTGACCTTGTAGGCATTATTTGCACACTGTTTTCTTCAACCCGCCATCGAGCTGTGTGACCTTGTTCACATTTTGTCTAAATATTGATAATATTATCGTCTCTAGAAAAACCACTTGAGTTACTTTTTTCAAGCAGCATTCATATATTTTACGTAATCCGTATCCACCGCTGTAGTAGTGTATACGTTGACTTTGTAGGCATTATTTGCACAGTGTTTTCTTCAACCCGCCATCGAGCTGTGTGTATTATCGTTTCCAGAAAAACCAACTGAGTTTTTGTTGTTGTTGTTGTTTTTTTAAAAATAATGCCAGGCAAAGGCAGGCCGCCACGCAGAGGCCGTGCTAGGGGCCGTGCTGCTATGCAATCCTGTGGCCCTAGCAAATTGCCCAGTTTTAAAAAGCCAATGACCCTGAACTCCCAAAATGCTGAAGAGGTAGTTGACTGGCTTACACAGCACACCCCATCCTCTACCGTTTCTAACTTTACCACAACATCCTCCTCATCCTCCACTGCTATGGCCACCCCACGTAACACTTCCTCCACCACCGGTGCCCCTTCTTCACTGGGGTCAGAGGAGTTATTTTCCAATGAGTTTCTTGAACTGAGTAATGCGCAACCATTATTGCCAGAAGAAGATGAAGGAGATGAGGACCTTACACCAGATTTAATTCTGGCAGAGAACACGATAGAGATGGACATAATGAGTGATGAGGAGGAGGTCCCCGCTGCTGCTTCCTTCTGTGATGTGTCAGAAGAAATTGATGCATCTGAGGAGAATGATGATGAGGAGATTGATGTTTTGTGGGTGCCTAGTAGAAGAGAGCAAGAGGAGGGTAGTTCAGATGGAGAGACGGAGAGTCAGAGAGGCAGTAGGAGAATAAGACTTAGAAGAAGCAGGGAGGACAGCCCGCAGGGATCAGCAGGGCAACAACATGTATCGGCACCTGTGTTCAGCCGGCCAACGCACCCGCCATTGCCGCCAATACCGCCAACTCCGCCAACTTCTACTGTTACCGCCAGATCGCACACTTCCAAAAAGTCAGCAGTGTGGGATTTTTTTAATGTGTGTGCCTCTGACAAAAGCATTGTAATTTGCAATGAGTGCAGTCAGAAACTGAGCCTTGGTAAGCCCAACAGCCACATAGGTACAACTTCTATGCGAAGGCACATGAGCGGCAAGCACAAAGCACTTTGGGAGCAACACCTCAAAGGCAACAGGCAAACTAAAAGCCACACTCCTTCTGGTCCAGCATCTTACTGCTCTACCTCTGCTCTCCTTGACCCGTCTGAACCACCCTCCACTCCGCCTTCCACCTTGACCACCTGTTCCCATTCCCAGTCATCTGCCACCAGCCAAGTTTCTGTGAAGGCCATGTTTGAGCGTAAGAAGCCAATGTCTGACTGTCACCCCCTTGCCTGGCGTCTGACAGCTGGCTTGTCTGCACTCTTAGCCCGCCAGCTTTTACCATACCAGCTGGTGGACTCTGAGGCCTTCCGCAAATTTGTAGCAATTGGGACACCGCAGTGGAAGGTACCCAGCCGCAATTTTTTTTCTAAAAAGGGAATACCACACCTGTACCAACATGTGCAGAGCCAAGTTACCGCATCTCTGTCACTTAGTGTTGGGCCAAAGGTCCATATGACTACTGACGCATGGTCCTCCAAGCATGGTCAGGGCAGGTATGTCACCTACACTGCCCACTGGGTGAACTTGGTAATGGCTGGGAAGCAGGGAATGGGTAGCTCAACAACAACAGTGGAGTTGGTGTCACCGCCACGGATTGCACGCGGTTCTGCCACCACCTCTACTCCTCCATCGCTCTCTACCTCGTCTTCTTCTTCTTCTTACTCTGCTGCTGGGTCCTCCTTCTCCTCCTCCACACCTGTGCACCCCCAGCTCCCCCTAGGCTATTCGACGTGCCAGGTACGCCGTTGTCACGCTGTCTTGGGGATGACGTGCCTGGAAAGCAAAAACCATACCGGATCTGTACTCCTGTCATCTCTGCAGTCACAGGCCGATCGGTGGCTGACCCCACACCAACTGCAGATCGGAAAAGTGGTGTGTGACAATGGAAGCAATCTGTTGGCAGCGTTGAGACTAGGCAATTTAACACATGTGCCCTGCATGGCACATGTGTTAAATTTAATAGTCCAACGTTTTGTCTCCAAGTACCCAGGATTCCAGGACGTTCTCACCCAGTCCAGAAAGGTGTCGGCCCATTTCAGACGTTCCTACACAGCCATGGCACGCCTTGCTGACATTCAGCAGCGCTACAACATGCCAGTCAGGCGTTTGATTTCTGACAGCCAGACTCGCTGGAATTCAACGCTCCTTATGTTGGAACGTCTGCTGCAACAACAAAGGGCCGTCAACGAGTACCTTTTTGAACTGGGTGGTAGGACTGGATCTGCACAGCTGGGGATTTTTTCCCCCGTTACTGGGTGCTTATGCGCGATGCCTGCAGGCTCATGCGACCTTTTGAAGAGGTGACAAATATGGTCAGTCGCACCGAAGGCACCATCAGCGACCTAATACCCTTCGCTTTCTTCCTGGAGCGTGCCGTGCGACGAGTGACAGATGAGGCTGTAGACCAGCGTGACGAGGAGCTGGAAGCGCACGATTTCTGGTCGGAATCACCAGAACGAACCCAGGCACCTGCTGCAACGCAGGGAGAGGTGCCAGAAGTGGAGTCAGAGGAGGAAGGTGGCTTTGTGGAGGAGGAGGAGGAGGACCAACAGGAGCAGGCTTCCCAGGGGGCTAGTGGTGACCTTTTGGGGACCCCTGGTCTTGTACGTGGCTGGGGGGAGGAGACCGTGGATGATGCAGTCCTTGATAATGAGGAAGCGGAGATGGATAGCTCTGCATCCAACCTTGTGAGAATGGGGTCTTTCATGCTGTCATGCCTGTTGAAGGACCCCCGTATCAAGAGGCTTAAGGAGAAGGACCTGTACTGGGTCGCAACGCTACTAGACCCTCGGTACAAGCATAAAGTGTCAGAAATGTTACCAACATACCACAAGTCCGAAAAGATGCGGCATTTACAAACCAGCCTGCAAAACATGTTGTACAATGCTTTTAAGGGTGATGTCACTTCAGGAACTCATCAACATTCCAGGGGCAGAGGTGCCAGTAATCCTGCCACGAGCACACCTGCAAGGACAAAGCCCTTTGGCCAGTCTGTAACGTCAGACATGCAAATGTTTTTCTGTCCAAGGCAGCGCCACAACCCTTCTGGATCCACCCTCAAAGAACGCCTCGACCGGCAGGTAGCGGACTACCTGGCATTAACTGCAGATATCGACACTCTGAGGAGCGATGAACCCCTGGACTACTGGGTGTGCAGGCTTGATCTGTGGCCAGAGCTGTCACAATTTGCCATGAACCTCTTGTCTTGCCCAGCCTCAAGTGTGCTCTCAGAAAGGACCTTCAGTGCAGCAGGAGGGATTGTAACTGAGAAGAGAACTCGCCTAGGTCACAAAAGTGTCGATTACCTGACCTTTATTAAAATGAATGAGGGGTGGATCTCGGAGGGTTACTGCACGCCGGAAGACTTGTTCTGACTTCTATGCAGCTGTCCTTCTCTTCAAGCCTCATGACTCCACACACAGCTGTCCTTTAGCGTCCTCCTCCTCCCTCCGCCACCGTTACAAACTAGGGTGCAAACCCTACTGGTTTAATTTTTTCTGGCCTCTGTGCTTCAGTGGCTGCAACCAAAAAAACTGGGCAAACAATGTCTACAAGGTCAACGTATGGCAAAAAATGACTATTTTCAGCATTTATATGGCATATTTTTTCTGGCAACTGTGCTTCAGTGGCTGCATCCAAAAAAATGCATATTTTCTGCATTTATATGGCATAATTTTTCTGGCCTCTGTGCTTCAGTGGCTGCAACCAAAAAAATGCATATTTTCTGCATTTATATGGCATAATTTTTCTGGCCTCTGTGCTTCAGTGGCTGCAACCAAAAAAATTTATATTTTCAGCATTTATATGGCATAATTTTTCTGGCAACTGTGCTTCAGTGGCTGCGACCAAAAAAATGACTATTTTCAGCATTTATATGGCATATTTTTTCTGGCCTCTGTGCTTCAGTGGCTGCGGCCAAAAAAACTGGGCAAACAATGCCTACAAGGTCAACGACGTTGACCTTGTAGGCATTGTTTGCCCAGTTTTTTTGGCCGCAGCCACTGAAGCACAGAGGCCAGAAAAAATATGCCATATAAATGCTGAAAATAGTCATTTTTTGCCATACGTTGACTCAACGTATATGGCAAAAAATGACTATTTTCAGCATTTATATGGCATATTTTTTCTGGCAACTGTGCTTCAGTGGCTGCGACCAAAAAAATGCATATTTTCTGCATTTATATGGCATAATTTTTCTGGCCTCTGTGCTTCAGTGGCTGCAACCAAAAAAATTTATATTTTCAGCATTTATATGGCATAATTTTTCTGTCAACTGTGCTTCAGTGGCTGCGACCAAAAAAATGCATGTTTTCTGCATTTATATGGCATAATTTTTCTGGCCTCTGTGCTTCAGTGGCTGCAACCAAAAAAGTTTATATTTTCAGCATTTATATGGCATAATTTTTCTGTCAACTGTGCTTCAGTGGCTGCGACCAAAAAAATGCATATTTTCTGCATTTATATGGCATAATTTTTCTGGCCTCTGTGCTTCAGTGGCTGCAACCAAAAAATTTATATTTTCAGCATTTATATGGCATAATTTTTCTGGCAACTGTGCTTCAGTGGCTGCGTCCAAAAAAACTGGGCAAACAATGTCTACAAGGTCAACGTATGGCGAAAAATGACTATTTTCAGCATTTATATGGCATATTTTTTCTGGCAACTGTGCTTCAGTGGCTGCGTCCAAAAAAACTGGGCAAACAATGCCTACAAGGTCAACGTATGGCAGTTGTTTAAAGAGAACAGTAGATTACTAGCCAGCAAAGCTACCTAAGCTAAAATGTCCCTCAAATCCCTGCAGACTTCTGTCCCTCCAATACAGAGCAGTATCAAGCAGATTACTAGCCAGCAAACTTACTATCATCTGTCCCTGAAATCACTAACAGCTCTCCCCCTACACTATCTCTTCCAAGCACACACAGGCAGATTTTTCAGATACATTTTTGCCCTTGATCCCCCTCTGGCATGCCACTGTCCAGGTCGTTGCACCCTTTAAACAACTTTAAAATCATTTTTCTGGCCAGAAATGTCTTTTCTAGATGTTAAAGTTCGCCTTCCCATTGAAGTCTATGGGGTTCGCGAACCGTTCGCGAACCGCTCGCGTTTTTGCGCAAGTTCGCGAATATGTTCGCGAACTTTTTTTCCGACGTTCGCTACATCCCTACCCAGAATCACTCAGGCCCATAGTAGATATAATGCAGCCAGTATCTTTCCAGTTCAATACTAAATCAGTGAACTTGTCAAATCAAAAAAGTTTATTCCACTCTTTTGACAGATAAAGACCTACTAAAGGGTAGAGGTCAGAAGGTTTCTCGTCCTATTGGCACAAGATCAATTGTATGCTTTCATTTTACAGCCAATATACTCTGGCAGCATTGTGGTTTAACACCATAACATTTCCTGCAGGAGAATGTGAACTTCCATTGATCTGCATTATTTGTGAAACATTCTGTGACGAACCCTATCACAGCTTAATCAATAATACACGAGGAATCCCATCCCGAACACCAGCCTCTTAGCCCTAAATCCTTCAGCACGTTCATCGAAAATAGCAAAGTGAATTAAAGTGGAAATGCAATCACAGGCAGAAAGGTAATCATGCTTTGTATGCGTATAAATCTCTCATCTAAGCTCTTACCTGTGTGACCGGCGGAACACAAAAAGAGAAATAATCCCAGATGTTCTGCTGTACAGAGCCTTAATGAACTTATTACTCTGCTGGAGAAACTGTAATACTGGGAATGGGGTAAGAACAGCGCTCTGTACAAGCTGTTAATATGTTAATATCTACAACATGATAGCCCAGTGTTGATTGTAATTATGCACTCCTTGCTATATTTAATTATGGATGTTTACACTTACCAGCTCTTAGCAAACAGCATTCACCTTTACCATTCAGGTTTTGTGGGCTCATGTATTGTAGAAAGTCTACCCCTTTTCTAAAGGGAAAAAAAATGTTATTTACATAATGGACCGACCACTATAGATTGGAGACCATTTTTTGCTTACTGTTCTTTTTTGTGTTCATGGTGTTAAATGTTTTTTTCAGTGTCTAGTAAATATCAGCCTAAAGCAACTGGACTTCCTGATTTTTCTTGAAAATATTTCACCACTCATCCAAGATGATCCAAGAAGATTCAGGCTTCATTAGTAACTAGTAAAAAAAAAAGACTAAAACAAATGGAGTTTTCTTAAAAATATCTCACTACTTACCTGAGTGGCTATTTCAGAAGGTTCAGGCATCTTCAGTATCCAGTAGAAATGAACTGAGTTTTCTTGAAAATATTTAATTACTCATTCAAGCAACTTCTTCAGCAGCTTCAGACTTTCAGTATCTAGTAGAAATCAGTATAAAGCAACTGGATTTTCTGAGTTTTCTTGAAATGTTTTACTACTCATTCAAACAGGTTCTTTAGAAGATTCAGGCTTCATTATTAACTAGTAAAAAACAGACTAAAGCAACTAGATTTTCTGAGTTTTCTTAAAAATGTCTCACCACTTACCAGAGTGGCTTCTCCAGAAGCCTCAGGCATCATCAGTATCCAGTAGAAATGGTTTTCCTGGAAATATTTCACTACTCATTGAAGCAGATTCTTCAGTAGCTTCAGGCTTTTCAGTATCTAGTAGAAATCCTGTTTCTTGGAAACGTTTTACCACTTATTCAAGTCATCCGGATGTCTTTTTTTCAGAAGCTTCAGGCTTTATCAGTAACTAGTAAAAAACAGACTAAAGCAACTGGATTTTCTTGAAAACATTGCACCACATCTGACCAGAGTGGCTTCTTCAGAAGATTCGAGTCTCTTCAGTTTCTAGTAGAAATCAGTGTCAAGCATATGGAATGAGTTTAATTGAAAATGTTTCACCGCTCACCCAAGATGCTTCTTCAGGAGATTCATTTTTCTTTGGTATTTAGTAGAAATCACTCTAAAGCAAATGGAATGATTTTCTTGAAACTTTTCATCATGTATCCAAGCAGCTTCTTTGGCATCTAGTAGAAATCAGCCTAAAGCAAATGGACTATTCTTGAAAACATTTTACTACTCATCCAATTGCCTTTTTTTAGAAGCTTCGGGCTTCGTTATTACTAGTAAAAAACAGTCTAAAGCAACTGGATTTTCTTGAAAACATTGCACCACATCTCACCAGAGTGGCTTTTTCAGAAGATTCAGGTTTCTTCAGTTTCTAGTGGAAATATGTCTCAAGCATTTGGAATGAGTTTTCTTGAAAATGTTTCACCACTCATCCAAGAGGCTTCTTCAGAAGATTCAGGTTTCTCTGGAATCTAGTAAAAATCACTCTAAAGCAAATGGAATGAGTTGTCTTGAAACTTTTCACCACTTTGACATAGTTGGCCAACTTAAATATATTGCAATATATGAACAAACAATCCCTGTGTTTAAAGGGTAAGGCATTTTTCAGTAGCTGTATGCACAAAATGTCTCTGTCTTAAATATATTGATAATGGGTTGAGTGCAGAGGAACTCTTGTATTTGACTCACCACTGATCCAAGCAGCTTCTTCAGAAGATTCAGGCTTCTTCAGTATCTTGTAGATATCAGTCCAAAGCAATTGGAATGAGTTGTCTTGAAACTTTTCACCGCTTATCAGAGCAGCTTCTTTGGTATCAGCCTAAAGCAAATGTTTTCTTGAAAATGTTTCACCACTCATCCAAGCAGCTTCTTCAGAAGATTCAGGCTTCTTCAGTATCTTGTAGAAATCAGTCCAAAGCAATTGGAATTTGTTTTCTTAAAAAAAAAAAGTCATCACATGCTCCAATTGCTTTCACAAAATCTGGATGAATGAAAATCTTCATAGACAAAGTTTTTTTCACTGTCATTTACAAAATGATGCAAAGATAAAAACCAACAAACACATTGGGGGTTATGCAATAAAAGGCACTAAGTTTGCCCAGGAGCAGTACTGGACAATAACCAATTAGCAGGTAGCGTTTACTGGTCACCTGTTTTAAAGCAAGCATTTTATTGGTTGCTGTGGGTTACTGCTCCAGGGCAAACTTAGTGCCTTATATTACATATGGGGGAAAGTGTCATGTCATAATCTGAAATCTCTAACATTCCCCCAAGCCTTATGCCTTTGGGTGGATAATGATATGAACACGAGGTTCCTAGGAAAACAACAGATGTTTGTAGTAGGAGGCCAGTTTTTAATCTGACTTATTTTTATGTTAATTTGCCATCAGACGAGTGTTGGGTAAAGTTGTTATAAAATAAATTAAAATGGTTGTAAATGTAATGGGTGCTGAGAAGTCTGATTACCCCTTCCATTGGTTTTTAATTACTGCACATATTTAGCAAAGGAAAGAATTACATTTTGCATCATGGATAATGCTTTGTATGGGAGAAAGGGGAAAAGAAGAAAACAAGACTTTAATCTGGAACTGATCCAGCTGGATTTATAAAGAAAGAGTGTGACACATAAATGGGGAGATACAGATGTAATTATCATTGCAGTCTGCTTGACATGCTGTCGTGCAATGGCTTATTAATGAGTGTTTGTATCTTTCTCTAAAGCATTAAAAAAAATGACACACTTAACGTTTTACTATTATGCAGCTTTCAGCGGGCTTAAACATAGCCATTGTAAACATACACAAGTTCTGCTGAATGACAGGATTCATATATTATACTGGGGTGTAATATTTTTGTATTTACAACCAGATCCAGTTTCAGGTTAAGTGCATCCTCTAAGAGCAAATTGCTGTAGTAGGCAGGAGTTTAATAAAGCTCGTGGTTATCTAGTTAAACTGTCTCATTGCTTATACTATAAGGCACAGGTCATTTTATGTTTCTCCAGTAAATTAAATAGAACCATAGGAAAACAGTATAGACAGCAAAGAACTCATTATTTCTATATCATGGTATAATGCAGCAAAATGGAAGAGGCAGAATATCCCCATGTTCAACATGGGCTACCAACCCACTGGTTACCGCTTACTGTAATGCACATGCACTCAGCCTGGGTAGAGCAGGGTATAACTGGGAGAATAAGCTTAAATGGTGGCACAGCATTCTTATACAAAAAAAGGGGAGGGTCAGTCTTGTTATCACTAGAGCTATACAGGGTAAGCAAAGAAGCTGAAATTACCATGTTTCTAACTTCTAGCAAGATAGATACTTACCAGTGTACAGACTGACCTGCTTATCTATAAGCCACAACAATCACAACAAAGGACTGAAGAGGAGGGGGTTATTTATACAGAGCTCATAATCTCTAATTTTACAGCTAATTACAGGGACTCTGGTACAGGTATAGGATCTGGTATCCAGAATGCTAGGGACCTGGAGGCTTTCAGATAATGGATTTTTCTGTAATTCAGATCTTCTTTCCTTAAGCCTACTAAGGAAAGGTAAACATTAAATAAACCCAATAGGCTGGTTTTGCTTCCAATAAGGATTGATTATTTCTTAGTTTGGTAGGTTCAAGTACATGGTACTTTTTTAGTATTACAGAGAAAAAGGAATTTTTGATTATTTGGTTAAAATGGAGTCTACTGGAGATGGCCTTCCCTAATTTGGAGCATTTTTAGATAACAAGTTTCTGAATAATGGATCACATACCTGTAGTGTAAGTGTGAATGCAAAAATGCCCCATTACTGATTTATAATATATTAAACTAAGGACAGCACACTGTACGTATGGATTCATTTGAAATATCTTCATGCAAGGCTGCATTCAATATTGTAGTGAAGAGTTTTGTTGCAGTAACAACATCCATAAACAGTAACACAAAAATGTTGCTGCAAAACAATGGATGTTTGATGAATTTTTGATGTTTTGCAAATTTCCCCATTGTATTTATACATTTTTCTATGAATGTGGGTAGTCCACCCTAACAGAGGTATTTTGTGCAGCAGAGCTTGCATTCAGAGCTTCCCTCTAAATGCAGTGAATGTAGCAAACAGGAAGGATGGAACAGCTCTGCCCTCAGCAGCAACATTCATTGCATTCTCCTGCAGATCTTTGAGCCCATGGTATCCACACTGATAAATAAGGGAGTCAGAGTGCTGCACCATTTCTTTACAGTTAAGCTAACAAGGGTACAGGGGTACAAATAGATGAAACCCTGTTATGCTGGGTCTAAAAATGTGCTAACTGTACTGGTTCCCAGGCAAAATGCCAAAGGTTGTCATTTGTGAGGTTATACCGTTATTGGTATTATTTTTAGTAATTTTTTTAAAGTGCCAATGTATTCCACAGCGCTGTACAATAGATAGGTGGATGAGACCATGTTTATCACTAATAGTACAGGTATAGGATCTGTTATCCAGAAAACTCTGAATTAGGGAAAGGCCATCTCCCACAGACTCCATTTTAATCAAATAATTGTAAAAATGATTTCCTTTTACTCTGTAGTAATAAAATAGCACCTTGTAGTTGACCCCAACTAAGTTACTGTAGAATTAATCCTTATTGGAGGCAAAACAATCCTTTTTGGTTTAATCAATGCATAATTGTTTTTTTAGTAGACAAGCTATGGGTATCCAAATTACAGAAAGACCCAATATCCGGAAAACCCCAGGTCCAGAGCATTCTGTATAACAGGTCCCTGTATTTCAAAATACAGTGTATTGCACGGAGAAACCAGTTAGGAAGTTACAGTATTTGTTACTGTAATTAAGGTCAATGGCAGCAATGGACAGGTTAGATCCCATGAGCCATAAAGTGCCCTAGAGTGTGTTCAGAATAATAGCAGTGTGTTAAAAGTGAAGAAAGTGAATAAAGCCAAAAATCCTTATAATAGTTTTTATTTCCATACATGCAAATGCATTGGGAACACTGAAAATTATATTCTACATCAAAACATGAAGAAAAATGTATCACATTTGTGTTATTCCTTTACAGAAAGTGAAGTAAGTTGTTCCAAAAAAATAGCAGTGTCTGCTTTCTTTTTTACAAACTCATTCACTGT
Source organism: Xenopus laevis (assembly GCF_017654675.1). NCBI lineage: Eukaryota > Metazoa > Chordata > Amphibia > Anura > Pipidae > Xenopus > Xenopus laevis. Next base: position 158,593,030 of record NC_054372.1, on the reverse strand, counting down.
ATAATCTGAAAAAAATGTTTAATGATTTTCCTTACCTTGAATCACTGAACTAATACTTAGTTGTATAAGGATTGTTTCCGAGAACTGCTGCACATCTGTGTTACATGGAGTCCACCAACTTCTGGCACCTGTTACATTCCACAATTCTTCTGTATTTCTTGGTTTTGCCTCAGAAACAGCAATTTTGATGTCACCCCCCACAAGTTTTCTATTGGATTAAGGTCCAGGGATTGGGCTGATCACTCCATAACATCAGTCTTGTTGGTCTGGAGCCAAGATGTTGCTCATTTACTGGTGTGTTTGGGGTCGTTGTGTTGTCGAAACACACATTTCAAGGACCAGTAACGGAACTAGGTGGGGGCGGGCCCTTGTGTGGGCCGTGCAGCCGGGCCCCCCCCCCACCATCGTCCGTGCGCATTTTCTTTGTGGCTGCAGCTGAATCCAGCCGGGTGCAGAGCGCACAATCTGCTGGGGGGGGGCCTGCGGGGGTGCGGACCCTGGCCCAGTTGCACCCCCTGCTCCCCCGGTAGTTACGCCACTGTCAAGCACATTTCCTCTTCGGCATAAGGCAACATGACATCTTCAAGTATCTTAATGTATTGAAAAGCAACCTTTAGACCTAAAAAGAACAATCTTGCTTTCATCGGTCCACAAAATGTTGTGCCATTTCTCTTTAGGCCAGTCAATGTGTTCTTTGAAACCTCTTCAGTACACATCTTTTTTTCAACAATTGGACTTTGCGGGGCCTTCTTGCCGATAGCTTGGCTTGGCCTGTGACCTAGACTACGTCCTTGACTTCAGATTCTGTACTGCTCTGCCTGATTGGTATTGACCTTATCCTGACCCTCGACTAACACTCCTTGTTCCCCGTCCTTCCTCTACACATTATGGTTCCCTTGTCTGCCCAGAACTTTCCCCTCGGTCCTCTCATTTTAAGATCTAGCGGTATCAGAGTAACGAAGGGCTCCTCCCAAAGCGAAAGGCGGCAGTTATAAGCTGTTTTCTCCTCAACTTGCTTAGCTGCACCCACTTACTTCCAGGTTTCTACCTAATGGACCTTTTCTCCTTTTCCATAAATAACAACTCATCAATCCCAACACAGGTACTGCTTTTCCAGCCTCAGTGAACACAACCCCTGTTATGCTACACATTTGCTTAGTCTTGCATTGCATTATAAGGAGGGGTATACCTTTCTTAGAGTCTTCACAGCTACTGACACCAGTTTTATTTTAACTGTGTTTCTGCTCCTGCTACAATACATATAGTAGAAAATGTATGGCATGTATAGACATTATGGAAAATACTGCTCACTAGTGATGTGCGGGCCGGCCTGATACCTGCGGAACCTATGGGTTTATCCGCAGGTCTGGGGGGTTTGGGCCGACCTTGCACCCCCCGGCCTTACAATGCCAGTTTCCAGGTTCAACTTTTATAGACGTGCGCCTGCTCGCCCCACCCCTTTTGTGACATCATCGGCAGGGCGGGTATATAAAAGGAACCCAGTAGTCGGGCTCGTGGAGAGGCGCAGGTGGAGGGAGGGCAGATATTGGGCGGGTGCGGGTTGGGAAAAACCTAACCCGCACATCACTACTGCTCACCAGCCTCTGGTCAGCATCCTGTAAACTTTGCACATATGTTACTCTGGAAGCAGGGCCAGAAACCATAGCGTGGAGCTCCGAGGCCGTATTGTCGCGCACGCCCCCCCGCAACATGGTCCCGTAGCTGGGCGGTTACATGCGCACGTCTCCCCGCCTCATGGTCCTAGTGCAGACCAGGTACTGTGCGCATCCTCTCCTTCTCGCGTGCTTTAGCGAGCTGGAAAGCACCGGAGCACTGGGGACATTTGAGTCTCCTCCTTAGGATGCAACTGGATGGTATGCCACTCCTAAAATGTTGCCACCCTAGGCCCGGACCTTTGTGCCTCGCTGCAAATCCGGGCCGTTCTGGAAGCTGAAAATGTGCACTGTAAAGAGGCTGTGGAAGAATGTAAGGACTACACATGTATGCTACACATTTATGCCAACAGACATTATAGAGACAAGACATTATAACTACAGTAAGGTATAATTTTCCTTTAGGCTGCAATTTTCAAACTCCCTGCTTTTCGAAATGATTATAATACCCTGGATCTACAGGGCTGAGATTTAGTTGTATAACACTTGTTTATGGACTGTTTAACCAAAGAAACCGTAAAGAACACACTTCCAGTCTTTAAAGATTCTGTTTTCTCATTTGCATTCTCCACTTAAAATTCTGTTGGCAGTGGCAAAGAACATCAATGTCAGAAGGAGTATGTGTTAAAGCGCAAGCAATATTCAGTCATGAGATTATTAGCCGGAATTTGTATATGAAGTGTCAGTCATGCATATCTCCCGCTGTCAGATCTTTCCTAAAGACAATTAAAAAACTGTTTTTGATAAAGATCTCCCTGTCATTGGAGTCACACCATGTTTCTCCTACTACTTTGTAACATCAAACATAACATTTGTGGTTATGTAGATAAAACATTTAATTAAAACAACATGCTTGCAATATAATTGCTTTTTGCCTGACAGGCTTGGTTTTAGTGGTTTTCAAGGGACACGACCATCGAAAATGTGCAGTTACCTGAAACCAGCCTTACATGAGTTTATTAGATCAGAGCAGCTCTACAAAAATGGCATTTACTTTAATTTCTCTAAAAGTTATTGCAACTTTTTGCATGCCCAGGGTCACATCTGCCTGCTTTAAATTGTGTGATTATAGATTAGTCTCACCCCAACTGCCAGAATTTCTGAGCTTTCGATGTTTAATTATTGGAGGGCAGTAGTTACACAGTACAGGAGAGGTATAGCAGGTTACAAACATTAGTATAGCCGCTTATATCATTTTGCAGGTTAAATACCATAGGGCTCATTTATGTCCTCAAGTGCAATTTGAAGAGCAATTGCCATTTTTGTTTCCCCATAATGCAGCATTTTCCCACAGAATTCCTGCATTGTTGCAGCAGCAAAGGAACACAATTGCACTCACAATTCACTGTAAATTGGACTACTATGTACTAAAAGTTTTCCAAGTCCAGCTGGCGTCATGTCCAGTGTTTTATACAAGATTGACACATACATCAGATTTAACTGAAAAGTGTTGAGCCTGATCGCTATTCTAGTATGTAAGTAAACAGAATTTGACTAAAATTAACTGATGATCGGGAGACATTTTGAAATTGTGAAGTGTCCTGTTAAGGTGACCAGACACAGGGAGATCCGCTCGTTTGGCGATGTCACCAAATGAGCGGATCTCTCCCTGATATGCCCAGATTGAGGCAGGTGATATTGGGTTGATAGAATGGAGGGCAATACAGGCGGTTGGATCGTGGGACCACATCAATGAACAGATGCGGGCCACAATCCGAAGGGATTTTTTTTTACCTTTCCCAATCAATATCTGGCCGACTTTCGACCAGATATCGATCGGGGACGCCCTTCGGATGGCCCCACACACAGGCCCAGATTCGTCGGCAGCTTTTATCAGACCTTTAGGCTGTTTTTGTCCTAAAAGATTATTTTTTAACTTTAAAATTATTCTCACTACTGCTAGAATGTCTTATGGTTCCAGCATCTTAGTTGCTTATTGGTGATAACCAGTAACCATATATAATGAGACCATCCACCAAAGCTTTATTTATTGCATATCAATGATTCTGTTTTTTTTTATTTATCTCTAGATCAATAGAAATATATATATAGGATTGTCCAATGATAAAAGTCTCCATTTTTCAATATACAAATTAAATATTTTTAATCTCTGTAAACACAGATATGTTTACTGTGGGCCCCAATTCTCCAAAAGGGACAGGGATGAAAAAATTGATTGGTGCAAATTCTTTCCTTTACATTCCAGAATAAAGTCCCAATCCACTCATCTCTCCCCTTTAGTATTCTTAGGACTGTTCTTTCTCTGTGATTTGCACTGCAGAGAGTTACCATGGTTTCAGGATGTAGATTATGCACTTGTTTAGCAGATGTTCTTTCAATAAAATTGTTTATCTGTATCTTTTTTTTGTAAAGCTGTGGTTACCTTGTCTGTTATAAGCATTCCAGGTGAAATTGGGGTGCTAAAAATACATTGTAGTTCATGTCAAGGAACAGGCCTTTTTATTCTCTACCAGGTGTGTAGTGTGAACAATAGAAATAAGGATGTCAAATGACCTTTCTATACACTCTATATATTTGAATCATTTTTATTGATTTTTCAACAAATACACTATTTGAAAGTTGGTGAAAGGCTTACATCTGTGGTATTGTCCAGTTTCCAAAGTCCAAAATACCACTTCCATATTGCAATAGTATTAAAGCAAAATTTACAGTACAAAATTTTCCAGTAGTTATACGTTGTTACAATCACCAACAGTGCATAAGTAGTGTTATGTTTTGGGTAGCCGATGATGAGTAGAGTATAACAGTGCTTTATTAGCAGAGTCATGCAGGCATTACACAACAGTAAGCTTTCACTTTCAAGCTGTACAGAAAGTTCTGTGTATGCACAGTACAAGTCCTGTGCACAGTGACACCCGCAGGCCATTTGGATAAACACCACATATTGCCCCTATAGTAGGAAAACATTTGGACAAATGTAATAAACAACAACAATGCATCTTAAAGCAATGATATCCATTATTCACATCACATAGTCCTGGGTCCATGCAGGTAGTTTTCTGATTCTCTCAGTACGCCTTATAGGTTCCCTTTCTTCAGGCCTATGGAGTAGGAAAATGTCTTTCATCAAATGGAACTTCTCCAAAGTCATATCTAACAGGAGCAAGACGACTTGCATTCCATATGCGTCCATCAGACAGTTCATATGTGTATGGTCCTCGCTGGAGTCTCACTTCAAGTGGTGTAGTACATTTATATTGTCCTTGTTTCAGTATTCCTGGTTTCTTAATTCTGACTAAAGATCCAGGCTGAAAGTGTACTTCTCTTGCACCATGTTTTCTGTCAGTGTAAGCCTTGCATTTGGCTTGGTGACGTTTCACAATGTTCAGCAGTAGATGATTTTGTAGGCATAGTATTTTGTGGAAGTTTGATGTCTGCAACATGTAACTTAGTGCGCATCTGTCTGCCATGTAATAATTCAGCAGGAGATAATTGGGTTGTTGCATGGCACATTGCTCTGTAGTTATGTAGGAACTCTGTTGTAAATACTTTCCAAGATTTCCCAGTAAGATTTGCTGTCTGTAGTGCTTCTTTCAGACTTCTGTTGAATCGCTTGATTTCTCCATTTGCTTGTGGGTAATACACTGAAGATTTCCTATGCACAATATTCCTCTCTCTCAGAAAGGATTCAAACTCATTTGAGACAAACTGGGGTCCGTTGTCTGAAATTAACTCCTTTGGATAACCTTCTCTGCTGAAGACTGTAGACAGAAATGTTATTACTGTAGCTGATGTTATATGAGAAACAAATGCAATTTCAGGCCATTTACTATAATAGTCTATCAAGGTTACAATATCAATAGCAAGTTTTTCCCATGCTGAATCAGGGAATGGTACTGGCTGAAGTGGTGGTGTATGTGTGATAGCTGTTTTGACATGATTCTGACAAGTAACACAAGAATGAATGGTAGTTACTACATCAGCATCCATTGCTGGCCACCAGTATAGTTCTCATAGTCTTTGTTTTGTGTGTACAATTCCTTGATGACTCTTATGTGCAAGTTGTATGTTTTCTCACAAGGTCTCTGGTACCAGTAAACAATGAGCTCCACGGACAACATAGCCATCTACTAAGGACAGTTTGTGTATAATCCTGTAGTAAGGTTGAAGATCAGGACTGAGTTTCTTCTCAGCCTTTGGCCATTTGCTTTGTAAGATGTCCCGTAATTTTACTTGAATTGGACATGTGAGGCAAGCTTGCTTAAAATCAGCAGCTGTAACTGTAGGTGATAGTAAATCAGTCAATGCTACAACTTCTATGTCCTCATCCAGTGTATCAGAAGCTGCAGGTAAAGGTAAATGTGACAATCAGCAGTAACATTTTTCAAACCTGTTTTGTATTGCATTTTGTAGTTGAAATTCAGTAGCCTTGCTGACCATCTAGCTATACGCATTCCAGCTCTTCCTAGTCCCTTTGTTGTAAGCAGTGTAGTTAAAGGGCTATGATCAGTGCATAAGGTAAATTCTCTGATTTTTCAATCACATCTTGCTCTACCAGTTTCTTTAGTAATTGTGAGACAGTCTCCCTTATAGAGTAGGGCAATCGCCTCAATTTCTGGCGTATTGGTTTTACATCTGGTCTCAGCTTAACTTAGTGTACAAAGTTCTTTGCACAGCCCAGTGAAGTGTTGCTTTGTGGTGAAGTTTTAGACACTGGCTGTGTGGCAGGCACTGGTGCTGTAGTAATGAGACCATCAATTAATTGTAGGTTTAATGCAGCAAAGAGATCCCTTCCAAGTATAGCAGTACCCTTATTCACAATGTAAAAGTCACATGTTGCAGTATTTGATTCAAATTGTACAGTCACTGGCAAGCAACCAAGCACAGGGACTGGATCCTTTAAGTAACTGACCAGTTTCAGGGCAGGTGCAACAAGCAGATCTTTTGCAAAGTATTTCAAGAAAATATTATTTGGTAGTATAGAAACAGCTGAACCTGTATCAAGCATCAGGTTAATGGAGTGCCCTTTGTCAGCAGAAGCAGTACTGACACAGTGCATATAAACTTGTCTGGAATAAATGTACCAGCTTTATCCACACTTAATACTGTGACATTTGTAGTAGTGATTCCATGAACATCTATAGCAGAACCAGTGTCGGACTGGCCCACAGGGATACCAGGAAAACTCCCGGTGGGCCAAGGTGTCAGCTAAACATTTGGCCTATTTCATGACCATTCCCTATTTCTATGAGAACAAAGAGGCTAAATAGATGGAATAATAGATTTTAGTATGTAAGACTATAAATAGAGGTTGAGCTAGGAGAGGAAGAATAATAGTACTGAGAGTGGGCCCCTGGTCTAAATTTCCTTGGTGGGCCCCTGGTCTATGGTTTTTGGGTGGGCCCCTGGTATCCCAGTCCGACACTGAGCAGAACTACGGCAGATCTTAGCAAAATGTCCTACCACAACTGCACAAAAGTAGGACATAAAGATGTTCATCATGAAGTCACTACTACAAATGTCACAGTAAGTGCGGATAAAGCTGGTAAATTTATTCCAGACAAATTTATATGCACTGTCAGTGTCAGTACTGCTTCTGCTGACAAGAGACACTCCATTAACCTGATGCTTGATACAGGTTCAGCTGTTTCTATACTACAAAAGGATATTTCCGTGAAATTCTTTGCAAAAGATCCGCTTGTTGCACCTGCCCTGAAACTGGACAGTTACTTAAAGGATCCAATCCCTGTGCTTGGTTGCTTGCCAGTGACTGTACAATTTGAATCAAATACTGCAAAATGTGACTTTTACATTGTGAATAAGGCAGGGCCGGAACTATGGGTAGGCAGAAGAGGCAGCTGCCTAGGGCGCAACGATTGGGGCGCGCTGGGCAGCTACCTCTTCTGCCTACTCCTAGACTAGACCTGTCACTAGAACTGCGCCCCTGAATGCTGCTTCTGTGTATGCTCATATGGAAAGTGGTACTGCGCATGCGCACGCGAGTGCTGATACCGCGCATGTGCACGCGAGCGCTGATACCGCGCATGCGATAGCTACTGATGCACATGCGAACACGAGCGCTACTCATGCGCATGCGGGCCCTGCTGCGGAGAGACGGAGATGGGGGGCGAGCTATCAGGCTGACAGGCCCGCCTCTGGAATAAGGATACTGCTATACTTGGAAGGGATCTCTTTGCTGCATTAAACCTACAATTAGTTGATGGTCTCATTACTACAGCACCAGTGCCTGCCACACAGCCAGTGTCTAAAATTTCACCACAAAGCAACACTTCACTGGGCTGTGCAAAGGACTTTGTACACAAAGTTAAGGTGAGACCAGATGTAAAACCAGTACCATTTCCTGATTCAGCATGGGAAAGACTTGCTATTGATATTGTCGGTCCTTTTACAGATGAAGATTTGCTATAACCTTGATGGACTATTACAGTAAATGGACATAAATTGCATTTGTTTCTCATATAACATCAGCTACAGTAATAAAATTTCTGTCTACAGTCTTCAGCAGAGAAGGTAATCTAAAGGAGTTAATATCAGACAACGGACCACAGTTTGTCTCATCTGAGTTTGAATCCTTTCTGAAAGAGAGGAATATTGTGCATAGGAAATCTTCAGTGTATTACCCACAAGCAAATGGAGAAATCGAGCGATTCAACAGAAGTCTGAAAGAAGCACTACAGACAGCAAATCTTGCTGGGAAATCTTGGAAAGTATTTACAACAGAGTTCCTACATAACTACAGAGCAACCCGCCATGCAACAACCATCTCCTGCTGAATTATTACATGGCAGACAGAAGCACACTAAGTTACATGTTGCAGACATCAAACTTCCACAAAATACTGTGCCTACAAAATCATCTACTGCTGACATTGTGAAACGTCAACAAGCCAAATGTAAGGCTTATACTGACAGAAAACATGGTGCAAGAGAAGTGCACTTTCAGCCTGGATCTTTAGTCAGAATTAAGAAACCAGGAATACTGAAACAAGGACAATCCAAATTTACTACACCACTCGAAGTGAGACGCCAGCGAGGACCTTATGAACTGTCTGATGGAAGCATATGGAATGCAAGTCGTCTTGCTCCTGTTAGATATGACTTTGGAGAAGCTCCATTTGATGAAGGACATTTTCCTACTCCTGATGTCAACTGCAATAGGCCTGAAGAAAGTGAACCTATAAGGTGTACTGAGAGAATCAGAAAACTACCTGCATGGACCCAGGACTATGTGATGTGAATAATGGATATTATTGCTTTAAAATGCATACTGTTTAATGTTGCTGTTTATTATAGTTGTCCAAATGCTAAGATATTCGACCCTCGAAGTTAAATCCTTCGACTTCGAATATCCACTTCGAATATCAGAGTCGAAGGATTTAGCGCAATTCCTTCGATCGAGAGATTAAATCCTTCGAATCAAGCGTTTCGAAGGATTTTAATCCATCGATCAAACGATTTTCCTTCGATCCCAAATTGCCTAGAAAGCCTATGGGGACCTTCCCCATAGGCTAACATTGGTGCTCGGTAGGTTTTAGGTGGCGAAGTAGGTGGTCGAAGTTTTTTTTAAAGAGACAGTACTTCGACTTTCAAATGGTTGAATAGTCAAGCGATTTTTAGTTTGAATCGTTCGAGTCGTAGTCGAAGGTCGAAGTAGCCAATTCGGTCGAAGTAGCCAAAAAAATACTTAGAAATTCGAAGTATTTTTCCTTCTAATCCTTCACTCGAGCTAAGTAAATGTGCCCTGTGGTGTTTATACAAATGGCCTGTAGAAATGTCACTGTGGTCATACTTATACTGTGCATACTTCCTGGTAGCTTAAAAGTGAAAGCTTACTGTTGTGTAATGCCTGCATGACTCTGCTAATAAAGCACTGTTATACTCTCCTCGACTACCAAAAACATAACCGGGAAGGCATTTAATATGAAATTGGCCCTATATAAATGGGGAAATATACATGAAAGGAATCATGTGGGCACGCTTTTGAGTGGGTGTAGCTATAAAAGTGGGTGTGGTCTCAAAATATTTGTGGAGCTCGTTGCACTTGCACTGTCCCTGGATTTCATTCTCAAAATCTGGACACATTAAGCTAAGATATAATTAATTCTTACTGGAGCCAAAATTTTTTTCATTTTTTCTTTTTTAGTAGATTAGACTTAAGGTAAGGAAATCCAAATTACAGAAAGATTCCTTATTTGGAAAACCCTTGGTCCTGAATATTCTGCATGCCAGGTCCCATACTGTATATGTACAGGTATGGGATCTGTTATATGGAAACCCATTATCCAGAAAGCTGTGAATAACAGAAAGACTATCTCTCATAGAATGATTTCCCTTTTCTCTCTAATAAAGAAGCAATACCTTGTAGATGCAAAACCAGCCTGTTTGGTTTATTTAATGTTTAAATTAATGTTAAGCAGACTTAATGTACGGAGATCAAAATTACAAAAAGATCCGCTATCCAGAAATCCCTAGGTCCAGAGTAATCTGTATAATAGGTTCCATACTTATGGGACCTATTTTAGTAAGGCCATTTCCCCATATTTTTACAAAAATAATTTTATTTTTAGTTTTTAGTTTTTTTCCAAGTAATTTTATAACCTTGTACTTGATCTTAACTAAGCTGCACAAATCAATATTGATGGTAGAACAATCCTATAGAGTTTATTTAATGACTAAATGATTTTTGGCAGACATTAAAGGTATGGAGATCCCCTATGCCGAAAACCACAGGTCCCAAGCATTCGGGATAAGAATATCCTATACCTGTTTACAAATAATACCAGAAAGAAAGAGAAGAAAAGACAAAGTGAGTGGTCTCTGAAAACCATCCCACAGATAGATGTTATACCATGTGCTTTATTTGGCACTGTGAAAAAATAAAAAATATCATTCTCCATCAATGTTACAAACAATTGAAAACAACTGCTAACTAAATCAATTATGTAGAATGCTCTTACGCAGTGAAAAATCTTGACAGCCCTAGTAAATAATCTAAAAGGCAATCCTTGAGATGAATTGAACATGCACTATGCTGTATAAGTGTCTGATGTATTCTTGAAAGATATACAGTATAAAAAAATAGATTCAGCAGTTTAGGAAATGAGAAAAACACCAGGAGGACAAACACAGGAACATGCATTTTCAGGCTCAGTCTGGGTGGAGGATGTTTTAGTTTTGCAGAATTCAAGTTGATGCTTATCTTTAGACTTAATGGACAAATCGCTTAATTACTAGTGTTAAGTGCTGTAAAATAAAAGCTGAGAAAGCATGTTTGCCTCTCTAAATCAATAAACACCAGTTCCCTGTACTTCCAGTATATGCTCTGTACAGTATGGTAACAGTTTTTATGATGTTGTGCTTGTACACTAAGAAAAATGGCTGCCCAATGCGATTTAAGATTGGATAGTTAATGTATTGTGGTTTAGCTTATTGGTGGTTTTATTCCCAAGTTATATTCCCTGATAAAATAGTGTGTATTTGAAAACATCATAGCTTTGTTTTCAATTGTAGTGAGGTGGACTCAAAGCTTGATTTTATTTGTTTTATTTGCATACCTCCCAACATTTTGGAAATAAAAAGAGGGACAAAAAAGTTGAAAATGTTTTTGAACACGCCCATTTTTGTGGCCACACCCCCTAATCACCATGTTCATTTTACAAAATGTGGCAGGTTATGAAAGTTTGAACATATTTCTGTGGTTTTTTTCCAGGTATTACAGTTTTGCTAATGAAGGTGGATTGCTCTTTAAGCTGTGAGTCTAACTTTTCCCAAGGGACCTGTTATCTTATATTGTTACAATTACTTATTTGCTTATCTCGAAATTGTTACAAAGCAGTGCTTGAATTGGGGCGGGATGCGGTGGGATGGCATGCCGTTACTTTTTTTAAATGGCTGATCTCCATCCCCTCAGGCGGGATGGAACAAATTATAATACCGGAGCTATAAGGGGACCGTGTTTTTTTAAAACTTCAATTTGTTTTTGCGCTGTAATTGTAAGATTGTCCTGTTCTGTACAGTTCCGTGAGGGCGCCAAATAAGACGATATCCTATTGCCAGGGCGGGCCCTAGAAATTGACAAACCAGCTGGCTGCGCACTGCACGCACCAGCCAGTCAGCGCGAGTGTTGCCGGGGGAGCGTGCGACGTGTGGGAGTTAGACGATGAGAGCGCGCCCAGTGGGGATGTGGGTGGGGGCGTGCATAGAGTCGCCGCTCCGGTATATGCAGCTACCGGTGAGTACACGAGTCTGTGTTACAACTTCCTATTGACAAACGGCCACTGAATGTTTGTGTGCGGAAGCGGGCAGAGTTGTTGTGTGGGCTTGTCACAACGGGAACAAGGCACTTTTTTTCTCCTGTGTGTGCTGTGATGTTGCAGGAGCTCAGCTGGGATGGGCGTGATTGGTGTGAGCAACATCCTGCCAATGTGACATGCTTGCTGCGTGTGTAGAATGTGTATGTGTGTGTATATAGTGTGTGTATATAGTGTGTGTATGTATGTGTGTGTGTGTGTGTATAGTGTGTGTGTATAGTGTGTGTGTATAGTGTGTGTGTGGTTATGTGTGTGTGTGTGTGTGTGTGTGTGTAGTGCGTGTATAGTGTGCGTGTATAGTGTGCGTGTATAGTGTGCGTGTATAGTGTGCGTGTATAGTGTGTGTGTATAGTGTGTGTGTGTGTGTGTATAATGTGTATGTCTGTGTGTGTATAGTGTGCGTGTATAGTGTGTGTGTGTATATGTGTGTGTATAATGTGTATGATGTGTGTGTGTATAGTGTGTGTGTTTAGTGTGTGTGTGTGTATGGCCACCAGCCTGCCGGGTCTCCACATTGGCCAGTTTGTCTGTGTGTCCAGTGTTCCAGTCTCTTCCTATTGCAATCGCCTGTAAAAGTATGTGGGCTAGTGAATTGTTTTGAAGAAAACAGGAACCTGCCAGGCAAAACAGGCTTTGTGACCTGGTATCCGTGTAGTTGCCTGACAAGTAGCTTTATGTGGGATTGAGCAGGAGAGACTGACCCACTGGCCCCTGTGTGGTCGGTCCTCATAGAGCATCGGTCATGAGTGAGAACCAGTATTCTGGAGTCAGTATTCTGTTGCGAATGTGCAACATTTTCACATGTTTAAATAACCAGATCTCCTGTTGCTGGCTCAGTTGTGCATTTTTTGTATAATGGCAATGCTTGAGACACTTAAGGGGCAAAACTATTTTTTTCAGGACAACCAAGCCTTTCACAAACTGCTGGTATATTTTGTGTGATTCCACTTTACAAGCTTCTAAATGCATATACTGTATATACATTTGATTTGAAGCAACAAAGGGGGTTCATCACAGTGAGGTTGTGGAATGCACTGCCGGGTGATGTTGTGATGCTGATTCGATTAATGACTATAAGAGGGACTTGGATGATTTCTTGGACAGACATAATATCAAAGGCTATTGTGATACTAAACTCTATAGTTAGTATAGATATGGGTATATAGAATTTATGTAAAAGTAGGGAGGGGTGTGTGTATGGATGCTGGGTTTTCATTTGGAGGGGTTGAACTTGATGGACTTTTTTCAACCCGATTTAACTATGTAACTATTTAATTGTAAAAAATTAGGGTCATTCTATTTCTTGCAATATTAAAAAAATATTTTCCATAAACATGGAAATAGCAAAATAACTGGTGGGCGAGACTTATTTAAAAGTGGATGTGACCTACAATTGTGGGTGTGGCCTACAATTGTGGGCGTGGTCTAATTATTTTTGCCACCGTGCTACGCGCGGCACATATCCCGTCCCTCCACCTTTTTCAACCCAATTCAAGCACTGTACAAAAGTATCTTATCTGCTGCTGTGGCTGTTCTGGACTCTCTGCCAAAAGCTAATTAAGTTAGAAACTTTGTTTCTTTTTCTGACTGTTCAGTGCAGAGAAAAATGGGACAACGAGGAACTGCGGGTTGGGGTGTCAAAAGAGGGAAGGCCAGGAAAAAAACTGAAAAAGACCTGCTATTGCCGCTGCCCTCGACCACCTTCCTGGCCATGAGCAGGGAAACAAAAGCATGTGGGGGTGTTTGGTATTGGGGGGGCCTGTGAGGTCTTTTTTGGCCCCTGAAGCAGCAGCCCTGGTGGGCCCCTGGCCCCCCAGTCTGACCCTGATTGTAACCTATGCCCTGGAGAAGGGATATCTTGGCAAAGGGCAACCCTTGGTGTAAAAAGGGAATATTAGGTGTTGAAGTATTCCTTTTAATTTATTTGGTTCTACAGTAAATATACCGTTCCTGTTCAATACCCACTGGAATCCAAAGAATTTTTTAAAATGTGTGTGAATTTTAGTTTAGTCTGGAGATGTTTCACCTACACTTTTTTGTGAGGTCCTAGTTGAGAGAGCAGCGCTCTACCTAGACAGCAGCAGTAGACATACCCCTATGCTAGTAATGTGCGGGCCAGCCCGATATTTACCCGAGGGACCCAACCTCGCACCCCGTTTGCGGGTGGCGGGCAGTTCCGAATTGAGCTCTTCCTCCTGCTCTCCCTGTCTGCCATCCTTGCACTGAGGGCTCTCGACTTCCTTTTTTATTGACGCGCGCCTGCTTGCCCGCCCTTTTTGTGACATCTTCTGTGGGGGGTGGGCGCAGGTCTATAAAAGGAACCTGGAAGTCGGGCGCAGGCTGAGGAAGGGTGAGTTAGGATTGGGTGTGGGTCGGATTTTACCTGACCCGCACATCACTATCCTATGTCCATTTTGTGACAGTATTCGCCTATTGTTATTTGTGGCACATTTGTACAACTTCTGTATACAATTTCCAGTGCTATTATTGTTTTGGATTGCACCAAGATAAAACATTAAATTAACTAGAAGTTAGGCAGATTTCTCTTGGACAAAAAGTTGAAGGGCATGTGCTCTTTTCAACCTGTAACTAAGATTGCCAAATGTCAAATTGTGCAAAAACGGTTGCATGAAAATGAGTACAAATTTAAGAGTGTCACTACTGTTGAACTAGGTCTTTTGGTGATAGCAAACATTTCATCACACACTTTATCACAATCACACATTCAAATTGTTATACAAATACTGTAGTTGTGCTAAACGCCATTGAGTTCTGTAGAGCAGCTTCAGATGAATCATGTGCAAGTGCCGCCTATTGAACCTGGGAAACCCTGGAGCTACCCCCAGCCTGGACATGGCAGTAGTTTCAGGGTTCCTAGGGCTGTGTCATTAGATGAACCAGACTTGTGTCCAGCAAAATGAAGGCTTATGCTGTTTTTAATGTGTGCTTTGGAAGCAATGCTACTCTGTGATGATGCCACAATCTGCACCCAATGCTATATCTCCTATACTGGCAATTTCATTATTTTTTATGCATTACGTGTAATTGTGGTGAGCACAACAACCATACAGCTGCAATGCTGGAATTCTGGGAAAAACATGGAGATTTGCATCTAAAAATTACACTTTGCACACTGCGTCATATAAGTAATTGCCCCTTTACAAATACATATATAATTGATAACAGACTGATATGGAAATAAAAGAGTGTCTGGTCTTTTCAGTTATAATCCTTATTTTTTGTTTAAATTCATATTATCATATATATAGTAAGTTGCAGGTAAAACTTAGTCCCTTTGTAAAATGTATAAGCAATTGAATTCTTAATGAATCAGATGAAAATTAAGCGTAGGACTGGCCAGATATGGGATGACTTTGACGTAGTTGGCCAGCTTAAATATATTGCAATATATGGACAAACAATCCCTGTGTTGTTTAAAGGGTAAGGCATTTTTTAGTAGCAGTATGCACAAAATGTCTCTGTCTTAAATATATTGATAATGGGTTGAGTGCAGAGGACCTCTTGTAGTTGACTATATATATATATATATATGTGTGTATATATATATATATATATATATATATATATATATATATATATATATATATATATATATATATATATATATATATATATATAATGTCATTAATTAGCATAATCTTCTGTAATTAGCATAATCTTCCATCTATGGCAAAACATTTAAATTAGGTTGGGTGCTGGAAGTGCACTGGGGCACCAGCACATTCATAGAACCCTTTATTCCCTGGCAGGTCTCAAGAGCTTCCATTTCTCAAATAAATGGTTTATATATCCAGATACAAGGTATATTATCTTGTAATCCATTAACCAGAAAAGCTTCCAAAATACGTCAGCGTCATTTCCCATAGTGTCGTTTTTCAACAAACAGTTCAGAGTAAACTGTCTAAATTCTGGTTCTCAATTCTATTGGGTTCTTGTTAACATTTAACTCCTTTCAATAGCCTTAAGGCATGCTTTTCCATGCAACACCACATCTTAGATATTCTGAACAATAGATTTCGTAACTGTAAAATAGTCACCCCACAAAGTATTATGTTGAGGCCCCCTACTTCAGTGTCCCATAACATGGCAGTAAAGATAATCATTGTGCATATAAATAGCAATCAAAAGGATAAATACATTTTTATTTAAACTTGTGTTTTTTCCTGATTATATTCAAAAGTAACATCTTCAATACCCAACAGCGATACTCATAAGTTTCAGAGAACATTCATACCAACACATTAGATGAGTGAACAGATTACACTTATATACAAGGAGAACCAAACCCACATGCATTTTTAACTATTAATTTGCAATCCTCTCTTCTCCCTCTCTTCTCCCTCCCTTACCGCATGACCCCACCCACATTAAAATGATCTTATCAGTTTCTCAAGTGCAGAGAAATGCAAAAGGGTTGACAGATGCCATTTTTGACTGTATCATTTCCAGTCCAATGATCCATGCCATTGACCAGCAGGAGGACCAAGGTTCATGTCATGGTCGGCACCCTAAATCCAGAACCAATGCTAAGCACCCTGTTCTCAGCTCTTGCTTCTGCCTTTAACAGCCGCCTTTAACCCTCGGCTAATCGGATGCCGCCAGTTCATAATAAGAGAGGTGCCAAGCGAAGGGTTCTCGACGAGCAAAGGGGCACGACTGAAAAGCAAAGTATTTTGGGCAGAAGGTCGCAGTACAAGGCGTAGGCAGAAAGCGGAGTCAAATCAGGCTGGGTCGTGGCAGGCAGCGTACAAGCGGAGTCAAACAGGCAAGGGTAAAACCAGGAGATCAATCAGAAGGGATACAGATAAGAAAAGAAATGTTAACAGGCAGGGTCAGGATTTTAGAGATCAGAATCATCAAAAACAAGCAGGGGTCACAACAGGAATCAGGAAACAGACAAAATCGCAGAACAGACTCACCAGGAACTCAATACAGATGAACCTATAACGGGCAACGCAAAAATCCAAAATGTCTCTTCACGCCATTGTGCGCTGGCGTCAATACGCAAGCACCCATGCACCTATAAATAGGAGGAATGCGCACTGCATGCACCTTAAGAAGCCGGCATTTGAGAAGAAGAGGAGCGGCGTGGCGGGCGTCCCCGCCCCACCACTAGGCCACCAGGGAGGAGAGTTGTCACAGTTCACTTCAAGTGCTTAGGCTCTTAATTATCAGTCACCAGTATGAAACTAGTGACTAAACGGGACATGGACAAACATGGAGCTTGCCAGCACCTCTGTACTCTACTGCAACTCTACATGTGGGAGGCTGGTATAGGACAACAAATAGTTTTGACACTGTAGGGGTAATGTGGCTGGTAATGGTATAGGGTGAACTGAACTCAACGCAAATACTTGGGGGTGCTAGTTTCACTTAAAGTATTCTTTTAGTACTTTATGAGCAGACAGAAGTCACAAGACCAAAAACTAAAAGAGCAACGCACTGCCTTATTGCGTGTAATATGTTGATATAATTTTCTATTTACAGTGAGAAATAATGTCCTAATCATCTCAGAATTCCTTCTAAATTTATAGGCAGCAAAATACACTTATTCAAACCACCTCTCATCCTTCTACTTCAGGTATAACTCATATAGCAATTTGTTGTAAATTACTAATATCTTTAAGTACACAATGACACAGCCAAATGCCATAAAACTCAAGCCAACATCGATGATATAAGACTTTACCTAAATGTGCCATTAAACTGTAATATATTCTTGTTTTCTCAGTTATTCACTACATTAAGGCTATGGAGAATTTTTACTAAGTAATAGAAATTCCTGGGAAAGGTAGGAGTATTAATGTGTTTTTATTAGATAATCTATATTCTACTGGGCACAGGGGGAGTGTATTAATGAGACCAGACTTTATTTTATTTTACCAGATATATTAAGCTTCTTATTTGCTTAGTTGCCTTTTGTGTATGCTATATCTGTATGTGAATAGTATGGGAAGTATCATGTAAGATCCATTTACTGCATTGCAGTTGTTCACAAGTGCTAATGTAAAGGAAATACATTATATGGGACCTAGATTTATAATGCATTCAGTCTGGGACACAAACACAATTATCCTGGAAGGCAGTGAGAGGCGTTTGTAGCTGCATGCATGAAGTGTTCCTGAGTTAACCGAGTGCATGAACCCAACTAGAATTCCATGTTTAACTCAAAGCTTATTGCCCAGTGAAAAAAAAGAGGACTACTTCCCTTAATTAGACAAGAGGCCACTAAAAATTAATTTCAAAGGAACGTGCCCAATGCTGGAAGCCATATAGTTAAAGGAGACTTATTGAGTGAAAAACAAGAATGCATCAATAATTCCTTCTAACTATAACAGGAATGTGCTTAAAAAAGTAGTGTTTTGCAATAAAGTTTATGGTTTCTATCTGGAATAAATGCAATAAGAAATACAAAATATGTAGGACCGCCTCCCCACTCACTCCGGTATCAGCTGACCCCAAATTCCCCCCAGGGCTAACTGGAAGACATAAATTTAGCTACCAGCTAAAATGGGTAAAAACAGTGGAAATACCAACCTGGGCCAGAATATGGGATAATACACACAAGATAGTGGTCTGAACACGGCAAAAAGAAAGTGTCTATAAAGTGATGATGAAATGGTACTTGACCCCAGACAGATTATTCAAACTATTCCGAGCTACCTCCCCACAATGTTGGGTCCCTCAGCCATATACTATGGCAATGCCCACATATAACACTGCTCTGGAGGGAAGTCACAGACCTTATACAATCGGTTCTGACAATATCCTTAGCTATCAAACACACACACACTTGCTGTTGGGGCAGCCTATCCCAAAACTTAAATGACCAGCTCAGAAATTGGTTAATCATATCTCAACTGCACAGTTTGCACTTACGTCTGAATGGAAATCACAGATAACACCAACTATAGCAGAGGTTATTTATAGAGTCAACAATAACAACATTTTTGAAACTATGACAGCATACTGTATATAACTCAACTAAAAGAACAGATCTGGTTACTTTGGGTAGCTTACTTCTTCCCCATATCATAAAGGATGCCCAACATGAAAATACTATATATCCAACAAGGTAAAAGAGGTTAGGCTGGACCGAGGTGAAACATGGTTACCTATAAGATGTACATACAGATGTGTAGATATATTCAGATAATGTAACAATGTTAACCCAAACTTTCCTTTCTTTTCTTCTTTTTATCTATCCCCACTTTCTTTCCTGTTTGCTTTATCCATTATACTGAAAACTTACTAAAAAATTAGCTTGTATGGAACTGTTATTGTGTACTATGTGTGATACCTATGCAACTGGCAATAAAAAAATTTGAGTTACAAAAAAAAAGTTTTGAGTTGATTTATTGAAAGATTTTGCAAAACCCCTAGAAGCCCCCCATCTGTTCCAGTACTGCTACCTCCTTTCCCAGGCTGTGCAGGGGAGCCATGGTACTTAGCACACTGCACTGTAGGACAGGAATTAATCAGCAGCTAAGTCGGGGGTTATTTTCTAAACACAGAATACAAAAATCACTAAAAATCCGTGTTTTTTTATATAAAATCAGACTTTTAAAAAAATCACAAATTTTTCAGAATTTATTAAACCCCGAGGATGGTAAAGTCTGAATCTGAAAATCTGGCATCTCAGACCTGTCCAGGTTGCATATTTGTCAATGGGAAAAGTCCCACTGATTTTTTGATGTGCGCTGGGTTTCGTACAATACCCCAAAGTTTTCGGGTGAGAATTCCAAAAAAATTGTGAAATTTGTGAAAATCGGATGAAAAAACGAAAAAATCTGATTTTTTTACTGCAAAGCAAATTTCTGGGAAAATGTAATAATAAATAAGCGTAAAAAACGGAGCGAATTTGATCGGAATTTGTAGAGAGATGAATTCGGACTTTGTTAAATAACCCCCTAAGACACACCTTCCTTTGAACATAAAAAATCTATAGGGCGCACCAATAAATGGGCCATTATTAAAGTTATGATTCATTTTTAGACCAACGCAAAACCATTATTCATTATTGCCTACAAGATTAGGATGGGTTTTTAGTAAAGCTGTTTGTCTCCTTGTCATGATTTTTATTATGTCATTTTTATTTCTAAATTACACTGCAACCAATTCAATCTACCATATAAAATGTCATTCCTGAACCAGCAAGTGTATTTTTTTTAGTTGTAATATTGGTGTGTAGGCAGCCATCTCATTCAGTCATTTTACCTGGTCATGTGCTTTCAGAAAGAGCCAGCACTTCAGGATGGAACTGCTTTCTGGCAGGCTGTTGTTTCTCCTACTCAATGTAACTGAAGGTGTTGCTGTGAGACCTGGATTTTTACTATTGAGTTCTGTTCTAAGATACAACAGGGAGCTGTTATCTTGTGTTAGGGAGCTGCTATCTGGTTACCTTCCCATTGTTCTGTTAGGGTGCTATGGGGGGGAGAGGTGATATCACTCAAATTTGCAGCATTGCAGTAAAGAGTGACAGCACAAATCACATGACTGAGGGCTCCTGGGAAACTGACAATATGTCTAGCCCCATGTCAAATTTTAAAATTAAATATAAAAAAACATCAGTTTGCGCTTTTGAAAAATGGATTTCAGTGCATCAGTCTGCTGGAGCAGCACTATTAACTGATGCATTTTGTTTTCCCATGACAATATCTCTTTTAAAGGAACAGTAACGTCAAAAAATAAAAGTGTTTTAAAGTAATGAAAATATAATGCAGTGTTGCCCTGCACTGGTAAAACTGCTGTGTTTGCTTTAGAAACACTACTATTGTTTATATAAATAAGCTGCTGTGTAGCAATGGGGGCAGCCATTCAAAGGAGAAAAAGCTCAAGTTACACAGCAGATAGTAGATAAGCTCTGTCTGTCTAATGGTGTTATCTGTTATCCATTCGTTAACCTGTGCCATATAGCCGTTTTTCAATTTTCGCCATTGCTACACAGCAGCTTGTTTATATGAATTATAGTAGTGTTTCTGAAGCAAACAGATCAGTTTTACCAGTGCAGGGCAACAGTACATGATATTTTCATTACTTTAAAACATTTACATTTTTTGGTGTTACTGTTCCTTTAAGAACTATCCTGAAATGGAATCTTCAGTATCAGACATTTCAAATAGTGATGGGCGAATTTGCGCCGCTTCGCTTCGGCGAAATTCGCAAAACGTTTTTTCTAAAAAAAAAATTTGGGCGAAAAAATTTTTTTTTGACGCCGGCGAATTTTTGCCGCGAAATTTCGCAGGCGTTTCGCGAATTGATTCGCTGGCGGCAAAACGCGCGAATTCGCGCCTGGCAAATAAATTCGCCCATCACTAATTTCAAAGTCCTACACGTGATTTGGGGTGTTATACATTTTAGCTGGTACATATCTCTACCAGCCATCTCTTATACCCATGGGAAAGTCCAGTTAAAGGGCATGTAAAGTCTAAAATAGAATAAGGCTAGAAATGCTGTATTTTGTATACTAAACATAAGCATGAACTTACTGCACCACAAGCCTAATCAAACAAATAATTTATGCTTTCAAAGTTGGCTACAGGGGGTCACTTTGTTAAACATCTTTGCAAGACTAAGACTAAGTGCACATGCTCAGTGTGGTCTGGGCTGCTTAGGGATCATCATAAACAAAGCTGCTTGAGTTCTTCATGGCTGGTAAGTAAGGAGGGTGCTCCCCCTGCTGTTCATAAATATGATTGTTTCCCTCCTCAGCAGTTAGGGACCGTCTGACAATTCCTATCCACAGCAGTAAATGAAGGGAGAATTTCACTGCATACAGTCAGGTTTCTTATAAAAATGGTACACATTTTTTAATTAAAGTATATTGGAGATAGGTTTCTTTTTCATTAAAGAAAGTAAAAATGGGATTTTATTTTTTTGGCTTTACATGCACTTTAACTTTGGATAAAGACCAATCTTTATATTTTATGAGTTTGTTTCGTCTTGCAGGAACAGCACAAAGATATGTTTTTCCAAAAGCATGCTGGGAAGTCCAGGAACTTGGCTGTTTCACACCAAACACAACTATTACTGATACACTATATAAGAAAACATGGGTGTATTGATCTTGTTTTTGTTATGCCAGTTCATTTAATTGTTATATTGTCTTTCTGTCACATAAACACACATCTTCGTTCTGGCTAAGAGAAGTTGGCTCAGTTTCCCAGCAACTATTCTCAATGAAGCAAGGCTGATCTGTACATAATGAATGTTCCAATACTGTTAAAAAGCTTAGACTTCAGTGGGATGAGCCAACAGAAGATGAGATGAAATGTACAGTAAAAGGAAGAAACAATAAAACCAGTAAGGAAAGGAAAGTTGACCAACCCAGCAGAATGTAATTAGATTTCATTCAATTTCATTCTAGCCCATAGATAGGAGGGCTGAAGGTCATTATTACTACATACATTAAAAAACGGCATTATGTCTTATTCCAGCAATAAAACTGGAGATGTTTTTTCCATTACAAATTTTCAAGTGGAGTTACCGCTGGGTTTCAAGTTTTTTTTTTCCCCATGCTGCGTGGTTCATTTTTATCAGGAAGTTCCATATTACTCTGATCCAAGAGTCACGGCAGCTGGAAAGTTAATTAGCTATTTGAAGTCTCCATGTCTTGGCACCAGTACAGCACCTGCCTGCGTTCTGTGCATACGGAAGCTGAAACTAATTTGGAACCAGTTTCTTAGAGCGCCAGCATGCAAGTTTTATTATTTGAAATTTGACATGGGTAAACAAATCCCTTTGTGCTTTCTGCCTCTGCATACATCAAATCCGATTATTCAGACCAATAAAATTTATTTTTCTGGTGCTTTAAACTAATCTGAGCACGGGTGGGAATAAATAAAAAGAATTCACCTATCAAATACACTTCTAGCTTGACACATCAGTTTATCACGTTGTGGCCTTAGGCTAATGATTTATGATTTGGGTGAGCAGGGGAAGATGGTAATTTTCCATACATATGTTGATTTCTCTGAAATTTCATTTAAAAAGTGAATATAAAGAATCAGATGCTCTCTTCAAGGTGATTATGCATTTAACTCTGGGTAATACAGTTGTCTGTTTATGGCAACCTGACAACTGCATAAAGACAAATAGCACTCGTCGTTTGCAGAGAATGACCTACAGTGCTTCTAAAATCTAATGCTCCATAAGTGTGGAGTAGAAATATATTTTTTACCCCCTAAGGATGCAGAAGGCATGGCACATGCTAGAATTATTCATTATGGAGTGCATATGGTTCATTATTAGGTAGTGATAAGACTATCTTATGTGGGTATGGAGAGAATCAGTGACATAACTAAAGGCACAAATGGCTTCATCAACAAAGCTCCTGAAATAAGGTTTAAATTCAGGTTTTAGTTAGTGAAGAAACAGTATTTCAGCTACATTTTGCAACTGTACCTGCTTCTCTTAGGTCCTGAAGAAACAATAGACCAATAATAATCTTTGTGACTTGTATTATATTGCCTGCTAAAAGATCTTATTGAAATAAAATCTTGCCATTATGGTAAAGAGGTGTTTTAAGTTATACATCTTACTATCATGTCGTACTGGGGTGCCCTATTCCTAACAACTGTGCATTTGGTCATCACTATTTATAGTTTTTAAATTATTTGCATTTTGTCTTCTACATCTTTGCAGCTTTCAAATAGAGGTCACTGACCCCTGCAGTAAAATGTCTATTCTGCTAGCTAACATCTTTTTATTGCTATTTTTATTCCTTATGTTTCTATTCAGTCTCTCATTCAAACCACTGCCTGGCTGCTAAGGTAAACAAATCCCTACCAACCAGATAGTTGCTGAAATTTTAAACTGGAGAGCAGTTGAACTAAAAGTTAATTTAAAGGTAAACAACCCCTTTAAAAAAAGTACATTTCCTCTATTTTTGCACAATGAAAATGTTATTCCTGAGGAATAACCTGACCTGGAGCATAAATGACTTCTTTATTGCGTAAGGACCCATAGGGTTAAAATGCCCCTATGGCTTTAAAACCCTACCCTTCCTCCTTTTGACCACTTCAATATAGTGTTTGGAAAGGGGTGGCTCTTCCTCTTTGGCTGCTGGTGTCCTAACCATCTGGATGTGCCCATTGAGCCTGGGTACACCAAGGCCTAGTAAAGCCATTGCCCTAAAGGGACAGCACCTCTAGTGTCTGAGTCGGAGACCAGGGAACCCCGTGAACGAGGTTAGCTAAAGACAGGGTTATATCTGTAATAGACTCTCTAGGAGAGTGAGATAGAGTGTACAGATAGTAAGAGCAGCTTTGTGCTCCATCGAGGATCTGTAGCAGGGAGTAGCTTCCCAAAACTCCTAGATTGCCTTTAGTGAAGGGACCACAGTGGATAGGGTATCAGGCTTAGACTCCTCCCAGACCACTCCACTGGGTGGGATCCGGACCACTTAAAGGTACATCTGCCTGGTGATGTTCCTTATTGCTTATGGTAATCACATTCCTCAGCTGTATCATCCTTTGTGTGTCTCAGCACTGCTAATACTACTTGCATATACTTCATATGACTTTAAGCAAACCTGGGGTCATTTGTTTTGAACAAATAAACTGCTGCTTTTTTGTTTCACAATAAGAGTCTCCTGGCGTCTATCTTTTTATATTTTATTGCACAGTAGCCTGAGAGTTGTAATTGCACTACACCATTCCTGAAATCTTCCACTTAGCGAAGGCCCTAGCCTGAAGTGTTTGAGTCACATGTAACCCATGCTCCTCTCACTAGCTGGACATTAACCCCTTTTGGTCTGTATAGCCCAAGTTAGTGTTACAATTGTTTCAAGAGTCAGAGAATAGAAAGAGATAATAGTTGCAGATGTAAGTGCTCATTGGCACATTTTGAGCATGTACACAGTAAAGTCAAATGACTAAAACCTTTTAACTCAAATCAATTATAATCCCAATACAAAAACAGGCAAGGCTTGTCAACATATGGTTACAGGCACAGGAATGGAATGCTTGGCATTCCAGGAAAGACATTCTGCTGCCATCACTATTTAACAGTAGCGCACCTCTCATTGTAGCTGTCCTTGATAAAATACATTTTCCATTATTACCCAGTTCTATTCATGCACTCACAGGAGCTGCCGCATGTTCTATTTCTAGCTGTTCTAGAAGAGTCTAGGAAACCTTTTTTTGCCCATGGTAAACAAGTTTTTGTTTTGTTTTGTATATACTATTATGGAACATGTGTACAGAGTGGTTGTAGGTCTCTTTTCTAATGTAATATGTCTTATGTAAATGTTCCATCTCTACTTAAAGTGTGGCGCTTCTTTTGTTTAATTCTCTGTTTATTCTTCATAGCAGTGAAACAATAATGTTCAGTTTCATTAAGGAGCCCTTGCATCACACTATAGCACTGTATGGAGCATAGGAGCTTGGTTCCAATAAAAGCTTAGTTTATTTTGATTTGATTAAAAGCATTTATGACATCTGCAATGATAAAGGATACCCCACGCTTGACGCGTTTTGTGGCGTCTCGCCACTTCCTCAGAAGCACAAGGTATCCACCCCCATACACAGGTTAATAAAGAAAGGTGAACCATACCCACTAAAACAATTTAACCACTAATCCAAGTGAATGTGCCACATAATTAAAATCAGCATGGTTTATAAACATAGTAGCTATATTAAGTTGAGCAAACAATCTCAACTAAAAGGGCATGTAAAGGCAAAAACATAAAATCCCATTTTTACTTTCTTTAATGAAAAAAAACCTATCTCCAATATACTTTAATTAAAAAATGTGTACCGTTTTTATAAGAAACCGGACTGTTTGCAGTGAATTTCTCCCTTCATTTACTGCTGTGGATAGAAATTGTCAGACGGTCCCTAACTGCTGAGCAGGGAAACAATCATACTTATGAACAGCAGGGGAGCGCCCGCCTTACTTCCCAGCCATGCAGAACTCAAGCAGCTTTGTTTATGATGATCCCTAAGCAGCCCAGACCACACTGAGCATGTGCACTTAGTCTTAGTCTTGCAAACATGTTTAACAAAGTGACCCCCTGTAGCCAACTTTGAAAGCATAAATTATTTGTTTGATTAGGCTTGTGGTACAGTAAGTTCATGTTTATATTTAGTATACAAAATACAGCATTTCTAGCCTTATTCTATTTTAGACTTTACATGCCCTTTAAAGAACAGGATGACACTTCAGCATATAAAGCGCACCTACAGTACCTTCTGCAAAGCAAACCTGGAAATACTGTATTTGGATAGGCGAGTCTGGAAGACTGGGATACAGATATTTGAATAGTAATGACGTTTATATTGGAAAAATAAAATGCAATGGGCATCTGTATCTGAATGTTTTTTCAATCCACAATAGCTATGTAACTAAATATTCCAAAATTGTTAGAGATCACAAGTAGATCACTTTAAATGGCCTTGATAATAAATATGTTGAATGCTTGGATTTCTAATGTACCCAGATAAAATATCCATAGGCCATTGTTCTGTTTCTATTCTCTGGGGCCAAGCCATCATGAAACATGTTAAAATACTTGCTTGGCTTTTCAATTATTAACGTTGAATCGAAGCATCTGCCAACCTTGACAAGAAATCATGCTGAGACTCTGACAATACTCTCATGAAAGGCTCATCCCTCCAAAATGTTGAGATTGTTTTCAAGGATCACATCACTGGCACTAAGAAATAGGATAAGAGCGTTATTGTGCCATGTTGACAGTCACAGTCTCAGCATGATCTCTTAATTAACTCCCTCTAAAAAGGCATCTGTGTAATGTGTTTTTCTGCAACTACTATGAAAACTCTGCAGCTTACAGTTAAACGTACAGTTACTAATGATAAGAGAGGCAGATAGTGTATATTCTTTGTGTTTTAGTAAAACTCTGAGGCTCTAACAAACCAAATGACTCCTGTTCATAATATGCATACTTTTATATATAGAATGGGAGGTGGGAGAACCTTTAGAAATTCACATAAGTCAGGTCAGTATGACTTAAAAGCTAAAACTTGTGCCAAAAAACAACAAAAAGAAGTAACATACTAGCTATGCAAGCATCTTCCAATGTAAAAAACATACAAAGGTGGAGGAAAACGGATATTCCACCCTTTATACTCACAAAATCATTAGAACTTTGCAAAATTGTGCGATTTTAAATGCTCATCACAAAAACTACTTGCTCCTATACAGTTTTGGACTGGGATGCCAGGGGCCCACTAGAAAGCCTTAGACCCACTTTCCAAACTATTATTCCTCCTCTCCTCACTCAACCTCTAGTCTTTTATCTCAACATGTTATACTCTATTCTTCCATTATTTCCATCTTTTTTCCCCATAAAGAAATAGAGAATGACAATGAAATAGGCCAAATGGTTATAAACAAGAGGCCCACTGACACCTGGGTCCACCAGGAGTTTTCCTGGTATCCTGGTGGGCCAGTCCAACATTGCACCTATACAAGCCCCATGCAACAGGTGCCTAGCACTACTAACCAGTTTTCATTGCATGCAGGGTGCAGGGGTGCATACTGGGTGGATGGACAAACGGAGGGCTTCAAAGGTTGATAGTAAGGCTTGAAGGAACAGCACATTGACGATGGGTAAAAGTCTGTATAAATGGGCAATTAAAATAATATAAAATAGTTTCCTCATTTATCAAGACTCATCTAAGACAGATGTGTTCTAAGACGGTGAATTTAATTGTGGCCCCTATATAAAATCATATCAAACCGAGTTCACATACTGCCAAGGCCCTGCTGCCAGAGGCTAAAGGGTTAACATCAGTTAGAAACACGAGATAGAACTGTAGCTATGAACTGCACATACACATCGTGGCTATAAATTAATAGCAACAGCGACAAGGCTTGCAAACCATTGGGGACATGAAACCGTTACTGTATCTTTGGTAACAATAAAGGCTTTTTATTCACATAAAAAGGTGCTGTCCATTATCAAGATTTTTTCATGAAACCGTTACTTGTACAACATGTTTTCCAATGCTTGCACCTGCTCAGATGTAAGTAGTGTCTTGATAATGTATGGCAATTCCATGTACTATTTCCTTATAGTGAATGCTCTGTAAAATTTATATAAACTTGATCAAATGGGCATGACATTTGAAGCTCTCCATGCCATACTAAGTGTGACATT
Organism: Xenopus laevis; assembly: GCF_017654675.1. NCBI lineage: Eukaryota > Metazoa > Chordata > Amphibia > Anura > Pipidae > Xenopus > Xenopus laevis. The sequence continues at coordinate 158,564,922 of NC_054372.1, read as the reverse complement.
GTGACAAGCTTACTGTACTGCCTAATAAATAAATCAGTTATTCTGAGGAACCTTTCTTGTCTTGGATTCTTGTAAAATAATAAGGTTCTGGTAAGCAAATGACCAACAGGCTACAACATCTACTGAATCACTTAGGATACTGTCTCCTCCTCTAACCCACTTGGCCCCCCTCCCCTTGGAAATTCCTTTGGCTATTGGCTACTGAGCATGCTCAGTTGTACTCAGCTCACATTATTAAACACACGTTTCAGTCTAGCAGTCAATAAAAAGATGCATTTCTGGTTTCCATAGAAACTGACTTTTCACTTTGCTGTAAAAACATAATCTCTCCTTACCTCCTCTCCTGAGCTTAACTAATACAGTGCTCAATCAAAGCAGGACTTTTTATCAAGTACATTGTGCCTGTGTTAGCCTGTATTCTTGATTGCATGAACTTTACAGCGCGTATGTGCTCTTTGCAGATGTAAATGTCACTGATGTTGTGCCAGAGGGAAAATGGCCACTGGGTGAAAACTGCTATTTGATCTCGGAAACTGTGATTGTGCTGGCGAATGACGGAGATATATACAATACAAATTATGTGGTTTGCGAAGGGAACTGTGCCCAACTTATATACATGGTGGCAGAATGTAGGGTTTACGTGTCCTTAAAGGGCTACCATTAAGTAGCACCTGTACACACTGACTTGTACTTATTAAATTGCAAGCTAATGACATTTGATGCTACTAGCACGTATTTACTTGTGTGTGGCACTACAAGAGTCCGGTGCCTCCGCTATATGGGAGAGTAAGTAGACTATAAAATGGCATGTCTCCATCCAGAGCCAGGACAGACTGAACTGTAATACCCCTCCCTGGGAAACATCTTTTTGATCCACAAGCACACACAGGGATATGGCTGAAAGCTTTATTTGTAAAACACCGTAACTTAAAACATGCAGACAACTGGACCCCTTTACAGTTTGTATGGTGCTGTTTGTAGCCGCAAAAATGAACACACAATGGTCATCCAGTGTATATCCAGTGTATACTCACAAGTTTACAGGATGAGTGGTCACAGCACCCCAGATGTAGTATCCCCATAGAAGGTGAATCACACAGCTGGTCCCACACTCCAAGGATCTCGCTATCCCTGAGCCTGACCACTTGAGTCCCTAAACTGGGGGCCTTGTCACAACAGGGTACTAACCCCCTGGCCTCCTTGTCTGAGCCTCTGGTTGCTCTCTAAATAACTCCTGATCCCGTCTTTCACTCCTAGAGTGACTATAACAGAACTGCCCTTGCATTTACTTCATCTATTCTGGAACCTTCCTTTGTTACAGGTCCTATGCAGCACCACTGTCCTTTCTCTAGCAAGTGTGCAGCCCAAATAGACCGAGCACATGTGGACATACCCCATACCCCCTCTGGAAAAAAGCATGTTTGGCACAAAATTGGCGTAAGCAAAGTTTAAAGAAAATTCTCTAATAAACTTTCATGCTGATGAACTTTGCCTGGCTTAAGTACGCCAGAGTTCATTTGCTGAGACAAAGGTTCACTTTTTGATGAATACACATATATATAAAATAACGTCTGACGTAGTTCTGCGAAGTATGGCATGTATGGTATTTTCGAAGTGAAAATTCAGATGTACCGTAAGTAAATCTGCCCTATTGTGTCTCATTGTATCTCGATGTATTTTGTCTCTACTACCAACTCTGCCAGGCCTTAAGAGCAACATTTCAGTGCTTAATGAGATATTTATCCAATTCTCTTGCACAGTGCCAAATAGCACTTATGATCCTGCCCCTGTTTGAACACAAAAGGTAAGTGAGGGGGAGGAATGGGGTGGCAAAAAGACTAGAAGCTCTTACATCGATCACTAAATTAAAGGAGTTGTTCACCTTTTAAACACTTTCAGTTTAGTTAGTTTCAGATAGTTCTCCAGAAATAAAGACTTTTTACAATTACTTTCTATTTTCTATATGTGCCTGTTTTTGTAATACTAAAGTTTATAGTTTAATTTTCACCTTCTTACATCTTCCTGAATGTCAGGGGGCCTACCGGCTCCCAGCGGGGGAAGTCCAGACCAAGGAGGAAGATTTAGACCAAAGTCCAAGTTCACGGTAACAGACAAGGGTTCAGGAACAAACGTAGTCAAATCCAGGCAGGAGTTCAGAAGGCAGGCAGAGAATTAGCAACCTCAAGGTACAGGCAGGGTCAAAGGTCCAGGAATGCAATAAATAAGTATTTAGGTACTGTACACCCAGGAATGCTTGAAACAAATCCCATAGACGGGCATTGAACCGGCATCCTGGGCGTCCTTTTATTTTGAATTTGGCACCAAAACGTGGCGTCGTGACATCACATGCTTGTGTGCTGACGTCAACAATCCAGCACCCAAAACCACGCGGTGACCATGGGACCTTAGATTCTCTGTGGATGGGAGCATGAGCGCTCTGTATCGCTCCTGACACTGAAGCAGCTCTGGAAGGGAAGGGGGATCCCCAACTCTGTAACTGTTGGTGCTGCTGAGAAATGTGTCAACTAATGTTGTAACCATTGCAAATGCTCCTGGATCACCGAGCTGCCAGATGAAAACACAAGGAACAGTAAAACTTTAAGTTTCAATGTTGGAAAAATGATAAAAAATAAAAGATGGTAAACAACTGAAAACAAATGAGCTGAAAAGTGTTTGGAAGGTAAACAACCTTAACTCTATTTTTGTTTCTGTCTCTGTAGTCCTGTAGAAATGGAGGCAGTAGGAGTTTCCCCTGAGGTTTACTGTACCTTGAATAGATGTGATTCCTGCTGTATCCTAACAAATGCTTAACAGTCCCCTCATCATCATCATCACTTTGCAGCTTTCGCTGTGATGATTTCTGATTCAGCCTTGCTCATCAAATTACGTAATAAAGTTTCTGACTCACCCTGCTGTGGGTACACAAGAGTCCCTTCAGAATCAATCGCCAAAGCTGGATTACAAGCGAATAGGAATCTAGCCTGAGAGAGCACCCAGGGGAAATATGCCTTCCATCCACAATACTTTGCTATATTTTGCCTGAAAATATTTCTCTTAATCCTCGGATACTTACTTAGTGAAAGAATATGAAAAGCTAATAAAACACTGGGAATGTGGAAACACTGCAGAATATTACAGCCAGCAGAAGAGAATCATTTTTACAGGCTGGAGAGAGAGAAAATGATGCTGGGATAATACAGAATGTGAATTGTAACAAGAGTCATTTTAATGAAAAGAGAGCCTGATGTGTACACAGCCCAAACAGAAGTACAACACCCTGATTGCCTCTCTGTGGTAATAAATTGCCATGAAAAAAAATATTGTCATAATATGGGAAATAGATTCCTGTGGAGATAAGAACAGAAACAGCATTAGCTTGTAATGTTACAACATCGAGCATTCTTATCTGCTCTGTAGGCTCTGAGACTATAAGGCAGGCGGTTAGATTTGCTTTTATGATTCAGATTGTAGAAGCCAATCTATAGGCATTGCCCATCTCTCTGCAGCAGTAGAGATCTATCACTTTCCACAATCATTTTGATTTGGGATTGAAAATACTTACTGGACTGAAGTGCTGGCACTACCCTATCTGCTGCTTTTCTTAGGAATAGTATTGCCAGATCAATGCATTGGCCCTACATACTGATCAATGCTGCCATCATTTCACAGTTTAAAGGCATAGAACCTGAATTCACATACAGGTTTGGGGTGCTACGATCACAAGTATAAAAATATACTTGGAGTACTAACCTATCTGCCCTTTATTTTCATATTTTAACAGGGAACACAAATGTACCCAGGCCATGCCCCTATATTAAACAGCCTTGTTTTAAATAGGCCAGATCTCTTTTCGGATCTATATAATTTACAGTATGTGCCAGACCTTTTTCAATTTCTGAGACTCATTTATAAGAGAGTGTCTCTACTCCCATAATGTTTTGCAGGCAAGATAATACCCTGGTCACAGTTAAGGACGGTCATTCTATTTTCAGATTACAGATTGTTTGTGCTGCAGGATTGAACCTGATTTGTGAAGAAATGCGAACACAGTTACATGTGAAGAAATTGTGCCAGGTACAGCACAATTGTGTCATACCCTTTACAGCGCAATTGCCTCATGTCCTTGTATCAAGCAATGACTCTGGAATTCTGGGAAAATGCTGCATTGTGGGAAATAAAACATGCCAATCGCACTTAAAATTGCAAACTGCACTGGCGGAAACACATGTACCCTTTTGTATAGAGCATTACTGAGTTAGCCAGGTAACTTACAGGCTACATGAACGTGATAAATGGATTGAGTTGAGTTCAAACTCAGAAGAAATGGCCATAATACATTCAGGACCTTGGTTAGAGTTGAAAGCCATTGTGACATTTTATTGAGATGCGGGACTCCTTATGAGATGATGTCCCATTTAAAATGCATTGCACTCCAAGACAATAAATGTGATCCAGCTGATACTGTCATAATAACATTCTCCCATATTAATAAACCATCTTTTGATAATAAACCCATTAAAGTGATTAACCGATTAGAAAGGGAAAGAACATTCAGTAATTATTTACAATTTCCCTTTACAACTGTATACATACAAAATAATAGTCATTAAAATGCTACCTCCATTGAAATTCTACCAGCCTAAATGTGAAATAGTTCTTTTTCTACTAAACCAATCAATAAAGTAATACTTTATTAACAGTAGTATAGATATTTCCTCTAGATGAAACAGAGATTACTGTAAAATATGCATTTATTTCCTTAGGGAAACGTGACTGTAACTGATAAATCCATTTGCTTTTCCCATGGCAATAAAAAGAATCAGTGCCTCCCCACTTAATATGTTACCGTGTCACTTCAAATACGAACAAGATCAGCCCACTGTTTCTCCAACAAATGAAATGTCCAGCCGTTTCTTTTCCATCACTAATACATGACAAGAGCTTTGATGGAGACTGACTCAATTGTATTGCCATTTGCCTACATAAAGGACAGGAACAAGGCAAGAGAAAGAGCGATTAAGCGGTGGAGTTATTAATAATCCTTTTTACTGGCAAGAGTAAAGAGCACCTGTACTGTTTCCTATGGTTAATTTGTTAAATTGTCTTTTAATAAGCTCTTTCATTTGTCTAATATTCAATTCCCATAGTCTGCATTACTTTTGAACACATTACAGTTTTATTTGAAACTCTGCAGCAAATTACTTCTATGGTTATTATAAGTGGCAACAACCCTAGAAACTTCTGCACTCAACCCATTATCAATATATTTAAGACAGAGACATTTTGTGCATACTGCTACTGAAAAATGCCTTACCCTTTAAACAAAACAGGGATTGTTTGTCCATATATTGCAATATATTTAAGCTGGCCAACTACGTCAAAGTCATCCCATATCTGGCCAGTTCTACGCTCAATTTTCATCTGATTCATTAAGAATTCTATTGCTTCATTATACATTTTACATTTTACAAAGGGACTAAGTTTTACCTGCAACTTACTAGCTGCTTTCAAAGTAAAATTCCCATACTTGGCTGCCCTTTTATTAGACACCAGTGGGATCACCTGACTATAGCTGGGAAGGGTGGGAGCAACAACATGGAGCTGGTCACTGCTCCTGTATAACTATAACAAACAAGGGAAAGTTGTGCTCACCACTATTTTTTAAAACCATTAGGCGGGGGTACAATGAGGCTGTGACCACAAAATACATATAGACAAATACAAGAGTCCTCTGCACTCAACCCATTAACAATATATTTAAGACAGAGACATTTTGTACATACTGCTACTAAAAAATGTCTTACCCTTTAAACAAAACAGGGATTGTTTGTCCATATATTGCTGGAATATATGTTTAATTATATATTGCCCTTTTTACATTATTTCATTGAGCCCCCATTTTTATGATATTCTCTGTGCTGCCTCAGAGATCACCTGACCAGAAATACTGCAACTCTAACTGTAACAGGAAGAAGTGTGGAAGCAAAAGACAGAACTTAGTTTGTTTGTGTGCACTGTGAATCGTAGGATCCCAGGGAGGTCCTTAGTTCTTAAAATGGTAATTTTCTATTCAGGATTACCCAGTGACACATACTCCTGAAAAGTATATTATTATGAAAATACTTTATTTACATGAAGCAGGGTTATACATACGAGTTTTATGCAATATATTTTAGAGAGACCTACATTGACTGGGAGTATAGTTTTCTTATAATTACAAAGATTACCAAGATTTTATGACAATAGCCCGAATTGATCACATCACCCATTTGACTTTACCTGTAATTAGAAGCCTATTTGCTGGAAAATATTGGTCTCATAAAAAGAAAAAATAATCCACCTGTTGTTTTACAGGATGCACTCCAGCTTTGAGTAAATTCAAACAGCCATTCATTTGAAAGTCTATTTTTTTTTTACCATGGTACATTTTCTTCTCAAAAGGGTGCATGTGACTGTGGGAAAAAAAATTAATGTACAGTAAACTCCCCACTACATGACATGTCTTTCATCTTTGGCTACTGCAGGATCATCACTGTAAACTGTTTAGAGACCACTTCCGATTTTGTGAATTTTATAGTTTGTGACAGTGCGCAGTGAATATAATAAAACTTCTTACTGAAAAAGTTGCTGTTTGCTCCAAAAGATTATTGGGGGAATGTAATAAAAGTCTCAAAGAGAAAAACAATTTGCACTAATTAGAATAAAAAGTCACATCTCCCAATTTAATATTCTTCCTTAAACTGTTATTGCATTGTGAATTTTAATTGCACATTGCGAATTTTAATTGCACGCTTTTAAGAAATGTTTGAAGATGCAGTAATCTTTTGGAGGAAACATAACAACTTTTTCAGTAAGAAATTTTATTACATTCACTGCGCATTGGTGCAAACTCTGAAATTTGCAAACTTTCTTCGACTGTCGAAAGAGGGCGCTAAACAGTTTGCAGGTTCGCAAAAACTATATTAAATTTGCACAAAGGAAAATTTGTTCACTCAAAGGCATAATGTTTTGCACTGCGAATAGTTTTTCCGTTACTGACTTTCATTACATTCCCCTTATGACACGTTCAAGCACTTCTTTAAAGTGGTCAATGCGCAATGAAAATTCAAAATGCAATAACATTTTAAGGAAGAATAATACATTGCTAAATGTGAATTTTTATTCTTATTTGTGCAAATTGTTTTGCTCTTTGCATCTTTTATTACATTCCCCAATTGTGTTTTCTTTCTCAGAATTCCAGTGTTGTTGCAGTTGCCAGCGGATGTTGCATCTGAAATGTCAAAATTGTCACAGTCACTCTTTCATACAAATCTGGTGCATTTGAGCTGAAAACTCTCGATTTCCGGTGAATTTAATTTCCTGCATTCCACGTGAGAGTGATGCACAACAAGTTTCAATTATGTTCCTTTCTAGGCAAATCATCACTTACAGCTAAATTGTTTTAATATATACAGATTTTCAAAAGACCAACATCGGTGTAAAATGCAACAATGAAAATGTGAATACGTCTCAGCTTTTCATACAGCAGTAGGTGCAAATATGGGTGTACAGCTGTACTAAAGAAAATGCTATACACTTGTGGTCATCTGTTCTAGCCATGTACAACAATGATGTGCAGGCCGGCCCAAAACTTACAGGCAGGGGCACTGCTGCCATGAGGCAGGTTAAGAAACTTGTCTCGGGTGGCAGCAGAACGCAGGTAGGTAGGGGCTGCAAATAGCCACTCCAATTTTTTGTTTATTAAAGGAACAGTTCAGTATAAAAACTGGGTAAATAGGCTGTGCAAAATAAAAATTGTTTCTAATTTAGTTAAAAAGCCAAAAATGTAATGTAGGAAGGCTGGAGTGACTGGATGTCTAACATAATAGCCAGAACACTACTTCCTGCTTTGCAGCTCTCTTGGTTTCCACTGATTGGTTACTAGGCTGTAACCAATCAGAGACTTGAGGGGGGCCACATGGATCTTAACTGTTGATTTTGAATCTGAGCTGAATGCCGAGGATCAATGGCAAACTCACTGAACATTTATGTTACATGTGGCCCCCCTTCAAGTCGCTGACTAAGAGTTAGAGAGCTGCAAAGCAGGAAGTAGTGCTCTGGTTATTTTGTTAAACATCCAGTCACTCCAGCCTTTATACATTACATTTTTGGCTAACTTACTCTATTAGAAACATTTTTTATTTTGTACAGGCTATTTATTTACCCAGTTTTTATTTTTACACCGAACAATTCCTTTAAATCTCAATTGTGCTTTCTGCACTAGTGATCCAGCCCCCTGGACCCACTCCTGTGCACACAAGGTAAGTGCTGGGGAGCAGGAGGAGGGCGGCATCACAATAGAGGCCTCAGGCTGTGAGAGGGATAGAATGCCAGTGGGTCAGGCAGATTTGGGGCAACTTCAACACAGCTTTTCAGGTTTAACTGTTCATCCGCTCTCCCTGCCAGAGACCTTACTCTACTGGCTTTCTGTTCTGGAAGCCACCATTTATAGGTGCATGCCTGCACTGTCCCCTTTTGGAACATCACAAATGGGCAGGCTGGGCACAGATCTATCTAAGTGGAGGTGCTATTACCTTTGAAAGCAACTTATAACTTTGTCGTAAAGTATTTGTGTGGTGTTTATACAAATGGCCTGTAGATGTCACTGTGCTCATACTTATACTGTGCATACTTCCTGATAGCTTAAAAGTGAAAGTTACTGTTGTGTAATGGCTGCATGAGAGCCTGCTAATAAAGCACTGTTATACTCAATTCATCCTCGGCTACCCAAAACATAACAAATTGACTATGAGATGGCTCTTCTACCTCTGCAGCAGCCTGCACCTTTTCTTCCAAACCCTGGTAAGCCTACCATACCTTTTACTGTTTGGATCCGTATGTTTGAAACTTACATTATTGCTGCTGACCAAGGGGAGATTTCTGCTGCTAGAAAGCTGTGTTTTACTTATTCGCTGCCTGGGAGCAGGGGGACAGCGTATATTCTATACATTACCATTACCTGATGATACTTATGAAACTGCACTTGCTGCTATAATGAACTTTTTTGTGCCAAGAGTAAAGGTGGTTGCTGAAAGATATAAATTCCGCCAACGTGGACAACGTAATGGCGAATCCAGAGAATAATTTGTAGCAGCTTTGAGAGAGCTGGTTGTTACCTGTGAGTTTGGGAATCTAACAGATGAAATGCTAAGAGACCAAATAGTGGAAAAAACAAACTCACCTCGCATTAGAGAGAGACTGCTCCTAGAGCAAGATTTAACCCTTGCAAAGGCTATTACTGTTGCTAGCCAAATTGAAACAGCAGTAGCAGAGGCTAAAACTCTCAGTCAGGGAACTGCTGGGAATGTACAGATTGTGAATTCAGCACTGTGGCCTAATAATGCACAGTCACAGGCAAAATACAGCGCTAAGGAAAGGGATTCACCTACACTGTAAAACCATACAGCAAATACAAATAGAAAATACTGCTTTCGCTGTGGTTCAACACAACACACTGCAAATCATGTTACATGTCCTGCAAAAGCTAAACGGTGCCGCAACTGCACAAAAGTAGGATATTTTGCTAAGATCTGCCATAGTTCTGCTAAAGATGTTCATGAAGTCACTACTACAAATGTCACAGTATTAAGTTTGGATAAAGCTGGTACATTTATTCCAGACAAGTTTATATGCAGTGTCAGTACTGCTTCTGCTGACAAGGGGCACTCCATTAACCTGATGCTTGATACAGGTTCAGCTGTTTCTATACTACCAAAGGATATTTCCGTGAAATACTTTGCAAAGATCCGCTTGTTGCACCTGCCCTGAAACTGGTCAGTTACTTAAAGGATCCAATCCCTGTGCTTGGTAGCTTGTCTGTGACTGTACAATTTGAATCAAATACTGCAAAATGTGACTTTTACATTGTGAATAAGGATACTGCTATATTTGGAAGGGATCTCTTTGCTGCATTAAACCTACAATTAGTTGATGGTCTCATTACTACAGCACCAGTGCCTGCCACACAGCCAGTGTCTAAAATGTCACCACAAAGCAACACTTCACTGGGTTGTGCACAAAGTTAAGGTGGGACCAGATGTAAAACCAGTACCATTTCCTGATTCAGCATGGGAAAAACTTGCTATTGATATTGTCGGTCCTTTTACAGATGCTCCTATACATTGTAGATTTGCTATAACCTTGACAGTAATAACATTTCTGTATACAGTCTTCAGTAATCGAAAGGAGTTAATATAAGACAACCGACCATAGTTTGTCTCATATGAGTTTGAATCCTTACTGAGAGAGAGGAATATTGTGCATAGGAAATCTTCAGTGTATTACCCACAAGCAAATGGAGAAATCAAGCAATTTAACAGAAGTCTGAAAGAAGCACTACAGACAGCAAATCTTTCTGGGAAATCTTGGAAAGTATTTACAACAGAGTTCCTACATAACTACACAGCAAGTTCCATGCAACAATTCAATCATCTCCCGCTCAATTATTGGCAGACAAATGCACACTAAGTTACATGTTGCAGACATCAAACTTCCACAAAATACTGTACCTACAAAATCATCTACTGCTGACATTGTGAAACCTCAACAAGCCAAATGTAAGGCTTATACTGACAGAAAACGTGGTGCAAGAGAAGTGCACTTTCAGCCTGGATCTTTAGTCAGAATTAAGAAACCAGGAATACTGAAACAAGGACAATCTAAATTTACTACACCACTTGACGTGAGATGCCAGCGAGGACGTCTGATGGACGCATATGGAATGCAAGTCGTCTTGCTCCTGTTAGATATGACTTTGGAGAAGCTCCATTTGATGAAGGACATTTTCCTACTCCTGATGTCAACTGCAATAGGCCTGAAGAAAGTGAACCTATAAGGTGTACTGAGAGAATCAGAAAACTACATGCATGGACCCAGGACTATGTGATGTGAATAATGTATATTATTGCTTTAAGATGCATTGTTGTTGTTTATTACATTTGCCCAAATGCTTTCCTATTATAGGGGGAATATGTGGTGTTTATACAAATGGCCTGTAGATGTCACTGTGCCCAGACTTATACTGTGCATACTTCCTGACAGCTTAAAAGTGAAAGTTACTGTGTAATGGCTGCATGAGAGCCTACTAATAAAGCACTGTTATACTCTACTCATCCTCGGCTACCCAAAACATAACAAATTGCACAATGCTTTTACATTACCTGTCTGATGCCCCATGTTCCTGTATGAGGGATCTGTCATATTTGTGCAGCAGGAGTCTGTTAGCATTAGAAACTTTAACTGACAGGCTGAAATGGGACAGTCAGTTTGGCAAAAGAGTAAGGTTTAGAAACATCAACTAACAATAACTTACAAAACAAACCTCTCAGCAAAAAAACGATCAGCATGACCTATAGGTTTTTTTTTTAATGTACATTCATATTTTTAAAAGTAGTTTTTTAGTGTCAGTATCACTTTAACAACCAGGAGTTTAGCAAATGCTGCTTTCAATAGCAACTGTTTTTTTTACAAATAACATTTAAAAAACTGAAAATACGTGTATATTGGAAAGTTGTGTTTACTTTTATTAGGCAAATTTTTACTTTAGTGTTGACTTGACCTTTAAAGTGCTTTATACCTAACACCTGCCTTGACTAAGCAGTAAGTACAAGTGTCCCATGCATGTTGCGCCTGTAGACGTATAGTCCCCACTGGATGGTGTTTAAGCACACGCTCATGTCATGCCTCCTTTCTGGTCCTTAAACTGTACAAACTGGGACCTATTGTGTGCAGTTTACACACTGGCACATGGATTTGCATCTCCAGTGTCTGACACAGCAGTCTGACACTAATTTGCAGTGGGTGCACTCATGCTGGTAGCCTGGGAGATTAACACTGCACTGTGGGAAAAATGCATTTGCCACTATTTTAGTAAATGAGCACTGTCCGCTCCACCCCAGCCTGAAACCACAATATTATTCATCTGCAACAATATCTGTACTGCATAATTTTCTCTCAACCTTCGAAGTAAGAAAACACAAATTGTAAAGTAAATGCATAAACTGTACATCCAAAAGGGGTGATTCACACAAGTGAATTGCTGAAATAACCTCCATGTGCATTAACTCTAAGTGCCCCATCATGCGAAATTAGCAGTTCACTCTCCATGAGCACTGATATGAACTATTTGTTTAGCTGAATCATACTGCGAAGAAAAGAATCTTTCTGTATGAATCATGCACTTCTACAGATCCATAAAACAACAGGCTTGCAGCACTTGCTGGATTCTGTTCTCTTTGTTTCTCTGGCTATTCACTATGCAATGCCAACATTTAATTTAAAAAGTAAAAAAGAGTGTAGATAATAAATAATTTTTTCCCATACTTTTTTAAGTTCTATATATATATGTTTTGCCCCCCCTTTCTTCAAATTTCATTTTACATCTATTAAAATGTCAGTATTCTAAGGCATAAGTGAACACAAATTCAGGGGGGTAACTGCAGAGGAAGCAGACCCTATAGCTGCAGGGGGCCCATGAGACCCTAATACATGAGCAATTTCAATATATATTGGTAAAACAGGGCAACCTATGAATATATTGGGGGGCTTGCTGTGGAGCCAGGTAACATCTAGTTATGCCATTGTCCAAATTACAGAGCATATTGACCCTATTCACTAAAAGGTACTTGTGCCCAAACCCAGTCCTTGCACTTCTGTATACTGTAGTTCTGCTGAATGTTTGGTGTGGGGCAGAAATTAAGAGGTAGATTCATCAAAATGTGAGCTTAGTGGTTACAAAAGAAAAACTCACCCACTTTCAAAAATCTACCCCTAAATTTTTGTTAAAGTGGACCTGTCACCCAGACACAAAAATCTGTATAATAAAAGTCATTTTCAAATTAAACATGAAATCCAATTTCTATTTTGTATTAAAGCATTCATAGCTGTTGTAAGCTCATTTAAAAATCTCAGCTGTCAATCAGACAGACAGATAGGCATAGAGGCGGGGCAGACAATTACTTTCACTTTCCATTCAGCACTTACTTGATGTCACTGCTCTCCACACATTCCCCAGTTCTCTTCAACATTTAATTGTGTAGCCAGTACATGGGGATGGACATTGAGCCCCTTATTGTGGTGCACAAACAAGATTCTGAGATAATCCAAGGCTTGTCTTAATAACAGTGGGCACAAAATGGCTGCTGCCTGCTTGCTATAATTATGAATTCCCATACTGAAGGAAAATAATTTATATTGTGTAATTAAAGTTCATTTTGCTTGACTAATGTGATAAAATAGGATTTTGAATAATTTGTTTGGGTCCCCTTTAAAGAAAAAGAAAAAAGAGCTGCATTGTGGTGTGAAATTGTACAGCCAAAAAAATGCACTTTTCACACTGTGGGTATAAATTAACCTCCATATCTTCAAGTTATTAATGATTATTAACTTTTGCAGTGTGATAATTATAATTCCCATAACTGACATGCATATTTAATGTTAAAACAATTTATTTAGAAATTATCTGAATCTCTAATAATTTGGATATGTGTTTGTGCTTAATGCTGCTGCTGAATTTGGTTGAGCACTAACACGGCATTAAATTGAATATGTTCAGTGGCTCAAAGCAGTTTCACCTACTTAGACAAAGTTGACATATCTACAGTATATAGGTTTTCATTAATATGTTGCTTTATTTAAACTTTTCCAACTTTTCTTCAGGCTTAACTTCTTTTTCGTTTTACCCTGACTTTTTAATGCTTTCTTCTTAGCTGAGCAAATGTAATTAGTCAGTGTGTTAGCACAGAAGCACCACCCCCACTGGTGAATCTCGCCAGTTTCACTTTACTAAAACTTTGTGAAATGGCAGTGGCTGATTTTTCACACAACAATCACTGACCTGCAGTAAGATCCAGTGAGTAGTGAGACTGGTTCAGGGAGGAGGAGCAGGTCAGGAACCAAGAGGTGGAGCTGGATGCAAAAAAACATTTCTGTGTTGATTTTTGTTTGGCTTGTTATTGATACAATATAGAAATCCTTATGTTTTGGTCCTTTTAAAGTGTAATGGAAGAAATACAACAGGTCAGTAGAAACAGATCAATTGGTATTAAATACAAATCAGCATTTATTTCAGACCGGTGTTGCTCTTTTTTAATTATTTCAAAGAAAAATAGATCAATATTATAAGTTCTATAATAGAAAAAACCCTGCTGAAAGTCATGCTTCAGAGCAGTTTCCTCTAACTGGTTTCTATGAGCTGAGTTTCTTACAGCATTGAATCATGGACAGTTTTTTAAATGCCCACAATATTCTTGAACTAAAACCACATTTGATTAATATATAATCTAACTGTAAAAAGAACATTTCAATGCAAAAACTATAACATTTGGCCATTCCTATCTTGAAGCCTGTGGTTTTTCTTCCTCAACAGAAAATCAGAAATCTGCTAATTGTATTTACAGTTTTTTTTGGAATACTGTATGTCTTATTCAATGTATCAAACATTGGGGCATATTTACTAAGATGTGAATTTTAGCTTCATTAAACTCTGCTAGTGTTTGCATTCATTTGTCAGGTGTGAGCCTTTGTTCTGAAATAGCACTAGCAAAAATATGTAATTTCGGCAGCATATTGTTCAAATGGCTAATGTCAGGAACTGCCTGGAATCAAACCCTAGCCTGTATGTTGAGCTTTGCCTGCACTTCCCTTCTCAGCCATTGGGGGTTTTCAGAGTTATTGTGGGTTAGCTATCCTGATGGACATGTTATATCACCCTGAAGTGCTCTTCCTCCAGCCACCTTGTTAACACAAAGTGCAAGTGTTCTCAATTAAGGGCCTTTATAAGCCTGCAGCATGCAAGTTCCCATTGCTTGATCATTGAAGCCTTACAGCCTGCTTTCCTTTGTCTGGTGATTGCATGTGCCTGATTCTCTGCTCCATGCCCGTGTTCCTCTGCTCTAGTTCCCCTTGCCTAGTTTCTCTTGAATCTCCTGGTATTTGACTTCAGCCTGTTTCTCTTACTATACTCTTCTTCAACCTGCCCCTGACCTCACATGTTTATAGACTCTCTTTGCCAGTTGCCTGCATAGTCCTTTCTGCCAGTTTATCAGACTCTCCTGGTTGGCAGCCTGTCTCTGAGCACTGGCCTGGTAATAGGACTATAGGACTTGTGTAACTTTGCATTTAACCAGCATAGCTTTCTTTCTTCAATAAGAAATCATCTTCTCCATATAACATGACATCATTGCTGCTGTATATGTTCTTTTCCCTGCGGGGACTGATGCTGACCAAAGGTGCTGTGAGTATATGCCTATCTATTGATACTGTATGATCCTGTTTGCTTCATATGTACACACCTGTGTGGATCTTCTTGTTCAATAAATATATTCTTTGGTTAAGTTCTAAGAACCACTGATGCCCAATTATTGCACCCTGCACAAAGTTACAGTTGTACTACACCCTGTCTCCACACCGTTTGCGAGGGCTTACTCTTAAGGTCTCATCCGGAGCACAGTATAGGGGTGAAGCCTATAGATAGAGAATGGTGCACTCAATTAACTATAGCGCTGCAAAGGTATTTCACCAGCCTGGACATGGCACAAGTAATTTTGGCAAAAAAAAATGTGATGGTGCGCTGAATGAATTGACATAGCATAAATGTTTCACTGGCAAAAAGGTCTGTAGATTTGTAACTGTGTCCTACTTGCATCTTAGTAAATAGAAAATGTCTGAATTGTTCAAAAAGTATGTAAAATTTAAAGCTTCCCGTTTGTTAAATGTTGCTCCCTTGTATAACTTATATTAAAAAATGGCTCAGGCAATGTATATCAATAATACATCTATGCAAAACAAGTAGGGGCCGATTCACCAAGGGTCGAATATCGAGGGTTAATTAACCCTCGATATTCGACTGGAAATTAAAATCCTTCGACTTCGAATATCGAAGTCGAAGGATTTTAGCGCAAATAGTTCGATCGAACGATCGAAGGATTATTACTTTGATCGAACGATAAAATCCTTCGAATTGAACGATTCGAAGGATTTTAATCCAAACGAAGAATATCTTCGATCAAAAAATTAGAGCCTAGGACTTGCATAGCTACATGAGTTCGGTAGTTTAGTGCGCAAACTTAGGGAAGCGAAGTTTACTTCTAAGGTAACAGTTATTCGTGACTTTAGATGTTCGAATAGTCAAACGATTTTTAGTTCGGACTACTTCGCATTGAATGTTCGAAAGTCGAAGTTGATCCTCATTCGAATGTAGTCGAACAAGTAGCCACACAAACCAAAAACACTTCGAAATTCGAAGTTTTTTTACTTCGATCCTTCACTCGAAGTTAGTGAATCGTCCCCGTAATGTCAAGATCCCAATACCCTTGGGCAAGGCAAGCTTTAGCCAGCGTTTTACTCTATATATATTATAAGCTATAATGGTTATTATTAGGGGTTATTATTATTTGTGTGTGTGTGTTATTTTCTCTTTGTATTTGTAATAAACACAGGTGAATTTACAAATATTTTCTATTGTCTTTTCTGCTATAGTGGTACTAACTTAGCTTGGAATTTTAGCCTTACTTAAAGCTGCCATGTTTCATCTCCCAGCCTTTGCATTATGTTATAGTCCCTTTACAACAGGCTAGATGGACAATGTGGTATAGCAGTCAAGAAGTGCATGTTTTGGTGTAATCAAGGGCTTGGACAGTCAATAACGTGTGTGCTATCTGTGATTCCCGATAACAGGTCCCATACCTGTAGTGGCAAAATTGGGTCACATTATAGTTGTGACAACTAGTGATTTTGCGACGAATTTGCCCGTTTCGTCGTCGGTGAATAAATTCTCGAATTTACCGCTGGCACCCATTTTGACACCGGCAAATTGTTGCCGGCGGCAAAATCGATGTTTTGCTAATTTTTCTCTAGTTGCATGAATTTTGCTGGAAATTCACGGAATTCATGGCGAAGTGAAACGGACAAATCCGCCCATCGCTAGTGACAACTAAAGAGAAAAAAAAGAAATTAACCACACAGTGAACATAGAATCACCACAAAAAAACAAACCCCTCATTTGGCTTAATTTAAATTTTGAAAAAGGTGCTGGGATATAGCCAAACCCCAAACACGTTCATCACTAAGCACCAAGTACAGATGATGACTTCACTGAGCACCATTTATATATTGAATAATAGGACCCCTATTGTAAAATACAAGAATATTATAAGTCACTGACGAAGAGTTCCATGACTATATAAAAGCACTAAGCCAAAGTCCAAGTGTTTTTATACAGGTCATAGAACTCTTGATGTGACTGAATATCCTTGTATTTTCAACATGGAATTCTTTATTTATTATAATACATGAGTCGTGCAACAGAAATGACATCACTATGCACCTAATATAACGGATGATATTACTAAGCATTGTTATAGGATATTAATTATCTTGTGTATTATAATGATGTTATGCACCTTGTGTACAGTATATTCTATAAATTATATCATTATAAATAGCACTATTGGTGTTAATGCTTAGAATGGGTGCTTGGGGACACCATTATTGTCACAAAAAAAGATAAAAAAGAATGTGTCCCTGTTATTACCTACGAGTTACCTTCTAGTCTTATGACCTTTAGAAAGGTCACGGTGGAATTTATAATATAAATAGAAGGTAAATCATTACCTATATAATCTGAATAAATGTTTATATCACTGACAGTTCCCCTTTAATCTTATTTCCTCAAAAGTCTCGGGGTTTTGCACTTAAACTGTAAACTATTTGATTGTAAAGATTAAAAAAAAATCAATTTCCTTTCAACTAGATTTTAATATAACCATGCAACGCCAGTTAAAGTCAAATCAAAGCCATGTTCAACACTATATTGATCAGTAGCTGCCAAACGTGCACATAGTTTTTGCTCCTTCATAAGGGTCACACAATATATGTATGACCTTTATGGGCTTATTTAACAAAAATTTAATTTGTGAGGTTTTCTTTCTTTTTTGAAATTAACTCAATTTAAATATCTCGAATGTCTATTTATTAAAAAAAATCTATATATAAAAATCTCGACTGAACACAATCGTGAAAGAAACTTTGAATTTACAAGCTCAAAAAAAACTCAAAAAACTCACATTTTGTGTATTTACAAGCTCCAAACAACTTGAGAACTTAAAAATCTAAAACTAAAAAATTGCTTGAATTTTGTATAGGACATCGTTCATTGACTCACAAGCCAAATTTGAATTTTTGAATGCCGAAGTTTTGTATTCAAGTTTTTTTGGGCTTAATAAATATCAAGCATTTGAGTTTTTGAAAATATAATTCGGATTTTTGAGTTTTTGTGCAAAAGAATTGTATCATGATAAAAAAAATTTAATTTGAGCGTTGATAAATCACCTCCTTCATAAAAAAGCAAATGCTGTGTAACCCATCTGCCACGGCAAGTGTGAGGCTCTCCTGCATGTTTTTATTACCCCTTGGTTTAAATTTATGGTGGTTTCCTTTTTGAAAGGAGCATTCATTTCTTTACATTCTAACCCTAAAGCAATCTCTCTTATTTTAAATGTTTTTAATAAATCTAACTTATAAACATTTTTTATAAGGCTTAGTTGCTTGTTAAACTTAATCATTAAGCCTTGTATATTTATTAGTGTGGGGAGCAGTGATGCCAGATCTTTAACACTTGCAGCATAGACAGAAACTACCAGAGCACCTTTTCATCTGAAATGGTAGACTTGATAATGTTTATTGGTTTTTAAACAAATTCATTTGCTTGACATGAAACCACGTTTAGAAGAAAAAGTATATTTTGCCAATGTATTCCAAAATAAAATTAACTAAAAACATACTCATATGGATTTAGATACAAAGCATGAGATAATGGGGCAAATTTACTTACCTCCGAAGTTGCGCCAGCGTTGGCTTTGCCGCACTTCACCAGGGGTAGATTCGCCAGGGCTGCGCAAATTCACGAAGATCCAAAGTTGTGCACAAGTTACCGATCATTTGCGAAGTTGGGCTAGTGATTTTACAATCAGCGGTTTGAAGTTACGCTAAAAATGCCTACAATGGACGTATATGTAGCAGCAAATACATTACACTACACAAGCCTGGGAAACCTTCATAAAAAATATAGAGTTGTTATATTGCCCTATACATGTGCCCATTGTATAGTTTAGGTGCCATATGTTAGGAAGTGTAGGGTACCCCAAAAAATGTACAATCTTTTTCAGCCTATCACTCTATAAATGTATTCTATAAATAGAATAAGGCTAGAAATGCTGTATTTTATATACTAAACATAAACATGAACTTACTGCACCACAAGCCTAATCAAACAAATAATTTATGCTTTCAAAGTTGGCTACAGGGGGTCACCATCTTGTAACTTTGTTAAACATCTTTGCAAGACTAAGACTAAGTGCACATGCTCAGTGTGGTCTGGGCTGCTAAGGGATCATCATAAACAAAGCTGCTTGAGTTCTGCATGGCTGGTAAGTAAGCCGTGGGCTCCCCCTGCTGTTCATAAGTATGATTGTTTCCCTGCTCAGCAGTTAGGGATTGTCTGACAATTACAATCCACAGCAGTAAATGAAGGGAGAATTTCACTGGATACAGTCAGGTTTCTTATAAAAACAGTACACATTTTTTAATTAAAGTATACTGGAGATAGCTTTCTTTTTCATTAAAGTAAAAATGGGATTTTTTTTTTGGCTTTACATGCCCTTTAATTTCAGTTGGTCTTTTTGAATTCGAATTTCAAAGTTTTTTCAATTTGAAATTCGACCCTTGATAAATATGCCCAAGTAATCATAAACAATCTCTTCTTTCTGCTTGCGTATTCCTAGCATTACCAAAGCTTGAGAAATGTGGTTTTATACTTCAGAAATTAGATATATTGCACAATGATACAATCATTTTACAATTTTAAGATTGACCATATAAACTTCTATCATTCTCTTTATACCGATAAAATATACAATGTTATTTCATTTATTTTTATGAAAACGTAATAGTTCTTGCATTTTATTATGACACCTATGATCAGTTCGGTTATTTCTTTGCCTAGGATCCGCTGCTTTAATATCCTGTATTTTGTTAGCTTGGAAAAAGCTATGAGTTTTTAAAAAGAAAAGCACCATACAGAAGTTGTATAAAATCATTTATAGATGTATGAAGAAATACCCAATACACACACAGAACGTGTAGGCTGCATGTACTGACTGATATCTCATTCAAGAATTGATTATGGTCCCAAATTGACCATTGAGTCATTGGCTCTTACTGTACATTAAGGACTGGCCTTTAGGTAAATTATGCCTGTGTCACATACTAATGGGGGGATGTAATAAAAGTCGTAAAGAGAAAAATTATTTTTTTCAAATAAGAATAAAACATTAGCATTTCGCAATGCAATATTCTTCCTTAAACTGTTATTGCATTGCAAATTTTATTTTGCGAATTGCCCACTTTTAAGAAGTGCTTGAAGGTGTCGTAAACTATAAAATCCACAAACCTTCTTCCACTGTCGGAAGTGGTCGCTAAACAGTTTCCGAGTATGCAAAAGCTATATTAAATTCACGCAAAGGAAAAGTTGTTCACACAAAGGCATAACTTTTCGCACTGCAAATATTTTTCCTTTTACTGACTTTTATTACATTCCCCTCATTAGAGTGCAAACCATTCAATAGGTTTTGACTAATAGTTAATAATATTTGGTATATTGCAAGTTGTACATTTTACATGTATAAACATGTTTACTCAAAATAACCCATTTTATGACTTTGTTCCAATCTACTAGTATTGCTGTGCATTCTGTTACACCATATCTCATATGAGTTCCTTAAAGGGGTTTAAAAAACACTTTCCATTTTTAATATTCCAGTTTAACATAAGTAATTGTACTGTGGCTTTTTTTTATTACAGCAATTATACAGTATTCATTGAATTTACATTTTATATTCATACTTTCTACTTTTCCTTACTAATCCTTCCTGCTAATTATTTTTATTCAGGTCCCCTCAGCCTGATATAGAAACATAAGAAACAAGTTCACTGATAAAATACTAAATGATTTATCTCCTTTTATTTGAATACATTATAGATATAAATACCTTCTTCAGGTGGGACTGGGTAAAGAGGCAACTGCTATACTATATTAGTAATACTGGAAGTCTTTAAAGTTAATTTACAGAGAAAAGCTAATTTATATAGAATTATCTGTCAGCCGAGATAGTGATGGCAGAACCTGCTGTTTGTTTCAGAAGAGAATGTGTTTTTTCTTGCCAATTTGTAATAATTATGAAGTAGTTGGTGGGCAGCACTGATTATGGTGGTAAAAACAGCCAAGGACAAACTGAATCTTATCAACTTCATAATTAAATAACTAATACCTGTTGCCTATATTGTAGTTATTATAGTACCTTGGGAAACAATTTGTTGTCTATGTGAACAATAAATTATATATTTAATAATTTATGAGAAAATAATAAAAATGTGTGTTTTAACTAAAATCTTTCCTTTTCTTTATTATATACTGTAATCTGCCCCCACTTGCCTTTTGATATTATCAGAAAGAGTTACTGATATTGCAGTTAATCATTTCTGTTCAGTATTAGAAGCTAGGTACTGTCCTTACAGATGTGGGGCATGCATGTCCCAGTATGGAAAACTAAATAGAAGTTCAGACTAAACAATTATATCTCATGGAACACAAGGGTATTTGCTGCAACTAGGAGCTGGCTGGAAAAAAGTTCCCAACCCTCAACCTGTGTGACACAAGCATTAGAAAAAACCCCAATTTCAATAACTTACTTTGACCTTACACATACAACTTGGCCTCTCATGCAGCTACTGCATCCTCTGGCAGTCACTGACAAATATGTTTTTTTTTTTTGTTTTACGGGCTGTCTCACTGTGAGAGAGTTATGTAAATAGAAATAGATATCATGGATTTAAAGTGCACACAACAGCACCAAAAAAAACCAGCTTACATTGCTTGAAGGTATCCTTAAAGACATGATAAAATATTAGCTTTGAAAAGAGGAAATGCACAGCAGCTAGAAACAGATAATATCTCCTTCAAGTTAATAACAGGAAGAAGCAAAATGAAAAAAAAAATAAAGTTGGCAATGCAGTAGATTGTAAACATATTTGTGCAGATACGTTTTTATGCTGATTCAAGGCAAAGCTTGTCATAAAAAGCTTAAAGGGGAAATAGGAAAATTTGTACATGTCTTCTATTCCCATTCTTTCATTAATGACAAATGAAAACATTTTACTTTACATAACAAAATCATATAGGTGGCTTAAACTAGGTTTGTGAAAGCATCTGAAAGTACACTTTGGAAATGAAAATGTAGGAAAAGAATGATTTTATATTAATCTTTCAACTGAAGGCTGTTTTGAGTATGTACTTGAAATTCTGTTATAATAGACTCTGTCAGTATTCTGGCCTTGGAATTCAGTTTGAGCAAAGGGCGAGGTCACACTGGTGTTTTTTACGTTGCATTTTTAAAAACATGCAGTCTAGCGGAAGATTTATCAAGGGTCAAAGTGAAATTTTTTTTTAATTTTTTTTTAAGTCAAGTTCGACTAGGGAAAATTCAAATTTGATTTTCGAAATGTATCATGTACTGGCCCTTTAAGAAATCAAATTTGACTATTCGCCAACTTAAACCTGCCGAATTGCTGTTTTAGCCTATGGGGGATGTCCTGGGATCAATTTGGAGTTGTTTGTGGCCTTCCTGAAAATCACGTTTTTATTGGAGAAAAAACTCGAATCAAGTGTGCAGGTCATTCCCATTCACCCGAGTTTGAAAACTTAGAATTTTTTACAAACTCCCATGAACTCTAAATTCGACCCTTGATAAATCTGCCCCTACATTTAGCCCTGCTGAAAATAATGGCATAAGCACTATAGCTATTCCCACTGGACTTTGCGAGCGAACATCTGTGGCAGAAACGCAAATACAAACTTCATATTATTGAGCTCTATGGGATCCGCAGGCTTGGGAATATACTTTGCATAAATATGCTGCGTATTTTCAATGTGGGGCCAAACTTTCTCCCAACAGTTTGCGCATATACGTATTTGTGGCGTTGTCTGCTGGTGATGTAATTATGTTGCATATTGACAATCAGTCTATTTTCTAAGGTCGTTTTTTTGGATATTGCTTTTTAGTGGATTCAACTTACTAAAAACATCTAATAATCTACAGTTATCAATTGAAAAATACTTTACACAGACAAATACACTTTCACTTTTATGTAGCAGTAAATAGTAAGCGCAGTTGTTCATAAATCCACATTGCAATATGTTCTTGGCTACATGTTAAAGGTTGTTTATGGAAAACATGAATCTATCCATTCTTTCAAAAGCTATGTGTAGCACCATTGTTCTACATACAGCAATACAGAAACAGACGGAATGCCACGACTGGACTACAGTCCCCTCAGATATGAAGCTGTACATGTTTTCCCTCTGTTTAACTAACTTTACTGTTCTACAGACAATAACTATTACTAATTTCACTGGAGAAAACAAAAGCCAGTGCAGTTATGCATTATGGTCTCCTATTGCAATGAAATGAATAATGAAGCAATATCTAAGGAGAGTACACTGTTACAACGGAAAATTGCTTGGCAAGTTCATTATAACCTCATGCAGTTTCCATCCATTCTCCTGTAGAAAGCAGCTTGTATGGGGATGCTCTAGATATAGAGGAACATGAAACACTAGATATTGCAACAGGCTAAGCAGTATGGCACCAAAATGCCCAATAAGCGTTTCATTGCCTTCAGCTTGTCAAAGTAGCAAAACCAATATGTCATATGTCATGGGATATTTCACCCATTTTCTCTTCTTAAAGCAATTATACTTGGAAATCTATAGGTTATGTATTATATCTCTTCATTCTGTCTTCTTGCAGGAGTTGGGTGTCAGAGTATGATTGACAGTAAGATCCAATATATCTTTTAGGAGGGGGCCTTTAGATGTAATTCCAGCACACAAAAAAAATAACTGGCTTTGGCACAAATGCTGCATGCAGAGAGGCAGTATTTCTGGTGATTTTAAAAGTGTGGCCCCTAGGCTGCACTGGACCCAACTGTCAGTCAAAATTAGGCTCCCAACTCCTGTATAGAGACAGATTCTGAAATGGGGAGTGCAAAGGTTAACTTGATTATTTCAGAAACTATGTCAGAATTTTAAATTCAATATATTTGGAAAATGTCTTACTATAGTTTGATGAAGCTTATATTAAAGGGGAACTTTCGTGAAAATCCAAAATATAAGCTTCATCATACTGAAATAAGAACCTTTCTAAATACAATCAATTAAAATTTGTGCATTGTTTCTGAAATAATCAAGTTCATCTTCACTATCCCTCTCTCAGCATCTTTTTCCCTTCATTCTGTCTTCGTGCAGCAGTTGGGTGTCAGATATTCATTGACAGTTAGATCCAATATATCTTAATGGGGGAGAGAGAGAGAGAATATAAACTTGATTATTTTAGATTGACTGTATATAGAAAGTTCCTTATTTTAGTATGCTGAAGCTTAATCTTAGACGCACATGTGACTAAAGTAAAACCGGCAAGAAAGAGCAGATTCTCAGATCTATTAAGAGTAATGCTAACATTCTCACGTATACTTTGCTCTGGTTTTATCTTCTTAATACCTAGGTATACATACAGGTATTCAGTCTCATTCCTGCAAATACTTATATCCCCATAACCACACGGTTAGCTGAACATTATATAATGGAGGACGGAATTGTATTACCCGAGATAAATGTCCAGTTACAATTTAACCCTCCATATTCCGTCTATAAGCTGATGGCTTTTGAGTCAGAACAGTTTTTCGATCCTAATTTTTTTTTTAACTTGAGATTTTCGGCATACTGTTTTAAACAATTATGATTAAAGGTTAAGTTTTATCTTAATCACATGGTGGGAATTCCGACTGATACAGTGGGGGGGGGTGCAAATCTATGGGTCATGTTTCTTTTCTTTGGACTTATCAATACTATTATATTGACTGTTTCAGTTAAGCTGGCCATAGATGTTGAGATTTTTAAAAGATCCGATCCTCATCGTGAGACCACGATTTTCTCTAAAATCGGTCGTTCGGCAAGAAGAATCGTTGCGTCTATGGGGAGCTTTATTCATTGAGAAAATTGTCTTTTACCCTCATGAATAAAATCTTTCCTCATAGCAGGAGGCGTGCAAACATTGGCTGACTTTCAAGAGATAAGCCTAGCATTTTCATCATTGTAGACACTCTGTTTATTATTGACTATCCCAAATGCACATTACATTATTGTAAAGCCCACAGACAGTGATTTATTACTTTCATTCTGTGAATTAGTGTGCTCCCAATTTCCTTTATATTCTTCCACAAGTGGAAAGCTAAAACAGGACGTGTAATTGATTTTTCATCTAATAAAATGCACCAGGCTTATCATAATGGGTTTTGGATTGTAGTCAGAATTTGTGCAGTTTGCTAAATAATAAACTGTTTAGATCACCTGCCTCTTTAATAAACCAGTGGGTATTCATTGTTCTGCATTAACTATTAACAGAGCTCCTGTGCAAACAATATTGGCATTATATGTAATTATTAGGTTATGTATGATTCTACCCTCCCCAGAAAAGATCCATAATATACATACTATAAAACATTTATCCAAAGCAAAGTTTAAATGTGTATTGATAAATATACAGTATTTACTGATAATTTCTACATTCTGCAGTGAATGCAACTTCCTTCATGTACACTGGAATAAAAACAACAGCCGCAAAAAAAAATATTGCTGTAACTGCCAAAGTTTTCAATTGATCTAGTAACCAATAGAAACAAACATCATGCTTCCATTAATACTACCTGGATAATTAACGGCTATTGATTACTGCAATCTGATGCAAATTTTCAATAACCTCCTCTTTTGTCTCAATTACCTTGATTTTTATTTAGTGTTGAGTTTTTAAGAGGACCACAAAAGGTGTGGCACACAAGAAGATTCGTCACCCACAAGGAGACTTGTCACATTTTCATGCAATTAAGCCAAATCGTTGTGAGTAAAGTAATTAACATGAGAAAATTACAAGGCAAGTCAATTGCAAGGCATTTTGGGGCAATTGTTCACCCGCTGTTGCAATTTTTTGTAATGTGGGAAACAAACCTTACCTATAGGGGCAGTTCTGATGAGTGTGGACGAAGTAGAGAGGAGCTGTCCAACTTCTGTGGTGCTAAAGACTGGAATTTTTCTGGCCGACACGGCAGAGGGCCGATAATTGAATCCAGTGTTGATCACTCATAGCTTTTAAAACACACCAATTTTAAACCACACCCATGCTATTGCAAGAACTATTAAGACCATATCCATATTAATGGTTATAACACACCAAAAAAATCCTTGAGAAGACTAAAAGAATAAAGATTTAAATAATTTATATAGTGTAAGTGAAGTTTATTTCCCTTGACTAACATCATAAAATAGGATTTGTAATTATTTCTTAGGGTGACAGGTCCCCTTTAAGTGAGATGGGAGGAGAAGAGTAAAACTAAACATTTGTCCTAAACATGTAAAAAAAGATGGTAATGTATACAATAATATGCTTCAATCACTTCCCTTCTTTATGGGTTTACCATGGGGCTTTTGGGACTGATTTATTTACATAAATTTAGCATTCTGGGGAGATTAGTCGCCCATCGACATATCTCATCTTCTTCAGGCTACTAATCTCCCCGAAATCCCTTTCGCCGGCAAGAATGTGAATCGCCGGCGGAATGACACTCGGATCGCTTCATTTTCCGAAGTCGCCTGAAGTTGCCTCACAATGAAACTTTGAGGAGGTCATTTATAAACTTTGCGCAAGGCAGATTGGTTCGCAAAGTGAATATATTTGCCCCGTGCATGGTTATATTTATAAATCTGAATAAGTGTGGTGCAAACTGAATTGTGATTTTTTTTTTTCACAATGCGAATGTCTATAAAAGCTTTTTAGATATGTCAAAAATTCACAAATTATGAATATTTATGTGCACACTC
Organism: Xenopus laevis; assembly: GCF_017654675.1. Lineage (NCBI taxonomy): Eukaryota > Metazoa > Chordata > Amphibia > Anura > Pipidae > Xenopus > Xenopus laevis. The sequence goes on along the minus strand of NC_054372.1, from coordinate 158,537,900 downwards.
TGTGACTGAATTACGCCGCAACTTTGGTGGTGGAGAAAATATTCGCAAAACAGTGCGAATTTTAGTTACTGTCAATGCTATTTTCTCGCACAACAACCTCACACATTGGGTGGGCTCGTGTACCCAATCTCATTTGTGAGACCATTTGCGAAAATGTATTCACAATGCGAATTCGCAGAAACCGGAAAGACGGGCAGAGCAGTGCAATATATTGACGTTCAGGAAAAAACATGGCCGATTTGCGAACCAATTGCGAAAAAATTTTTTCGCCCCCTGTGAGACTTCGGATCTCATTCTCATTCTTGCCGACGGGAAGGCATTTTCGGGGAGATTAGTCACCTGAAGAAAAGGAGATTTGTCTCTGGGCGACTAATGTCCCCGGAATTTTAGCATGTACCACCAGCCTTAGTCTACTAAAAAAATTATTAATTAATTATTATTGAAGGCAAAACAATGATTGCTTTAATTATCCTGTATTTTAGTAGGGATCAAGAACAAGTTTGTGTTTTATTTTTACAGAAAAAAGGGACATAATTTTTTAACATTTGAATTATTTGATTAAGATGGAGATGGGATAATGGATACCAACCCTTAATAAGAGGGTAGGAGTACTTTAATGGAATTATTTTATTCTAACAGGTCAAAAAAACATATTTTACAAGTGATTATGGAGGGCCTGGGATTGATTGCTCTGCATGGTACACGCATGAATCAACATAATAATAATAAACCTGTGAGGTTTTTTTTTACAAAGCAAGCTAGCACAAAAATTTACAGATATTACAATGACTTGAGAAGTAAATACTGTCTGCAAAGTGTGACGAGAAATGTACCAAGCCATATATTTGTAAATTTCACAGCATGATATTTCACATAAAAGCCTCCTGCAAGTATGAAGATCAGCATCCATTTAAATATATTTAAACAATATTTCTGATAGCTGTAAAGGATTCTAATACATTGTATGTGTGTAATCTCCAGACATGAAAAGATTTTAACATAAAATATTTGAAGACTTTTCTGATATTGATACTACATTTCTTTATGGCAATGACAGCAGATTGTTTGAAGCAGACAACCATTTTTAGGCAATCCATAATTCTGTAACTCTACAGTGATATAGTATATTAATATTTTGTAAGTATTTTAACTATGCCTAATATGAAGCACATTGCTTTTTAATAAGTGCTGAATAGAATGCAATTTAAGTGGTGCCAATGTAACTGAAAATATTGCACATCTTTGTATGTTTCTCTTTTTGTCATGTAGTTTGTGAAAATTATGCAAATTCTTTCCATGGAGCAATTAATAATGTGTGGATATTCAAAGGGATTCTGTCACAGAAAAACATATTTTTAGTTTTTAAGCATCAGTTAATAGTGCTGCTCCAGTAGCTGACTTATGGCTACACGTTGTTAGTTTTCCAGGTGCCCCAGTCATGTAACTTGTGCTCTGATAAACTTCAGTCACTCTTTACTGCGGCACTGAAAATTGGTGTGATATCACTACCCTCAATTTCACTCTCAGCAGCTTATCAACAGAACAATGGTAACAGCTCCCTGGTATATATAAGAATATCACTCTATAGTAAAAATCCAAGTCCAACTGAGGCTCCTCCAGAAACAATAAATTATCTGAAAGCAGTTCCAATGTGAAGTGCTGGCTCTTTGACAAGTCAAAAAGACCCGAAATGGCTGTCTTCATACCAGTATTACAGCTAAAAAAATACACTTGTTGGTTCATAATTAAAATTTTATATAGTAGAGTGAATTATTGGAAATGTAAACAGTGTGATTTAGAAATAAAAACTACACCATAAAAATAATAAGAATCCTTTGAAGGGGTTGTTTGCCTTTAAATTAGTATGATGCAGTGCATGATATTATGAGACAATTTGCAATTGTTTTTCATTTTTCATCATTTGTTATTTTTTGTGGTTTTTCAGTTATTTGGCTTTTTCTTCAAAAACTCTCCTGTTTGCAGATTTAGCATCCCCTGGCAGGAACATTAGCAGAAATATTTTACCTTACTTAAAGATAAGTAAAAGAAAATAAAAGATGTACAGTATACATCTCTAGTATCTATAAATGTTTAAACTTAATGATCTTAATGGTTGCTGGTTTTGTTCTGTAGCTTATATAAGGTCAAGAAAGTAAAAGGGGAGATCAATGGATTTGTTTGCTTGTTTTCCTGTAATTATATACTTAAACTAAAGGCCACCTGCATTAAACTAATTTTGTTCTCATCTTCATCTTTTGTTTGCAAAAGAATGACGTTGGCTAATTATACAGAACAAAAGCCAGCGCCGCTCTCCAGATCCAAGACAGTTCTCTGATTCTTTCTGTGTGGCTCCCTAGGCAACAATGTAAGATTTGCAGTACTTGGTCCTCTAATTATAAACTCTTCTAAAGTATAAGGAAATGAAATAGGGTGAGCAAATAAGAGAACAGAGAACATGCTCATTATTCATGTGTCAGTATCAAAATTACTCTTGTAATCGGTAGCTTTTCTTTAGTATCTCACTCTCTCGGGCACACCAGTATATATGTGTGTGTGTATGTGTGTGTGTTTTATATATATATATAAAGCCTTCTTGGCCACCCCCTGTGCCATAGGTTATACACCATTACCTTCTTACCAATAACACCCCTTTAAAAGCAGCTCTGTTACTAAGCATTGGCTCTGTTCTATGCCATTTAGGATGCTTTAAAATGAATTCTACTTCTTAGTTCATACAATCTTTCTCATCTGAACTATCTGGCCATCTTGAAGGTCTATCTTTTTTATATGCATTGGCGTTGCCTTTCCCATGGGTTATAATTAAATGGGTGATTCTACAGTGGGGAACTCTCTGACAACTTCCCAACCAAGAGGTTAAATAGAGAACAAGAAACCATAAGGACTGCACCAGGGACAATATTTCATATGAACATCAATAACTGATAATTCTGTAAAAAGTAGTGATGGGCGAATTCATTCGCCAGTCCCGAATTTGCGGCGAATTCCCACGATTTGCCATCGGACCAGGAAGCCTCCTAGATTGGCAAGCTCCGTGGGCCCTGGACACTCCAGTCTGACACTAAGGGGCCAATTCACTAAAGGTCGAATATCGACGGTTAATTAACCCTCGATATTCGACTAGGAATTAAAATCCTTCGACTTCGAATATCGAAGTCAAAGGATTTAGCGCAGATAGTTCGATCGAACGATCGAAGGATAATTCCTTCGATCGAACAATAAAAACCTTCGAAGCGAACGATTAGAAGGATTTTAATCCAACGATCGAAGGAATATCCTTCGATCAAAAAAAGTTAGCCAAGCCTATGGGGACCTTCCCTATAGGCTAACATTGACTTCGGTAGCTTTTAGATGGCGAACTAGGGGGTCGAAGTTTTTTTAAAGAGACAGTACTTCGACTATCGAATGGTCGAATAGTCGAACGATTTTTACTACGAATCCTTCGATTCAAAGTCGTAGTCGAAGTAGCCCATTCGATGGTCGAAGTAGCCCAAAAAAACTTCAAAATTCAAAGTTTTTTTTACTTCGAATCCTTCACTCGAAGTTAGTGAATTGGCCCCTAAGAGCACCTATAGTTCCTGACGGATATTCGGCCTGGGATAGTGGGGGCCCAGAGTTTATTTTCCTGGAGTCACACCAGCTCAGTCCAACCCTGTTTATTAAACCTAAAAAGTAACCTTTCTATAAATGTTTATTAGACCATTTATATGTTGGCATTTACCATGAATTTGCTTGTGTTGGTACATTCAGATCTACATGCATCTACAGAGCTTAGATGAGATTTCTGGGAGTGCTACTGCAATCTGACTGACACGGTCAAGGCAAAAAAGAAAACCTAATTTACTTATATATATGGGATTATGTTCATATATAAAAATATGTCCAGTTTGTGTATAATTTCAGATCTGGCCTGTTGAGTGTTAGATATTATGTGTGATTTATGCATTGTAGAATTATTTTGCAGCATTAACTTTAATGGAGATTACTGAAGTGAGATAAGTATCATTGAAGCTTTACAAAGTTCATTTTCAAATGATTTTGGACAGTTACTATAAATTTAATCATTTAGCAATTTCTGCATGCTGTTAATGAGGGCAAATGATCAGATCTCATCAGATCTCAACAATCCAATAGAATTTGCTGAATATAAGGCAATTATTTCGCTTTTGGCGTGCTCAGCACATTCTTCATTGTCGTTTAAATTCAATCGCTCTCAAGGCAATTTATTATTTTTTATATGTTTGGTGTTAGCACAAAAGAATATCTATAAATGAGATTAGAAATGTATAGTAAATCAGATTTGGCCTCAATGACATTTACACAAAGAAATGTTCTAAAGGGATCAGAACAAAGAGTAGAAACATTGCTTGGTGTTCTGCAAGTAATCTTTCATGACAAAAACAGAGAAAGGGGGAAAACATTTTGATTCAGTCTTAACCCTGCTGTAAACTTGTTCTCTAAATAATGCATTTGTACTCATTGCTGTGAAAGTGATTAATGAAAGGACTGTTGATTTAATTCGGATCCCTTATACATAAAATAAATAGCCAAAAAAGAAAATTTGAACATTTAATAGTTTGTACATGTGCATAGTTTATCATTAGTGATGGGCGAGTTTGGGGCATTTTGCTTCGCTGAAAAATTCACGAATTTTCGACGAAAAAATACGCAAAATGGCGTGTTGGTTTTGCAAATTTATTCACCAACGGCGAATCACTGGAATTCACGCAAATTCGCACCTGCCGAAAAAATTCGCCCATCACTATTTATCATCAAACCTATAGACTGGTTTTTCGGACACAAAATGTTGCCATCTTTAAACTAAAATATGCAGCTAAAATTGAATTGTAATAACAAATCTAATGAAGAATATTACATTAAAGGAGAAGGAAAGGCTTGCACCCCCTGGGGCAAAAGCATGAGCAGTTCAATGAAATATCCGACTTTTTCGTTTTCTGGTAATAGGAGCACCGGCCTGGGGTTTTAGGTAAGTCAATACAATCACTTAGGGGTGCCTAACATTTGGCACCCCAAATTGCTGCAATCCTTTCCTTCTCCTTTAAACATGTTATTTATTCCCTATTTTTAAATATTTTTTTTCTGTTTTTTGCCTTTTATTACATTTTAAACACTAATACTTAAGTTGAGTCGGTACTTTAGGAAACTGGCAGTAGAGAGCGTGTGCGGTGAATCAGCAGACAAAAGCTGGAAATGTACTGGGGTCTTCCTTGCTAAAGGGCTATGAATGCCATGGGCTAACTTTTTTGTGTTTTTTGAGTGATGGCTGATGATAATCATGACTAAAACCCCCTCTTTATGAAAATATATGCACTTAAAAAGTATGAATTTGTAAGCTCGGTAGGTTTAAAGTGGCGAAGTAGGTAGTCAAAGTTTTTTTTTAAAGAGACAGTACTTCGACTATCGAATGGTCGAATAGTCAAACGGTTTTTAGTTCGAACTGTTCGAATTGAAGTCAAAGTCATAGTCGAAGGTCGTAGTAGCCTATTCGATGGTCAAAGTAAAAAAAAACTTCGAAATTTTAAGTTTTTTTACTTCGAATCCTTCACTTGAGCTTTGTAAATGTGCCCCATAGTATATTGTAAGTGAAAGAAGCCCAAAGCATGTGATATGAAGATGGAGAGCTACTGGGGCATCTTTGGGGGCACAGATATTCCCTGCTAAACGACTGGGGTTGCCTTGTGCTGGTACAGAAGACAAAAACATAATGTACAGGTATGGGATCCATTATCCAGAAACCCGTTATCCAGAAAGCTCCGAATTACGGAATGCCCATCTCCCATAGACTCCATTTTATCCAAATCAAATCCTTGTAATTGATCCAAACTGAGATATATAGTAATTAATCCTTATTGGAAGAAAAACCAGCCTATTGGTTTTATTTAATATTTACATGATTTTCTAGTATGCTTAAGGTATGAAGATCCAAATTATGGAAAGATCTGTTATCCGGAAACCCCAGGCCCTGAGCATTCTGGATAACAGGTCCCATACCTGTACAACATTTCTAGTCTTCTTTAGTTAAGCTTAGAGGATGTCAATCCGAAAAAAATTTGCTTTTTTTGCCTAATAACAGAAAACATAATTCTACATAATTTATACTGCATGTGTGTGTGTTCTTTGCTTTTATTAATATTCATATTCAAAATGCAAGATCTGGGTGAACAAATAACCCCAACATCTGGCCTGTGCTTTTCAACTTTGTTTAGGTTGGCCTTTAAGAATAGTGATGGGCGAATTTGCGCCGTTTCGCTTCGCCGAAAAATTAGCGAATTTCGCGAAATGGCGGAAAAATTAGCAAAACGGCACCGGCGTCTCGTTTTTGATGCCGGCGCCTGTTTTTCAGGCGCCCGTTTTTGGCGCCGGCGAATTTTTGACGCGAATTTTCGCGGGCGTTTCGCGAATTTATTCGCTGGCGGCGAAACGCGCAAATTCGCCGAGAATTCGCGCCTGGCGAATAAATTCGCCCATCACTATTTAAGAACAAACCTACAGACCCTTTCTCGTACGTAACCTTGGGACTGCCTGTATAACATTGATTGGCTGTTGGGCCATGTTGTACTCAGATATAGATCTAGCCTATATGCAGAACTACTAGGAGTAAGATGTTTACTTTACTGTAAATAAGAATGGAATTTACAGTATACACTGTACTAAAATTTACCATAATGTTGCTAAACCATGACACGTAAAATATTATTGTATCCCATCCTACTAAAGAAATATAACCCTAATTTGGTTACTGTCTCTTTAAAGGGCATGTAAAGTCTAAAATAGAATAAGGCTAGAAATGCTGTATTTTGTATACTAAATATAAACATGAACTTACTGCACCACAAGCCTAATCAAACAAATAATTTATGCTTTCAAAGTTGGCTACAGGGGGTCACCATCTTATAACTTTGTTAAACATCTTTGCAAGACTAAGACTAAGTGCACATGCTCAGTGTGGTCTGGGCTGCTTAGGGATCGTTATAAACAAAGCTGCTTGAGTTCTGCATGGCTGGTAAGTAAGGCGGGGTCTCCCCCTGCTGTTCATAAGTATGATTGTTTCCCTGCTCAGCAGTTAGGGACTGTGTGACAACCGTCTATCCACAGCAGTAAATGAAGGGAGAATTTCACTGCATACAATCAGGTTTCTTATAAAAATGGTACACATTTTTTAATCAAAGTATATTGGAGATAGGTTTGTTTTGCATTAAAGAAAGTAAAAATGGGATTTTATTTTTTTGGCTTTACATGCCCTTTAAATAGCAAATCAGCCAATCAGATCGCTCTCCAGTCTGTAACTGCGCTGGATGATTTCACAGGCAGAAAACAGGGGAAGGATTCCTCTTGTCCCCTACAGAAACAAACATTGCTCAAATGTGCAAAAGATATACAAGTTACTAGTGTGCATGCTGGGACATTTGATGCAAAAATGGCAATTTTCATCTTCTAAAAGCAGATATGTTTTCTTTCAGGAACCAATTGTTCTTGTCATTTTTAAATGGAACACAATAAAAAGGTCTAACCGACGTAGCTGTTAATAGTAACACTAACATCAGTAAAGCCTTTTGTTAATCACTGGCAATAAAAGCAGAGAAATGATGCAGAATGATGAGCCACATTATCATTTTGGAATCTGTCTCCAGCTAATAAGCTACAGGTATCTGGCTTTCTTTTCTTTCAGAGCTGATAGAATTGCAGTATTATCCCTGTTAGGGTGCACTCAATGAAGCATTATTACAGTAAAATTATTGGTCTGCTCCTTAATGCTTCAACTAATGCATTCTTTGATAAGTTATGTCAGTTCAAAGTGTCATAAAAATAGTAAATGATTATGCCAGTCCAGTTAACAATACATTTTGTATAAAATAACATTGGTGAAAGCATAACTCAGTGGTAAAAACCTTCTTTAAATGCTGCCAAAAAGATTTTACAGAAGGTACATAAATTACGTTAGATCTAATTCCGTCGTAAATAACATGGTATTTTATTAGGCAACCCACACCTTTGTTCTATCATTTAACTGTAGCCGGCTCCAAGAAATGTTTTTATAAAAAAGACAGCTTTTCCTGTATTGCTATTTTAAAGATATTTAGCATGCAAATGTATAGGAGCAATACAGCTATTTTATTTTAATCCCTTCCATAACGTTTATATCATTTGCTCGTCATGTTTGTGGCCTTGGAAAAATATGAAAAACTGAAAGAGCATCTTATATGGCAGTGCAGAAGGTTTTCTCTTCCTGCTTTGATAATTACTGGGTGGTCACCCTCACAGCATGTCACCTAATATAAAGAGAAAATAGAGAAAACAGTTTTTGAAAAGGGTTTGTTCGCCTTTAAATTAACTTTTAGTATGATGTAGAGAGTGATATCCTGAGACAATTTGTATTTGGTTTTAATTTTTTATCATTTGTGATTTCTGAGTTATTTAGCTTTTTATTCAGCAGTTCTCCAGTTTGCAATTTCAGCAATCTGGTTACTAGGGTCCAAATTACCCTAGCAACCATGTATTTGTTTGAATAAGAGACTGGACTATTAATAGTAGAGGGCCTGAATAGAAAGTAGTAATAACAACTTTGTAGCCTTACAGATCATTTGTTTATTTAAATGGAGTCAATGACTCCCATTTGAAAGCTGGAAAGAGTCAGAAGAAGTAGGCAAATAATTTATTTAAAAAAAAAAAAAATTATAAATATAAAAAAACGAGGGCCAATTAAAGTTGCTTACAAGCTTATAGTCATTCTATAACATACTAAAAGTTTACTGAAAGGCAAACCACCCATTTAAAGGAAGAGTCAGCCCTTGCACTGGTTCACACACAATATTGATCAGCTTACTCTAGGCTGGGCGCCGATAAGTAGCTATTTCTACCATTTTTTTCCCTACATTTTGGGTCTTTGGAAGCACTGAAATTGCTTTTCTGGCTACCTTGAAGGCACTATATATATATATATATATATATATATATATATATATATATATATATATATATATATATATATATATATGGATAATTTTAACACTGCTTGATTATTCACCTAAAACAATCCCCCTGTGTATAAAACCACTGACAGTCTATAACATATTGCACTAGGTTGTTGTGTTTTTTCTTTTCACAGTCTTTATGATTTGATCATTTGTATCAACCACCTAATATAAGGGAATGCCTTTTCTCATAAGGGCTCCTAAGCTTTGATAGCAGGACTTGTCGCCCAAGGTAATGTATTTCTAAACTAGAAAGTAATGACAAACGCAGGTCTTTCTAACCCATATATTTTGTGCAAAAAAAATCATGTGCAGGTCTCATTTTAGTTGTGTTAGAAACCCGGACTAAACTCATTTTCTCTATAACCACGAATGGCATGAAATTTATTAAAAGATCCGAACTGAAAAAGCACAAATGGGAAATGTAACAATAACTACAACTTTTTTTTGTATTGTCGCACAAAAGCCAGCGTCAAAAACCTCTAAAACTATGAAGGAAAGAAATATCCAGTTGTAAAAGGGACATCTGCCATAGACTTCTACATGATTGACAGGTTTTAGCTGGAGTATTTTTGGATTGGGAATTGTGGCAAATCTTGGAAAAGTTGTGCTTTTTTTCATGATTTTTTTCAGATTTTTGGCATCAAAAAGCCTGACCAGAAAAAATTGCTGCTTAATGAATCGTCTCCTTAGATTCTTTTTAATTAGCTACATACATTTGTACATTTTACAGAGTAAACTCAAGGGAACAGAATAGGGGAGTGGAGAGAGATTTTGTGGGCTTGAGTACACTTTGTGTTTGTTTCAATAAACATAACTCTGTGAATTGTGATACCGCAATCTTTACTATAATGTTTCCCAATAATCTACAGTAAATTGTTCAAAAAGGCAAATGTAGAAGAGCACTGTTCTCTCCTACAAATCCTACAATCCTTCTTTAGTCTCAGCATATTTGTGATTCCTTAACGTGTGTGACTTTTTCCCTTTTTAACACTAAGGGGCAGATTTATCAAGGGTCGAAGTGAATTCGAGGGAATTTTCGAAGTAAAAAAATTAGAAATTCAAAGTAATTTTTTGGATACTTCGACCATCGAATAGGATACTACGACTTCGAATTTACTTCGAATTTGATTCAAAGTAAAAATAGTTTGAATATTCGGCCATTCGATAATCGAAGTACTGTCTCTTTAAAAAAACTTCGACTTCAATACTTCGCCAAATTAAACCTGCCGAATTGCTATGTTAGCCTATGGGGACTGTCTACAAACTTTTTCCAAGTCTTTACACATCGAATTAAAATCCTTCGATCGATCGCTGAAATCCTTCAAATCGTTGGATTCTTAATTAGATCGAACGATTGCCAAATTCGCTGAAAAAACTTCGAATTTGATATTCGAATTCAAAGTATTCAAATTCGATGGTATTTTCAACTTCGAAATTCGACCCTTCATAAATCTGCCCCTTTATATTTTAATAAAACATTTCAACAATAACAACACACAGTGAATTTTTACTACTACCCACTGGATTCCAGTGCACATTTGAGTTCTGAGGACTCTTTGAGAACTTTGGTAATAGATATGAAGGGGAATATGTTGCTTACACACAAGGTGCATTTCCAGTTGTCCTGCATGTTGTTTAAATCAAACATATAGGCAGGTTAATTATCAAAATCTGAAAAAGTTCTCACTATTTTCTGGAAACTACTCCGACCAAATCCGCATGGACTTTCCCCCCATATTTATCAATAAAATTTTCAGAAATTTTTTTGTGCGGAAAAAAAACTTGATAAAATCGTGAATTGTACGAACTTTTCGGATTCCTCGTCACAAACTGAGACTTTTTCAGATTTGAAGCCCGTAAACCACAAAATCTTCTGATTATAGAATGAAACCCAGCTCAGATCAGGATATCAATGGGGCACCTGGTCTGAGTTGGAGTACTTTTGTATTCTGACTTTTAAAACCATTGGAGTTTTTTTCCCGAGTTTTTTTTTCTACGAGAAAATTGTGGTTTTCCCCTTTGAAAGTTCTACCTGAAAAAAAATCGTACTTTGATAGATAACCCCCTTAATGTCTAGTAATGGAGGTTGACAGTGTTCTTTGGTCCATGACTACTGTGCACTTGTAGTAACCTGCATAATGGATCCAAGTGGAGAAGCTCCCTAATTATTTTAAGAGTATAACTCAGTCTAAAATCTTACAATAAGCGTCTGGCTAATAAAGACAGTATGACAAATTAACCTGCAGCTCCAGCGTGAGGTCAGATGGGGTGGATAGCAGATAATATTAATATAGCCTGATGACTGTAGGGCTTTGTACAATACAATACAAATGATTTATGAGACTGTGCTTTAATTAACATTTAATTAGTAAACTGAGGAGAGGTGGTCTCATTATTTCTTATGACTTTAAACTGTTCCAGAAGTAACAGCAGAGGGATGTTAGGTACTGCTTGGGAAAGTCAATATATGATTTCTGTTGTGCCCTTGTATCAAAATCAGCCTGGTGAATTAGTGTTAGTAGAAATACAGTCAGGTCTTGAAATAGTTCTTTCATGCTTTGAACACATTGATGTTCACATATCCCTACATACAAATGCACATACAGTCAGTAAATAGTGCAGATAGTATTCAGGGCATTTTCTGTAGCAGCCATAAAACATATTGGAAAGGACATGATCAGTTAAAGGCAATGCCCTGGGAACAATATACTGTTCTATATGCTTGATACTGTAATTATGGATATATTTGTGCTGCTGATGGAAAAGTGCATCCTATTTTTCTGCGCATGAGTGAAAACCATTAAAGCAGGTGGTGTTTCCACAAATCAGGGTAAAGAATGCCCAAGGCAAAAAATAGAGGGACTTGTTTTTCTAATATTCTCAATTTTTTTTTTGTGGTGTATGCAACTCATTCACCTTGTCTTTTATTATTATGTAAGCTCTTGTAAGTGGAGACCTCTCCCTACTGCTTCTTAAAGAGGCAGTATACACCATTTTCAACATTAGTCCAATGAATAAGGCATTGGCATAACATACTTTTCGCCTACTTTTAAATATAAATCTGTGTTAAGTAGTTAGATCTGTGCCAGTGTCTCCAGGACACCTGCATCACAAAGCAGCTGACAAGTGAAACATAGGGTTGGGAACAGAAGCTGAAAGGAGATATTGGTGAGAACTAAAAGATGAAGCAATAATCACTGTCAATATAAATAATAAAAGTTATACATAAGTTACTTCCACCTATAGACATAACCTGCTTGTGGAACCCTGGAATTACCAACCAGATTGAGTTTGGTTTTCTGCTGTCCATGAACACAACAAACTGCTATTGATCAGGCTGGATTGTTCTGTAAATAGCATCAATGTGCACTCAATTCTGGGTCCATGCTAGTTTATTGTATTTGCTTTTCTAAAAGGGGGCCCTTATATGTTAATAAAGGTCTCCATTATAATAAGACTTTGCTCATATTTTCAGACACCTTAAAAGAAAATAAATTCCATGCAAACAAATAAGAGAAGTTTTTGAACCTAGTTAGCAAGTACAATAATTGCTCTTCTGAGATAATGTAAGCCTCTTATACTGTACATCTGTTTTCTGGTCCAGATTTTACTTGCACTGGAATTAAATGGAACACAGTTGATTGCATGACACACTGTACATCCTGCATACAGTAACAGATGGCAGGGCTGGATATAAGTCATTTTTACTGACATACAGTACATGTGAACAACATAAAATGAAATAAAGTTAAAAATATTGGAATCATGAACAGGTTTCTGGAAGTTCCCCTTATAACAATGCAATCCTTACCCTAAACTCATCCTTTTCAGATTAGAGGGCAGATTATCAAGGGTTGAAGTGAAAATCTGAATTTTGAAATCGAATTTAAGTTTGTGAAATTCCACTAGGAAATAGTTAAAATTTGATTATAGTTTTTTAAAAAAAATTAAGATTTTAGAAATGTATCATGTAATGGCCCTTTAATTATTCAAATTCGACTATTCTCTCCTTTAAACCTGCTGATTGCTGTTTTAGCCTATGGGGGACGTCCTGGGATCAATTTGGAGATGTTTGCAGCCTTCCTGAAAATCTAGGTTTTTTTTGAGGAGTATGTGCACTTGAGGCTGACCTATGCTCTTGATTGGCATTCATTGCCTTGTAACCTGTACATGGAAGGGTTTTGACAAAACATGGTTAACGCTGCTTCCATGTTAAAGGTCGTGTAAAGCCAAAAACATAAAATCCCATTTTTACTTTCTTTAATGAAAAATAAACCTATCTCCAATATACTTTAATTAAAAAATGTGTACCGTTTTTATAAGAAACCTGATTGTATGCAGTGAAATTCTCCCTTCATTTACTGCTGTGGATAGGAATTGTCAGACGGTCCCTAACTGCTGAATAGGGAAACAATCATACTTATGAACAGCAGGGGGAGCTTACCAGCCATGCAGAACTCAAGAAGCTTTGTTTATGAAGATCCCTAAGCAGCCCAGACCACACTGAGCATGTGCACAGTCTTAGTCTTGCAAAGATGTTTAACAAACTTATAAGATGGTGACCCCCTGTAGCCAACTTTGAAAGCATAAATTATTTGTTTGATTAGGCTTGTGGTGCAGTAAGTTCATGTTTATATTTAGTATCAAAATACAGCATTTCTAGCCTTATTCTATTTTAGACTTTACATGCCCTTTAAGCACCTTAGGAGTTGCTACTAGGGAACAATTAAATATGGATAGTGGGGATGATGTGGTTGGCATGAGGGCCGGGGCAGTGTTCAGTGAACCTAAAGATAATACATTGCTGGTTGCTAAATTTCTCTTTTAAAAGATATGTTTCTCAGCAAATTTTATATAATTTACTGTGCATGAATTTCTACTATGCATAAAATACATAATTCCTGACACTGTGCTTATATCACACATAATACAAACAGAACTTAATTATAAGTACTATATACAATTAGCACTCTGGCAACAGTTGGTGGGTTACAACAGAAAAAGCAGGCCAGCATGAACTCACATTTGATGAAACCTTAGCGGTTTCATTATTTTTATAATTTATTTCTGTCTTCCCCTTACTAGTGTTTGTTTTTGGCATACATGTTCTGCCATCTGCTAACATTTTATTTGCATTACACAAAATTTTAAGCCAAAAGGTTTTGGCTTTCTTTTTCAGCGCATGTAGATTTCAGTTATAAATTGTTTTATTTAGCACCCCTACACAGATGGCGTTTGCACTGGTGAATTTTAAATTCATTTGTTTGAGATCTAACATCTCTTTTACTCACAAATCCTTTTATTTTAGGTGACATCGCATTTCAACTTTCCTCTATAAAATAGCAATTTTTCATTACAAAATATTGAACATTTTAAAACATAATATCATGTGCTTTAAGATCTTACAGTTAAATATAGTTTTTGGGTATTATGTTCTTTCCTGGTCGTGGTTTCCAACCAGTCCATGTGAAAAATATGGTGCAATTTTTGTTTCACCAACGCTAGTGGTGGGGGGTCAGTGTTTAGCCATTGTTGTAGCTCCCGCAGCCAGTCTACCCAATAAGTGTTTATCGGGTTTCGCGATTTGAGTAAATGAATTGGTGTTACTGAACAAAGCCCAGTCTATGTGTATTTGGAGAGGTTTCCCTATTATCTGTGCACCATATGAAATGACCTCCTCCCAAAAGGGTTGTATCAAAGAACATGACCATACAGTGTGCAATAAGTTCGCTTTAGGAGCGTGGCATCTCAAACATTTATCGGAGGAGAGACTACCCATTTTAAATCGTCTAGCTGGGGTGAGATATGAATTATGTAAAATTTGTAGCGACATTTCTTGATACCTGCTTGCCGGAAGTAGTGCCATAATTTTACTGTGTTGTTTCAGAATGTCTGATTCTGTGGAATTAGGTATGTCTGCAATCCAGTTAAAGTTGGGTTTATCTACGTTACCTACGGCTATTAATGGCTTAATAGTTTGGTAAATATGTGAGGTTGTGAGTTTCTTATTTCTGTTTTTCCAGAGTTGGTTGAATATGTTATTTTTATCGTTGTGCGTCAGAAGTCGTAGCGTTGCATTTGCAAAGTGGATGATCTGCAGACTTAGGTATATATGAGTATGTATAAATGGAAACTTTTCTGTAAGTTTATTTAAAGAGAGTATGGAATAGGTATTATCGAGTAAATCGTGGATGTTATGTAAGCCATTTGTACTCCATTGGTATAGAACGGGATTTCGTATACCCGGAAGGAAATTTTTGTTGTCTATCCACGATAGATAAGGGGAAACATAAGGTGAAATACTATGTCGTTTCCTGACCGAGTGCCAGGCTTTGTATGTGTCCAAAAATAATGGGTTGTCTCTGATTCGAGGTGGAATGTTCTGAAAAGGTGTGTGTAGTAAATGGTTGAGGGAGCAATTATCCGATTGATATTGATCTAGAGAGAGTGTCGTGTAGAGGTCTCTATTGAGAATCCAGTCCCCTGCGTAACGAAGAAGGGCCGCTTCGTTATAGGCTTTAATATCGGGGAAGTTAAGACCCCCTAGATTTTTGGGTTGCTGTAGTTTAAAGAGACTGATACGTGAGCGTCTTTTATTCCATATGAAAGATCGGAGTATTTGATTTAGTCGTTTTTGATCTGTCGGTTTAATATAGTAAGGTAGCATCTGTAGTAGGTATAAAAGTTTAGGGAATAGGATCATTTTAATAAAATGTATTCTGCCCAGGAAAGATAGGGTAATATGTTTCCATTGTAATGTTTCCCGTTGTATATCGTCAATTATCTTCCTTATGTTTAAGGAGTAAAGATCTTTATAATGTGAGGGGAATCTGATTCCCAAGTACTTAATGTTTTGTTTTGTTTTCTTGAAAGGGAAGTGTGACGGCCAATCTGTGTTTTTAGTATGGTGCAGTTGGAGAGCAGCTGATTTGTCCAAATTGATTTGAAATCCTGCAATGGTACCAAACCTCTGTATAAGTTTCAAAAGGACAGGTATTTCCGTTTTTGGGCGGTTGACAAAAAGTAAAATATCATCGGCAAAAGCTGTCACTTTAAGATTTATATGTCCAATTTGTATCCCCTGTAATTGTTGATCATTCAATATATGTCGCAACAGTGGGTCTATGGCGATGTTAAAGAAAAGAGGCGAGAGCGGGCATCCCTGGCGGGTGCCCCTGCCAATTACAAATCTATCAGAGTTAGTGTTGTTGACAGTTAGGAATGTTATAGGCGATAAGTATAATGTTTTATATAAGTTAAAGATTTGAATGCCGAAATGTTGAAATTTAAGCAGGCGACGTATGTGCGCATGTGATATCCTATCGAAAGCCTTATCTGCGTCTAGATTTATTAACATTCCGTGTTGTCTTTTTTCTAGGTTACTATGGTAAATTGCTGCTATTAATTTCCTGATTGCCTGGACTGGATGACGATGTTTAATGAAACCTACTTGATGTTCGGTAAGTATGGAAGGCAATATCTGCTGTAATCTATCCGCCATAATTTTGGTTAATATTTTGAGATCCTGGTTAAGCAATGAGATTGGTCTATATGAGGTAGGATTTGTCAGATCCTTGCCTTCCTTGGGAATCAATATTATTCTAGCTACATTGGCTTCATGCCAGAGGGGATTGCCTTGCAAAGTCTCATTATATAACTTAGAGAGAATAGGTGTTATGTCTGGTGATAGGTGTTTATAGAATTCTGCTGAGAAGCCGTCAGGACCCGGCGTTTACCCATTTTTTAATTGTGAGATTACATGTGAGATTTCACCTTCTGTTATAGGGGCATCTAATATTTCACGATCCTGAACCGTCAGTTTATGGAGACCAGCTTCCTGCAGAAACTTTACACCATCTAGCGGATCATCTGAAGAGGACTCATAAAACTTTTTAAAGTCTTCTGCCATTATGTCTTTTATTTGTTTTGCATCATGTGTCCATCCAGTATTAGTTTTAAGTTTTTGTATATATGCGTTATGGATTCGTCTTTTAGCAATTTGTGCCAATAATTTCCCCGATTTATTACCATAACGATAAAATTTGTTAGCAGTATGGCAAATCGACTTGTGTGCTTTTTCCGTTAATAAAACATCGAAAAGCTCTTTTGTTTCTTTGTATTTATTTTTATCTTCTTGGGTATTAGTTCTCTTAAAAGTCTTGTAATGAGTGGTGAGTTGTTTCTGCAGAAAGTTGTATTTTACATTATAGTTTTGCCTTTGTTTAATCAGATAAGAGATAATCTGTCCTCTCAATACCGGTTTCGCTGCCGCCCATAAAAGCTGTGGGTTGTCCCAATGATCTATGTTATTATCTAAATAATTAGCCCAACTTGTTTTTAAAAAGGTCTGGAAGTCCTCACTAGTGCACAGATACGTTGGGAATCTCCAGTTATAGGAAAAAGGTTGGGGCGTAGGCAATTTTAATGTGATGGAGATCAGTGCGTGATCCGAAATATCTATGCTATTGATGTTGGCTGTGTACAACATGGGTAGTAATGTTTGCGATAAGAAAAGATAGTCAATTCTGGAGTGTGTGCCATGGACACCTGAATAGAAAGTGTAGTCTTTAGTTGTAGGGTGAATATGTCTGTAAGGGGCAGATTTAAGAAGGGTCGAATATCGAGGGTTAATTAACCCTCGATATTCGACCAGGAACTAAAATCGTTCGACTTCGAATATCGAAGTCAAACGATTTAGCGCAAATCCTGCGATCGAACGATCGAAGGATTATTCGTTCGATCGAACGATTAAATCCTTCGAATCGAACGATTCGAAGGATTTTAATACAACGATCGAAGGAATATCCTTCGATCAAAAAATCACAGGCAAGCCTATGGGGACCTTCCCCATAGGCTAACATTGACTTCGGGAGCTTTTAGCTGCCGAAGTAGGGGGTCGAAGTTTTTCTTAAAGAGACAGTACTTCGACTATCGAATGGTCGAATAGTCGAACGACTTTTAGTTCGAATCGTTCGATTCGAAGTCGAAGTAGTAGTTGAAGGTCGAAGTAGCCCATTCGATGGTCGAAGTAGCCCAAAAAACACTTCGAAATTCTAAGTTTTTTTAATTCGAATCCTTCACTCGAGCTTTGTAAATCTGCCCCTAAGTGTCGCAGAGTAGTAGAGTATCACATGTTGTATGTATAGGTTTTGCTCTGTTACGAGAGTGTGTGGTAGGCTTGCCTGATTTGTCCATGAAATCATCCCAAACTGCATTGAAGTCTCCACCCAATATAAGGTTTGAAGCCTCCCAGGAAGTCAATTTCTGAAGCACATCTGTAAAGAAAGATTTGTTAGTATCATTAGGTGCATAGATATTCATTATTGTATATTTGGTACCCGCAATGTCTAAGTCTACGATCAGGAATCTACCATTTTTGTCCTTATAGGTTCGTACAATATGACAGTGTAGGCTTTTGCTGAGTAGTATCGCTACCCCTCTAGATTTGGTTTTATAAGAGGCATCTAGTGTCGTCTGTATCCATTTATCATGGAGTTTTTGGGTGTCAGTACGTTTCCAGTGTGTTTCTTGTAAAAGCACTATGTGAGCTTTCTCCTTGTGTAATTTGTCTAGCACCTTCCGTCTTTTAATTGGGAAGTTCAAGCCCCCCACATTCCAAGAGACTATCTTAAAGCGGTCAATTGGTTTGTCCGGAATGGTGTCGGGACCTATCATATGTGTAGACTGCATGTTCTAACCTATTCCCACTTTGAAGTGGGTTATTTGTGGGATATGAGTGTATTTCAGGAGTGGTCTGTCCCAGCGAGCAGACCTAAGTCCTGTAATGAAAATCTCATAGGATCGGAGAGGGAACCAAAATGTATACATTAGATTCGTAGTAGAGGGTATGGTGAGCTGACATAAACAGTAACTATTTAACCTGTAAAAAAATAGAATAGTCAAGAAAATATAGAAAAACATTGAAAAAGAAACATTTCACATCTTGCCCATAGCAGTACAATTCGGTCGTGGTATTTCGTTCATGAAGAGGAGAATGGTCTCAAAGGTCGAATATGTGTAATCACTCGGAACATAGTCCTCGGAAGACAGAAGAGAATGATACGTGGTTCCCATTCGCACAGGGCACAAAGAACAGTACTCAAGCTGTCAGATCAAGTGTCTCTGGTGTCTCTACATTTGGTTTCGTAATATTCTTTGGCCAGTAGCGGACTTTCAAAAAACAGAGGTTTCCCATTGTCTTTGTAAATGATTTTGAGTTTCGCTGGGAATAATAGGGAAAATCTGTATCCAGAGTTGAAAAGGGTAGTGCAGATTGGAGAGAATTCCTTCCTTTTTGCAGTGACAGAGGCAGAGAAGTCCTGAAAAATCAATATGCGGTTGGATTCGTACGAATTGTTTTTCGCTTTTCTATAGGCAGAGAGGATGTTAGTTTTGTCAGCATAGTTGAGGAGTTTAAATATGACTTGTCTCGGTCTCTTAGCATCAGCAGGCGGTGATGGACCGATTCTATGGAATCTTTCGATTAGGAATTGAGATTGAGCTTCCTCCATTTGTATGAGGGTTGGAAGAGTAGAGTGTAAAAACAGATCTAGCTCGCTGCCTTTGATTGATTCCGGTATGCCGACTATACGGAGATTGTTTCTCCTGCTTCTATTTTCGAGATCATCGACTTTATCGGCCAAGATTGTGATTTCCCTCTGCTCTGTATCAGTCAGTTGTTGTGTTTTCTCTAGCTCATCTTCCAGTGTAGCAATCCTCTGTTCAGCGTCTGTCATCCTTTGATTTTGGTTAGTGAGTTGTTGAAGTACTTCTGCCACCGATTCCTTTATAGTGTCCAACCTTTGATCCAGCCATGGGCCCAGTATTTTCATCAAATCTTCTGCTTGATTCGATTCCGGTTCCGAGTCGGTAGGGTCATTTTCTTGGGCTGCTTTCTTGATTTTTGTTTTCGCCTGCCTCTGTGGTTTAGAGGTGGGGTGGCCCAAAGATTTATCCATGGCCGATTCAGGCTCGGAATCAGTCGGATCAGCCTCTTGAGTATTTTTTTTAATTTTTGATTTTGGTTGTTTATGTGGCTTGGTGGTGGAATGGCCAAGGAATTTGTCCATGGTTGGAGATTGGAAGGACGCAAAGCAGATAGTTGAGGTCAGAAATTTATCAAGTGTCTAGTGGTTCGGAATTGGGATGAATTCTCTGTCGTTCCGAATGATGCGTTTATTTCCTCTTTGTGGGCAAGATAAGAAAGTCTAGATCTTTAGGGTCCCATCACATTCATTTGGGTAGGGTTGCGTGATCTTCTGTCTGCCTGTACACTTGTAAATAGAGAACAATGATGGTGCAGATATATCCAAAACTGTATATAGCCAGGAGCAAGTGGATTATATAGACAGAGTAAAGTCCAGGAGACGTATGATACGCCAAGTATTATATTTGGTGGTCTGGCGTAATAGCCGCAATGTTGTAGGCGGCTAGTAGAGAGAAGTGTATTCCTGAGTATACTTTGCAATGACAAAGTATGTCGACAATGATAGTATATAGATCAAATGTGAAAGAACCCAGTTAGCGTAGTAATCGTGGTGTTTAAGAGGTACAGGCTTGTACATCAGTCAAACATGTGAGCACGACAGTAGGTCAAAATGCAGTTCAGCGTACCACCTTTGATGTTAGCCAATTTACTGGGGCTGATCCAGCTATGGCGAGTGCCCTTAGGGTGTTGTCAGATATGATGGAACTGGGCATATAGATACTGACTAATCCACACTCCAGTGGGGTCAGAGGAGTATAGTTATGCTGTTAAAGTGCATAGGTTGGTAGTCAGCACGTGTCCCCCAGGGGTGTAAGCAGGGAGATAGCTTGTTAGGTATATTCGTGTAGTCCCCGCACTGATGCGGCTGAGTATATATTGGAAGTAGGCAGTGATCGTAAAGGCCCAAACTGCGATCCAGTCTCAAGGGCTGTGATGTGCCTTCTGGATAGTGCCTCTTAGAAAGTATAGGGAGACCGGAGTTCAAGCAGCCGTTATGTGGGTAAGAGCAGCCGTGTAGCGTAGATGCGGCCTGGGGTAAATAGCGATGAGGCTGTGATCTATGGTGTCCGGTAAGACTGCGCACGCTATGGGTAGTATGTTCCCCGCCTTCCTTAAATATAGTTTTTAAAGCTGCTCCCAAGCAGTGAAGTTGGCCTGCCCGTGGGAAGCCAAAACAGTGGCTAAGATAACCCTGCCCAAAGCTAGTTAGGGTGACATTTTGGGAGAATGCTTACATACTCCTGGAAACCTAGCTCTAGCTTGAAGCTTATGCAGAGTGGCATCTGGATTAAACACATTTTTTCATTAGATATTTTTGAACTATGTCTGCAACACTGCACAAAAATAGTAAAAAAAAAAACAAACAAACTGAAGGTCGTATTTATGAAGCCTGGAGAATCCTGTTTTTTTTTTTATACCACCCACTAAATGGCACGGTCCCTTCGCTCTGACGTCAGAAGTCTGCCCCAATGTCATCCTCCCCACTCCTTCCCAGGATTTCCTTATTCTGAAAGGTGGCAACCCTTGTATCCTCATATATTGAGATAGCATGAATCGAATTATTCACATGAATCAAGAAGGTTGACACACAGTGTTAAAATATAAGTGCTAAAATACCAGTAGTGACCAATTATAATTATTCTATAATGTTTAGAGTTAGCATTAATGTTAGCGTTAATTGATGTTCCCATGTGGCAGGTCTCATAGCAGTTATGCTTGTCCCAATGTACCAAAGAAATAAATGGTCTATACATGGCTAATCCTTCTCTTACTCTACTTTATACGCCTATTAAAAAATATACTTATTATATGTGAATATGTAATTATATAGTTTAGAAATTGTAGTGCATTTTCTGGCTCCCATCCCCAAATACCAGGGTCAAAATACATTTACACTGATATAATACTTTTATACTTTATTTATGCACCAACATCTATATTATGTTTCTATTTTTCATTATTTGCAGTTTCTATTTCTGTGATTTATGATTTGCAGTTTAGATTTCTAATCATTTATTTTGTATCAACTGAGAATCAGCAACCCCTGGGCTGACAGAATCCAGGATATATATATAGGAAACGCATAGACAGTAAGGAGCCGTTTTATCAAAAATCGATGTTATCATTTTTTTCTTGAAAAAAACCTGAAAAGTTGCCAGAAAAAAATCCAGCGAGTAAAAGCTGGTGAGGTTGCATAGAAATCAATAAGAAAGTTCTCTAACAACTTTATTTATTTTCCCAGTTTATTAAAATATTCAAGATTTTCAGCCTTATTTAAAATTAATGGGACAATAAGATTATTGTAGTCATGCAACTTTTTCTGCAAAAAAATGTGTACGGGAATGTTTTAAGCTTTTTTGTGGTAGGTATGTTTTTTTTATGACCTTGTATTTTGATAAAACTGCCTCTATGGGTCGCTGATGCTTTTTAACAAAGAGAGCTGTTGAGCTGAAGCCTGGTTAGCAGTATAAAATGGGCAATATCGCAGAAACCTTTACAAAAAGAAAATGAAGTGATGAGCGAATTTATTCACCAGCCATGGATTCTCTGTGAAATTCCAAATTTGGCAATTTTGGCAAAAATTCACAGCGGAAAAATCGTTGCATTTGGACAAAAAAAAAGTAATCATAAGAAAAAACGCCCACTGACTTTAATGCATTTGGAGCAAGAAAATTTGTTGCATGTGTAAAAATAGTCGCACGTAGGGATGGGCGAATGTTTTCGCCTTGTTTCGCTGCAAAAATGACTTGTATGGTGTTGTGTGTCCATAGACTTTAATGGCTGTCGGTGACATTTCGCCGGCGGTGAATTTTTGGCGAAACGGGTCAAATTCATCCATTCCTAGTCACACGTAAAAACACAGATTGACTTCAGTGCGTTTGCAAAATAAATGTGTAAATTTTATATACTGAACTGGAGAATTCTGAAGAATTCCCAGCAGTTCAATCTAATTTAATAAAACTTTCCTGACCTTCAGAAAAATACTGTATTTATGGCATCCAATAATTTGACACATGGGAATGCTTACTTATCAAATTTAGAATTATTTATTTTTCCCCAATTCAAATTAACCTGAAATTGTGCAAAAACTCAAATGTTTGGTTATTTATTACAACATTATAATGTAAACCAATTGAATGCATCAAATTTGTATTCTACCCATCATTTTTAATGGGTCTAAAACTATTCTTTAACAATTTTAAAAACAAATTAAAACTTGAATTGAAAAACACATGAATTTTACCTGGAACTGCTCATATTTACTGGAATTTTTGTTGGCATAATATATATCACACATTTGAATTTTGGAAACCATAATTTGTTTTTGTTAAAAATTATTGAATCAAAAAGATACTGAAAACAACCTCTTTGGGCAGGTTATTTTGCTAACAAAATTCACAACTCACTGGTGTAGAAAATACTGATTAAGTTTTCTGAAAAGGTAAAAGTAGTAACTATAGTTAAATTTTCACTGTTTTTCGAGAATTCTCGGTAAAGGAAATGGGTCAGATTCGCCCATCACGAATCATTATTATACATTAATCATTGTAGTCCCCCCAAAAAACATTTAAGAAAAGGTTCAAGCAGTTATGGAATCAGTTATCCAGAAAGCTCTGAATTAGGGAAAGGCCGTCTCCCATAGACTGCATTTTATCTAAATAATCTAAACTTTTAAAAATAATTTCCTTCTTCTCTGTAATAATAAAACAGTACAATTTACTTGATCCAAATAAAGCTATAAATAAACCTTATTGGAAGCAAAACCAGCCTTTTGGGTTTATTTAATGTTTACATGATTTTCTAGTAGTATTGAGGTATGAAGATCCAAATGGAAAGAACCCAGGTCTCGAACATTCTGGATAATAGGTCCCATACCTGTATAATATTCAATACTGATCGTGACACATATTTTAGTGGCTGTCTTGGATGTTTTTCTCCCTGAGCAGCTTTCCTTTTAGTACAAATGGTTACATTAAACAGTTGAAAAAAATTCAGGAATGGAGGAGAGATGCAGTGATCGCTAAAGGCAAGCTATAAATAAAAACAAAGCCTGCTCTGCAGTTCTGAATGCCTGTATGTTTGTAAGCTCCCTAAAGGTTGTCATTATGTCCTATTACTTTTACTGGATTAGCTGCTCTATTTATAAGGCTCCTGAAAGTTTATGAATAGTTGTTGCTTAAGGGAAGGCACACAGGTAGCGCTGCAGTATTTCAACATAAATGCATCCTCAGACTCTGTTTACTGCGAACAGAGAACTGTTTGTAATAAGCCTGTCCATGTCTGTGGTTCTGGGTAAATAAGAAACTCACTGCTAGATACCATAGCCATAACATTTGCACATTGAAATGGTCTAAATTTGAACAATCGAAAAATTTGATTTTTTTTTTAAATGCACTTATTGCATTTTGTTTACTCTCTGAAAATTGTAGCTGGGTACTTGAGATCCCTAAATGAAAGGGGCCAATTATCAGTATTTACTCACAACTGTTATCACATAAAAGTGAGATCTGATTGACTCTGTATATTGTTTGAGTGTAGCGTTAAGGGCACAAATACCAGTGTTTTAAATGCGCTTGTTGTATCCCATCTTGGATTTTGTTTCAGTTGATCTAGCCAGGTTATTTTGGTGTAGATCTTGGCCTTCTAAGCACTGGGGTCCCACTCTTTATTTTATGGAACTTTTCACAACACTTTGACCATGTTTTTTGCTATTTCCATAAACTAAGAGGGTTGTTGAATGATTGTTGAAGATTAATCCAAATCGGCAAGCTACTTCTGCAGACTGAAAAATAGGCAGTTTGAAGCGTAAACATGAACCATTTGTATTTTAATATGCAGGAGTAAGTATAACCAGACGTTACTTATCCTTGCATATAAACCTATGCGTAGAGGTACTTTACACTGCACTCAGTTAGCTACATTCAAACAGACCTATAATGCTCAGCTGAGCTCTTATGCGCTCTTAGTCCTATGCTTTATATGGTCAATGGAGGTTTGGGAACACAAGTAAAAATGCTGCACCTGCTCTCAATTCCTTTGGACCCTGCACAATGTGTACAAATGCATTCAAATAAAAAAGAAACATAAACAGCAAAATGCAGCACAGGATATTCCAATATGGGCTGCAAAAAAACAAAAACAGACTTTTGCACGGAAACCATATTTAAATATATTTGTATATTTATTGGAAGAGATTTGTTCTGCAAGTAGGGTTGCCACCTCACCCCTTTAAACCCAAACACATATGTAATCCACAGCCTGCATGGCTAATTATCAATTATCAATTATCAATTATCAGACACAAGGTACTGTTTTATTATTACAGAGAAAAAGTTTTTTTAAAAAATGAAATTTTTTGTTTAGAATTAAGTCTATGGGGCAAATTCACTAAGCGACGAAAAGGCGATAGCACTTCGCCACATGTCGCCAGGCTTAGTTTCGCCAGGGCTGCGCAAATTCACAAAGATCCAAAGTTGTGTACAGGTTACCGATCGCTTGCGAAGTTGAACTTGCGATAATACGATAAGCAGTCCGAAGTTACGTTAGCGATTCCTAATTAGCATGCAGTTAAAGTACAATGGAGGTGTATGCTGCAGCAAATACATAACATTACACAAGGCCAGGGAAACTTAATAAAATTAAATAGAGGTCTTATATTGCCCTTCACATGTGCCCACTGTATAGTTTAGGT
Source organism: Xenopus laevis (assembly GCF_017654675.1). Taxonomy (NCBI): domain Eukaryota; kingdom Metazoa; phylum Chordata; class Amphibia; order Anura; family Pipidae; genus Xenopus; species Xenopus laevis. Next base: position 158,512,207 of record NC_054372.1, on the reverse strand, counting down.
GCTATATGTTATCAAATGTAGGGTGAAGGAGGGTACCCCAAAAAACTTTTTCCATCTTTTTCAGCCTGTCACCCAGTAAAAAACGCAAGTAAATAATTTCAACTATTTTTAGAGAAACTCCTATCTACTCTATTGCACTTCGTCTGGTCTGAGCTGGCGAAGGCAAGTCTGGCGCAAGAGGTAACGTTCAGTAAAATCCGCAGCTAAGTGAATTAGTGTAGTTACGTCCCTTCACCAGAGCACAACTTCGCCTGGCGTAAGGATGATAAGTACCGCTAGAGTCTGTCTACGTCGCTACCGAATTTACGCCAGGGACCGTTAGTAAATCGGCAAAATGACGTCACGCTGGTGAATTTTCACTAGCGTTAGCCACTTCGCCCTTTAGTAAATTTGCCCCATTGGGAGGCTGCCTTCAAGTAATTCAGAGCTTTCTGGATAATAGATTCCCAAACCTGTATAGGAAACCTGCTATTTGTGTCATTTCAACCACAACTAGACTGGACATTTGCTGCACAAGTAATTTGTGAACTGTGAATATTCGACAAATCGCGGGACACATTTTTTTCACCCATTAGAGTCTATGGAAGTCATTTTCGTGGCAAAACTTGGAGAACAATTTCCTCATCATACCACCTCCTGCTACCTGGTTAGAGCTACCTCCCATTGCCATGCCTCCATTTTCCACATGTTGACTCAAACTCCAAAACCTGCACCTCCCCTCAGACTAACAGAACCCAGCCCCTGATATTCTTCTAATCTGCTGTGTCTCATAGAGCATGCTGGGAGACCACAAAATACACAACCAGGGGCAATAATGATCCGCTTTTCACTGTTAATCGTTGCATTCTTTACATTTGAATAACCCACACAACCCACAACCAAAGGAACATAAATACAACTTTTAAAAAAAATGCATTACATATAAATCAATAAAACCATAAATATAGTGTGTAAATATAAATCATTAAAACCATTGTATGTAACAGGAATATATTAATCAAACCAGTTTATCCGAGTGTGATATGTATGCTAATCACTACAGATAATATTCAAGTGTATATATTTGCAATATGAAGATGCATTAGCATTTAAAGCTATTGGTAATTAACCCTACAGTGCATTCATTGTATATACGTAAATCTTGTTTAAAGGAGATATTCCACCTTACATTATACATGCTGTCAAGCAATGACCAGTAAATGATAATGCAGATGGGTGGCTATGTATCACTAGACCTAGCCGAAACCTTACAACTTTTATAACATTACTTCCTTGAAAATAAGAAAAATCTACTTAAAGGAATAGTAACACCAAAAAAGTGTTTCAAAGGAATGCCAATATAATGTAGTGTTGTCCCGCACTGGTGTGTTTGCTTCTGAAACACAACTATAGTTTATATAAACAAGCTGCTGTGTAGCCACAGAGGCAGCTATTCAAGCACAGGATTCACAGTAGATAACAGATAAGTGATAAAGAATCCCATTGTATACTACAGAACAGCAGCTGCTGTGTATCCTGTGCTTTTTCTCATTTTTTCCAGCTTGAATGGCTGCCCCCATGGCTACACAGCAGCTTGTTTATATAAACTTTAGAAGAGCTTGTGAAGTAAATACACCAATTGTACTAGTGCAGCACAACAGTACATTATATTTTTATTACTTTAAAACACTTTAATTTATTGGTGTCACTGTTCCTTTAACATTCTGTTACATAGACTATAATTATTAGAGTCATGTATTTCTGTGCTGTTGTATATGCAAATGTCATTGTTGCTGCAAGCACACAAACAATTAAACAGAGGATTATGGTCTTTAGCTACAGAAACCACATTTCCCTATGAGCCACAATTTAATCGGAAAATCAATAACATCCTCTACTAATGATATGAGCACCCAGGGGTGGATTAAGAAAGGCACCAAAGCAACAGTAGGTGCAATAAGTATAAAGTCTTGTTAGTGATACAATAGAAGCAAAACTGGAAAAACTGTGAAAAGAAATGTAATGAACAATATTATAGGAGATGAATGAATCAAAAGATCAAAAATACAATATTTACTTTTTATGCCTTGCAAGAATATACAATTAAACTTCAATGTGCTATTAGCTTAATCTGCTATTGTAAGCAGCAAAGGCATGTGCCTTGGGTGCAATTAGGAGGGAGACGTGTTGCTCTTTGGAATTGATTAATAGCTCTCTAAGATATTCCTGCACTAAATTGAGAAAAACTGGCTTTTTGCTAAGATGATTTCTTTTTACTCAAACGAGCAATGCTTCCTGCTATTAATTAAAACACTTAATTTTATTATTATTATTATTATTATTAACAATTGTTTTTAGAGTTCAGAGATGTAGGGCAGAGTGGGGGCAGAGTTATGAAGTGCTCAACATCAGGGTCATTAGTTTGAATTTTATTCTGAAAGGTAGCGGAAGCCGGTGCAAAGATTGGCAGAGTGGCATGGCAGAAGAGGATTGGTTGCTGAGGTGTATAAGCCAGGTGGCAGTGTGCATTATGGATTAGAGAGGTAACAGTCTCTGGTGGGGAGGGCCAATTAATAGAGATTTACAGTAGTCTAGACGTGATATGATGAGAGTTTGAATAAGAATTTTGGTGGCATATTGGGTGATATTTTGGATATGTTTTTTAGGTAAAATTGACATGATTAAATAAGTGACTGGATATGAGGAATGAAGGACAGGGTAGAATCTAGGATAACCTCAAGGCACCGGGCCTGGGGAGATGGGGTGATAGTGGAATTGTTAAATATGATAGATACTTCTTGGATGCTACAGGTGTTATTTGGGGGAAAGAGAACCATTTCCCTTTTAGAGAGGTTTAATTCAAGGTAGCATTGTGACATCGAAGTAGAGATAGCGGAGGCAGGAGGAGACCCGAGCAAAAATTTAAGAGCTCTGGATTCAGATCAGCAGAGGAGAGATAGATCTGAGTATCGTCAGCATAGAGGTGACATTGGAAACCATTCAAGTTGATTCGTTTGCCCAGGGATGAATTATAGAGAGAAAATAATAAGGGACCCTGGACAGAGCCCTGAGGAACCCCAACAGAAAGAGGTAGGGGAGAAGAAGATACTCCATTGTAGGAGACACTAAAGGAATGATTAGTGAGGTAAGAAGAGCACCAGGACTGTGTCAAAAAGGCAAAGCAAATGGAGGGATTGGAGGAGGAGAAGATGATCCAGAGTGTCAAATGCAGTCGAGAGATCAGGAAGTATTAGTAGTGATGAGTGGTTGTTGGCTTTTGCTGTTAAAGGGGTTTTTTACCTTCCAAACACTTTTTTCAATTCAGTTGTTTTTAGATTGTTCCACAGAAATAAAGACTTTTTTTCAATTACTTTCCATTATTTATTTTTTACTGTTTCCAAAATCTAAGTTTAAAGTTGAATGTTCGTGTCTCTGGTGTTTGAGTCTGGCAGCTCAGTAATTCAGGTGTAGACTCTAAACTGTTACAAGTTTGAAACATTGAGTTGATACATTTCTCACCAGCATCTCTGGAGTATTAGAAAATATTGTTTCAATTTTAACAGCTGCCTGTAATAATACCCAGAAATTCTGCTCAGCAGGGACAAAGATAAGAAATGTATCACTTAAATATATCAATTTAGAACAGTTTACAGGGTCGGTGACCCCCCCCCCCCAGGGCTGCTTCAGAAGGTGGAAAATTACATTTTACACTTCAATATTAGAAAAACGGTCACACATAGAAAGTCATTGGAAAAAGTCTTTATTTCTGGTGATCTATCTGAAACCAACTAGTTGTTTAAAGGTGAACCACCCCTTTAAAATGTCATTAGTTACTCGGGTTAGGGCTATCTCAGTGGAATGTTGTTGCCTAAAACCTGATTGTAGTGGATCCAGTATGTTATTGTCAGAGATGTATGGTGTTCGTCGGTTGTAAACTAGATGCTCAAGTAGTTTAGAGATGAATGGTAGCAGAGAGATACGTTAGAGTTTTTCAAGCTTGGAGGAATCAAGAGAGAGTTTTTCAGAATGGGGGTGAATACTGTAGCATGTTTTAGCCGAAAAGGCAAGATTCCAGTTGAGAGTGAGAGATTAAATAGATGAGTTAAGGCTTTGATTAGACAGGGATTGGCATTGTGGAGAAGTTTGGAAGGAATGGGATCAATTGGGCAGGTAGTAAGTTGAGAAGAAGCCAACATTTTTGAGACTTCCTCATCAGGTACAGGGGAGTTGCAGCAAAGTAGAAACTGGGGACTGTGGAGTTGGGGTGGTGAATATCTAGGTGGGTTTAATAGTGTAATTTTACTTCTGATGGTGTCAATTTTGTTTTTGAAATGCTCAACAAGATCTTGGGCAGAGACAGATATGCACGTGGGGGTGGGGAAGGGTAAAGAAGAGTGTTAAAGGCAGAGAAAAGTTGTACATATTTTTTAGAAAGAGAGTTAATGAGTGTAGTTAAGTTGGTTTGTTTGCCTAGGGAAAGGCTGGTGATTTGTAGCTTCAGAAGTCTGATTCTAAGTAGGGAATTGTGACAGCGATGCTCAATATTATTTCAACTGCTGTACGTATCTCCTACAGAGTAGATGCAGAGTAGAATACATTCCCTGGCAAATGTTTGCAGTCCTCTATGAGAATAGTTCAGCTCTAAAGAGTATTCAAATATTCAAACATTTTCTGGAAAATGCCAAGCTATGACAAAAGTAATGTAGCTTGACATTTCCATAGCTTAGTCTTTTATAGGACTACAAAACACACACTGAATCATCTATAAAAAAAAACATTGTCATCTATTAATTTTAAAGCAAAACTCCTTTGTTTTGTGTTAGCACAATGAAAACAAAAGATATACTTAAAATGCCACCTGTTCATTACTAAAGCTCGAATATGGGTGTTCAGATCACTGAACCATTTTAGCTGCTTTAAAATGCACTGGAGTATTTTGCCTGAGGTTTTGAAAATCCAAACTCATATCCTAATGTTAGCGATGTGGGATCTATGATTTCCAACAGCTGTCAGCTGTAGGAATGAGCTAGATTTCCCTTTCGGAAAACATTTAACATTTTGCAGAACATTTAGAGAGAATTTAGCAATATACTTATACGTTTCTGCATCCAAACAGTAATGCTCATTATGTAAATCAGAAGTCTGATTGTTGTACTCCCATGTCACCACAACATTAGTGATCATTTCATTGCTTAGATGGCATGCCTTGTGTCATTAAAACGAAAATGGGCAATGAAGACACGTTGCATTAGTGCTTAATTTCTCCTGAGTAATTTATTCCATTTGAAACTACCCTTGGCAAAATGTTATTGAGAGAAACGAAAATGGCTGGCTTGAGGATACATATCTGGGTTGCAGTAAACACTAAAAAATCACTAACCTCCAAAAATTTGCCAGGGACAGCTTCGCCAGGCGTAGATTCACCAGGACAACGCTAATTCACTGGCAAGCGAAGCGAGGTTGTGCAAGCGTTGCATTCGCCAAAGCGCAAATTCACCCAGCTTTAGGGAGCAAAGTACCATTAGAGTCCATCTCCTTTGCTAGTAAAGTTACCCCAGCAACCGTTAGCAAATTGGTAAGGTTCAGAAATAACGTCATGCTGGCGAATTTTTGCCAGTGTTAGTCAATTCGTGCTTTAGTAAATTTGCCCCTGAATGTCAGGCATGAATTTAAATTGCTATACTATGAGACAAAATACCACCACAGGACAATACTCACAGGAGATAAGGATACAACTGTAAGGGCAGAGACACATGGTCAGATTCAGATTGATTAGTGCCCAGTGACAAATCTCCTCTTCTTCAGGTTGAATAATCTCCCCGAACTGCCTTTTCCTGCCTTCCCGCCGGCTAGAATGAAAATCACTGGCGGGATGGCAATAGGAGTGCTTAGTTTTCCAAAGTCGCCCGAAGTTGCCTCACGAGAAAATTTCATCCCGCCGGCCATCCCTCTGGCGATTTACATTCTAGCTGGCGGGAAGGCAGGGGAAGGCAGTTCGGGTCTCCCCGAATCTGACCGTGTGTCTCTGCCCTTAGGCTAATGGCACACAGGGCATTCTGATTACCATGATTGATGAAGATGCACCAGCATAAAGCCATGGACCACATAACATTTTCACATTTTTGTGTATAGAAATCATGGGAAAACACAGTCAAAAGAGGTTTCCCTCAAATTAATACAGGTAAAAAAATGCACATCCAACAACACTTTCAGGAGAAAAATAATTAAGAAAATGGCGACTGAATTCATTGTGAATATGAAGTTTTACTTCTTAAACAATTTGACTTTATGTTAATGTGAGCCTATCTGAGCATGATACTAAGCTAACATTTGCATAGCTAGTTAAAGAATGCATTTTGGTTTACTGAAATATAAGCCTTATCTAGATCTGTTTCTAAACTATATCAGACGTGATCTGGAAAACCCCATGTCCTGAGCATTCTGGATAACAGGATGCCACTGGTGCAAATGTTGCCATTTTACATCCTAACACTTCCTTTCACATCATTTGAATCCACTGCATTAATTTTCATTAGGCTCAACAGAACTCAAAACTAAGCGATCTCTGGACAGATTTAAAAATGTATTTTAAAAAAGTTTTGTTTTTAGAAAAAAATAATGTTTTCTTGAAGATAATATCTCTCTTGAATTCTCTTGAATTTAATATATTATATATACCATGTTTGTCTGTGCTGTAGCATTAGTTAGAACAATAACCATATATACAGTCAGGGGCCCAATTACTAAGGGTCGAAGTGAATTTTCGAATTCAAAAACTTCGAATTTCAAAGTAATTATTGGGTACTTCGACCATCGAATAGGCCAAAATTCTATTTGAATTGAAAATACTTCACAAATTCGACCATTCGAAAATTGAAGTACTGTCTCTTTAAAAAACTTCGACTTCGCCACCTTAAACCTGCTGAATTGCTGTTTAGCCTATGGGGGACCTCTTATAACCTTTCTGAGTGTTTGGCTAAGTTTTGAGTAGCCAAAGTATTTTTTTGTAAAATCGTTTTAATCGATCGATCAAATGATTTTTACTTAGATCGAAAACGCCCGTTTTCGATTGAAAAAATACTTAGACTATCGAAGTATGAAATTCGATGGTTGAATTTCGAAGTTTTTTAACTTCGAAATTCGACCCTTAATAAGGGGCAGATTTATCAAGGGTCGAAGTGAATTAGAGGGAATTTTTGAAGTAAAATTCGACTATCAAATAATATACTACAACTTCGAATTTACTTTGACTTCGATTCGAAGTAAAAATTGTTTGAATATTCGATAATCGAAGTACTGTCTCTTTAAAAAACAGACTTCAATACTACGCCAAATTAAACCTGCCGAAGTGCTATGTTAGCCTACGGGGACCTTCTACAGCATTTTTCTAAGTTTTTGAAGTCAAAGTAAAAATCGTTTGATCATTCGATTTGAAGGATTTAATAGTGTGATCGTTCGATTTTACTTCGCAGAATAGCCAAATTATATGAAAAAAAGTTCAAATTCAATATTCGAAGTATTTTAATTTGATGGTCGAATTTCGAAGTATTTTTGACTTCAAAATTCGACCCTTGATAAATCTGCCCGTAAATGTGCCCCTCAGTGTTTATAGTCATTTATTGTTGGTGCTATATAATATTTCATACAGAACTGGCAGTAAATAATTGAGGTTGAACGTAGGAGAGTTAGAAAAACAGATTTCACACAGAAATCGTTATTTTGTCTAGTACAAAATACAAAAATAATTGAAGAATCCCAAGAAATATCATGTTCCTTTTGAATTGCTGGTTCACCTTATAATCCAAAGGAGTTAGTAAAAACGGTGAATTTGAATGTGTTTTGTGCTGGGCTATAATGGCAAACTGTCCATGCCAAGTTAAGTGAGGTTAGAACTAAAAGGTTGACCTTGAAGGCAGCACAGTTCTCCAGGCAGAAAGAAAATATTAATGTACAGAGTGTAGAATTAAAGGGGTCATGCACCTTTACTTTAATGAAAGAATGTACAGGTATGGGATCCGTTATCCGGAAACCCGTTATCTAGAAAGCTCCGAATTACAGATTGTCTCCCATAGACTCCATCTTATCCTAATAATCCAAATGTTTAAAAATTATTTCCTTTTTCTCTGTAATAATAAAACAGTAGCTCGTACTTGATCCCGACTAAAATATAATTAATCCTTATTGGAAGCAAAACCAGACTATTGGCTTTATTTAATGTTTTCATGATTTTCTAGTAGACTTAAGGTATGAAGATCCAAATTACGGATTCTGGATAACAGCTCCCATACCTTTATTAGAATATTCTGTTCTTAGCAACTTTTTAAGTGGTCTGATTTTATTTCATATAATTTTTTAACTGTTTACTGAAACTCTTTTTTAACATCTTTGCAGCTTTCCAGTGGAGGAAGCCAAACACAGCAGTCAAAACTATTGCTTTATAAGGCTAAAAGGTTACAGTTATTGTCACTATTTATTACTTATCCTTCCATTTAAACCCTCTACTTTTCATCTTCCAGTCCCTCATTTAAGTCTCTTCCTTGTTAGTAGGGTAAATTGAATGAGGGTTACTAGGGCAAACTGACATAGATGCTGACATTCCAAATTGGAGAATTGCTGAAGACAATACAAATACATCGAAAACCTCTAAAAAATTGAGTTTTTCACGCCATTCCTAGCGGAAAAAAAACCTCTAAAAGTCCAAATTGATTTAAAGCTCAATCAAATCAGCGCAAAGTTTGGCATTAGAGGGTTTTCATGGTTTTTACACCAGAAATCTCACATTTTTAGAGCTTTTTTTTAGAAATATAGGAATAGCACAAATTCTTCAAGAAAAAACAAAATTTGATTGTTAGTTAATGGGACCCTTAAAGAAAATTCAAAGGTGAACTACCTCTTTAATAAAATATTGGATGTGGATATTCAAAACAGGGTGCTTTAAAAGAAAGCACACAGAAGAAATAGCTTTGCAGCAAGTGCAGAATGGACATAAAAGTGATGACCATTGGCAATAACTTGAAACTCATTTTACGAATCATTCCATACCTTTCAAATTTTATTCCCTGCTTAAATATGTTGTTTTATAAGCTTGGTGTCATATGCCATCTTCGTCTTATGAGGAAAGACTAATGATTATTAAGAGGATAACCATATTACATAGTTATGTAATAAAATGTAATCTCATTGATTGTTATGGCTTCTATAATTTACACACATATATAATATACACATACAAATATATATATATATATATCCTGACGAAGATCCCTGTGGGGGATCGAAACGTTGAGTGGAATAAATACACAACTATCCTGCATTGAAAACATCCTGTGAGTGTCGCTTCTTTCTGCAAATATATATATATATATATATATATATATATAGACAAATACAAGATTCCTCTGCACTCAACCCATTATCAATATATTTAAGACAGCGACATTTTGTGCATACTGCTACTGAAAAATGCCTTACCCTTTAAACAAAACAGGGATTGTTTGTCCATATATTGCAATATATTTAAGCTGGCCAACTACGTCAAAGTCATCCCATATCTGGCCAGTCCTATGCTCAATTTTCATCTGATTCATTAAGAATTCTATGGTTTAATTATACATTTTATAAAAGGGACGAATACGTTTTACCTGCAACTTACTAGCTGCTTTCAAAGTAAAACTCCCAAACTTGGCTGCCCTTTTATTAGACACCAGTGGGATCACCTGACTATAGTTGGAGGGGGTGGGAGCTACAACATGGAGCTGGTCACTGCTCTTGTATAACTATAACAAACAGGGGAAAGTTGTGCTCACCACTAGTTTTTAAAATCATTAGGCGGGGGTGCAATGAGGCTGTGACCACAAAATACATATAGACAAATACAAGATTCCTCTGCACTCAACCCATTATCAATATATTTAAGACAGCGACATTTTGTGCATACTGCTACTGAAAAATGCCTTACCCTTTAAACAAAACAGGGATTGTTTGTCCATATATTGCAATATATTTAAGCTGGCCAACTACGTCAAAGTCATCCCATATCTGGCCAGTCCTATGCTCAATTTTCATCTGATTCATTAAGAATTCTATGGTTTAATTATACATTTTATAAAGGGACGAATACGTTTTACCTGCAACTTACTAGCTGCTTTCAAAGTAAAACTCCCAAACTTGGCTGCCCTTTTATTAGACACCAGTGGGATCACCTGACTATAGTTGGAGGGGGTGGGAGCTACAACATGGAGCTGGTCACTGCTCTTGTATAACTATAACAAACAAAGGGAAAGTTGTGCTCACCACTAGTTTTTAAAATCATTAGGCGGGGGTGCAATGAGGCTGTGACCACAAAATACATATAGACAAATACAAGATTCCTCTGCACTCAACCCATTATCAATATATTTAAGACAGCGACATTTTGTGCATACTGCTACTGAAAAATGCCTTACCCTTTAAACAAAACAGGGATTGTTTGTCCATATATTGCAATATATTTAAGCTGGCCAACTACGTCAAAGTCATCCCATATCTGGCCAGTCCTATGCTCAATTTTCATCTGATTCATTAAGAATTCTATGGTTTAATTATACAATTTATAAAAGGGACGAATACGTTTTACCTGCAACTTACTAGCTGCTTTCAAAGTAAAACTCCCAAACTTGGCTGCCCTTTTATTAGACACCAGTGGGATCACCTGACTATAGTTGGAGGGGGTGGGAGCTACAACATGGAGCTGGTCACTGCTCTTGTATAACTATAACAAACAAAGGGAAAGTTGTGCTCACCACTAGTTTTTAAAATCATTAGGCGGGGGTGCAATGAGGCTGTGACCACAAAATACATATAGACAAATACAAGATTCCTCTGCACTCAACCCATTATCAATATATTTAAGACAGCGACATTTTGTGCATACTGCTACTGAAAAATGCCTTACCCTTTAAACAAAACAGGGATTGTTTGTCCATATATTGCAATATATTTAAGCTGGCCAACTACGTCAAAGTCATCCCATATCTGGCCAGTCCTATGCTCAATTTTCATCTGATTCATTAAGAATTCTATGGTTTAATTATACAATTTATAAAAGGGACGAATACGTTTTACCTGCAACTTACTAGCTGCTTTCAAAGTAAAACTCCCAAACTTGGCTGCCCTTTTATTAGACACCAGTGGGATCACCTGACTATAGTTGGAGGGGGTGGGAGCTACAACATGGAGCTGGTCACTGCTCTTGTATAACTATAACAAACAGGGGAAAGTTGTGCTCACCACTAGTTTTTAAAATCATTAGGCGGGGGTGCAATGAGGCTGTGACCACAAAATACATATAGACAAATACAAGATTCCTCTGCACTCAACCCATTATCAATATATTTAAGACAGCGACATTTTGTGCATACTGCTACTGAAAATGCCTTACCCTTTAAACAAAACAGGGATTGTTTGTCCATATATTGCAATATATTTAAGCTGGCCAACTACGTCAAAGTCATCCCATATCTGGCCAGTCCAATGCTCAATTTTCATCTGATTCATTAAGAATTCTATGGTTTAATTATACATTTTATAAAAGGGACGAATACGTTTTACCTGCAACTTACTAGCTGCTTTCAAAGTAAAACTCCCAAACTTGGCTGCCCTTTTATTAGACACCAGTGGGATCACCTGACTATAGTTGGAGGGGGTGGGAGCTACAACATGGAGCTGGTCACTGCTCTTGTATAACTATAACAAACAGGGGAAAGTTGTGCTCACCACTAGTTTTTAAAATCATTAGGCGGGGGTGCAATGAGGCTGTGACCACAAAATACATATAGACAAATACAAGATTCCTCTGCACTCAACCCATTATCAATATATTTAAGACAGCGACATTTTGTGCATACTGCTACTGAAAAATGCCTTACCCTTTAAACAAAACAGGGATTGTTTGTCCATATATTGCAATATATTTAAGCTGGCCAACTACGTCAAAGTCATCCCATATCTGGCCAGTCCAATGCTCAATTTTCATCTGATTCATTAAGAATTCTATGGTTTAATTATACATTTTATAAAATTGAGCATAAGACTGGCCAGATATGGGATGACTTTGACGTAGTTGGCCAGCTTAAATATATTGCAATATATGGACAAACAATCCCTGTTTTGTTTAAAGGGTAAGGCATTTTTCAGTAGCAGTATGCACAAAATGTCGCTGTCTTAAATATATTGATAATGGGTTGAGTGCAGAGGAATCTTGTATTTGTCTATATGTATTTTGTGGTCACAGCCTCATTGCACCCCGCCTAATGATTTTAAAACTAGTGGTGAGCACAACTTTCCCCTGTTTGTTATAGTTATACAAGAGCAGTGACCAGCTCCATGTTGTAGCTCCCACCCCCTCCAACTATAGTCAGGTGATCCCACTGGTGTCTAATAAAAGGGCAGCCAAGTTTGGGAGTTTTACTTTGAAAGCAGCTAGTAAGTTGCAGGTAAAACGTATTCGTCCCTTTTATAAAATGTATAATTAAACCATAGAATTCTTAATGAATCAGATGAAAATTGAGCATAGGACTGGCCAGATATGGGATGACTTTGACGTAGTTGGCCAGCTTAAATATATTGCAATATATGGACAAACAATCCCTGTTTTGTTTAAAGGGTAAGGCATTTTTCAGTAGCAGTATGCACAAAATGTCGCTGTCTTAAATATATTGATAATGGGTTGAGTGCAGAGGAATCTTGTATTTGTCTATATGTATTTTGTGGTCACAGCCTCATTGCACCCCGCCTAATGATTTTAAAAACTAGTGGTGAGCACAACTTTCCCCTGTTTGTTATAGTTATACAAGAGCAGTGACCAGCTCCATGTTGTAGCTCCCACCCCCTCCAACTATAGTCAGGTGATCCAACTGGTGTCTAATAAAAGGGCAGCCAAGTTTGGGAGTTTTACTTTGAAAGCAGCTAGTAAGTTGCAGGTAAAACGTATTCGTCCCTTTTATAAAATGTATAATTAAACCATAGAATTCTTAATGAATCAGATGAAAATTGAGCATAGGACTGGCCAGATATGGGATGACTTTGACGTAGTTGGCCAGCTTAAATATATTGCAATATATGGACAAACAATCCCTGTTTTGTTTAAAGGGTAAGGCATTTTTCAGTAGCAGTATGCACAAAATGTCGCTGTCTTAAATATATTGATAATGGGTTGAGTGCAGAGGAATCTTGTATTTGTCTATATGTATTTTGTGGTCACAGCCTCATTGCACCCCGCCTAATGATTTTAAAAACTAGTGGTGAGCACAACTTTCCCCTGTTTGTTATAGTTATACAAGAGCAGTGACCAGCTCCATGTTGTAGCTCCCACCCCTCCAACTATAGTCAGGTGATCCCACTGGTGTCTAATAAAAGGGCAGCCAAGTTTGGGAGTTTTACTTTGAAAGCAGCTAGTAAGTTGCAGGTAAAACGTATTCGTCCCTTTTATAAAATGTATAATTAAACCATAGAATTCTTAATGAATCAGATGAAAATTGAGCATAGGACTGGCCAGATATGGGATGACTTTGACGTAGTTGGCCAGCTTAAATATATTGCAATATATGGACAAACAATCCCTGTTTTGTTTAAAGGGTAAGGCATTTTTCAGTAGCAGTATGCACAAAATGTCGCTGTCTTAAATATATTGATAATGGGTTGAGTGCAGAGGAATCTTGTATTTGTCTATATGTATTTGTGGTCACAGCCTCATTGCACCCCCGCCTAATGATTTTAAAAACTAGTGGTGAGCACAACTTTCCCCTGTTTGATATATATATATATATATATAGATATAGATATAGATATAGATATAGATATATATATATATATATATATATATATATATATATATATATATATATATATATATATATATATATATATATATATATATATATATATATATATATATATATATATATATATATATATATATATATATATAGAGAGATATAGATTTTCTTTTTTTCAGAAGAAGATCCATGCCTATCTTTACTTATTTATTAGGAGATTTGTAACAGAGTGCAGCAGTTACACTGCAAGAAGACTTTCTCCTCAACTGATGATAATGGGACCAATAATTGTTTGGTCTCAATGATCTGAATACTTATTACTGCAAATTAGACGTCTGAAAGCCTTCTTTTCATTACCATTACACGCTATATTGCGGTGCCATTAAATTGGAAAATAAACCTATTTTTCTACAGTAGAGAATCAAATCTTGTTGCAGTCTTGTTTTTAACAGATTGTTTTTAGAGGTGCAATTATCCTCACAGACTTATTTATAGGCACTAACATAGAGATACATTGATTTTTTTGCAAACTATTTAATTTGAGCTGATATTTTTATGGCAGTTTTATAACTTGCACCACACCACTGTACAACAAAAGTTAGACAAAGGAGGATTTTAAACCAAAGGAACAAAACTAAAGGTGCTAAAACAGAAAGGTCTGTCCCTGTATATACAGGCTTATTGCCTAGTTGTTTATAGTTTATAGGGGTTCTCACAGGATAACATTTTCAAGGAAGACATGCCTTGCTTTATAGTAAAAATATATTTGTATTATTGTTTTACTCAGTATTTATTTATATTTTTTCTCTTTTATTTTTATACCAGTTCTTCTCTAGAGTTAACAATGATGCAAATATATTTTGTCCTACTATAAAGCAAGGAATGCATGCCTTGCTTTATAGTAGGACAAAATATATTTGCATTATTACTGTACTCTTTAAAATGCTTATTATTTTTGTTGCACCTAATGTATCTTTCATGTTGTAAAATCATCAACATTTATTTATATTGAGCCAACAAGTCACACAGAGCTGTACATTAGTTTATAACGAACAGGGAACAAACAGCAAATAACAAGCAAGGGTTTACATTGTACGATATAATTAGAGGGAAGTTATTGGGAAGAGTTTACAAACTAAAGGGTTAGGGTACAATTGAGACATAAGGATTTTTAGAAATAAATTTGTGAAGCAGTTATGACTGATTCATTATGATACATTGAATAAGCTTCCCTAAACTGGTCGGTCTTTAGGGAGCATTTGGAAGGAGAAAGTCTGACAGCTCAATGCAGTAAAATAAAAAAAAGGTAAAATTGTAAAATAGGTCTGTTAATGTTTTATATTTTTTATATTTTTATCTTATAAGGGAATGGAGTAATCAGCAGAGGGTAACAGAATAACCATTAACATAGAAACCCATTAAAGGAAAACTATAGCCCCGAACAATGTAGGTCTCTATAAAAATATATTGCATAAAACAGCTCACATGTAAAACCCTGCTTCATGCAAATAAACCATTTTCATAATAATATACTTTTTTTAGTAGTATGGGCCATTGGATAATTACCATTTTAAAAAACAAGGGCCGACTCCTGGGATCCTACGATTCACGGTGCACACAAACATACCAAACAAACTATACATGTTAGGTCACATGAGCCAATTAACAGACAGAGTTCTGTCTTTTTCTTCCACACTTCTTCCTGTTACAGTTAGAGCTGTAGTATTTCTGGTCAGGTGATCTCTGAGGCAGCACACAGACCATTACGAAATGGTGGTTCAAGGCAAGAGATGTAAAATGGCATTATTTACTTAGAGATACTGACACCAGAAATTAAACTGTAAGGGGCACATTTACTTAGCTGGAGTGAAGGATTAGAAAAAAAAAAAACTTTGAATTTTTTTTTTGGCTACTTCGACCATCGAATTGGCTACTTCGACCTTCGACTATGACTTCGACTTTGAATCGAATGATTTGACTAAAAATCGTTCAACTATTCGACTATTCGATAGTTGAAGTACTGTCTCTTTAAAAAAAACTTTAACTACCTACTTCGCCACCTAAAACCTACCGAGCACCAATGTTAGCCTATGGGGAAGGTCCCCATAAGCTTTCTAAGCATTTTTTGATTGAAGGAAAATCGTTCGATTGATGGATTAAAATCCTTCTAATCGATTTTTCCTTTGATCGTTAGATTGTACGAAATGCGGTAAATCCTTCGACTTCGATATTTGAAGTCAAAGGTTTTAACTTCGATGGTCGAATATCGAGGGTTAATTAACCCTCGATATTCGACCCATTGTAAATGTGCCCCTTAAACTGTAACTTTTTTACATTGATCATAATATTGTCTTTGAAAGCTACTTATAACTTTGCCATAAAGTATTTGCACAATGCTTTTACATTACCTGTCTGATGCCCCATGTTCCTGCAGCAGGAATCCAGTAGCATTAGAAATTTTAACTGAGATGGGACAGTCAGGTTGACAAAACAGTCAGGTTTAGGAACTTCAACTAACAATTACTTACAAAAACAAACCTCAACATGACCTATAGGTAATTTTCATATTTTAAAAAGTAGTTTTTTAGTGTCAGTTTCACATTAAATATATATTCCTGTTTGATAAGATTTTTTAATATTTAATTTGATATAAACTATCTGTTGGTTAAGTATTCATTTTAGAGGTATCGTTTTCCTTTAATCTATGGCTAAGCCAAAACTAGAGTTTTGAACAAACAAACTTTTCAGGAGTCATTTATTCTGTTTAAAACCTTTGCAGTCACTTGGGTATTTAAAATGACCCTTACATAAATATAAAGGGGCAAATTCACTAACCACCGAAAATTCGCCAGCGCTGGCTTCGTGCACATCGCAACACTTCACCGGGACAACGCTAATTCACGAAGATCCGAAGTTGTGCACAGGGTACCGAATGCTGGCGAAATTACGCCATCGAAATTACGCTCAGCAGTTCGAAGTTACGCTAGCGTTGGCTAATTAGCATACGGCGTGCAGTTAAAGTACAATGGGCGTATATGTTGCAGCAAATACATTACACTACACAAGCCCAGGGAACCTTAATAAAATAAAGTTGTTATATTGCCCTACATATGTGCCCATAGTATAGTTTAGGTGCCATATGTTAGCAAATGTAGGGGGAAGGAGGGTGCCCCAAAAAAAATTTACAATCTTTTTCAGTCTATCACCCTTTAAATAGAAAAAACGCCAGCATTTTTTGTGACTTAGAAAAATTTCCAACTTTTTTTTGAGGAACTCCTATTCACTCTATTAAACTTCGCCTGGTCTGAGGTGGCGAAGGCAAGTCTGGCAATAGAGGTTACGGTCAGTAAAATCAAAACTTAGTGAATTTGCGTAGTAACGCTCTTTCGCCAGACTGAAAATTCTCCTGGCGTTAGAGTGTCTCCTTGGTGAAATTATGCCAGTGAAATTACGCCAGCTCCCGTTAGTAAATTGGCGAAGTGCCAAAATTACGCCACGCTGGCGAATTTTCACCAGCGTTAGCCACTTTAGCCGCCCTTTAGTAACTTTCCACCATAGTTGGCTGCATTGAGGATGTGCAGGACTCATTTTATTTATGATATGGTTACTTTATCATATTATAACAGTTTTTTCCCTTGGTTTCATGAAGACAGATCTTAATTTCTGAAAACCCCAAGAATTTCCATTTGAACATGCTGTTTATGCTTTTGGGGAAGACATGTCGAGTTCAGTTTTGCTAACAATGTCACTTTCTTTTTTAATCTTATTTGATTCCTTACGGCCAAATTATTATTAGCTCATAATTTATGTATTTGTTGCAAAATTTTAAAGACATTGCTGAACAAGAGAAAAGAGAACATTTAATATGCATGATAAAGGAAAGAGAAAATATTAACGATAAGAAAATCAAGATAATATGGCCCCACGAAAATGTAAAGATATTGTAAATACTTACAGCATGATACTATTTTTTGCACGCATGACAAAAAAAAACACCTCAGTGGGTTCTTTAGAAAAAGGAAATCTGATTTCAGCAGCTGGAGTGAACTGTAGCATTCAAAATATGCAATTTTCTCTAAGAGGCAGTTTACTAAGGACAGAAATGAAATACTGCATGTGGGTTTCTGAAATCACATAAATAAAATTCTCTAAGGGTTGAATTAAGCCATACTGTTTAGATAGGGGTGTTGAGACAAGAATTCACTCATAGGGCAAAAGGTATAAAACGAAGTTTGCGGCTTTCATTATATTATTTCTGCTATTATAAATATGAATTTGTAGTGATTCCGCTGAGGCAAGTAACTGCAAAAGAACTGAACATATTTTACTGTTTAAAATCCCACTGGTTTTCCATTCAACAACAAAAGCAGTGCCTTGAATACTGCTATTTTCCTATTGTTTGTGTCTGGGGTGGAAGAATATTTATGGTCTACAGTATTTTCTGCTACCATTTCCACTTCAGGGTTCTATAGCTGGCCATTTTAAGAACACAGATTTAGTTTTACTTGCTAAAAAGCAACACTAGATTCAAATGTTGGCATTCCTACTGACAAATCTGTAGGTCATCTCTTTACCTGAGCTTATACTAAATTCTTCTAGACCAGTGATCCCGGACCAGAGACTTGTGAACAACATGTGGCTCTCCGACCCCTTGGATGTTGCTCCCAGTGGCCTCAAAGCAGGTGCTTATTTTTTTATTTCCTGGCTTAACAGTGGCGTAACTACTCACCCGCATGCCCTGGTATAGGATGAGCACCTGGGCCCCCCTGTCGAGCCCTCCCCCTATGAATCGCGTGCGCTGTAAAATCTGCCCCTGTAAACCACCCACGATATCCATTATCGTGGCTCCGGTGGGCCCCAAGAGGGTGCGGACCCAGGTGCCATTGCACCCTTTGCACCCCTGGTAGTTACGCCACTGTGGCTTAATGGTAAGCATAAACACACCTGTTCCGTGGCCTTAAGTTGTGCTCTGTATTGTTTTCAGATTTGATAGCATTTTTAGTATTGGCCTCAAGTGTCACTTTTTGAGCAATAGCAACTACCAGATATATTCAGCATAATTAAATTGGCTCCAGATGTAAACCCTCTTGTACAAATGTAATAATATATAAAATGGCTCCGTGTTTTTCCCCACAAAAAGACATTGTTTTCTTCCAGGAAAGCCCTGGAGCTGTAAGCACAGGGGTTGCATGACAAGGGATCCGAATGACCAGCAGCCAAATTCTACAGGTCTAGGTCAGAGATATGAATCACATGTAGCTGTGTTTATGTGAGAAGGAATGAGTTAAAGCAGGAGATAGTCAGGCCCAGGGGTGGAGTAAGAGAGGGATGTGATGTCAGGGGAAGAAGCAGTTCACTTCCTTATCTTCTGAGCAGGTAGAAACATGAGGCAGAGCTCTCTCTGTAATATAATGTTATTAACTGCAGTATATACACGTTAACTCCTTAGTAAACTAATGACTTTGGGGGTAAAACTATTTGGGCAGCTGCTTGTTAGTTTCTTGCTGTTTATTTGCTGTTTTACAGCAGTTAATCTCACTATAGTTACTGAGGCAGCATTAAAGTCAGCCTGGGTCCTAAAGGCATCCTCTGTATTATATAGAAACCCAGCCTGTGACACTGAGCTGCTGCTACTGCAACTCATTAACGTATACAGAGAGGGAGGTAGGCAGTATTTCTATAGTTATTGTTTCTTGATTCAGCAGCCTGTCTTCAGAGTCTCATCTCTAATTTTACTGGGCTTCATTGACTTACATATGTTTTATATATATATATATATATATATATATATATATATATATATATATATATATACATGACTGAGCCTGTAGCTAGTTATATATTTATTTGATGCGTTTTTCAAAACGCATCAGTTAATAGTGCTGCTCCAGCAGAATTCTGCACTGAAATCCATTTCTCAAAAGAGCAAACAGGTTTTTTTATATTCAATTTTGAAATCTGACATGGAGCTAGACATTTTGTCAATTTCCCAGCTGCCCCCAGTCATGTGACTTTTTGTATATTATTGTATATAATGTATGATATATACATGAGTATAACCACAGAGGGAGCAGACCCTGTGGCTGCAGCGGAGCCTAGAGGGTATAGGGGGCACCTTGAGGCCTAATGAATGAGCAATTTTAGTATATATTGGTAAATGGAACAACCTCTGGATATTTTGGGTGGACTAAAATGAATTTGCTGTGGGACCCAGTAACATCTAGTTACATCACTGGATATATACAGTATATATAATGTAAATTCTACAGAACATTAAATGAGTAAACTTCTCTTCAAGAAATCATGTATCTTCCTTCAAAAACTCTGTGTTTGTGTAGGTGGATTAACTGACAGATGCAGAAGGATGAACATAAAGGGGTATTTTTATTGACATTGGAGACAAACATCACCGGTGATGTTGCCCATAGCAACTAATCAGATCTTTGCTTTTGTTTTTTTACTTGTAGGTGATTGTTCAAATGTAATTGCTGATTGGTTGCTATGGGCTATATGACCGGTGTCTCAAGTGTTAATAAATATGTCCCAAAAAGTCATAAGTGAAGATGCATATTCCATAGTTTCCATAGAGGAATCAGATGCTTATGAAGGCACATGGAACATTAAGAAATTAAAGAGCAACCAAAACACTGATGGAAAATTGCATTGCTCAAGTGTACATTAAGGGGCAGATTTATCAATGGTCGAAGTGAAAATTCTAAGTAAAAAAATTCAAATTTCAAGCTATTTTTGTGTACTTCGACTATTTGAATTTGAAAAAAATTTGACTATTTGAATATCGAAATTTATCATGTACTATCTCTTTAAAACTTCAACTTCGACCATTCGACCTTCTAAAACCTGTTGAATTGCTGTTTTAGCCTATGGGGGACCTCCTAGAACCTATTTTGAGTCGTTTGGTAGATTTAGAAAAATCAAAGTTTTTGGGGGCAAATACTTTGTCTTGAAATCAATCGAATGCGCTAAAACTTCAATTTGAATGATTCCAATACAGCCTATTCACCCGAAGTTAAAAACTTCGATTTTTTTAATAAATTTTGATTGGTCCATTTTTATTCGAATTTCAAGGTATGGGAGTTCAAAAAAACTCCCATTACTTCGAAATTCAACCCTTGATAAATCTGCCCCTAAGGGTGTATTAAGCAGTGAAATCAAAACAGAAACACAGTAGGTCAACTGTATACCTTTAAGGGGAAATCACCACTTGTGTTGGCTCTAAACCTTCCTCTAGTTTAGTTTCGCGAAGGGATATAACCGGCCAGAAAAAAATGAATAAAATTGCTCTACTATGCAATGTACAGTCAATGAGAGTATGATTAGTTGAATTGAATAATTAACAGGCTCAGTGTAGGAAATGTAAGCAGAGAGGTATTAGTCAGAAAGAATAGTTGTTGCCTTATTCAGAGAGAGAGAGAGAGACTCAAAATGAATTTGAAAACTAATTTCGGATTTAAAAAAATCTTGTTTAATAATGTGAGCTGAGTGGTATTTTGAACCGGAAAATCCAGCAGCGGCCTCAGGGTTATGCCACACATGGGTGTCTTTATGGAGTTCCAATGTCATGTACAAACACCAGATAAGAATTACTACAGAAAACAATGTAATATACTTGTTAAAACACCCAATTTTTACATCTTGATATCTGCCCAAAAAGGCTGGATTGTGAGTTTTCACGCATAGGACATGATACGCTCGGACAAATAAACATCTATTAAAACAAACAAATACACCTGGGTTTCTGGCACTTGTGCCATATACAATTATACAATTATCTTCGCATATTATAAATGGCATGGTTTCCTCTGTATTGTAAGTGTATTTCTTTTTGCTTTCTGTTCTAATATGAAAGCACTTCTTATGGTGTCTCTGTACTGTTAAACGTTCTCTTATCTGTAAAATCATTTAGGATTATGTTCATTAAAAAGAATTCTGTCTGACCTTTATTCAATTGGGTTCTGATTTTGCTAAAAAAAAAAAAAATAATTCTCTAGCAGGTGCAATTACTTTATACTTACTTTATACACAGGCATTTTCTACAAATGGAAAAATTCATTTCAGCATAATTAGACTATTCATTCCAGTGTGCTTGCTCTTGCTGTTTCATATGCAAAGGAAGCCTTCGCCTTCATCCCATAGACCACAAGTCATATTTCCTTGGCTACACTAGTGATGATCTACATCATTTTGATGATCATGAAGTACAAACATGTTATATAATAGTTATGGAAAAAAAAAGACGCATTCCATCAAACTCAAGCCTAACATCTAGCTGCCAGTGTTTGTGCACATTTCCTCTACTATTATCTGTACTGTTACCCTTAAAGCTGATATTGTATCTGACTCTTCCTTAAAAAAATTATTATATGAGGAAAGTAAATCCCAGCCTGCTTTATAATGGTGGGTTTCTAACTATAATTTACACTGCCACCCTCCCCTTAATTATGTCCTCTCTTTTCAGTCTGAGCTGTCTGCTACATTGTCTTGTTTCTATATTTGTCCCCCGAGATTATGTTGAATATATTACTTAAGGTGCAATAAGAATAATAATTAGCTTGTTTGTGACACATCTCAAAATAATGTCTGTGCTTTTTAGCGGCTACAGAGTGGCTCATCCCATTATTATATAGGTCATTGTGTGGGTAAGGAATACATTACATTCCCATGGGAATGTATTGCCATTTTCATATTCTAAATTATCGACTAATTTCAATTTTATATTGAATTTAGAATCTTATAGCCACACACATATATTGTCAGCCAAGGCAAAACAAGCCACAACAACATTGGTGAAGAATGTCAAACAGTGGTAAATATATTTTCATCTACTTTTAAACAGGAGGACTTATTAGTTTTACAAAAGGGGCAATATTTTGTCCATCTGCCCCAACAATCACATTTCAACTAGATATTGATCTTCAAAGATTTTTTTTTTCCATTTTTTTTTGTCAAAAAAGACTTAAAGGGAAAACATGTTTTTTTTTAAACGCATCAGTAAATAGTGCTGCTCCAGCAGAATTTTGCAATGAAATCCGTTTTTCAAAAGAGCAAACTGATTTTTTTTATATTCAATTTTGAAATCTGACATGGGGCTAAACATATTGTCAGTTTCCCAGCTGCCCCCAGTCATGTGACGTGTGCTCTGATAAACTTCTGTCACTCTTTACTGCTATACTGCAAGTTGTAGTGATATCACCCCCTCCCCCCTCCTAAGCAGCCTAACAACAGAACAATGTGACCAATGGGAAGGTAACCAGATTGCAGGTCCCTAAAACAAGATAACTGCTCCCTGGTAGATCTAAGAACAACACTCGATAGTAAAAGTCCCACTGAGACTGATTCAGTTACATTAAAGGGCATGTAAAGTCTAAAATAGAATAAGGCTAGAAATGCTGTATTTTGGATACTAAATGTAAACATGATCTTACTGCACCACAAGCCTAATCAAACAAATAATTTATGCTGGGGGCAGCTGGGAAACTGACAATATGTCTAGCCCCATGTCAGATTTCAAAATTGAATTTAAAAAATCTGTTTGCTCTTTTGAGAATTGGATTTTAGTGCGGAATTCTGCTGGAGCAGCACAATTAACTGATGTGTTTTGAAAAAACACGTTTTCCCATGACAGTATCCCTTTAATAAATAAAATAGAGTTTTTATTATGCCCTACACATGAGCCAACTGTATAGTTTATGTTCTATATGTTAGAAAATGGAGGGGGGAACCCGGTTACCCAAAAATGAATTTTACGGACCTTTGCAGGCTATCACTCTGAAAAAAGAAAATATGCCAAATTTTGCATTAAAAATTGAGGAAGTCCTATGCACTTCATTGCACTTCACCTGGTCTGAGGTGGCGAAAATAAGTCTGGCGAATGAGGTAACGCTCAGTAAAATCCGCTTCTTAGTGAATTTGTCCATGAAAAAGAATGAGGTTCACTGTATTCCTCAAAAAACAAGTATTTTGAGGAAGGGGAATAACAGAAGATTCATATAGTGTAGTATATTAAACACTTATTATAAAGTTTATAAAGTGTCACGTGAAAGGTGTTATATAACAAGGTACAAATGTTGTGAATATCACTAAGGGTGAGAACTTTAAGTATTTAAACGTTTTCGTTTTACAGCGAACCTCGTTCTTTGAAGATTATTACAAACAGGCAGAGGAGAGCCTAAAGATTTGCTGGATTTTTTGGGGGAAACCGGAATTTCCTTGGACTCGCATTGACTCTAGTATTTCTTTTAAAACAGGCCATATGTATAATTTATAAATGTAACTAAGGGGCCTATTTATTAAACATTTTTCTGTTCGAGTTTTTAAAGGGGAATTTTTAGAGCAAAATCTTAATCATGTAGAAGTCAATGGCAGATGGTCCCTTTAACAATTGGAACATGTTTTTTCCCTTCAGGATTCTTAATAGTTTGAGCTGTTTGCCCTGCTTTTCATTCGTTAATCCGATAAATTTGAGATTTTCAAGCGACAATTTGATATATTTGAGTTTTTCAGAGAGACAATTAGAAAAGGTCGATTTTGTCATGACTTCGGGTTGCCACCTTTTCCTGCCCTTCAAAATACTGGGCTGTCCGGGTCAAAACCGGACAGGTGGCAAACCATTTGTCGCACTGATTTTTTCGAGCTGTTTTATTGGTAAATTAAGGGGATCCGGGTTTGGTAGTTTGGTCTAATTTTTTTTAGTGAGAAAAAGTCAAATGTTAATTGGCTCATGTGACCTAACATGTATGGTTTGTAGGTATGTTTGTGAGTACAGTGAATCCTACGATCCCAGGGGGCGGCCCTTATTTTTTAAAATGGCAATTTTCTATTTATGATTACCCAATGGTACATACTACTAGAAAAGTATATTATTATGAAAATTGTTTATTTACATGAAGCAGGATTTTACATATGAGCTGTTTTATGCAATATCTTTCTATAGAGACCTACATTGTTTGGGGGGTATAGTTTTCCTTTAAGCACACATCTCATATACATGACATATTACAAACCAATGACCCAATCTCTATAAACCAATACAAACAAACCTAAACCAAAGTATGCATCAAAGAAGCAGAGAAATTACATATTCAGGTATGG
Source organism: Xenopus laevis (assembly GCF_017654675.1). Classification (NCBI taxonomy): domain Eukaryota; kingdom Metazoa; phylum Chordata; class Amphibia; order Anura; family Pipidae; genus Xenopus; species Xenopus laevis. Next base: position 158,487,305 of record NC_054372.1, on the reverse strand, counting down.
GACCTGCTATCCAGAATGATCAGGACCTAGGGTTGTCCGGATAATGGATCTTTCCATAATTTGGATCTTCAGACCTTATGGGGCAAATTCACTAAGATTCGTAATTGCGCCAGGCGTAACTTCGCCGCACTTCGCCACACTTCGCTAGCGCTCCGCAAATTCACTAAAATCCGAAGTTGCGCTCAGGGGTAGCGTATGGTTGTGAAGTTGCGCTAGCGTTGATTCACTAAGCAAAGCGAAGTTACGCTAGCGATGGTTAATTTGCATATGGCGCCAAATTCAAATTTCAATGGAGGAATACGTACAATCACTACAAATGCCTGGGAAACCTTCAAAACATCATATTAAATTATTTTTTTGACCTACACATGTGCCCACTGTATAGTTAAGTTGCCATGAGTTAGGAAATGTAGGGGGAAGGAGGGGAGCCCCAAAAAAAATTTCGATCTTTTTCAGCCTATCACCATAATATAGAAAAAACGCCAGCGTTTTTTGGGACTTAGAAAAAATTTGAACTTTTTTTGAAGCAATCCCTATCTACTCTATTGCGCTTTGCCTGGTCTGAGGTGGCAAAGGAAGTCTAGCGTAAAAGGTAGCATTCAGAATAATTTACGCGTCAGTGAATTTGCATAGTTACGTCCATTGCGCAAATTCGCCAGGCGTAAGGGTGCGAAGTAACACTAGCGAAGTTACGCCAGCGTTCGTTAGTGAATTTGCGAAGTAACGAAAATGCCCAACGCTAGCGAATTGACGCTAGCGTTAGGCGCTTCGGCGCTTAGTGAATTTGCCCCTGTGTCTACCAGAAAATAATGTAAACATTAAATAAACCCAATAGGCTGGATTAATTATATCTTAGTTGGGATTACGTATAAACTACTGTTTTATTATTACAGAGAAAAATAATTTTTAAAAATGTGGATTATTTTATTAAAATAGAGTCTATGGGTAATGGCCTTTCCGTAATTTGGAGCTTTTTGGATAACAGGTTTACAGATAATGGATCCCATGCCTGTACCTATATATCTGTCACCAAATATCAGCACAATATAAAGTAGGGCCAGATTCAGTTCCTTGAGAACAAGTTATTTATCGTTTATCATGTGAAAACATGTGGGCGAGATTCAAATTGACAAGAAGCAACTTTACTCCTAATTAAGTTCCAGTTTTTGTCCCGTAGACTTCAGCAAAGTAATCATGAGATAAAAAGTTTTTAATTCATGTGAAAAGTTTTTGTTATTGAATTGCATCTGACTATATAGTCTTTCTCATCAAATTGAATCTGCCCCATAAAGTGAATCACCCCACTGGAAGATTAGACCCATGGGTTAACAGGTACAGGTTTGGGATCCATTATCCAGAAACCCCTTATCGAGAATGCTCCGAATTACAGAAATGTTGTCTCCCATAGACTCAATTTTATTCAAATACTCCAAATTTTGAAAATAATTTACTTTTTCTCTGTAATAATAAAACAGTAACATGTACTTGATCCCAACTAAGATATAATTAATCCTTATTGGAAGCAAAACCAGCCTATTGGATTTATTTAATGTTAACATGATTTTCTAGTAGACTTACTGTAAGGTATGAAGATCGGGAAAGATCTGTAATCCAGAAAGCCCTAGGTCCCGAGCATTCTTAATAACAGGTCCCATGCCTGTACATGTAAATAGATATATCCAGTATATTTATAGTTTTGACATTAGGTCAGTGCGGTCACAGCTCTAGGATCAGTTTTAACCAACAAAATGCCGCGAGCTGTCAAATGTAAATTATCAATATTATATTAATAATAATAAAATAAAGTTGTTATATTGCTCTACACATGAGCCCATTGTATAGTTTATGTGCCATATGTTAGGAAATGTAGGGGGGAGAAGCTGGTTACCCCAAAAAAAAATGTATGCTCTTTTTGAGCCTATCACCCTGAAAAAGGAAAAAACACCAGTGTTTTTTGGGACTATTCAAATATTTTTTTTAGGAAGTCCTATCTACTCTATTGCACTTCGCCTGGTCTGAGGTGGCGAAAGCAAATCTGGCGCAAGAGGTAACGTTCAGTAAAATCCACATCTCAGTGAATTTGCGTAGTTACGTCCATTCGCCAGAGCGCAAATTTGCCAGGCGTTAGGGAGCGCATTACCGCTAGAGCCTATCTCCTTCACTAGCGAAGATAGCCAGCGACCGTTAGTAAATCAGTGAATTTTTTCCTGCACCTAAAGGCAATGATATCTGTATAATTTGTTTCACTGCTGACTAAAAATACCAATAACAAGTTATACCACTTTTTTGCTAAATGAAGAAGGCAATGTTAACATTTTCAGTGAATATATATTAGAAAGCTTTATTTAAAGGTAAAATAAAGCCATCCTGGCAAATTTTAGTTTTTGTACCAGTATACAGCCCACCCCGCATCATCCCTAGAACTACAGAGCTGCCCAGCAGTGTTGGCCCCACATTTAGCTGTGTCACTTCCATCTCCAGCATCCGTCTTTCTGATCAGTGAGCAGGCACATGCACATTGGAAGCTAAACTGGGATCTTGTGTTACTGCAAATGTTCCTTAGTGAGATAAATACTGGGAATGGATACGTCATTGATTGTGCCATCTGCCTTATTGGCCTTTTTAAGTGGCAGGAAAACCCTTCTCTAAAAGGCAGAATTATTAGTATGAGGCAAATGTAGAGTTGAGAGTCATCTGATGACAACAGGCAAAATGCAAAATCTTTTCTGTTTAAAAGACAAATTCATAGAAGGGTAGATAAAGGTTTGTGAATATGGAAGGAAATCCAACAATTCCATCTCCAGTTTGATTTTGTCTCAGCATTATCACTTTTGTGTCAAATAAAAACAAAACATGAAAGAAATCATAAAATATAAAGCAAACTATGAAACAATACATGAAACATAACAGGAAACATAAAACAAGACAAAATACATTGCAAAACATGAAATGGTGGTGGTTCACCTTTAAGTTGATTTAGTATGTTATAGAATGGCTAATTCTAAGCAACTTTTCAATTGGTCTTCATTATTTATTTTTATAGCTTTTTAACTATTTGCCTCTTTCTTTTGAATCATTCCAGCTTTCAAATAGGGGTCACTGACCCTGTCATTAAAACAACTGCTCTGTAAGGCTACAAATGTATTGTTATTCCTACTTTTAATTACTGATCTTTCTATTCAGGCCTCTCCTAGTCTCTCATTCAAATCAATGCATGGTTGCTAGGGTAATTTGGACCCTAGCAACCAGATGGCTAAACTTGCAAACTAGAGAGCTGCTGAATAAAAAGCTAAATAACTCAAAAACCACAAATATAATGTATATCACTCTATACATCATACTAAAACTTAATGTTATGGTAAACAACCCCTTTATCTTATAGCACAAAACATGAAAGCATAAAACAAAACCAAATATAATGCAGAAGGTAAAACAATGTGAAACAAGAAAAACATGAAACAAAAACATAAAACAGCTGATCATGTGACATGAATGGGGAGGTCACATGATCTCATTAATTCTTCATGAGGTCACAAAGCTAAACAGCTGAACATGTGACAAGAATGGTAGATGACCTGTAGTAACCCCGATCTCATTTATTCTTCATGAGGTCACAAAGTAGATCATGTGACATGAATGGTAGATGACCTGTAGTAACCCCGATCTCATTTATACTTTATGAGGTCACAAAGCTGATCATGTGACATGGATGGTAGGGTTGATGACCTGTAGTAACCCCGATCTTATTTATTCTTTATGAGGTCACATCGTTGATCATGTGACATGAATGGTAGATGACTTGTAGTCAGTGCCTATATATATAGAGCACACAAACCAACCAGAGCCAGATTTGATTAGTCATATCAGAGAGTTGTTTACTTGATTTGATTAGTCAAATCAGAGTTTTGTTTGGTTTTGCAAACTTGCAAACAGAAAAATCTTTATTTAATTTTATATTTTATACATATTTTATACATATTTTACATCATGTTTCACACGACAATGAACTGTTTTACACGGAGAAAAATGGTAAGAAATAGTTTCTGTATTTATACATATATATATATTGGAAATATCTGTGTGCAGGTTCTAAAACTAAAATAATGATATAAGGTGATGGATATTGCATACGTACCAACAAATATTCACATTTTACAGCACAGAATTCTTCATTAGAGAGTTGTTAAAGAGCAAATTGTAATTGCTTATAGCACATATTTGGGTAGACCTACTTACAGGTACATTTAGCCATAAAGATAATGACTTTTACATTAAGAAGTTTTGCCACATACACTTCACTCAGATGCAAATGCCCAATGTTTTTATAACTGCCAGCTGGGATGCTAAAAACTTTGGAGGACTTGTAAAAGTGATTTCAGTTCTGCAAAGTAAATCTTGTTTGTGTACTGGGACATCAAAATAATGATGTCATGTAACAATTATATGGAGAAATTTATCACAATTATTATTATTAATTAGGGAGTTATTGCTGGGTAAATTGCAATTCCAAGTGGGGGAACTTTTGACATCAAAACAGCTTTTTCAATGACAATTTGTGTTACATACACTGTTCACAGGTGTAAAAAGGATTCTAAAGGAAAAGCTCATTTGGATTGTTTGCATACTTTTCCATGAAGCCCTCTTATTGCAACTCCAAATAAACCCCTAAACAGTCCACAGTAATATCAAACACAAGGGATGCATGTTTTCCACAATATAAAGGCAAGATCATTGTACTCTCTTTCCACAAGGATATATATTTATATATATAATCAGACTTTATTTGGTCAAAGCAATGTATGCACTGCTTACTTCCATATTAATTAGATTCAATATTGAACAGAGGTCATTTATAACGTTTGTGCAGCATATATTTGCTTGCAAATGATTGTATTGCCCATGGTTTTTCCTGAAGGCTGATATATTGCACTGCTGTGTCCATCTTTCCATTTTTTGGGGAATTTGCATTGCACACAAATAATCTCTGGTCTTCTCTGGTATTTGCGCTGTTAGATAGTTGTAGAAAATTAGTTATAACCATAATTCTGCAATTAACACTCATTTTCATCTTCTTTTATAGATCAAATCAGCTGACATCACCATCAACAATAATGATTTCCAGGAAAAGTCAAACGGATGTCAGAAAGTAAGTCCAGCAGAAAACACAGAAGTGTGTGGAGAAATAAGAAACATAGACAGTAGGGAACAAAGGGCCACATTTGCTAAGAACGTGTTTACACGTGCAAACTGGGTAAAGCCACAGCTGCAAATGCAGAAACCTAGCAAAAGAACATGTTTTCTCAACAAAAAGAGACAAACAATAGAAATAACAAAAACTAGGGAGAAAACTCAGGATGCAGAAAAATCAGAAAGCACTGAGACTACTGAGCATAAAGAGGATTTAGATAACACTAAGGAAAGTATAGGAAAACACCCACAAGTTGAGAACAGTAAGAAAGTAGGGAATACAGAAATATTTGAGAAAACCAAAAAAGAAAACACTGAAGAGAAGGTGAAAGAAACTGAAAAGAAAAGAAAACAGGTGCAATTTGCAGAGAATCTGTGCACCTATTATAAAAGCCCCATACCAATAGAGAATGCTGAGTATGAAGAATACTCAGAAAACCAGAGCTGTGCCAGACCGGGCAGGCACCCTAGGCAACCTGTCTGGCAACAGCACTGGCTGAGCATGCACATGCGCGAATTGGTTCCTGCAGAACGGCAAATCAGCGTTGGCGCATGTGTGCAAAATCACTGCGAGAGAGTGCCCCGTCCATGGGATGGGCTATGGAACCTGTATGTGCCTGGTGCTCCCCCAACTTTGCGCCCTAGGTACGTGCCTACTCTGCCTACCCCTAGTTCCAGCCATACAGAAATCGCTAAGAAAAGTGAAGAGGAAAAGCGGAGAACTGAAAAAGAAAATACTGAAGAGACTGTAAAAGAAACTGAAAAGAAAAGAAAACAGGTGAGATTTGCAGAGAATCTGTGCACCTATTATGACATCAACATGCCAAAAGGGATAAATCTGAAAATCTACCAAAATGAAAGTAAGAACAATGAAGAGAAAAACACAGAAAGCAATGAGGAAACTAAGGAAAATGCTGAAGAGACTGTGGTAGAAACACACACGGAAGAGGGAAAAAAGCAGATGGAAAACACAGAAAGCAATGAGGAAACTAAGGATGAAGAAAGCAGTGAGAATGATGAGTACGAAGAATGCTCAGAAAACTTTAGGAAAAGTGAAGAGGAAAAGTGGAGAACTGAAAAAGAAAATGCTGAAAAGACTGCGAGAGAAACACACACTGAAGAGAAAACAAACCAGACACTATTTGGACGGATTGTGTGTGCCTTTCATGAGATGTCCATGCAAATAGGCATGAAGCTGAATATCTTCCAAATGAAAAGTAAAAACAATGAAGAGGAAATCAGAGAAAGCAGTAAGGAAACTGAGTATGAAGTATATGCAGAGTATGAAGAAATGCAGATAATGGAAATGAACAGTGATGAGGAGATTGAAATAGAATTACACTACTGAAGAGAAAACAAAGCAGACGCCATTTGAACATATTACTTGCACAAAAAATCGTCACTTTGTTTTGTCTATTTGGTGCCTGCTCCAAATTTATCTTTTCAGCTGTCCACTCCCTATGCTGAGGGCTCAGGGCAGTGCACCTGGGCCACTTCCCTAATGTGCTGAGTAATCATTTTACTGTGTGGAGACCCTCTCCATGTTTTACTAGTTTTTTTGCTTCAGAAGTAACTAGAGAAAAATGAGGAAGAAACCCCACATAGTGGTGAGAAACTAAAGAAAGGAGAACACAAAGCAATTATCACTCTAGAAAGAAAATGAAACAAGTGTTGCCTATAAACTGTGCATCTATTATGTGACTGGAATTGGAGGAGAAGGGACTGGAGGGCATCGGGCAATGATAAGCTTCTTCATTAATATATGCGCTGGTACTTCAATGAAAAAGGAGCTTTTTGAGCTGCTTTGGGAGAAATTCATGAAAGAATGAGTAAAAATGCACAAAATATAACAAGAGAAGTGTGTTGGTTTCACACATAAGGGGTAACTGAAAATTGCAGAAGCTGATCAGGCAGATATTTGAGCTACTTTGGGAGAATCTCAAGAAAGATGAGGAACACAAAAAAGTACTGAGAACATATAGATAAATGGGTATAAGGGACCGGAGGGCTTGGGACAATTATGAGCTTCTTGCAATTTTTGTTCTTATTTGTTTGATTTGTTTTCCTTTTTGCAACTTTTATCTGTCTGTCTGAGAATTAAATAAAACAATTAAAGCTCAATGCATTGTGTCTCTCTCCATTACTTAGTGGCAGATTGATCAAGAATCGAATAGTCAATTTGAATTAGAATTGTAATCCCCCTATTCGAATGTAAATTCCAATTTATCCCACCTTAACCATGGAAACAGTCCTAATTACAATATTCACCACCTAAAA